>NC_134560.1:3961759-4586759 GCF_025594145.1 Primulina tabacum | reverse complement strand
ATTGTGCTGTTCGCAGTGTTGTCAGTGGAGTTATGGGTATTTTCCAAAATCACATTTCTTTGGTTTCCTATTCTTTGTCATAAAGAACTTTATTACCAGTTTTTAATATGTGGATCTATAAATTTAATTTTAGTAGTCTGCAGGAGGTGGGTTGGGATTGTTTATGGGGTTATTTCTTGGTGCACTGGATAACCCGATAATGCAAGATGAAATGACTGGAAGGCAACAGTTAATTTACCAAGCAAAGCAGATGGGACGTCGGAGCTGGAGTTCCTGTAAGGCCTTTGCAGTAATGGGTTTTATCTTCTCTGCTTCTGAATGCATCATCGAGAAGGTATATAATTGCTAATCGCAAAACATAATATTGTTGGGTTCGTTTTTAGAAAACATATAGAATAAACTAGAAAGATAACTATCGATTATTTATTTGAAGGCCCGGGCCAAACATGATATTACAAATACTGTTGTTGCTGGATGTGCAACTGGAGGTGCGATATCAGCGAGAGGTAATTTTTAAAATCTGTTTCAGGATTGTGGCATGTAAATTTAGTTCTGTTGTTTGTGTCATATTCAATATCTCAACTGCCTTCCTTCGACATGGGTGGCCACAAAATTCAGGAAGCTTATATGAGTTTTGGAACTAAACTAGCTGTAGATTAGTGTGCAGTGGAACCTTATTTACCATTTAGCTCTTAAAAATACTCGATGTAAAAAATATCCATGAAATTTCCCGTTTCTCTTAAGATGTAAGTTTTGGAGAAGGTTGATTGATCGCTTCTGTTTGAACGATATACATGGGAAAATGCATTTGATGAGACCTGGCTGATTCCATCCCACAGCAAGTAGCTTCAACATTGATAATGGAAGGGGAATTGTATAGTAAATTGCATTTGGAATCGTGTTAAGCTGTAAAGGCTAGAACCTCCTGTTGAAATCGAACGAGCCAAAATATTTCTTTGTTTTCAATTTATATCTTAAAACTCCTTTTTTGGTAACGTGTTTTGTGGTAATCATACTTTTTTTGCACTCATGTTGAAATGAACCCAAAATTGAGTTCGCGAAAATCAAAACCACATTTGGAATGTAATCCTCATAAATATATTTAGTTTCTTTTTCATTTTATAGGACACCTTAAGTTTCAAATTTTTTATGGTGTGATTGTGCTAAAAATTGTGGAAGAAAGAAATGCACTATCTTTAGAATTTTTTAAATGACATTTTCACCTTAGACGACTCTATTTAGGGTAATTTAATGCATAACACATTAGCACGTGCATGAAAAAGAATACGAGGTTTTAGCTTATTGAATTTTTGCGAGGAATTTTAGCCTTTGCAGCATTATATGGGAAATCTATACGCCAATTTATCTGAGAAAAGTATATATGACCTTATTTAAAGTCACCACCACATATGACATCTGAAGTTTTTTGAATTTTTTTCATCCTATAGTCTCAATTCATGAGTATTCTATTTTGTGCGACAGAGTGCTCTTGAGTGAAAGGAAGTTGGGTCTAAATGAACAAATTTGGACGGGAAGGACACGTTCTCCATGGCTTTGAATTTCAATTTTACCCTTATATCTCCGTAAATTTATTATTTAGATTGTGTCTCACTTCAGCTTCATCTTGCTAATTATGTTTTATGCCGTGCCTTTTTCAGGTGGACCAAAAGCAGCATGTGTCGGTTGTGCTGGTTTTGCTGCATTTTCGGTGGTCATAGAGAAGTTCCTCGAACGACATAGTTGAAGATCCAATCACGCTTATTTCTTTTGACAGTAAGTTGGGGGTAGCAGATCAGCCGGCATTCTCTTTCCATATTATTTATGGTGGACCGCAATGGCCAATTGAACAATTTTGTTGTGTCGATTTGAGGGACATATAATCATCTTGTCGTGGACGATTATGATTTTTGATGAAAAGTTACCTTTCGAAACAACGGGAAATTTGAATTATCAACTCTATCATGAAGATAATTAAATTACTCTGTGATATATGTTAGGAGTATAATGAATTCTGCTGCATGTCCTTGAGTTGTCAGATAAGGTCACTCTGCTTTGTTCATTGTAAAATTCTCATTGAGAAGGTTCCTTAGCTTAATCCTGAATTGGCGAACATAGCTTTTACAACTTTAAGCATTGTTATGTTCAACAAATATCCGAATTCGCCGTCTAGCCTCACTTCATGACCAAAAATAAGGCATGGATGTAACGATTCTATCTTTGTTGGTGATTATAGAGATGATGGTTTTACTCAAATACAGTTTGCCCTCAGCAAGTACAATGCGTGGGTAACACCTTATAAAAAGACAGAGAAATCGGCTTGCGGGGCTATACACCGATCAAAGCCGCGGAGATGATGATTTGGCGAAGTGGAGCTCAAGGTATTATGGCACGAAAACCAGGACTAGGAGTCGATAATATTTTTGAATCTAAAAGCTGATTTCTTGAAATGGGATGCAGGAGTAGGAATATTGAGAACAGGGACATTGTGTTATGGTACACAGTAGGCTTTCACCATGCACCTAGCCAAGAGGATTTCACGATCATGCTAACGTTGACGAGATCATTCGAGATTATGACTGTCAATATTTTTTTTATAAAAAGAACAATTAGTAGTATCATTCGAAGATCCCCCGTGTTAATTAGCTTTCCGAAAACACGTGACCTTCAGGATATATTTCATTTTTATATACCATTTATCAGTTTAAATAATAAAAACAATTTACCCAAATCTTGGCATCAGTTGTAAAATGACGTGCTAAGACCAAAAGTGGAAAAAATAAGATTAAAAATATAAACAGATTTTCAATAAGACCAAAAATAAAAAAAAAAAATTACGAGTTACCGAGGGAAAAAGAAGAAGAAAAACGTAGTTATCCCCATAACTAGATTGATATCCATAATATGGATGAAGAACTCCATATCAAATCACAGTGAAATCATGCTTCCCAGGCTCAAAAATCTCATATTCTTCCTTGTTTTCCTCATTTCTGCAGTCATTTCAACTTCAAGTTATCATCCTCTCGACTCTCTGACCCCATCTGAGCTCAACCAAACTCAAACTTTAGTCAACGACTACTTCTCCTCACCTCCCCAAAACGTACGCTTCCACTATGTTGGTTTAGATGAACCAGAAAAATCTGATGTTCTTTCATGGCAGTCGTCGTCCCACACCCAGAAAATCCCATCTCGCCGAGCATTTGCTATTGTCCGTGTCAATTCAAAGACCCATGAAGTAATCGTTAGTTTATCGAATAACTCCATTATTTCAGATGAAATTTATAATGGATATGGCTACCCTTTACTGAACTTCGCAGAGCAACTGGCTGCTGGCAATCTTACACTATCTTACCCACCTTTTATCGCTTCGATTCAGAGAAGGAATCTTAAGTTAGAAGAAGTTGTGTGCTTGAGTTTTACTGTGGGATGGTATGCGGAGATAAAGAGTAGTAGACTGGTTGAAGTCATGTGCTATTATTTGAATGGAACTGTCAACTTATACATGAGGCCTATAGAGGGGATCACTGCTACAGTTGATCTTGATCAGATGAAAATCGTGGCATTTCGGGATCGGGCCGTGGTTCCAGTGCCTAAAGCAGAAGGAACTGATTACAGGTCCAATTCAAGTGTTCAGGATCTGGTGAAACAAGTTGGACCAGGATTTACATTGGATGGACATGTAGTGAGGTATGGTGTGGGAAGAGTGCTTATGTAAATGTCTAAACTTTCATTTTCAGTTGTCTAATTACACGTGCGTGATATTCTTATTATATTTCATTCTTGAACTTATTATGTAGCAGTTTTTGTCCTAAAGAAAAATACCTCGGGATATTAATAGTAGGACCAAATTTGAAAAGTTCCGAGGACTAACATGATTTTGGCATTGCTGCAAATATATCTCAGGTGGGCTAATTGGGAGCTCCATGTATCATTTGACATGAGAGCTGGTTTAATGATATCCCTTGCTTTGATCTATGATTCAGAAAAAGGCCAATACCGTAGTGTGATGTACAGGGGATTTATATCAGAACTCTTTGTTCCTTACATGGATTTAACTGAGGAATGGTACTACAGGACTTTCTTTGATGTAGGCGAGTACGGGTTTGGACTTAGTACGGTAACACTAGAACCATTAAAGGATTGCCCCGAGAACGCGACATTCATGGATGGATACATCACTTCACAGGATGGATCACCCGTGTTGGTGCCTAATATTATATGCATATTTGAAAGGTATGCAGGGGACATAATGTGGCGTCACACAGAGGCTGGAATACCAGGACAAATGGTTAGTCAAGCTTGGTTTTCTGTTTCGTTTTGTCAAAATCTTGAGCAAAACATGAATTGGCTGCTGTATGATTTCAATATTTTTGGTTGTATTTTTATGATTTAAATTGAAATTGATGCAGATACGAGAAGTGAGACCAGAGGTGAGCCTGGTCGTGAGAATGGTGGCGGCTGTGGGAAATTATGACTACATTGTGGATTGGGAATTCAAGGAGAGTGGCTCTATTAAAGTCAGTGTAAGTGATCAATAAAATTACAACTTTGATACACTAACTGAATTGGTAGAACACTGTGAGCATCACGTTTCTAGTTTCTAACTGTCTGTGCCCCCAAAATCATCAAACTACTAATTGATTCGAGTGATTTGCTTTTATGAACTGAACTTTCATTGCTATGAAAGGTTGGGTTGACTGGGTTGCTTGAAGTGAGGGGAACAATATACACAAACAAGGATCAAATACGAGAGGAGGTTTATGGTCCAATACTAGCAGAAAACACGATAGGATCAAATCATGACCACTTCATCAATTTCAATCTCGATTTAGACGTGGATGGTGTTGCCAATTCCTTCATCAAGAATAACCTTCAGACTGTTCGTGCACTGGGAAACACGTCACCAAGGAGAAGCTATTGGAAGGTAAACAGCCAAACCGCGAAAACCGAATCTGATGCAAGAATTCAGTTAGGTTCAGGAGCAACTGAGTTGTTAGTGGTGAACCCAAATAAAAAAACTAAAGTCGGCAACTTTGTTGGATACCGGTTGATCCCTGGAGTAATAACAGGCCCTCTTTTATCATCTGATGATTATCCTCAAATTCGGGGAGCGTTTACCAAGTACAATATGTGGGTTACACCTTATAACAAGGCTGAGAAATGGGCTGCAGGTTTATACACTGATCAAAGTCATGGAGACGATGGTTTGCCTGTATGGAGCCTAAGGTACCGTTGCATTTAAACGAGTATTCTGAAATATAATGTTTTTTAAATTATTGTTGATTTCTTGATTTTGATCCAGAAATAGGAAAATCGAGAACAAGGACATTGTGTTATGGTACACATTAGGCTTTCACCATGTACCTTGTCAGGAAGATTTTCCGGTCATGCCAACTTTGACTGGGTCATTCGAACTCCGGCCAACCAATTTCTTTGAGCGCAACCCTGTGCTTAAACCATCACAATATGCCACTGATCCCCAAATTTAAGTGCATCGGGCGATAATTCTGGTGCATTCACCAGGTAGAAGGAGATGGATTTTTGTGATCGTTATGTTCTCAACTTCTCATATCAAATAAATGATTCAGAATAAAGTACTTGTTTCTGCAGAACATTTGATTAATGAATAATTCTAACATCAAATATCAGTTACTTCAGGGCTGTTTTTTTTGCCATAATTGATAATAAATCGATATTTTAAACCTGCGAAAAGGCCGTTGTTCACCAATTGAAAATGACAGATTTTCTTGTGAAATTTATTCGAAATTTTCAAACTAAAGGTGTGACCTGCCTTATGTTAGACTTTTATAAATCCAAGCGAGCAGGAAATTTTCTAATGAATCCCAAAGGGATTCTTGTGAAATGATATTACTAAAGTATGCAGCAAACAGATAGGAAACGTAAAGAAGCAACAGTTGATGCCTCAAAAAGAGTAGAACTCGAGTATTCTTTGGCTTCAAAGCAAGAGAAAAAAAAAATCAAACTTTCTGATTTATGCATACAAAGTCATTATGACCATTGATAAATTCTATGGTACTAAAAAAACGGTACATCCCTTATCCTGAGATATTAAGGTAAGGCAACCACATAAAAAAATTCATTTTCAAAGTTTTTTGTGCGAGCCATTTCTCCCCTGGTTCAAATTTGTGGATTGGGACTTGCTTATGCTGCATGGTACCCGTACTCGACCTATCAGTGACAGATTCTGAATCAAATCTGATGCAGAGAAATTTGTGATACCATGACTGTTCCTCTTTTGCATTTTTCTTCTGTTTGGTTTTGAATCTAAAAGCCTATGTCACTCCTTAGATACTCTTACCCCTAGTGAAATCAACCAAGTTAACCTCATTATTCAAAACTCTCATCTGATCTCGTTTCCTAATCTAACTTTTCATTTTCTTGATGTTGAAGAGCCAGACAAGAATGATGTCCTGAAGCGACTATCGTTGCGTAAAAAACGTGGAACTTTCCCTAATCGTCAAACCAAGATTGTGATTCGGGTCAAGGGGCGAGACTCGTGAACTTGTAGTAGACTTGATCATCCAATCAGTCGTGTCAAATGACATTTACAGTGGCCATGAATACCCTCCATTCACCACGTCCACCTAGTTCTTCCAAGCTACCCGACTCTCGTTAAGGTATCCTCAGTTCCAAGAATCAATCTCGGAAAGAGGGCTTAACATATCAGAAGTCGCTTGCCACTGACAACCGGTTGGTTTGGTGAAGTTGTCACAAGCGAGCACTCTAGTTCCACTTATAGACCGTCCCGGGAATGCATTGTACATGGATGGATACATGGCTGGTGCAGATGGACAAGCACAGAATGTCTCGAATGCCATTTGCATATTCGAACAATACACTGGTGATGTTTCTTGGAGGCATACGGAAGTTGGGGTGCCTGGAAAACTGGTAAATGGAGGATACTATGACCTCTACTCATTAGTACTAACCCATGTGCAAATGTGCAATTTGTTTGAGCATTTTTTATTCTGTAATTAACTGCTGAGACTGATCTTCTGGCTAGAATGGTTGCATCGGCTGGAAATTATGATTGTATTCTCGATTGGATTTTCAAGAAAAGTGGTTGTATGAAAGTAGGGGTAAGTAGCCACAATCTTATGTATTTCTATGAAGTAGATAGTTGGTGTAACTCGTAATACATAAAATTAGCTCGAAAAAATGACTAAATTTGAAGAAATAATTTTTTATACTTGTAATATTATCGTGATTTTGAGAGAATTGGGGCTTTTGTGGTATGAGATATTTGAGAAAAATAAATCATTGCAACGTAATAAATAGACTGTACTAAATTTTTTTAGATACATGACCCGGAAAAAATTATTTTTTGTTATGTCAAAAGTATTACTTTTAACTTTATGTATATCGAATTAATTCGTGTCATATATATAAATGGGTGAGATCGTGTTAGTCAAAACATACTCATAAATCTAACATACATATAAATATACCACTTTCAATTGTGAATTTCATTATATGTCCTTGTTCATTTAAGTTGGCCAATTAAATTATTAGGTTATCTTAAGGGTTTTTTTTTGTAATTAAATATCCATCTTAAATGAATTTGGATATTAATAAACATTCCTCTTTATTTCTTAAATTTTACGCCAAAAAAATTATTTTTTTACATTTCCATGTTCATTTAAGTTAGCAAATTAAATTAATATGTCTTTTTAAGGGTTTTTTTGTGATTCATTGTCCATCTTAGATAGATTTGGACATTAGTTCACATTCTTTTTATTTTCTAAATTTTATGTAAAAAAATTATTTATTTACATTTCTTAGTCAATTTTTGTGATTCATTGTTCATTTTCTATGTGTACTTATTTAAGTAAATTTTAGTTTTGATTTTGGTAAAATTCACTATTCTGTTAATTTTATTTTTATTGTTTTTCCGTTTTGAATGATATTTGAATGAAAAATATTTTTGTTGATTTATCATTTAAGAAAGATGTATTATGTCGCGGATTGAAAATTGTCATATAAATAAATAAATATATATGATTTATTGTCTTGATGTATTTTTATGTATTGTGTTTTAATGTATTTAGATTGATAAATACTTGTAAACATGATATTATTCAAATGACTTTAAACATTATCCAATTCTCGTTATTATATTTTTCATTATAAGTCGCCTACGTGCATCGCACGTGTACATTTCTAGTTACATAAATTTATGTGCCAACACTATTCATATATTTATGAAAACGTTCAGAGAAACCAAAACCCAAGTTGGATAGCGGTTCGGTCGACCCTACCCCTGCGGGCACTGCCTGCAGGGATCGATCCAACGGCTCGGATTTTTTCGAGCCAATTTTTTTTTTTTTTTTACAGGGAGGTGGGCCCGGATCACTCATGTGGAGTGATCCGGGCCGTTCATTGCCCGTGCAGACAGTGCCGGCACGGGTAGGTTGAAACAAACCGTTGGATAGCCTTTATCCATTGAAATATTGACAATAGTGGAATTGGCACGTACTTCTGGGTTTTGGACCGTTTCTCTTGACCACACAACCCTTGATATTTTATTCAATCTGATTAGCGATTTATTTTTAAAAAAAAAAGTGGATTACGAATTTATTTAAAATAGTATGACATAATTTGATGAGCTTTTTCAACTTTTTAATGGGTTTTTTATTTCTTTATAACTAACTCATCTCCTCGTTGATCTTATAATTTAACCATTTTCAGGTAAATAAAAGTCTTTTCGGACCTTGTTTTTTTAAAATTTAGGCTCATTTTCTAGAGAGTTTGATGACTGATTAGATGGCTATCTACTTATGATTTCCAGGAGTTGAATGTTATTTTGCCTGCCCTGCTATTTTGTCGAAGAGTGAACTTACATGAAATTTTATATTTATTAAATATATTTAACAAATTGTTGATATCTTTATTTTCAACGAGCGTACTAGAACACATAAATTTATTTTTCTTACATTACATTATTTAATTTTTGGCGACAAAATATTTGAGAATTCAAATCTACGAGTCCCACGCCATTTGTCCCCATTTCTAATATTAGGCCCATCCAAATGTAATAAAAAACCAAAACTAATTTGCGAGAAAAATATATAAAATAAAATTTAATCAATGAAACTTTTATTATTATTATTATTATTATTATTATTATTATTATTATTATTAATTACTAACTTACTATTATACAACCTACCCAAATACTTTAATAATCACAACTTTATTTATCAATGACAAATATTTGTTCGAGACGATCTAATAAGTCGTATTTTGTGAGAAGAATCTCTTATTTGGGTCATCCATGAAAAGTAATATTTTTTATGCTAAAAATATTATTTTTTATTGTGAATATCGACAGGTTTGACCCGTCTCACACAGATAAAAATCTGTGAGACCTACTACTCTTTATCAATATAATCCCGAAATAAAAGCAATCTTGCATGCAGTTTGAGATATGTCAAATATTTTCCTATTAGATGTGAATTCGCCAAGTTTGGCAACTACTAGCAAACTCAATTTTCGAGTGAAACAACTTATAAATTTAATTGCACCAAAGTCAGCATGCTCCCGGGAACAGATTCAGTCAGCATGCTCCCGGAAACGAATGATTTTGTGAACAAAAGTCTTCTCTCTACGATATCTGCAAACAGTAACAATAATAAATCACCAGTATTAGAAATAACCCGCCAAAACTTGGACGTCTAGAATGAATTCCGAACGAAACCGCCCCTTCATCATTGTTCTTGCATCAGCAAACAAGATGACCCAAACTAGAGTCGGGGAATATCAAGCAAGAGGGAATCATACTTACATTGTTATACCAGCTATACTGAAACATGCAAAACCAAAAGACAAGTGAATGGGAAAGGTCGTCCAGAAGTGATCTCGGTTCAGATACGTTTTCTCGAGGATGAAAGTGGCTACACCTGAAAGTAGTATGTACTCGAAGCCTGAAGGCAAGCAACCGCCGAAGGAAAAGGAGGAAGAATCCTGCAAGCAAATAAACAAAAGATTTAAACATTGAATTGAAATATGTACCTTATTATCATTGATGTTGTTGAATGTAAGTCGCATAGACATACCTTGAAATATCTTTTGATAAAAATGGCCGAATAGATTATCCTGAAGATCATATCTTTGGAATAGTCAAAGAAGCAAAGGTGCGGATCGTAAATTATAATTGATGATGTTGGTTGTGTTACAAAAATAAATGCAATCATATCGTTTAATAATTTCATCTGGATAAGACTACGGTATTTGCTACATTGTAGTTAAACGTAACAGCTAAGTCAGAGAAATCCTCCGAGCCATCTCAACATCTCTGTATTGGACTATCATATGGCGTTAAAACAATTCTTACCATGGCTGTGATTCTCCGGAAGCTTTATGAGTCATGAAACATAATTAGAACATGATTACATCGAGAAAGATATGTTTTTCTCTAAGCCCAAAGAAAAAAACAACTAAAAACATTGAAATGTACTCAGATGGCCGACATAAAGATCATAGTGAATACCCAAAGACCGAGTGGAACATATTTTCTATTTTGTTGGCTTTCTCACCACAACCAACAACAATGGGAAGAATTTAACTATGAAGGATACTCAAAGAATTTGCAAATATTAGTCCAACTGCGCCTGCTGATCGTATAAGCAAGACATTCAAGACCATGTAAATCAGTGAGAAGACAAGTAATGAGTCATTTGAGCGCTTAAGTTGATTCTCTGTCGCTACAGCATGCAAAAACGCTTCAGATGTCCCTGACAACAAGAGGAAAAAAATCATCTTAACTACTTTTAAAAACTTCACGCAAATCGGTCAAACTTAATCCGAAGTAATGCAGCCAAGCTCACAAAACATATGAAATTAATGCTAATTGCACCCAAAAAAATCCAAATTCTGGTTAATGTCCAAACTAGAAGACAATCTATATATAGTATTACACATACGCAATGTAAGAAGCAAACACTTACCATTCATGGCTAAAACTATCACATACAGGCAATAACATTGGAGTGCTGTTGAAGCCTCTCCATCACTCCACTTCTGACCATATAACAATCTTATGAGAGCATAAGAATAGCTAGGACCAAATGCAATAACCACCAGACCTGATCATTTAAAAAATACAAGTTTCAAAAACAAAGAAAAAGCAGAAAAAACTCACGCATTGCTCGCCATAAAGGTAATATATACAAGGTAGCGAACTCTGAAAAATCTAAGTTCCCAACACTCTTAACGATACATTTGTTTTTCCTAGCATAAAGGTATACTACATATTTTCTCCTTGTAATGAATATTTCTAAACATTTCAAAGTAAAATTTTCACTTTCTAAGTTTGAAGGCATCTTAAAAATGAAGTCAGTAGCATTTGACATGCAAACTACTGCGGGCTCAATTCTTTTATAAGCCTCTAAAATTTCAGTGTTCTAGTAAGTAGTTGCTAGCTATTTTATTCCCATAGTAATAATTGATGCTTGTGGATTCGGGATTTAAGATGCAAATCAGGAGAAAATGTCACCCCAAAACATTATCATAATCTGTTATTCTAAAAAGAAATTAACAAGCTTTTTAAGAAATGATTTGCTAAGAAACTGAACAAATCTGTTAAAAGTTTTTACAAATCATGCACCGGCAGTTAAATTTTCTTCTATAATTTCTTATTTCAGCCAGTCCCCCAAGTTAAGTCAATAGCTTTTAGTCTGAAAGGCCGCAGCATACCAATAGGTGCAGTTACATAATCGAGTAGACATCAATAATCATCTACGCAACAATATTTGCATTACCACACTGGAAGGCAAGACCGCAAGAACGATTTGCTATGAGACAAAAATGCGACGAAATAACTACCTATGAGCAAAACAAGCTTCAGAGCATCTGTCAGACGCTTTCCAAGATTTCTTTTTTTCTCTTCGTAATCCCCTGCATGGACATTAAGATAAAAATTATTAACATAGCAAAAAATGAATCCAATCTATTAGATGATGTTGATAAACACTGGAAATGTTCGATCTCGTAGGAAATTATCGGTTTGTTCCTAGCACATGTTACTCTAAGGATGGGAGATGTTCACAACTGAGTATAGTTTCATCCACTACACTAAAACAGAGTCAAACTTCAATATTCATATTGATAGTGAAGAAGCAGGACAACCTGCATCATCACGTTATAGTGGCCTATGGATTTGGTAATGATGCACACCTAATGTATCTAATCATATATTTCAGCATCTGAAAATGCAAATAACAGGAAAACATTGAGCTGAAAAAACAAATCCTTTTCCTGGTTATAGAAAAAATTTGATACAAAAAAGAGATAAACCTGACGCGGACCTTGCAAACGTAGCGTACGAACTTTCTTCAAATGGAAGAAAAACCAATCTCACCACTAGGCTCCCTGAAAGATCAAACTGTTACATGTCAGAAAACTCACTTATGGCGTGCTGGAATTCTCACCAGCTAATTGAGTGGTTAGTCCACACCAAGCAATTACAAATACAAGGAAAAGGCATCACGAATGACAACTTACCTAGTTTGTCCACAAGTCCATACACTGCTTGGTTATATGGTGTGTCCAACCATACGAGGACCATCTTTTCACCTTCCTGAAGAATCAATTTCCGAAAGGATTGAAGAGTAAAAAGCAAACACATGTTTGCAAGTGGCCGGTCATAAGCCATCATATTCCCAATTCTGCACAAAATCAGCAGCTTACAATGAAACTGAAAAAATTGACTTCGTCACTTCCAAAAAATTCTTGATTCAAATTAAAAAACAAATATTTAGCTCCAACATTATAAAACATAGAAGCAGATTTCACGTGTTGAACTAATACATCATGACAGATATACAAGCCCACTAATTAAACAGGGTTCCCTCCGCAAGGAACAAGATATGCCATTCTTTTCCTTCAACTTACTACGTGTTGGGAAAATATTGCAGCTAAAAAAAACATGAATCTCAAGAAAGAGCAATACCGGAAAGGGAAAAGGACATCACTTTTATGAACTCCAAACAGAAGAAAGTAGCCCCAATAACCTAAGAAAATAAAAGCTCCATATGCTGTCTGGGATAGGGAAAATACAATTGCTTTCTCCTGAAAATATAGCCATAATTGTTCAAGTTAAAAGTCACAACTTACCTGACCCTCGACTCTAAACAGATAAGTTTAGCACAAGGTAAAGCAGGCACATACTAAAAAATAATTAATTGCAATAGATTCAATGGTTGGATTAAAATGTAAAGATTTAGGACTACAAAGATGGAAGATTATTAAGAAAGGCAAAACCTTGGGGACCATAACCATCAAACATATAGGCTAACTGAGGATATCAAAAGCAGCTCTCAGGTATGTCTAGAGTTCCAATCAAACATTAAAAGAGCAAACAATAAAACATTAAAGCTTTATTCAATTCTTTTAATCATATGTTAGGTCAACTCTGAATTATAAGAATAAAGGAATGTCAAGGTCCTTCACATTTGACAATACATACAAGAAAAATTTCACATACCAGCTCAGGTTGCTTCAGGATGAGGAAATATGTTGTAATACAGCGTGAAAGTGTAGCTGCAGTTTCAACTAGCAGTCGCAATCGGAGAAGAAGCAAGGTCTGGGACAAAATATAAAAGGGTTCAGCCAGTAGCTCAAGTACACATGCAAAACCTACATATGCATGAAAACCAACCGTCAAAACATCTTAACTAGAGAGAGAAACATAAATGAAACTGATAAGAAGGTTATAACATAACCAATATGGAATAACAACATATATTATTTCCAAATGCCAAACTTTTCGTAATGAGGATATGTAGATCTTCAAAGAAAGGTTTTAACAATTTCGTTTCATAATTGGATGTGTGACTTATGAGATTGCATAATTAGCTAACCGTTGATCAAAATAGCTTGTGCATATGGACTAGAAAAACTTAGGCCTTGCCACCAGAATACTAGCAAGCATGCTACGATTGTAACTATAACTCCAAAAGGAAAAGTCAGCCAAGCCATTTTCAAAATCTTTGCCGCATTTGCTCCCGTGGCTGAAGCCCCATCACTGCAAAATAAAGCTTTGTCTATTTCAGATTATTACTTCCAATAAATGGCACAAGGACTATAGAGGGCACAGGAGAACATCCATTTACATCCAATTCAGGAAAAAATGGCCCTTTAACTCAATCGTTCATTCATTAAACAGTTAATATCCATCCCAAACAACTGCAAAGTAACTTCAGATATCATCGTAGTACAAAACAAAAGGCAGAAAAACCTTCATGACAATTTTTTCCCATATACTAGATCATTTGAAGTTAATAACTACTCGAAGGAAGCAACTTAAAGCAAAACAGTGAATCCAACCAAGCACATGAAATAAGTAGAAATGTTTTGCATGAATAATAAAAAAACATGTTCAAGTCCTATAGTGGCATCAATAGAAACATCAAAGGATATACCATCCAACATCTGCCCGCATGCACGCACGCCGAAACCCCTCTCGGCTGAGAAACAATACACAGGTAACAAATAGATGAAACTGAATAGCATACAGCTGCATTTTGTCCAAAAAAAAAAGAGTGTTAGCTAACACCTGAAATTAATGATGCCACCATATAGCCAATGGGACTCGATGTCAATCATATTGAATCAACTGTATGCACGTTAAATTTTCTAGCAGATATGATTTAAGAAACCCATATGACCGAAACATGTGATTCGGCAATTACAACTCAAAAAGGGAAATCTTAAATCGCCTAGGCAACTAAAACAAAAAACGATGCTGAATGGCATGCTGCTAACATTCTGAAATATATGGCCATGTCAAGAGGATTTCAAAGCCCCAGACATCATTCAAGAATCAACTACGTGATAATGCAAAAATAATAAATGAAATTGAAAACTTGGTATCATGATAAACTATAAATCTCACAAAAATAACGCTTCGAGTTCATTTTCTCTTCGCTCCAATTCTGAGACCACTCTCTGCCCAGACCATTTTAATGCTATTTTTGAAAACACGATATAAAATTCAAACATTATTTGTAAAAAGAATTAGTCTTATCCCTGGGAACCAAAATCTAAGCTTTCCTCCAGAAACTATAAAAATAAGTTCGAATCATAGCATGGCCGTTTTCCAATTGCATATTCTCATGCTCAGATTCACTGCAACAAAAAAAAATTTCACGAAAATGCATACACTGTCCAAATACATAATCTTAACTCAAAAAATCATATACCGCATAATCTTCCTCGGTCAAGTGTCTGACGATCCATGAATTGAAAATGAATGGTATTCCCCTTGACAAAAACTGCGTGGCTACACATGCGCAAAATCATTGTAATCACAACATAATAAGACAAACAATAACAAAGATAAGTGGATAGGATTGATAGAACAGTACCCAATAAGTACTTGAAAGTACGAGGCAGATTGGCATCTCCGTCTCCATTGGAAAGCTTCGATTCTGACATCTTGGAAAACAGTACCCAAATGGATCCTGTGGTGGATATTTACAAAAACGGGTCATTACCCAAGGCCCATTTGGGTCGAACGAGCGCTAGACTGACAGGAGACATCTCGAATTAGGCCCAAACGATCTGACACATCAAGCTCGTGAGCTGGCCCAACTTATTTTAGAACCGAAGGTATATATAGTTTTATTTTATTTATATTAGAGTTATTGTTCCGATGCACACCTCCATGAGCATCGATTGAGGCGAAGTCCTCTACATATAATAGGTTGACACAATAAACAATATTCAAATAAATGGTAACGGTGGATAGTCAATATATCAAATTTATATTATAATAATGTAATTTTTATAAACGAATTCTTTATTTTCCATGTGTTTCTTTTTTCCGTGTTTGAAAAATGGGTGTGTGCCGTTTGTGTTATGACATGTCTAAGTATTTTAATTAATTTATGCTATATTTCAATTATGGTCACAATTTTCACACCAAATACCATACATTTTATGTCTTGCCCTAATGATAAAAGTGATAACCCAAGAAGGGAAAAATTGGTTAAATAATCTCGGTCAACTTTTTTTTAAAGAAATAACCTCCTCAAGTGTCTTTCAAATACACTTGAAGTGGTAATTTTCTTAAAAAAAGAGTTGATCGAGGTTAAAAAATAAAATATCCCCCAAAAAATGGTTTGAATCCCACTTAGTAGAACGAAACCACGCTTCATGGAAAAAGAAATGAAAAGATCCACTACAAAACAAAAAGCAATAGCGACGGTTTACATACAAACCGTCGCCTAGTTTAAGCGACGGTTATATAAAAACCTGCCGCTTAATAGATATAAGCGACGGTTATGTCAACTACCGTCGCTATATTAAGCCTAGTTTTTCAAAAAACCGAACTTATTATAACGACAGTTTTTAATCAAAATATTACATATTTCATAAATAAAATACTACGACATACGTATGCAGATCCACGTAACGTTGAAAGATCACATCGACGATCAAATCTACGAAATTAATACGAAAAAATGTTAGTACAAAATTAAAAAAACCGAAACTTTGAAAAAATTGATAGATTTTCGTTACTACCAGAGAAGACGAAAATCGCTGAAAAAAATGTTCGCGAAACTCGGTATATATCGAACCATAGCGACGGTTTTTGCAAAAACCGTTGCCTGTAGCGACGGTTTTGTTTTAAACAGTAGCAAATAGTGACGGTTTTTAAAAAACCGTCGTAGAACTGAATCGGCGACGGTAGCTTCAAAACCGTCGCTATTTGTGATAGTATTATAGAAAACTGCCGCTACTAGCGACGGTATAAAAAACTGTCATGAATATTGCTGACGATTTTGAAAATTACCGTCGCTAATTTAGCGACGGTTTTTGATAAAACCGTCGCTTTATTTTTTTTTAAAATTTCCTCTTATACATAGTGATATAAAAATATATTTTGTTCAGTATAATTGAAAAAAATTAACAAAATTTGAGAAATGTAATCATATTACTAATCTAAAAATAATAATATAAGTGTTTGGTACAGATGTCGTAAAAAAATTAGAAAAAAACGTGGCTACGGTGACTGAGTCTCGTCATCATCGTCGTCATCCCCGTACTCTTGCGAGAAGTGCCTGGTCCAAGCAGCTTGCGGCCTGATGTATGCGCAGTAGCTCCCTGTGACATGCCTGCAACTAGGACTCGGACCTGCTCCTCTAGTGACGCCATGCGATCTCTCAGCATGGCGTTCTCCGCCTCTGTAGCCTACATCCTCTCGCAAAGCTCATCGTTACGACGTAACGATGAGTGTAGAGTCTGTCGCATGTCTGCCATCTGCTAGGACTCAGACGACTGACTAACACCCGATGACCCACCACGTCGACCGGAGCCATCTCATGTGGATATAAGGTGCTGGCCATCGACCCACACCCGTACATCCTCCCCTTCTTCTTCCCCCCAACCACAGTCTTGAACATGATGTTCACCGACTGTGGGCTGGGGACAATAGGCTCTGATCCGGTACCACTGCCGCTGCTCAGGTATCACATACCTCCACGACCAGCCGGGATCACATGTCTGCAGTGAGAACTGAGCCTGATATGTATCTCGAGACACGACACGAAGATATGCAGATCCACGTAGCGCTGGAAGATCACACCGACGAGCAAAATCTACGAGATTAATACGAAAAAATGTTAGTACCAAGTAAAAACATCGAAATTGTGAAAAATTTGATAGCGACGGTTTTTGCAAAAAACGTCGCCATTGGCAACGGTTTTGAATTAAACCATCGCCAATAGCGATTTTTTTGACAAACCGTCGCTATTCTAGATCGGCGACGGTTTGTACACAACTGTTGCTATTGGCGACGGTAGTCAAAAACCGTCGCTATAGCGACGATTTACAATAAACCGTCCCTGAATATTGCGACGATCTAGTATTATACCCGTCGCCATTTTGTGCGACAGGTTTTTTGACCGTCACCTTTGGCAATGTTTATAATTATGTCCGTCGATCTTCTATCCGCAATACGAAATTGCCCATATAACAGTGCTCTACGTTAACGACAATCGTCTCTAAGCTACGACGACTTCGAATCAAAAGAATGCAGCACTGCAATTCTTGATAACAGCGAACGAAATATGCAGAACTTCCAAACATAAATTAAACGAGAAAGGAAAACATCAAAGATGTGAAAAGTATGAGCAATGCAGATGGAGAGATTATTTGTAGTCTATTCACCAGTTGCGTAGAAGGAACACAACCTTATGGATACGAACGCAACTTTCTGTGAAAGGCCAAGGGATGGACACACTATTTGATTCAAACGCAGTCCGGATGTCGTGAAGGCTAAAGGACGCACTGTTTGGTCCGAACGCGGATGATAGGCTAAGGAACACAAATTTTTCGAATGAGTGCAATCTTTATTTCGAAAATAAAAAATTATTTTTCAAATAAATTAATACGATCAAGAGACCTTACCTCACCATATCTCTCCGTCCTGCGCGTGTGTTTCTCCGAGACAGTCTATCAGCATCTTTTTCATTTCAAAAACTTCTGGTACTCTTAAGGGTCCAATCCTATAGTTTAAATTTAAAACTAACAAGAAGGGTAAGACTTGATTTGTCATCCTCCAACTTCGACAACTTCACGTCCCTTTCATTCAATATTCCAAAAGCTAATAACCAAGTGGTCCATCATCAGCTTATTTATTCGGAAAATTGGCCTTCAGTCCCCAGCTGTCGATTTTTTTTGTGTTCAGTCCCTGGATACCTTTTTAGTACCACATTTTCACATGAAATGTACGACATTTTGTATGACATAGTACCACAATTTTGTGGGTAGGGAGTGAACTCAAAAAAATGTTTTGATCGTGGATTTTTCACCAACTTCTCCTTATTTATTCGATGCAAATTGGTTTTTGTTTTTTTTAAAAATACAATTCCTTTGTTTTTTTATCAAAGTTGTAAAGCCAAGATTTACTGATTTGTCGATGAAATTTGTTTTCATGAATATTTTTAAAAAAGTTAGGAAGTTATTTTATTTCAAAAAACCCCGAAATTTATTTCGAGGGGAGTGTCCCAACTTCCCACCACCAGCTTCGTGGAGTCTATTAGGACGAAAATGTCAAATAAAAAAAATATATTTTACACAATTAACATTAAAATTTTTTTTTTACGGTGTAAACTCTGGTAATTTATTGGAAACAAAAAATATCTTTTTATTACAAGATCAATCATCAAAAAGAAAAATTACCATACTCTCGAAAAAAAAAGAATGAGATGAACAAGAAAATGATTCTTTTTCAGTAAATTATAATTTAATCTAAAAATTTCGAAGTTTTTTAATAATAAAAGGGGTCTCTTTTTGGGCATACTGCGGGTAATTGGGACAAATGGAATATGCTTTTCCCAAAGAGGATCGTTTCCCCACACGATTTTCATAATAATCCTCAGATCTTTCTCAGAATTTCAGTTTTTTTATTTCATAATCAAGATTTCAACTTACTCTTTCTTCTGTCAAGTTAACGGTCTTGGATTCATACACTTGTATAATTTGTATCAACGATCAAGATTCCAGGTGAGATGTAAAAGATTATAAGAACATGAACTTCAAGGAAAAATAGAGTTCGCATTGAATTTCTTATAATAAGAAATGGACATGACGATCGCAGGTAAGTTTTGCTTTAATAATTCGTTTACCATTGGTTATTTAGCATTTATCTTTAATCTGCGATTTTCTTTGTCTTGGGGACATAAACAAGATTCGCGCTTTTATAATTTTTCATGTTCCTGAGCCGAGCATGAATATTATTTGATGTGAAGGAGTGTGTTTCGGATGGATATGCTATTAGGTATTTGACTATGTGGTTTATGTGTGTGAATGATGTATGCCTTTTAGCTTTGAAAAGCATCTTTATTTTGGCTATGAATCAAATTATGACACGGTTTTTTGTTTATTTCGTGAAAATGATTGTTCTTATTAGAAATTTAATTTGTGACTGGAGTTCAGAGACATACACTCAATTTTATCTCCGTGTACATGTGCATATGTGTGTTCGTGAAATCAATGTGAGGGCATGATATATTCGGTAAGCATTTGAAACGAAGGGAGCGAAATTAGTTTAGGGGTGACTTAATAAATTTTGGGGCAAGAGTATTGGAGAAAACTGTACGTGAAAGTTCTAAACAAATTATACGACTCTCCTCTACTTGGTGTTCACATTGTGAACGAGTGGAGACCACTTTTTATAAGGTAGTTGAGTATCATCTGAGTGAAATGTTATCATGTCGGTATACGAAATCTGAGGAATGGCTGGATATGTTTCTCTGGTTAAGGAGGGTCATAAAATGTAAAGCGATGGCAGAGTTTGATCTTTTCACATATGATTGCTTCTTCTGATGTTGATGTTTCTGTACTGGTGACATGTAAATTGGGTTCCTTAATGGTGCTTCTGGCTCCTGACTTTGGAACTTCTCCTTGATAGCTTCATCTGGTGACTCCTTTTGTATAGGAGCTATCTGGATATTAGATGAGATAATGCATGTTTCCTTTTCCTTATCCTATGTTCATGATAGCAGACACTTTCTTCTGCTCCTCTTGGAACTGGGAGACTCCAGATGGTGTCTACTGCATTGTTCACTTGTGATAGTTTCTATTCATTTGACTTTTTTGTGTCCTTCGATGGAATTATTTCTGGATCCAAACAAAAACTATCATATTGGTTAACTGAACATTTAGGAGCAGTTAATTAATGAGAAGCACTGAAATTGTATTTATTGCATCTGCTGCATGATTTATTATATTTCCCCGTTATCATTTGTGGATCCCATTTTACCTAACTTGAAATCGACAAATTTTTGCTTTTGTAGAACTTCGTGTAAAGCATCAACAAGAATTAGAGAATCTAACTTTAACCTCTCAACCATCCAAGACAATAAAGCTTTTCATTCTGGTCTTCATACTATATCTCAAACAGTCAGCTGTATATCTCTTATCACATGGTGTGTGGCTTGTGCTGTTAAGTGCCACTGTAGTGGTTTCTGGAATCTTGCTAACTGTTGATGGTCCTCATGAGAAGGTAATGACTAAGTTATTTGTATTTCAAAATTTTAACTTGCTATATGGTTTTAAAATGGATGCTATATATTAAGCTAGACTTTCTTATGGGAATTCAGATATCCCTAGATCATATTTTCAGCTCAAGTCATTTGTAGTATAACATTGGGACAGTCTACTTATCGAGTGCCTCCTTAATGTAAACTGCAGTATATTGAGGAAGTCATGCGTTATATGCGGTTTGTTATTTGGTGGGTGGCTCTAGGAGTTGCATCTTCCATTGGACTTGGTAAGCAAAACAACTTGATTGGGCCCCACACATTCTAAATTACGAGGATAGCGATAAATTTATCTTATGGATATAACTTTGTAGTTGATGTGGTATTGTAGCACCCATTCCTGCCTGCGGCCTTGCGATCCATTCATACTGCTTATGCATTGTTACCTCCATTAAGCAACTGAAAGATGATTATTATTTCTAATTTTCAAATTTATCAGCAATAAAATATCCAACCAAGCATTCCTCAAATTTAGTGGGTGATCATGCATATTGTGGACGCAAATAGTCATCATGCTATTAAATTGTTTGTACAATATGCTGTTTATTGCACTCTCCTATGAATTTTCAGCAAAGCCGTGTCAATCGGCTTAATCCACACCAATATATTTTAATTTTAGGGGAAACCTTTTTGGTGGTAATAGAAACATAAAAAAAGAAAGGGGAAAAGTTGGCATGTTATAAACAAGGTTAGGTATCTCTAAGTAAGAGGGTGATAATGCTAGAAATGTAAGTACTTATGTATGTATATAATCTTTTTTATTTTAGAAACTTTTTTGCAAGCCATTGATGGGGTGTTTATATTTTCATCCACCTATATCGGTGTTAGCCTGCTCGCAAAATTATACTATGAGGATTTTGGTTTTGTTATTTGCGTCTTTTGGTATTATGGTGTCATTTTAAGTTTTTGAGGAAAAGTGCTTCTCAATATGTAAATCAAATGACCGAGTTAGCTACATGAACATTTTGAAACAATAAACTTGCTGTCCATAGACACATACATATTGATTTTTGTCTGAACTTTTTTGCTGTTTTTTTTAAACATAGGTTCGGGACTTCACACATTTGTTCTCTATCTGGGACCTCATATTGCCTTGTTCACTATAAAATCAATGCAGTGTGGCCGAACAGATGTCAAGAGTGCTCCATACGATACAGTACAGTTCAAAACAGGTCCTTCTTGGCTTGGCAAGGATTGTGCTGACTTTGGACCCCCTCTTTTCCAGTATTCACATGGCTTGCGGGTTCCCCTTAGCAGCGTACTCCCTCAGGTCCAGTTAGAGGCTATTCTGTGGGGCGTTGGAACTGCCCTCGGTGAACTCCCCCCTTACTTCATTTCAAGAGCGGGTATGAACTCCACTAAATTTTAATGGAAATTGCAACTTTATGAAGAGGAGAAGTGTACCATTCTTAAGATACTAAACTAGGCTTTAGACTAGGGTCTGTGAGGGCATTAGGTTGTTTGTGTCCCATTTACAAGAATGACCAATCAGTAACTCTTAATTATTGATTACAATTGATACTCTCACCTTACATTGATCTGTAGTGCTTAATTTTATTTGTATGTGCATCCTGTTTTAACCTCATACTTATCTTGACACATCTGTTTTGTACAGCAAGCTTGTCGGGTGGCAGAGTTCATGAAATTGAGGAATTGGATGCTTCTGCAACAAAAGATGAAGGGTTTATCTCTGCTTGCATAAATCAAATCAAGCGTTGGTTCTTGTCACATGCCCAATATTTAAACTTCTTCACCATTTTACTTCTCGCCTCGGTTGGTTCCTTCATTTCATTTCATTTTTTTTTTGTTGGCATTCAATCTTCACTTGTTACTTGATACCCGCATTTGAGATTCTTTTCAGGTGCCTAATCCTTTATTTGATCTTGCGGGCATAATGTGTGGACAATTCCAAATTCCTTTCTGGGAGTTTTTTCTAGCAACAATGATTGGCAAAGCAATTATCAAGACTCATATGCAGGTGTGTAACTTTTTTAGTTTGAAATAAAAATGTTTGTTTCCGTCGAATTTTACACTTTCTTGACTGCTTATATATTCTTATCAAATGTCATAATCTGCAGACTGTTTTTGTTATTTCTGTATGCAACAATCAACTCATCGAATGGATTGAAAATAAACTAATTTGGGCTCTTAGTTTTATACCTGGTTTGGACTCTATTCTACCCAATCTTTCTGTCAAGCTTCACTCCATTAAAGAGAAATATTTGGCCATTGAAGCGCAAGCTCCTTCAAATATTCAGGTACTAACATCTCTCGAGTTTCCATATCAATCTGAATATATCTCTGTACTAGCAATCTATTCTGATCGTCAGGTGAAGAAATGGAATATTTCACTCGCTTTCATCTGGAATACGATGGTCTGGTTCATGCTAATGAACTTTTTTGTGAAGATTGTGAACTCTACTGCACAACAGTATCTAAAGAAACAGCAAGACAAGGAAATTGCAGCATTAATGAGTTCTGATACTTCATCTGGATGAAGTTAGTTCTATATCCATTTTTAGTCCCATTTTCTTTCTTACTGGATTTAGATTTGAAACCGGGGTTCGGTTGGAATATAGAAAAACGGGTCCTTCGGCCGCCGTTGAATCCCCTGAAAAGCGTATGCATGTGTACGTCATCATGCAAAGCTCATGCTGAATAGAACAGAAAGCTGTTCGTTCAGGATGGCATCATGGGAGGCCGTAGTTTAGCACAGGGTGAATATAAAAGCCCACAATTTAACATGTTTTCTTGTTTTTAGACTAGAATCATAAGCTCTCAGTGTGACCTCAAAAACAACATTGAATATTATATTTTAAATCATGATAATTCGTTAAACTTCATGACTGTATAATTAATATATCGACTAGTTTAAAATCATAAAAATTTAATGCAAGCGAGTTCATTGTTAACGTGTCGACGCCTTATTGGTTGTCACTTTAATAAATATATAATATCATTTTTATGAAACGCACATCAGTCTTACAATTAAGAAGTGTTATTTAACGGGCACGTACGTAATCATATTTTTTACAAGTCTTTATTTCAAGTATGACCATCGTTAGAATTCTCATGTTGTTTATATTTCTTGTTTTTTTGAAAAATGTACTAAGAATTTTAAAGCTCTTTTCCCCCTTTAAAATAAATATTTTGATACTATATCTTCTAACGAAAATAAAATAATGATTATATTATGTAGAACAAATTATATATGAGTAGGTTTTTTATGAGACGGTTTCATGAATCTTTATCTATGAGACGAGTTAATTCTATCGATATTTACAATAAAAAGTATTCAAAGTTAATACTCTTTGCATAAAAAGTAATATTTTTTCATGGATGACTCAAATAAGAGATCTGTCTAACAAAATACGACTCGTGAGATCGTTTTACACAAATTTTTATCGTTATATATAATGTATTAAATGGTAATTGATTTGGGGGAAAGGATGAGTGCATTAGCGTGTAAGTTGGTGGAAAAAATTTATAAGAGATCGTAAATACTCCATAATTTTTAAATTAGTTGATATTACGGTAAAGAATCAGTAATTCAAAGGTACTATATATATTTTTTAATATCAACATTTTATATAGATGGCATGTGGCAATAAAAAAGTCAATTAATTTATTATTTAATAAATTAAAATGAATGTATATCCAAAATAAATTAATTAATTCATCATTTCATTTTCTATCAATGTCCGTCTTAATTTGACCAAGAAAACAAAATTTGGTCTTTTACACAGCACAACCACGTAAACTCTAATTATGGAGAATTTTAAAAAAAGATAATAAAAATGTCAATCACACACGTGTGCGTTTTCCCACGTGTAAACATGCCTGTGGTGCATGTTGTACTCGATCCGTTGCCCCCACATCACATCAATTCCTGATTTTGCAATTTGCCCTTTAAATCTCTCCAAACCGCTGTCTTGTTATATTCAGTCATCACCTGAGTAGTAGCTCCGGCCCCCTTATTCCTGTGTTACATTTTCGTTACAAATTTCAAGAACACTCACTTTGTGAAGTGATGGCGGGTGGAGGATTGGCCACCTCGGCGGCCGGGGAGAAAGAGTTTGAGGCGAAGATCACCCCTATAGTAATCATCTCGTGTATCATGGCCGCCACAGGAGGTCTCATGTTTGGCTATGACGTTGGTGTTTCGGGTCAGCAGTTTAGTTTTACTTTATTATAATGAACTTAGTTTGTACCACAACAAGCTAAGAACAAAATACTTGTCAATGAACTGAAAAGCAAAAATTTGTCATGAATATATACTGCAGGTGGGGTAACATCGATGGACGATTTCTTGAAGAAATTCTTCCCGTCGGTATACGAGAAGACGCAAGATCCGGGGCTAAACAGCAACTACTGCAAATATGACGATCAAGGACTTCAGCTATTCACATCTTCCCTGTATCTTGCTGGCCTAACCGCAACTTTCTTTGCTTCATACACAACAAGAAAGCTGGGTCGCAGGTTAACTATGTTGATCGCTGGTTTCTTCTTCATTGTTGGAGTCGTGCTTAATGCCTCCGCACAAGACCTTGTTATGCTCATTCTGGGCAGGATTTTGCTTGGTTGTGGGGTCGGCTTCGCGAATCAGGTACTATATATATATATATATATATATATATATATAGATACATATATATATAATTGATATATTGGACACCCATTAGAAGCATTTATGTGAGCATGTTCGTATATATTATTCATCCAATAGATGTATGTCATCTCATCAGTTTTCGTATAGGTATATGTATAGGTTTAATCTCATGTGAGTATCCATCCACACATGATGTATACATATGTACCATATATAATTGTCATGGGACAAAGTCGGTAAAACTTTGAAAATAAATTGATCCCGTCAGATGGCAATTGATTTAGACGCAACGAAATCGATACAAATTATGGTCACATGTACAACTTAATGTGAATTAAACACAGGGCCTAGAAAATAAATGAATTGTTTAATCATTCCTAGCTAATTGTGGACCTAAAAAATACATGAATTATTTATTTATTTATTTATTCAGGCAGTTCCTGTGTTCCTATCGGAGATAGCGCCAACCAGGATACGTGGAGGACTTAACATTTTATTCCAACTCAATGTCACTCTCGGGATTCTCTTTGCCAACCTTATCAATTATGGAACTTCCAAGCAAGTGTCTTTATTCTTCCTTCTTTATCATTTGGTGATTTATATTTGTTATTTTTTTAAAATCGATTATTGGTTAAGATGCATGAATCATAATATTTTGGGGTTTTTTTTTTAATGTAGAACTTAACATTTGCTTGAATTTAGATCATATTAGTTTGAAAGGATTAATGAAACTTAACATTAAAATTTCTTGTTTCTTAAGTACTAAATTTAACTCTTTAACTTTCTTGAATTTCTGTACTGATTTGGACGGTGATAGTACGTTCTATGCTCATAGTACGTAAAATAAATGTATTATATCCCTGTGTCGATCGAAGTTTCAAATTTTTAGTAACTTTTAGTACTTCATGTTTGTTTTCTTTTACGTTGATGACAGAATCAAGGGATGGGGCTGGCGTCTGTCACTTGGCTTGGCCGGGGTTCCTGCTGGGCTGCTGACTGTAGGCGCACTCCTCGTTGTCGATACGCCCAATAGCTTGATCGAGCGTGGCCGTTTAGACGAAGGTAAAGCTGTGCTCAAACGAATCCGAGGTGTGGAAAACGTTGAGCCAGAGTTCATGGAGCTAGTGGAGGCGAGCCGAATCGCCAAGGAAGTGAAACATCCTTTCAGAAATCTCCTCATGAGAAGAAACAGGCCTCCTTTGGTCATCGCTGTTGCCTTACAGGCGAGTTGATTATTAATTTGTGGGCTGTCCACTAAAAATTCTAGTTGAATATCATCACCCTGTTGAGTCTGTCCCTACTTTGAAGATTTGAAAATGATTTGTTCTTGCTGCAGATTTTTCAGCAATTTACGGGAATCAACGCGATCATGTTCTACGCTCCTGTTCTTTTCGATACAGTTGGATTCGGGAGCGATGCTGCATTGTACTCGGCTGTGATTACTGGTGCAGTCAATGTAGCATCGACTGTTGTATCTATTTACTCGGTTGATAAATTAGGAAGGAGAATGCTCTTACTCGAAGCTGGAATTCAGATGTTCTTGTCACAGACAATCGTTGCCATTATTCTAGGCATCAAAGTTAAAGATCATTCGAATAACCTTGGACATGGTTACGCAATTTTCGTCGTGGTCTTGGTTTGTACGTTTGTTTCGGCCTTCGCGTGGTCGTGGGGTCCCCTCGGATGGCTTATTCCCAGTGAGACGTTTCCGCTTGAGACGCGTTCAGCAGGACAGAGTGTGACAGTATGTATCAATTTGCTCTTCACGTTCGTGATTGCTCAAGCCTTTTTGTCGATGCTGTGCCACTTCAAGTTCGGGATTTTCTTGTTTTTCTCGAGTTGGGTTCTGGTGATGTCGGTTTTCGTGCTCTTCCTGGTGCCGGAGACGAAGAATGTGCCGATTGAGGAGATGAAGGAGAGGGTGTGGAACAAACATTGGTTTTGGAAGAGGTTTATGGATGACTATGATCACACTGTTAATGACGAAAAGAATTATCGTGAAGCCATTTATCAGTTCATCAAGAAGCTGAAGAATAAATGTGGCATGAATTGTTCATTTAATCTTGATTGTTAAGATCAAATAGAAATAAGGAGGATAGGACAATATCAGGGAATAAATTTGTACCATTGAATTTATAGTAATTGTTTTTCAAACACTTTCATTTTCCCAAACAATTCTCACATCCTCGGTGGTCAGGCCTCGAACCCCAAGTCCGCACAACCACGTAAACGTACTCCATTAAACAACTATAGCCTCGCTTTGTGAAAATGTTTGTTCATCATTCAAAATAACACTCATTACTGTTACAAGTTTCTAAAACCTTTTCATCTTCTTGCAATTTATTATTTTAAACCTTGTTTTTGAACATGGGATTATCTTATCTTAGTCAAAAACTTGTGTGAAACGGTCTCACGGGTCGTATTTTGTGAGACATATATCTTATTTGGGTCATCCATGAAAGAGTATTACTTTTTATCGTGAATATCGGTAAGGTTGACCCGTCTCATAGATAAAAATTCGTGAGACTGTCTCACAAAAGACATACTCCATATCTTAATGGCAATCCATCTACTCCACATGACACGACTAGCTCATATTTCATGTTCTTACACGATTTAAGGAAATCCACAATAATAATAAATACTTAAATAGTGGTTGTTTGATAAATTAATTATTATATAATATGTAGATAATTATTATTTCACGCAAGATGTCTATGTTTTTTTTTTGTCTTTAATGGCATATGATTGAGATTATTAAAATATCTAGGAGGATATAAAAGATTCCTTGGCCATAAATCTTATGATTTAAACAATAACAATCAAGAACCGATCTTGGATCATATGCTATAATTTACGTATAGTCAAAGACGTACGTACAGTTCCCATGTAATAAATTATGTTATACAGCCTAAATTCACGGTGTGAACTGCGAAATGAAACTAAAAAATCCAGAAATTTGGGTTGGCTCGAGGAACTTCGACCTAATTAATTAATTAAAAGTGTGCTTGTGTGTTTTTTTCCCCGATTTATATAGTTTTTATTTTATGAGCGTCCGAGTTCATTCAATATATGATCGTTTCATAAATGATTCTGATTTCAGTTGTTTCAACCAAAATTTTTTCGTGTGAGACTG
Organism: Primulina tabacum; assembly: GCF_025594145.1. NCBI lineage: Eukaryota > Viridiplantae > Streptophyta > Magnoliopsida > Lamiales > Gesneriaceae > Primulina > Primulina tabacum. Next base: position 4,557,949 of record NC_134560.1, on the reverse strand, counting down.
TTGTAGATATATTTAGTATGATTTATCTGACTAACGTGATTTTAAAATCATGTATTTTAAGTAATTAATCAAACCTTAAAAATATAGCTTAATAATTTAAAAATAAAACTACCTATTATTATATTTGAAAAAGATTTGCTGTCACTTGTTATATTGATTGCACAGGATTAGCTATTTAGCTTAGCTGACACGAGTCCTCTATATCTATTTGTATTTTTTAAGAAAATGCTATAATTTTATAATTTCAAATATATTTTGTAGTTTTATTATTTTATTTTGTTTTGCGAAAGTGTCGGTTGTCGTCATGTCCATTTAAAAATGAAACACTAAAAATATGTACGTATTGGCAGTATGGCCCTCATTATCCCAAGCGGGGCATTTCTGGGTTTGGTGTGACATGCTGAAATTGTCTAAAACAAAATAAATGGCCCAAAAGCATTCAATATTTGATTTATTTATTTTTATTAAAAAAATTATTCGTTTTAATAAATTTTAAGCCCGTTCCATATATTCCAATTTGAATAATTTAATCCAAATATAATCCAATAGTTCTTTTTTTTTAAAAAAAAACTGCGTAGTTACAAATCCGGATTCTTTTTCATAAGATAAAGATCAAACATTAAATTAGATGTCGAGTGATGCTGAACTTGAGCTTAAATTAGTTATTAGTTTTTAGTTTAGGGCCAATTTCGATTCGATTTATTTGCATCTTTTGACGAGTAACCTCCAATGTCACTATACTCTTAAGTAAAGTGGCATGAATGGTTAAATTAGTGAGAAAGACTATCCAGAAATTATGAACTAATTAATGACAAAAACTTGTGTTAGATGGTCTCACGGGTCGTATTTTGTGAAACAGATATCTTATTTGGGTCATCCATGAAAAAATATTACTTTTTATGCTAAGAATATTACTTTTATTGTGAATACCGATATGGGTGACCCGTCTCACAGATAAAGGTTCGAAAAATCGTCTCACAAGAGATCTACTCCTAAATAATTTAGTGTACTAGACATTCATTATTCCAGCTTCCTATCTAGATATTCATGTGGAATTAAATTAGAAAAATTGTTGGCTGGATATGGAATTTTATATTCAATATTTAAACGGATTTAAATATTTTTTATATGTTTGATAAAAAAAATGCGAATATCTGGACAGAAGGCTCCACATCTCCATGCACACGTCCTTTTTTTACTCGTTTCCACTTTCATTACTAGTCCCAACTCCCCCGGATATTAGAGTTCCCGACGCTAGGTCGAGCAAAATTTCATATAGTACTAGTATAAAATTTATGAAATTACTATTAATTGTGTCGGAAAATTATGTGAAATTGTTTAATATGATGTGGGTTAAGGAAAAAAATTGTGTGAGACGCTCTCACAGGTCGTATTTTGTGATACAGATATCTTATTTGGGTCATCAATTAAATAGTATATTATTTTTTATGCTAAGAATATTACTTTTATTGTGGATATCGGTAGAATTGACCAGTTTCACAGAAAAATATTCGTGAGACCGTCTCACAAGAGACCTACGTTTCTAAATAAAAAATATACATTCACATCTACAAATTTTCCCATAAAGTTGGTTCAACAAAATAATATTACTCCCTCAAGTTTGTTTGTTTGTAAAACGGATTAAAAAAAGATTTGAAAAAAAAAACTTACATACAAAATTTCTATTTATCTTTATTTAATTTATTCAAAAAAATATTTTACGTTTTCCAAAACTTAGTTAATAAGAATATATTAGTAAAATAAAGGAACAATACAATTAAATGTAGAAAGTGAATATATATTCGAACCAAATGAAAAAAAAAATTATTGGTATTATTTGATTTTCCAATATGACGGATGTACTATTAATTATGACATTATCTGTAAATAATAGGCCTACAAATTCTGAGAAGTATATTGAATAATATGCAAAATAATAAAGTATAAACAATAAGTTTAGCGATACAGATGTTCCTAATTCTTATTATAATTATATTACATTTAATACATCTTTACTTAGTTTTTTTACAATAATGTAATTTTTAATATACTAATTTGAGTTAGAGTTTGAATTTTTAGTTCTTTTATCTTCGCAAAATCTTCCACTTATCGGAATTATATTAAGCTCGTATCATCGTCAATTAAAATTACGAGAACAAATTTTGTGCTCAAAATTTCTGAATCGTACGCCTTATCTACTAGTTATTAATCTATATCTATATTATATGTAATGTCTGAGATCTTTAATGGTCGAACTTTCAATTATTTTATACGAAAATACCTTATTAAATAATTTATTTCATATAATTTAATCATAACTACGATGTTTAATAAACTTTAAAAAATAAATAATTCAAATATTATATCTAAAAATCATTTATTTAATATAACTACATTATTCTTATTAAAATAATAATTTAAAAATATAACAAAATTTTATGAATCGACTCGATCTATTAATGATTATAATTTATATACGTAATAATCATTGTTTTATACACAAACTGGTGTTTGTGTATTTCGTTAGTTATTAATTATTATTTTGATGAGTTATTATTGTTATTATTTAGTATTAATTATTAATTATTAAAACGAACTACCTACTTTCGTTATAAAAAAGAATCCTTTCATTTCCCCAACCATACAGCTTTTTTTTCCCAGCCAACCCCCCGGGTCAAATTTCAGATGTAGCCAGCTGCCACAAACATGGGACGGCGCACCGAAAAGCTACGCCACCGCTCCGCCACCAAATCCCACACCCTTCCTTCCTCACCCACTCACTCCTTTTCTTCCTCCTCCTCCTCCGACTTTGAGTTCATCATCTCCCTCTCTCCCCACAAGTCCTCCGCCGCCCTCTGCCCCGCCGACGAGCTCTTCTACAAAGGCCAAATCCTCCCCCTCCACCTCTCCCCCCGCATCTCTATGGTTCGCGCCCTTCTCCTCTCCTCTCCCTCCACATCTTCTTCTTCCGACACAACCACCACTGCTTCCCGTGACTCCACTGCCTCCACTTCCTCCGCCTCCTCCATCGATCTCCCCCATCAGCTAGACTGTGAATCATCACGCCCTAGCTCTGTCACTGACGATGAGTGCAAACGCCTCACTAATACCGCCACTGCTACTGGAAACATTCAATCACTCAACTTTCTACCAAGAAAATCATCTAAATACTTCTCCCTCGCGAAATTCTCCTCTGTTTTCCGAAAGGAACACAAGAATACGACTGCTGCTGTATCCGGCGGCACCGCCGTTAAGCGAGTGAGCTCAAGCGCTAAAGAAGTCGTGCGCAAGTACTTGAAAAAAGTGAAACCTTTATACGAAAAACTCTCCCAGAAACAGCAGCAGCAACAACAGAAAGCATCCATTTCACCGCCATGCATGCCTCCGCCTTCAAGACTCCCAAAATCGGAAAATACAACTCTGTCCATGACGGAAAATAAAGATCAAGATTTCATAACATGCAAAAATTATCCAAGGGAGAACACTTCGAATATGATTTCACACTCATTTTCCGGAAGTTTGAGGTTCCCCAGTAGAAGAAGTTGCATTTCAAGCTGCCCATCATCGATGGGATCATCACCAAGCCATGGTAAAAGCAGCTCCGGGTTCGGGTTTTCGCAAATGGGTCGGGATGGATCAGGCATGTGCTATTCTGATAGTTCGTCAATGGAGGAATTGCAGAGTGCTATTCAGGGTGCAATCGCCCATTGCAAGAACTCCCTGCTGCAGAATAAGACTATGGTCTGTAATGAAGTTTGAACCGAGAAAAAATAATTAAAGTTCGATGCAGTACTTTGTTAATTTGATGTAGAATTAACTGCGACTACCTGCTTAATTATTAACAATCTTATGTTTATTATTATCTAATCATGTGTCATTATCGATTTCTGTCATCTCTTTGTTTGATGCCTTAATTTTCAAAAGCCATAACAAATTTGAATTACATCTCATGAATTGTTGGTAATAATTTGTCCCAAGTGTTTAATTAAAACTTATTTACAAAATAAGATTAATTTGAAATCCAAACTAAAAGAGTGAAGGCACACTTGTGTGAATTTTTATTATATAAAATATTCCAGTCACGTCAAAGCAGGGCTACATGTAACGGGAAAATTACTCGTTCTTTCATGAAAGGGCTGCATTTCTATTGGGGCTCCTACTCCAATATGTTACTAAAACAATAACTACTGGAAATCGTGTTGTTTTTGACATTTTCCTGCAGTTGATTTTTTTTGCCAGTTAAACAAGAATCTCCCATGTGCGTTCCAAAAGTATTAATTGTTCTTGGGGCTTTTTTTCTGAATATACAAAATGTGTTGACAGACTTTTGAGGTTCAGTCTTCTGTATAATATTTTGAATACTAATCTGAATTTGACTTCTTTAATTAATCAGCAACTTGATTTCCAAATCTCACTACTTGAGGAGAGAAAATTAAAATTAGTGACAGAAAAAATTACGCGTTGATTAGTTGAGTTTGGATTGATAAATTTTATATCCTTGAATTTTTTTTAAAAAAATATTTTTTAGTTTTAGAGAAGCAAAATCATAAACTTTAAATTCACTTATTGCATGTTTATATAGTACTTTCATGTTAAATACGATGAATTTCAAGTTCAGTACCCAGTAATAAAAGCACTTGAAATTCATTACACTTTGTGTAATAAATAATGTATAAATAAGTAAGTCGTTGATTTAAGATTTCATTTATTATTTCATTATTAACGATCGAATTTTTTAGACTAGTTTCATAGTTGTAATTTGAAAATTTATAAAGTGACTTAATTTTTTTTTTTTTAAATGTATAGTTCATGAACATCATCTAAATTATTTTTTTTAAAAAAAAATTATAAGAAAATGAAGAGTCAGATAGATTGCCTTTATTTGTTGATGGACTACAAGCCGATGAAGTGTAGTCTTTAGTGGGTCACTTAGAAGATCAAATAATGAAAGGGACTTCCGCTAAATGACACACCCCGATGAATCATAATAGATTCACATGTATCCTATTTTCTCAAATAAAATTTTGTTGAATTTTTTTTTTTAAAAAAAATAGTTTCCCTCTTTAATTTATAAATATATATAATTTTGTTGAATTGTTTAATATGTAATTTCGATGTTGTACCACAATTTAATTAAGGGAGGGATAATTTAAATTTTAAAAAAATTGATTTGGTTGGAAGGATCCTGGATTAATTCTATTAGCTGATGGAGGACTAGTGGATGAAGTTATCCCTTGGGTCGTCACACATTAATGTAACCAAGATTTTTTGGCTTTAAATTAATAAAAATAAAGAGGCCTTGATTTCTGTGGTAGATGTCGAATGCCACAAGTTATTTGTACTTGGCGAACAAATATTTTTTGGAGTTGCTCCACCCACACCAGACGCAGTGTATGTAGGAAACCCTACAGCAAGTAAATTATTTGAATCCATTTTTGTTGAATTGTCTCAATTTTTTTTTAATTGTTCGTGTCGAATAACATAATCTAATTGATATTAAACAAGAAATTCGGCTAACCTACATTTTAACTCATCCAACAACGCATAGAAATAAATTTTCTCAAATCCGTCTTCTAGAGGGTGTCAAAGTTTATGTAATATGTTAGCTATTTATAGCCAATATTCCTATATATCGACACCTTTTTGAGCGAGCGAATATATCGCACATGATTTGCTCACTGCAATTTACTTGCTTAGTATAATTTGCACTACTCCAGAAGTTTATACATTGTGCGTCGAAGAGTAATTCATGCATCGTAAAAAAAAAAAAAACTCAAATCTAATATGCTTGGTTTTTTTGCCAAAAAAAATGGAGCTGAATTTAAATAAGCAGAATAACCGAGTAGTAAGTAACTAATTATTGAATATAATATTCTAAATTAAACTCCCAAAAATAGCTTGATATGTTAACAGTAGCAAAAACATTTTTTTTTATAAAAAACATATCACGTGACTATAAATGACAGCCATGCACCAATAAGTGAAACTATCATAAAATATTACAGCCCCACAATATACAGTGAATACAAGCCCGGCCCAGCCCGGCCCGGCCCGGCCCGGCCCTAGCAGCGGAAATTTGTACAGTACGCATCAATCTCAACATAAATGGTTCATATTTAGTTTTAACTTTAAAAATGTCCGATCCACAGAGTTTAGCAAGAACAACAATAATATTAATTATAAGCTGGTTCGAAAAATAGGTCACTTTAATTTCTTGTAACAAAATTTTACTTAATTAATCAATTAATAGTTTTCAATATTATTATTGTTTGGGGTGTGTCTGGCCCTTTAATAGATAAGTGAAGAAACGAGACATGGTCACATGCAAAACTAAATAAGTATTTTTTTTTTAAATTTCTAGATAAAATCTCAAAATTCACTTAGAAAACAAAAAATTTAATTCAAATTGACTTAAAAAAAAAGAGGGGTGCTATATATGTTTAGATTTTAAAGCGAATAGTGCCAACACATGAGTAGGACAAGTTGACTTAAAATATATTCATTTGTAAGGATTTTTATAGTTTACTCGAGCTCGAGTAAATTTTTATATAGCCTAATTCAAATTTTAGCTAATAAAATTCAAAAGATGGACATGTCCTACTTGTAATCATCCATGTAACTTGTCTCGGCTTCTTCTCCTTCCCCGAACATATGATTTTTGTTTTCTCGTTTTCTTCGTCGGTTCATTAATGCAACGTTCTTGTCCTAATTATAACCAAGTCGATTGGTGGATCTTCAAAAAAAAAAAAACATATACACCTTCCCAGTCGTATTTAATTATGTTTTATTGTGTCTTGATCACCTGATATTAATTGTCACCGGGGAGTTGAAACGTGACGTTTAGGCTGTTACATAATTTAAAAGATGGCAATGTTACCACCACTTATAGAGCTTTTAATAAAACGACGAGCACTTGATCCTAAAATTGATATTAAAGTCAATGTAATGTATTCGATTTTCATAGATTACAATGAGTGCAATTGTCGAGAGAAACATTGCTGAGGTGCAATAATTATCCATGTTTTGAATCAATAGAAACGTGACGATTTAAAATATTTAAATTAGACGAATACTATCATGTGTTTTTTTTGGGTAAAACGGAGATCTACTTGGATTATACACACGTCAATCGTCATGCATTTATTAATCAATGTGTATGGTACGGCTGTATGGAGTGATCTGTCGGTGCTGTTAACTTAAAACGTACGTTACAATCATGTGAAATGATACCGTGATGTTCGAGAATATCAGAACATGGTCGTGTCAAAAAGACAACTTTATGTTAAAAATGGTAATCTTCATGTTATATAGCAGGTGACATCAAATTGTACAAAAATGTAATAATATGTTTGGATTTAATCACTTGAAATCGAACGCTTAGGCGGAACATACAAATGAATCATCAGAACAAAAAATTATAACTTTTGCTGAAAACTGAGTTTAGATAAAATGCATAAAAAAAGTTCAAAGTGAAAATATGAATACTTTTGTATCCATTCAGACAACAAAATATGACCTTCAAAAAAATTAGGACTCCAAACTCGAAAAAGGACTTCTTTCGGAACGACCTAATCGTGATACGGCTCACAAATAACAAATTCTAAATTGGAATTACACCGGGCCGTCAAGTATGTCCAAGAGAACTCAGCAATACTCACATGTGAGTTTTTACACGACATACACCACATATTTATAGAACCCATACGTTTTTGTGTACCACTCTCTGACGGGATAGGGTCGAGTAAGCGTAAAATTGTCAAAACAGGTTAGACGTACTGGATCGGCCCAACCCACAACATAAAATAGGTAGGTTGGATTGATAATATCCCAAACTGCCAGATAAAATAAGTGGGTTAGACTGATAATATCCCAAACTACCAAAAATGAGAGTTGTGTCTAACTACATAAAATAAGTTGATTGAGTCGATGACGTTCGTTCCAATGAATTTAACAACTCTAGTGGGAGGCAGACTTTAAAAATGGAAAAAGTAGTTGATTTACGATACCGCAAATGTGCCTCGAACTCTACAAAAGTGGTCAGGAAGAACAAGAATATCTATGCAAAACTCTAGGCCATTATATGTTTTCGCCTAGCTAGTAATTATAAATTCAGCCAAACATAGATATCAAAATTTCATCTAAATAAAAGTCATATTATATTATTTTTTTATAATTAAAATCTATTTTCTGATAGCATTTTAATATATCAACCAAATATCCAAGCTCAAATTAAAGATATACGATTAATCTATATCTCTGAAAGACCTTCGAACATATTTATATATAAAAGTTATATAGCTAAAATTATTATTTTAAAAAATAAAGATTAATTTTAAAAATAAAACCTATTTAATCAGCTATGATTTCAAAATGAGCCCATAAGTGGTTTCTTTGTGAAGCATTTTGGCTCTCCCGAAAATATCCCTCTATATTACCATCTTAATATCCCTTTATTTTTTAATATCTATTTTCTTTAATATTTTCCAACTAAAAATTATATTGCTAATTTTGAACGATCCTCTCCTTTACTCTGATAGGAATAAAACATTCTTTAATATTACTTTAATTACCCCAAACAGGCCCCATCCATATTTCATGCTTTTTCGGATCCTTTCTCCCGGGTTTGCAGGCTCTTTTCAAATTGTGCCCCGCATTAAACTTTCTTCATTTTGTTTATTACTTTTTTGTGTTTTTTCATTGTCTTTCTGGAGTTTAACTTATTTATGGGCAGTGATTTGTAATGAAAAAAACAAAACAAAACACTTTGGAAAATGACGCAAATGAATATTTTTGTACTTATAAGTTGCGAAAGATCTTATTTGTCATACTATATATAAAATAGACGAGTAATCAACTTTAGAGTCCGAAATTTATATCGAAGTCGTATATATTTTATTTACGACTAGATGCTCGACTAATTTTCTTTAATTAATTACGTTTTAAACAAATTTTATACCGACATTACTGCTAATACGACTAATGAATAGCCTCAGATTCTCTCTAATCTAAGGTTTTTTTTTAAAAAAATGTTATTATTACAGCACATATACAATTTTGTATAGTTTAGAGGGAAAATATTTACTCAATGTGTGCTTAGCTGTGAAAGAGCATATATAACAGTTCTCATAATTTCAACGCAGGATTTTCAATAATCGACATTGGACACTATGCATGCCTTTTCATTCCTATATTTTATCTTCTAACTTTTATATAAAAATACATTATTATACATCATATTTCTTAAACAATGGAAATTAAATTAAAATTAATAAAAGTACACAAATAATTTATTTAATTTAAAGTGTAATTAATTAATGAAGCAATTGGGAAAATAATATGGATATTCTTGCCTTCAACTCTTGGGCATGTAGAATTAATGACAAGAATGCCCATATTCCTGTGAGAAGTGAACAACACGATTTGACCATAAAATGACAGAAATCTTTGAAGGGTTTTTGTGTCAAAATTAATCTGCGTGTGTTTTTGAATTTAATTTTGAGAAAATGAACTGTTTCACATGGCATGTATTAGTTTCATGTGGTCACATGCAAAGGACTTCTCCCATGTTATTATATATGATCATCAATGTGCGATGAAAGTCAGAGCAGACCATGTCTAATTATTCATTTGCCACTCTGCAAATATATTTTAACATTGTTTTTCATGATGATATAAACATGAAAGATCTCAATCAAAATCTCATTGAGAAATGTTTGAATATGGATTCAATATTGCACCAGGCATTATTGAGTTAGAATCGGAAAAAAATATAAATTATTAGACTAAGAACTTAAAATACCCAACAACAAGACCAAATATGGGAAAAAAAACATGCAGATATGTATATTTTCATAATATGGCCACATCTCCCGCAGTTTTGATGTGACCATATTTGCATGTTTTTTTTCAAAACAAAAAAGTATATAAGTGAGTGGATAAAAAAAGAAAAACATAGAAAACACAGAAGCAAAAATGTAATAAAGTTACTAAGAGATCTCAGAATCAAAATAGTTGACCGTGTACTTTACTATCGATGGGGGTTTTGTACATATTAACCACATGTGTAGTGTTCGTACCCATTCAGCACATGACAAGTGTGTACAACAAATAAATAATGGTCACTCATTCAACCATGATGTATAGATGAATGAGTGACAATGATTATTCACATAATACACGTGTCATATACTGAGTTGATGAAGATACCACTACAAGAAATTTTTAAATCAACAACACCTCTACGACAACTTAGTTAAAACCGTTGTCGTAGAGCGTTTTTTTAAGCAAAAGACAACGGTTTTATAAAATCGTTGTCTTTTGGGGGTCAAAGACAACGGTTTTTAGGGTCAATGACAACGGTTCTATACCGTTGTCTTTGAGCATTCATGACAACGGTTCTGCGAACTGTTGTCTATTAGCATGTTTTTTGGACACTGTTGTCATATTTAGCGACGGTTTTGAGAAATCTGTCGCTAATTTTAGCGACGGTTTCTTCAAATTCGTCGCTTGTTCACATTTGCGACGGTTTAAAATACATGTTAAGTTAAACCGTCGCATGTTTTCATTTAGCGATGGTTTTACTAAACACGTCGCTAATATTAGCGACAGTTATAGCTTTAACGTCGCTAAATATAGCGAAAGTCAAAGGACAAATCGTCGCAAATTTAAATTTTGAAAATACCGTCATTATTAGCGACGATTTTGTCAATAACCATCGCACAATTTTCTATAAATACCGCCACTTTGGATCCATTTTCTTACCCCTCCCTCATAACATTTAAAATTTTTCTCTCTTACACAATTTTACCACTTCACAACACTTAAAATTTTTCTCTTTTACACGATTTTAGTTTCGATTTAATGTAAATTTTATCTCTTTAATTTTTTGTAAATTTTTAAGTGTTAGTTAAGATCAGAAATTATGTTATCATAGTAATATTGTAAGTTTGTTTAGATTTATTAAATTATTAAAAGTAAATGTTTTTTATTTTACCGAAAATATTAGCGACGGAACCCATGATACAACCGTCGCTATTTAGCGACGGAGTGCATGAACAAATTGTAGCTAATTTTAGCGACGATTTTTTAATTCCGTCGCTACGTTTGTAGGCGATGGTTTTTAAATCCGTCGCTAAATAGCAACGGTTTTACATAAATCCGTCGCTAATGTTGTAGGCGACGGTTCCTCATAGGCCGTCGCAAATGGTAGCTACAACAACGGAAAAAAAAACCGTCGTCTTTGAGCGCACCCTTTAACAACAGTGACTTTAATAACAGTTTTAAAAGACCTACTACAACGGTTAAAAACCGTTCTCGTAGGCCTTTTTTTTTGTAGTGTACTATCAATATGAGTAACATTTACCAGCCATCGAGGTGTCACGTAATATCACCTATCAACATTAATGCTTTCAGGTGCCGAGAATTTTGATTAATCAATGAAATGTTAAACGTTACCATCCTCGACATTTACGATACCACGAATCAAGTGCCAACAGTTGGATAGATGGTTGATTAGCATAAACTTGTCCAAATATACAGTTCCAGACAAAGACCAAATAAAGGTTTGCTCCAAATACCAATGCACGCTCATGAAATTCCTAACTCAAACGGAGGGAGCGGGGCAGACTTGCACATAATATATTAATGGTGGGTGTGGCTTTAATCGCCTCGGTTTCGTGTATGTTATCAAACAACAATGGCAGGACCCACGCCTCTCAAATTCTACTTTCGAGAGCCTGCCTCAAGTTGCGGACATCCCCTCACGTTAAGCTATAATAACAAAAAAAAAAATTTTTGGCTTCTTCTTCCCATTCAAGAAGTGCCTCAAAATTTTGTTTGCCAAACCAAAAAGAAACGATCTTTGCATCTGATTCAACATTGTAATAATTATGTATTGGGTCACCCATCACGTAAAATTTTCTGCTACGCGAAACAAAGAAAGTTGCGTCGCAACAATGTTGCATAATCACGGACATAGAGATATGGATAGGATATCACATGTACTAGGAACAAAATATTCCAGAGTATAAAATACGATATGAAAGGATTCAACTATTTCATACACACATGAGCACACACAGTTATGAAAATTACAATGCATATACATATTGATAGTTGAAATCGAGCAAATTTAAGTATAATTTATATATCGCTAGCTCCATTCATGGCGGTATAAAATGTAATCTTGTCTTTTTCAACGGATATAACTAAATTATATGTTCTTACTTTTTGATCCATATCCTTAGTACCTTTCAAAATAGCCGTGTGTGTGTGTATATATATATATATATATATATATATATATATATATATATATATATGGGGTTTTTTTTAAAAATATTATAAATTAATATAATCATTGTAAAAATGTGCCAAATTGTGGAGTTTTGTAAAACTATAACAATCCGGGACTGTAAGTTACGGTCCCGGATTCATATATTTTATTTTTTTTTTTTTAAAAAGGAAAAGAAAGTGGAGCACGGATTTTAAAAAAAAAAAATAAAAGGGAGATCGGCGACGGTTTGTGCAAAACCGTCGCTACTGGCGACCGTTTAACTAGCGACGGTTTAACAAAAAATCGTCGCTAAGACAAATCCTTGAGTCACAGAATCTAGGAAGACGTGTCACTCCGTGTGTTTTCTTTCTTTAAGTATAAATGCGGGTATTCTTTCCATCATCGTCGAAAATAATTGTTCCTCATATTTATTCTCGTAACTTATTTCTTTCATTCAATTTATATGTGCAAAATCCATATTTTCTACTTCGATCATATATTAATATTATTTGTTGATTTTATCGTCCATTTCATTTGAAGAGATACGAAGAGGTAATGTTTAATTTCTTTGATAATATTATAATTATATATTAAGAAGTAATTTTAATATAAATAATTTAATTTAATATAAGAATGAGTTAATATTAGTGTACTTAATACTAATGAAATTATAAAGTATTTTGTTACGTTTTTAAAATATATTGAGAATAAGTTTTAAAATTTCACGTAATTTTAATCTCCGTAATTTATAATACAATTAATATTATAATTATACATATAGTATACATAAAATTTCGCGTAAATATAAAGTCTGTAATGTATATACATATTCTAATTCCAATAAAACAATTAATATTATAATTATTGTAATTATTGTAATGGTTGTAGATATAATATTATATCACGTAAATTAAATATAACTATTGTAATTATTGTAATTATTGTAGATAAAATATTATATTAAGTAAATATAATTATTGTAATTAAATTAAGTATATTAATTAAATTTTGTAATTATGGTAGATATAATATTATATCACGTAAATTAAATATAATTATTGTAATTATTGTAAATATAATATTATATCAAACTATTTTTTAATATCGTGCTTAATATTAAAAATATACTATTTAACTAAATTATACTTAATCATATAATGTTAGTGAACAAAATTATAATTACATTAATATAATATAAATAATACAAACAAAATATTAAAAAAATTAATTAAATTATCTTCTCTGGCGTAATTATACGGAACTTGTAATAATATCAACGGACGATGCTAATATCTGAAATAAATAACAAGTATTATAAAAAAATTACTTCTTAATATATAATTATAATATTATCAACGAAATTAAACATTACATCTTCGTATCTCTTCAAATGAAATGGCCGTTAAATCAACAAATAATATTAATATATGATCGAAGTAGAAAAGATGGATTTTGCACATATAAATCGAATGAAAGAAATAAGTTGTAAGAATAAATATGAGGAACAATTATTTTCGGCGATGATGGAAAGAATACCCGCATTTCTACTTAAAGAAGAAAACACACTGACACGACTTCTTAGAATCCGTGACAGTTATTCACGGATTTACCTTAGTGACGGTTTTTGTTTAAACCGTCGCCAATAGCGATTGTTTCTGTTAAACCGTCGCTAATAGCGACGGTTTTGCACAAACCGTCGTCGATTTCCCTTTTATTTTATTTTTTTAAATCCGTGCCCCCACTTTCTTTTTTTTTTTAAAAAAAATATAAAATATGAATCCGGGACAGTAAGTCCCGGATTTTTATAGTTTTACAAATCCTCACATTTTGTCACATTTTTATAATTATTTTATTAATTTATAATATTTTTAAAAAAACCCCATATATATGTCAAATATCAATATAAGATTACGCAAATATATATTTGCCTTTCTTCACTAATTTTTGCGTAATATTATATTGATATTTGACAGATATATCAATCATGCAGCTGCCTCAAGTATCATTGTCCAAAAATATTCGACACAATAAAAAAAAACAATTTAAAAGTATATCAAAGTGGTCACCCCGTGTTACCAACTCTCCCGGTATGTTTTAATATAACGTGTTCAATTGATAATCTGAATTATATTCAAAATAAAGATATGCAAAAACGAACGGACGATCTGTTACGCCTCGAGCCTGGGTCCGCGCCTGCGTGACTGCACAATAGCCCTCTATAGCATCTACTTCGTATTCGTCCTCGTTTTTTATGAAAATGATTAACCAAAGTTTCTATAGAAGTCCATTATAATTAAGTCAATTATAAACTCATTTTAAATATTTAATTTTTAAGACGTGGGACAAATGTATCACACGATGAATTGAACATGTTCTATTAAAATATAATTAAGTAGATTGTTACTCCAGATGCAACACATGCTCAATCGTTTAATACATGATAAATTTCGCGATATGGACACAAAAAATCACTGAACTTATAACCAACACTTTTCGGTATCATTGGTGACAATGGTGGAAGTTTTTTTTGTCTTTTTTTTTTTTTTTTATCTTCCAAGGTGTCCATGTGCTGTCCCTAGACTCCATCAACAACCTTAGATCACTTGTTTCATATTCACCAGACCACCTAGCTTTTAATATTACCAGCCGTCCGAAAACATTACCTCGCCAAATATTAAACCTATATAGATAAAAAAAAGTAAACTCTTGTCAACAATGTAATCAAACCGTAAGAAGCATGCTTCACCCCTCTATAAAGATTAAAGCACACCCAAATTTCGTGGCTCAAAGTTCATGCATTAATGATATAACTCACCAAACTCTCCAACTTCCATCACAAATGGAATCCCTTCAAGCCACCTCAAATTGCGTCGAACCAAGCTTTAGCCCCGGCTCGAGCCCCAGGATTTCTTTCTCGGCCGAGTTTCTTGATGAAAACAACTTCATCTCCATATGTCCAAACCCTCGGTCGGAAAAAGAGATGGCCGAGAGGGCTTCGCGCAACGTGGAATTCGAGTTTCTTTCTGGAAAATTAACCAACATGATCACAGCGGATGAACTGTTCAGTGAAGGTAAGTTGCTTCCCTTCTGGCAAATGCATCATGTCGAAAAACTCGACAAGGTCAGCCTCAAAACGATAAATATTGAGGAAACGCCGGGAGAAAGCGAGAAAAATAACAAGGGAGGGGGCAGAATCAATTGGTTTCTTGACGATGATCCCTCCCCTAGACCACCTAAATGTACTGTTCTGTGGAAGGAGTTACTGAGGCTGAAAAAACAACGTGCCTCGACTCTAACCCCGTCTTCGTCTTCTTTCACGAACTCAGCAGCCGAAATTCCATCAGCGGATCACGAGAAAAAAGAAGAGGTATGGAATAAAGAAAAGGTCGTGAAGAGAATCAAGAAAGGCCTTGAAAGAACGAGATCAGCTAATATAAGAATAAGGCCTGTGATTAATGTGCCTATTTGCAACCAAGGCAAAAACACTGCACTGCCTCAACTGTTTTCTTCAAGAAAAGGAAAACTAATAGAGAGGTAAAAGATATTGAGGTGATCATTATGATGTAGAGATGTTGTATTTGCTACTTTAGTATGATTCTTCCCCCTTTCTTCCTCATTTTTTTGGGTGATTTTAATTTATCCGCTGAATTATGCATCGTGAATGCTATTTATATTTTTTTTTTCGGGGAGGTTTTCAAGTATCGCAACGAATTTCCAATACTTTGACATGATTTACAAGTATCTAGCTCGTGGTTTAGCAAGAAGAAGACAGGAAACATGATCCATATATATATAGATGTATGATATTTGATTTTTTAGAGTTTCTCTTTGATAAATTAAATGTTTCAAAATTCTCAAACGAGCCTGGAAAAGTGGATGTTTGACGAACTTTACTGCATGCTTAACAAATTAGTAGAATATTTATAAGATGCTAAAAATAAACAAAAGTACGGTACAGTTCATATGCAACCTGCATCAGGCAACGGAGTTCAGATAATGCAAGAAATATATATGTTTCAGCTTTCCCACCAGCGCAAACTCAAAAGTACTTCGCAAGCTAACAATTAATCCAGTGGTCAGCAATGAATAAAGAAAGGCATACATGCAGTAACTGCGATCGATGACCCTTGAGATTTTGGACATTAAAATTAAAGCTGTTACTGCACTTTCCTCGTGACCCATAGTGTTGTTTCCAGCAAGATTCATGACATGTTTCATGGAAATAAATGCACCCTTACTCCAAATGGATGAACAAGCAATGTGCAGGTAGATTAAAATATTTTTATAGAATTAACCCATTAATTTCTGGTTGAGGTGGTGGACGTCGAAAAGTGAGTAAAGGGTTTCGTGATCTTGGAAAGGCACCAGAACTTTAGCAGACATCACTCCACATTTTTACCCATCTGCAACCACACTATGACTTAAATTACCTGTGCATCACTTTTTCACTTGATATAATACCTAAAGAAATATATAGATATGTTGAAATCAATGTAAAAAAGAATTGAGAACTGAACTTTGTGATAAATAATAAATACATGTGGTTCCATCGACCTACTTCAAGTTTAAGACGAAA
Organism: Primulina tabacum; assembly: GCF_025594145.1. Classification (NCBI taxonomy): domain Eukaryota; kingdom Viridiplantae; phylum Streptophyta; class Magnoliopsida; order Lamiales; family Gesneriaceae; genus Primulina; species Primulina tabacum. Next base: position 4,541,099 of record NC_134560.1, on the reverse strand, counting down.
CTACAAAAAACAATGTTGCAAGATCTCATATACAATTCCAAATGAGCTAAAAAAATTATACAATAACGTATGATGGGGAAAAAATTGACACTGAAGATATGTTTGCTATCAAAATATATAAAGTGGTGTTGAGAGAGCTTCTAAGAAACACTTTCTAGATTTTAACTGCATGAAAATGCTTCTGAGTGTATGTGAACGTCGACTTTTAACTTCTCTAAGTTTTATCCAAAAACTAGAAGCAAGAATGTAACAATTTTTTTGCTTGTGCTTTGCATTTCCAGAATTTTTTTATACATATTTGTGTATTATACAAATTTTGTCATTTTTTATATTTTTATTCAAGCATTCATGTTTTAAAAATTAAATTAATTTGGATACAATATTCATAATAAATTAATTTTTATACAATTTTCAAAATGTAATACTAATTATATAAAAATATTATTGATGACAGTGAGTATCAAATTTTAGATAATTAAAAGATATCAAATTTATATAGTTTAATGATATGATCGTCATTCAACTAAAAATTAAATTTGAAAGCAATATTCTTCCAAACACTCAAATTTTAGCTTGTATTAACTTTAGATTTCTATTTTCAAACAATCTCTACTTTAGCTTCCCAGTAACTTTAAAATAATCTCTAAAATAATCATTTTAAAATAAGCAAAAACTCTCCAAAACACTCTCATCATCAATATGCACACACCGCTAATACCAAAACAGAAAGTGATGCACTTTATCTAATTACATAAACAATAATATTCACTCGTATTGAATGTAGAAATAGGAAGTAAGAACATGGTTAGAGTGGATGAACAATAAACTTGACTTCCCAGTGCTCCAGGAATTGTATGTGAAGAACTCGACCCTGACATATTCTCGAATCTAAAGTTAGCAGGCCAAAGAGAAGTGGTTTGAATGTTTCCTTCACGATTGGGGTGGTATCAAAAACGGGTTTCCAGAATACCTGAACGACAAAAATGTAATTGAATCACTCCACCATTAAATTAAAACAAAGGAAAGGTTGGTTAGCTAAACGATTAATAACCTGAGAGTCAAGCCAGCTTTTCCAGCAAGGTTGCTTGGTACTTGGCCGGTCAGATTGTTGTTTTGCAGAAAGCTGCATGTATATTAGCATGGGTCATTTGCAAAGCTTGTAAGAAATGCCAAATTTCTATTCCAACAAAAGAAATACAGATTGTCCATAATAAATGGAAAGCCTACATACCTGAGCTCTAATATGCCGCACAAGAATCAGCAAGGTATTTTAAAAATATATAATTTTGAAAAGCTCAAAAAATCTCAGAAGGGCTCTATTTTCTTCTACTAGCTAATGTAACAGTTTTCAAAAGAAAATTGTTCACAAGCATTGCATAAATGATTTAGTAAATTTTCACATAATCACAGACCAGGACATGACTTATCTGTCGCCTAACACTGATATTCTGTGTGTAAAGCTTTTGCATTTTGACTGAATATATCGAATTTTTATCAACCAATTCATAGCTCTACAGGAAGGTAAAGGAGTAAAATTATAGGTTGAAGTATGTACGCAGCTCGTTGAGAACATTACTTAGATACATTGCTAAAACATTTTCCGATCCCTCATCAGAAATTTTAGTCCCAAAATGCATAAAATATTTGACAGATCATACACTATGCATGCCTCATTTGAATCTACGAGGTAAAAAAAATAACAGTCAATACAGAAAAATGAGTAGATAAAGCACAACTGCAAGAAACATTAGACTTTCAACTGTACAAAATGATTCTGAGTAATACTTACACTTCACGTAATCTTGTTAGTGTTCCCAGAGATGCAGGTATCACTCCACTGAGTTGATTGTCTTCCAAATGCCTAATTGAATGGTGGAGTATATTAGTACAAATAAAAAATTAATTTGTAAATATTTTTGAAAAAGACATGAAACAAGATTGTCTGAGTTGATGAAAACCCCAACTGCACTTCGGTTCCTTGTTGCAAACGAAAATCATTAACCACCGAGATCTCATTTTTCATTAATTTATTAACTATCCTCTAAATAATTGTGAGGGCCATTGCCGGAAATTTTAGAATATCCCAACTTACAGAATTTCCAATCCGATCAATGAACTGAGGTCTGGAATACTCCCTGACAAGCTATTATTTCCAAGCGATCTGTTAATAACAGGAAGCTATCGATGAAATTTTATTCAAACAATTCAACTCATTGAACTCGAAGATTTTGTTTTTCACTCACATGCTAGCCAATGCTGTCATCCTAAAAATACTTGGAGAAATTGACCCTGAAAGACCCATGCTTGTGAGGTTTCTGAAGACAATAGGAAAAAAAAGGTTAGCTCCTAGAGTTGTTTGCCCAAGATGATTATAGTGTCGTTTTGAGTGCTTCGATGAATGAATGGGTGCAGGAGTTCAAGCACAAATAGCATTGAAGTTCATCTTCCAAAACTTCATTTTTTGCTCACTGGTTTAATTTTTTCCATAAATGAATATGAACAACGTTTTAGTTTTAAAAACCTGAAAATGTAGTTAAAAAATGTGCATTCCTCAACTCGGCAGTTTCAGCTCCGCCCCTGAAGAAAAACATATAACAAAGTCCAACTTACAAGGTGGCAACACGAATTCGGGGCTCGTCTGTGCAAGTAACTCCAGTCCACGAATATCTACGGGGTAAACATGGATCACCATTCCAATCAGCCGGAGGGTGTTTGAAGCTATTTCTCAAGTCTATCATTGCAATTACTGAAAGGAAAAAAGGAAAAAGAGAACTTGAATCACATCTCTGATTTAGGGTCGGCATTTAGTTCCATGAGGAAAAGTTCAAAAGTATCAACCACTTGGGTACCTCTTCCTGTTTGAGGGGAAAAATAGGCCATTAATACTAGGGCTCGATGACTGAAAATTTTTATGCAAGTCCTTTAGTGTAAAGAGGTTCGTTCAGGTGAAAAGTTTAAAGAGCCATAAAACAATTGTTGTCTAGCGCAAGACTCAAAAAACGTTGGAGCATTTGAGGAGGTGAATAAGGTACTCATCATCAGCAGTGAAAAATATTTTCCAAGGTGTTGTACCTACCATAATTATATATTTTGTGTCGGCCCCTTCACAATATTTTATGATCAAATAAGTTTTATTATTCAAGAATTTGGTTCAACAAGGAAAGGAATTGTAGGGAATGGTTAAACGCAATCCCGCTAATCATCCAAGTTATAGATAATTAAGAGCTGATTCATACCATCACGTGGGAGCGTTTTCCCTCCAGAAGGAAGCACTTGAAAAGCCTCTCCAGCATTAATTAGAGGGCCAGCACTTGATCCAACAGCCGCAGTCAAAGTTAAATTTGTAATGCCAGAAAGAGGCCACTGGTTTGCAAAGACAACTATACCAGCTGGAGTCACACTCAAGTTATTGTAATATGTGACACCATTGATGGTTATATCAACCGTTCTTGAGCTCCCTGGAACAGAAGTTTGATCATCCGCGAAGTAAAGAGCAATATAATATTCTGCGCTTTGAAGGAGACCTGGTGGCCAAGGTAATACTAAAGTTTCTGACGAGCTTTTCAACAACCGTGAGTGAAACACTTTCACAGGAGGAAGGTTCCAGATACCAGAAACAGCTAGTTCTCCTGAACTTGATGGCAGAGATGTGTTTTCTCCGAATGGTTGCCAATAGCGATTAAATAGGTCATCTGGATACCTGCTCAGTGGCATTCTTGAAGTTAAATAGAAATGAAGACCATTAACAGTATGCATTGTCGAACCATCAGAACACACAATGACTTTTTGGCTTTCGTTTCTAAATAAACAACCTTCAGAATTCTCACTGAATCGTGATATTTGTGAAATGGTTGAAAATAAAAAGGGAAACCAAACAGAATAATTAGCACTGTCAGAAAACCAAATTTAAAAGAAAAGAAAACAGACACCATGAACAGAGGAAAATGATCACACGAAAAGATTTTCAAACAAGTTTCTTCCAAAATTAACCTAAACCATGAAGCCTTGAATATATTCAATAAAAATAAAGAAGCAGACAATACATAGACCATCCAATTTGACAATCCATTGCAAAAGGAGCTCAAATACTTACTCAATATGTGGTCCATCATACCCAAACTTGTGTCTAGCTACCAAACTCAAAGAATAAGATTTAAAATCTGTCGAATTATACAACTGATCCATCAAAAGCACAACCTCTAGAGCAGAGATGAAAGGGTCAGAATCAGTGTATATGTTTGAAGCTAAACAGATGCTCAAATTCTTTCCCGTGGGCAAGAAGACCCCTTCGTAATAACTCGAATTCCCAGTTATATAATCATCAGTCGTATTAACGACACTCCAAAATGTCCCATCAACTATCTGATCAAAAACAGGAGGATTAACATTCCCGTTCACTCGACCATAGTAATATGATGTCCTGACTAAGTATTTCCGCGTCCGATCAACAGGAATTTCGTAACAGAATTTCTTGAAGAGGCTGTTCTTCAAAGGAAATGTACGCACAGTGGCTAGAGTTGGGACTAGAACTTGTTCTGTTATAGTCTTGGAAATTCCAGTCGATATGTAGGTCGTGTCGGGCAGCCATTGCAATCCTTTGTAGGTATAGTTGACAGAAGCACCACAATCAATTAAGAAACCTGAAAAACCAAAGAAGACCACGAAAATTTGATTTCTACCAGTAAATGAAATTCGATAATTAAAGAAAAGCTGAAAAACCTCAAAGTAACAGAATATTTGAGCTCATTAGCAAAAGAGAATCGATCAACAAACAATCTGCACAATCCTAATAGATTAACTAAACAAAACTCAATCAACAAGCAAAACCGCAAACACCTAAAAAAACACCGAAGTTTACGAATTTATCAGTAAATCAAAAGCCCGGATAAAATTTTGGCAAGATTTCATGAGGGATTCATCATAAAAACAAAAAACACAAAACCAAAATACAATTGAATCGAGGTTTGACTTACCTCTGAGGGGTTGAGAAAAGGAAAGATAGGTCAGGAAAGATAAAACGAAGAGTAAGCAAGCAAACATCTTCATGCATACCAAAGAGAAAGACATGACAGATAGAAAGAAACCGAAAAAAATCAAATCTTTGGGGAGAGAGAGAGAGAGAAAGAGAGAGAGAGGGAAGGTGCAATGGCTAAAGGGTTGAAAAGCGTTTGCGGACTCGCAGAATGGGAATGGAATTGGTCAGTTCGTTTGGTGAATTCTGCAAGAAAGAGATGAAGTCGGTGAAGAGGAAAGAATAAAGAAAGAATCATACAGACATCGGTTAACGCGGGAAGCAACAACCACACCAGGTCAGAGCGATGCTCATCATTTTGATTTGGACATGAAATGTTAAGGACATAGCAAGTCAACGTCCCTGCAGACGGAGCAAATGGAGATCCAAATCTGTGGCATATTTCTGAATTTATATAATTTCTCGCGGCCTTGCTGCTGCATTTCACGTAGAAGAAACAGTAGGGCTAGATCTTGTCCCGTAGACGTGGTACCGACCACAATATGAAATATGAAGAGGCTCATTTGTGGAGTGAGGCTTTGGTAGTGACGTATAATCTTTAAGTAGTTTATTGATCATAAGTTTTTTTTTTTTATTGTAGAATAAAACCATTTCATTTCAAAAGAGATTCAACAAATTCTTGTTCACAAAAGAGGAGATAAAAACAGAATCACATGAGAGAAAACAAAATATGTATGATTCCTAAATCTATGTCTAAGCAGTTTATTTGTGATTTGATTTGTGTTTCTACAATATTCCGATTTACGGGCGTGTCAGGTGCAAAAATGCATCAATTTGTGTAAAACTTCTAAAAATTACGACGATTATGGACGCTAAATTTGACAATTCGTTATAGTCTCCTAAACTAATACAACAACAAAACGAAAGAAAAGACAATAGAAATTGATAGAAATAAACTAACAACATGATTGTGTATCAACAAATCAATAGTAAATCACAAAAACATGAAAAATATAACAAAATAGTGCTAGAATATATACGATGATGCTAAAATAGGACTGAAAAAGCATGAAAAAGCTTGACTAAATTTTGAGAATTCTGTAGGAAGTTACCTAGAGTTGTGCGAGAGATTGTTATGTTCTTTCCTATGTTGGCCAATCTCCCTTTTCTTCCTAATAACTGTGCGGTTCTTCGCCACTCTTCCATGATCCACGTTCTTCTGCTTTTCATCCCATGATTTCTCTATTTTCAGCGCCTTGTGATCAGTTTGAATGGATAGGAATTGACCTGTTACATTTGATGGACCTATATAATTTAATTGGGTTTGTAATTAAATTTGACTTCCATAATTAAATATTTTAGTCCAAACAATTTGTATACCTTGAACAATGATGGACATCAACACCTTGAACTTTGGAACCGAGCTTGCGGATTTGTTCAGCTAATTGCCCATCTGGAGATGTTATGGCTTTTAACTACTTGTATTGCATCTGTCTCAATAATTTGGGCTATCCCAAGTTGATGTTTCTCTTCAATCCTTCCTCAATAACAATAAATTCAGCAATATGGGAGGAAAAATGTCATTGAATAAACAGTCCTTCAACGAATATCAAATGACCATTGATGTCACATTCCACTATATATCCCCACTCTGAAATAGATCGTTGATTTAATCATCGTTGTGTCAACATTCATTTTAAGAACTCCAAAAAGTGGTGGTTGCCAGTATGTTTGTGAGTTGAGTTGTATCCCATAAGAGGTCGATATAGGCACTAAAAGATTATAGTTTTCCTCAATTCTTCGTATGTTCGGGATGTCATCTTGCAATGAATTCAGGTGAATGTGACAGCAATGGCAACAAAAACACGATTAGTATATGATAAAGTCCAATTTGGTATAGTCGGATGCTTGTTGATTGCACGGCTAATTTAAAGCATCGTCCTCTTAACATAAAAGCGAGAATTTTATCAGAGTCAATTTCAAATTGGAAGCTCAAATTACCCACCCAGGATAAATCTCTGTGGCATAAATTACCAAGACCAGAGCCATAGAAAATCAAGAGAGAGTAAGCGGCTACGAAAGAATTTGTATAAATGAAACTGGTTTTGAATCTTTTCATGGATCAAGTTTACAAGATTGGATTCTGTCAGCGTTACTAAAATCTACAAATATTATAGATGTGTTATCTTTAGTACGCAACGTTCGAGCCTCACTCAACAAAAAATTAGCTATCTTCTCCGCGGTATTGTCTCTGTCCATGGCGCTTCTCTCCATTGCATGCTGGAAAATATAGATGAAGTAGGATTCAGAAACTGCTAACTCAAAAACTCCGAAACAAATTGAAGAACATCAGTCAATGGATTACCTGATTCACAAGCTGAACAGCCTTCTTGGTACTAACGACGTCCCAAAAGCCATCACTAGATCCAATTCCAAGAATTTGCCAAGTTACAAATGTGCAAAAGCAACACAGAGATCCTTTGAATATATATCATGCAGAGGGAATGGTATTCTCCCTTGCAAAAACACACACACACAAAAACTATGTTTTGGAAGTTAGATGCAGAAATGAGTTGTTGAGTTGGAGGTGAAGCATGTTGCCGAAAAACTCTGCAATCTAAACATCTTAACCTCCAAATAGAAAACCATCCACTAACGTGTCAAATCAATTGCTGCTCTGTTTCTTATTTTTGAAAATGAAATCTTTGACACACTTGGTAAGCAAACGCAGGCAAACTTTTAGTTTCATGCATTTCCAAATGAGCGGGGGACATCTCAATAAATGAGCAAGAATCCTTTGAAGATAATACTTGGTATCCAAACAGAAAGAAAGAGTTATTCCCTCGAAATGGGATGTTTTTGCGTGTTACAAAAAATCTCTTGGTTCTTATTTCTATGAACAGAGAGATAAAAAAATCATTCCACTTAAGGAATAATAATATAAAAATGTGAGTAATAAAAAAGAAATCTGCATTAATATTAAATAAAAATGAAGTAGAGATTTTGGAGTAAAATAAAAGAAGACGACAACTTGAACTTTCAGCAAATTACCTAGACAATAGAGCAAAGCCGTGGCTTGTTTGGTCTATATACACAGCTTCACTTATATAGGGCTCCGAACTGAAGCGAGCATCCTGCTCCTTCAAAAATTTGTCTCCAAGCATCCTGCCTAGATTTATGCCTGAATGGAAACAATTAATGAAGTAAGTATATGCTTGATGACAAATTAAAACTTTTTTAATGCCAAAAGTCGGCTTTTATCACCGCATATTCGTGTTTCCCCATCTCTCAGAGGCGCTCCTGATGCTTGCATACGGAGTCTTTCAGAATAACTGGTTATTCTATGGTCTTCTGTCATATTTATCTGCTTTCCCCCAACACTGACAGATTAAGGTTGACTCAGAATATAAAACTGGTTATTCTATGGTCTTCTGTCTCAAAATTATCATGATGAAAATATAAATCCGAAAGCATGTGAAATATCAACACCTACTTTACAATGCAAGCTGAGTCTCCAACATTTGCACATTGTACATAGAAATTTTCATTACTATCAGTCCAAACCAGAAGCACTGTTGCAGTACAACCCTGAAAGAATTTTGATATCACAAAAAAAAATCATATCCTTAAACATATCATAAGATGTAGGTCAGGAAACTAGAGAACCTACAGCGGGTTCCATTTTGGGCTTCCTATAAAAATGCAAACCGTAGAAATCTAGCTCAATTAGCTACTAATTATCTTCTGTATCTCACTATATTCATGAATAACAGCATTCCGTGTTTCTAACAAGATCATTACAATGAAAGGAGACAAGGTTAACAATTTTTTGTTGCAAATAGTTGAAATCTCACCGAGCTAAGAAATGTACGCCCACAGTATTCTATTCTTCAGACAATAAGGCTTTTCACAAAGTTTATAATCCTCCTCTTTAATACGTTAGACTGAACTATATAGATAATACTAGAAAAAATAGACATCATTGAAGAATTAGAGTGCAGTAATTCAATCAGAAAGCACGTGAGAAAATAGTGATCTACATGGCACATTTTAGAATATTATGATTCAAGAAACTGAAAATATGGTAGAACAAGGGCAAAAGGGCAGAGATGCAGAGTAGAACCTCATAGTAATGGTTAATGCGTGATTCAGTTTGGTAAAATGCTTCTCTCAGTACATCAGAAGCATCAGATTGTGATAAAACCTTCTCTCTTATAATCACATCCGACAAGATGTCAGCAATGACTTCAGGCATTATTCTGGGATAAACAGTAAGTAAGCATATGTTTCCCATAAGAGTGTGTGGCCGATACTAGAAATTATATTCAAGAATTTAACATGAAAATTGAAGCATTCGGTGTAAACCCAAAGCACCCACTAAAGTTAGTACATAAGAGACCAAATAATGCTTCATTTCGGTCCTTTGATAAATGTTAGAGGATTAATTTCTTCCAGACGACTGCAGTGAAAACATTCCGATTTCTAGAAATTCAAAGAAAAGTAGATTACGTGGATAACAATTTGGACAGCAGCAAATAATTAAAGATAAAAAAATTCCAATATCAATCATAGTGCTGATTATATATCAAAACAAACTTTATTTCTGATTCTCCACATGTAGCAATTGATAGTCCAAGTTAAAGAAAGTGAATTTACTTGCCCGCGGATGTTGCAGCATCTGCTCCACCATGACCATCACATATGCCAAAAATTCCAAACTGCAACAAGTGAAAAGCATAAACCTAAATGGCTAATTCATTTATGTAAATAAATCAATAAAATAAGACACGACTCCAAAACCTGATATGTTCCAGGAAGAGGCCATTGGAAATAGCAGACATCTTCCATGGGCAACTTTTTTGCTCCTCGACGCATAGCCATGGGATCAGATGCTATGCCAACGCCGAAGGGAATCTTGGAATCTGTCTGAGTTGTAATATGAACCTAAAGCATTAAACAAAGAGCGGAGCCATTAATGGTAGTGCCAAAACTGCAGAAGGGCAAGGGCCGCCAGGCATACATTTCATTCGCTACTTGCAACAAAGGGGTAGGCTACGAAAAGTAAGAGATAAATCCATTAAGAGTAGAGATGTTACGTAATTTATAGCGACTAAATATAGACCATGAAGTGTGATATAAATCTCAGCAACTAAAAATATCAACTTTTAACTTATTACTACGCTGTCGTCAAGGTTAATTCAGTCTTCACTGAGTTATACCTCATCAAGTCATCCTTTCAGCCAAACTGGAAGGAGAAGGGAAATGAGATGGAACTACAACATTCTTAACATGTTACATCCTCACCCTCTTTGGCACCCACAACTATGCCAGGATGATGTGTACCTTCCCCTTTCATTCCTATGTTTTCCCAACTTTACTAAAATAGAATATAAGCTAAGTTCTCAAAGTTTCATGTTGAATTGTACCATAAAACAAATGCCAGGACTTTAAATGCCTGTCATTGTCGAACACTCGCATCAAAACAGTCTAAGGAGACAAATAATAAACATGGTGACACAAAAGAAAAGATTTTTCTGGTTAATCTCCTTTTTCCAGAACAATAAAAAATGGGATCACAACAGCAAGACAAGCTGAAGGAGATGTCAAATTATAACAAACCTAGTGAGACATATGAGTTTATAGCACAAGGACACACCATCATCATATACATCAATATTATAAACATACAACCAGGAGCAAATAATGATTAGCTATAAAGGATCACACACTGACTATGTTAAAAAACTTTCCAGCACAGATTGTTTCACAGACGAAGCACAGACAAGAATATAAAATCCAAACAGCTGCATCAACTTACAAGTATCTTCGAACTTGTGCCTAAAGTTATTGTATCTCCAGTTGAGAGCTCAACTGGAGTACCCCAATGTCTATTTCCAGATTGAGGGCGATGAACTGCTTGGGAATTCAAGAGCGTACCATTCAAGCTACCCATGTCAATGAGCTCCCATTTAAATTTCTGTAGCATTGCAACGTTATCACAACAGAAAGCAGATAGCATAAAAATCAAGTACAAAGCACAATAAAGAACTAAGCTTACACTTGCATTCCAATTTATCATTGCGTGCTTTCCAGAAACTTCTGAGTCCTTTAACAATATACTACCAGGTAAAACTCTTCCAATAGTCACTGGAAGCTTGGATGTATTCGTCGACTGTACGGAATACCGAAGCCCACCAGAAGGCCCAGAAATTACCTCCAGCATGATAGTACTTCCTGCACTTCTAAGAGAAAATCATGATCATGGGTTTTATAAATCCTGCCAACAAAACTCCAAGAACATTAGAACTTATACAGTCAATGAGGAGAAAATTACTCTGATTTGCAGTATAAGCAGGAACAGGATCTCTGAAAGCTTTCTTATCTGGATCATGTTTTGAGCTATAGTCCGTGTCCTCTCTTCTTCCATGTATCAGTTCTTCAGAAAACTTATTGGAAGCGATCGGAAGCCTCAGCGTATGACCCACCAAAGAATCCTCAGAATTAATTGGAATGTTGAGAATGAAGCTGTCATCTGGAAAGAGCAACAATACTTATATTTTTTACTAAAAGAACGCAAAACTGGACAGAACGATAATTGGACAAAAAATTTCTATAATTTATAGCTTAAAATACGAAAGAAAACGGTTAGCATCTATTACTGTGGGTCAAGTGAGAAGTTGATGGAAGCCTTTGTTTAGGTTCCCCAGCATTAGAACTTGGTGAGCTAAAACCAGCTTGAGTTTGACAACCAGATGGGTCAATAAAGTCACCAATGATAGGCACATTGCCTTCGCTTTCAATAATAACCTGGTCTCCAGAAACGAGCGGCCTCTCAATGTCATCATCCTGTTTTGGAAAATGTGAAGCACATAATAATCATGAAAAAGAAAAAAAGACACAGTGGGAAACTTTCAGATGAAACAGTCATTGCAGGTACATGTTACATCAAGCTAAGCCAAGCAGCAATCCATGTCATGCTCAAACACAAGCATAAAAAATCAGCATGTAAAAAAAGTAAAATACCAACTAATGCATATGGAAAATCTCAAAATAACCATTACACGGTTACCATCAGATTTAACTAAACTGGGAAACAACGAAAACCGAAAAAGAAAAAAGAAAAAAAAAAGAAAGAAAAATGTTCCTCCGTTTGGTGCCAGCATTGCATCATTTTCCATTTGACACATTTATTTTTTAATAAGGTGGATGACAATTCAATATAAAATACTACTGAGGATTATGCAGCTAGGTACATACAAAAACACAGAAAAACTTAAGGAATAAGCAAAAAAATGGAATCTTAAACCGGGTAAAAGGAATTATAATTGAATTTCGAGATAGATATATGTAACACAAGCTTTATTTACTCAAGCCTAAGGAACATAAACTTAAACGCCAACAAAGAATGCTCTGCATGGCAAGCACTTAACTATCAGCTTCCATAACATTGACAACCAAGTGGCATTGGATAAGGACACAAAATCAAAGTCCTATTTTCTTTCCAGGAAGAACAGATGAATATTTGGCTGTGTTACACAACATGATATTGCAAAGAAAAACACAGAACCGAGAATTTCAAATAGTGGCGTTGAAACCCTCCAGTTTTCACATGATCACGATCATTTCAAATGTTCTCTGAAGAAGCGTGTAACATGGGAAAAAACGATAGTATCTGAGAGTAAATAATCTACAATCCTCACTCCTCCCCCCACCCCCCGGGTCCAACACCTAGACGGGAATATCATCATATAAACGAAATTATCAACATTCGTCCGTTCAAAATAGCCCCAGAAAGATAACTAAAACGAGCCAAAAAAATAGCAAAACTTTGCAAGAATGACAAAAATGGAGACATGAAATTAGGGGGGGAAAGGAACAACATAATCCACCTCATAAAACCAAGAAACGAAAGGCCCACTCAAACACAAAACATGCACTTCCAAACAGCGCCTAAATCCCCAAAACAGAAAACTGATAAAAACACATCTTCACGACAAAAGCTCACAACACTCATATCAAAATCACATTTATCCCAACTAAAAAATTCAGACCTTGGTCGAGATGCGCGACCGGCGGTGACCGGCGGGGGAGATGAAGCGACGCCATGGCTTGAATTTGCAAGCGATGAGCAGTAGTATGATAATGAGCAGCAACATAAGAATCACTATCCCAAAAATAACTACCGATGATGATATCAAAGTGCTGGTGACGATTATTAGCATCGGATTATCCATTGGATTATCAATCACTATGATTTTCTTGGTGAAAGAGAAAATTGACGCTCTATATTATCGGAAAATTCGAACTTTATTTTGTATAATTATCAACCAGCCATACCCAACAACAACCATAGAGGGTAAAACCGTGCCTCGGCTTCGCGAGAAGGACGCTTTGAAATGGTCACTCTTCTTATTACTGTTAACCTCAGTTTGTGCCCAACACATTGTTCATTTTTATTTTAACCCCAACACTTTCTTTTGTTTTCTTTTTACACCCCAATGAGATAATTGAGTAATTCTTATAGCAATTTGACATATTTATCACCATTTTAAAATAATAGCTTTAAAAAATACATTATTATTATTATTATTATTAAAATTTAAAAATTATTAAAATTTAAAAATAAAATATATCGAGACAATTATTAAAAGCCAAAAAAAGATATTTTGAAGGATACAATTTTTTGATAGATTTTAAATAGTTCTTAATATCTAAAATTACAATTGGATTTAAATTCTATTGAACCAAACTTAAAAATAGAAGATAAACTATGTGTAATTTACTAACCGCAATTTTACAATATTTTGAATCTCAAATAAATATTAAAAATTATATCCTACCAAAAATTAATAGTGATTGCTTTAAAAAAAATTATTTCTTTGAAGTACTAATAATTTTTAAAAAATCTCTGAAAATATATAGTAATTCGATTTTAAATAGTAATTATCATAATGGGTAGAACTCTAGACTAATTCATGTTTATAAATTATAACTTAACGTTATATCTTTGGCGGATTTGGATCTTCTGCTGTGGCTGAAAATACAGCACCTGATGATGTGCATTTTTATACGAGATGATAGAGCAAACGAAATGATCAATTGATCATCTCATTTAAAAAGTGCACAGTATTTTCAGCCACAACGGATGATCCAAATCAAATTCATATTTGGCCAAACCATTAGATTTTATGTAGGCAACTTTTTCCCTTTGCAAGACTTTTTTTCTTCTATGTAAAGGAAAGTTGTAATTTAAATAAAATTTTACCTCCGATTTTTTTTTTTTTTTGTGTGTTAATCCACGTAGAGCACATTTGATCACATTATTTAATAACTATATATATATATATATAATAGTATAATAATTCATTTGATATAAAAGAGTGGTGGGCATGATTCATGAAGATCCTTTTCGTAAGAGACATGATTATTTTTTTAGGATTCATAGATCATTTCTTTTCAAATGTTGCATGTGTCCGAGATTATCAAGTATCGATAATGACTTTTTTTTTCCATTTCTAGAAGCCCCTTTTCTCAATAAATAGAAAATGTAGCTATGTGGAATAATATTAATTAGTTCTGTTGGAAAAAATAAACGTTAATCATAACAGGACACTACGCGTGGCATTATTTTGAAATAAGAAATGAATACTGCTTGACTTGATTTCACCAACCCATAAAATAAATTTTTTTTGGCAGATTTCATGATGGAATTTGGACATCAATTTCATAGAAAATGAGAGTGCATTTAATAGAATTAACAAATTATTGTTCCTACCACACACAGACCCGACGATATAGTCTCATAAATCTTGTTTCTTTTAATTCAATTAATTTCGAAAGTTATTATATTTTTCTTTCCCGTGACATTCAAATCATAAACACCTTTAGTCTAAATCATATTATATTAGTGAAATAAACGAGTGTTTGACGAATGATTATGCATTTTATTCTTTTTAACCAATATTTTTCTCCGACAAACATGTTATATAGAGCTTGCCCAACATGATTTACCAGACTAACGTAATTTGTTGATTAATACTGCTTAATCAAAAGATATATACTAACGAAAAGTAGCGACTTTGAGTCTCACGTCATTAAAAAATAAATAAAATTTTCTAGATTGAAACGAGGACCTCAAAGAGTGTAGCCCCTTAATTAGACAAATTTTTATATTCATACGTAACGTGTGTTTTCAGTAGGTGAAAACCTAGCTTTGACGTGGAGGGGGCCGAATTTAGACGAGAAGATGGATACTCGGGGAGACAAAAACTTAAATATTGTTTGTTTTCTAGTTTCAAAATTTATTACATTTTCATTCCCGTGACATTAAAATAAGTTTCCATACGTATAATTAATTGAATTTTTGAGTGTTTGAACAATGTTTATGTGTTTTATTCATCTTTAAAAAACATTTTATCAGACGAATACATCGCACATAAATTGCCTAACATAATTGATATTACTGCGTTAATTAAAAAATCTATCTAATGCGTATCGAAAAATAGCAGTCATGGGCCTCACGACGTTAAAACAAATAGAATGGTTCTATATTCAGAGGAGGACCTCAAAGAATTCGTGGACGCTGTTGAATTTGGATAAACTGGTCTGTTTTCTCCTTCAAATATGAAACCATGCATATTCTCTCCGTACTCTTCCTTTTTCCGAATTAACGAGCTCGATCGATATAAAATGGTTGCCGTGGTTAATTAACCCAGAATTACACCGGCAACTCATCGTGTGCTGAGCTTACCATCAGATACAGACAGCCAGAGACGCATTACAGAAGATAAAGAAAGCTCTGCCCGGCCGATCGACGAAATGGGATATAGTTTGGAGATGATCTTTTCTAAAACGTCTGAATCAAAATTCAAGATTCTATCTCAGATGACGTTGACCGAAACACGGCAGGTGAATATATATCCTCGTCTCATTCGGCCTTTGTTAATTTGTATGATTCGAGAGAAGATTACTCGGTGTATTCATGTAGTGGTTCTAGTCTGTTGGATACAAAGATTACGTAATCGTGTAGTGTGTATTGATTCATTGTATTATGTGTATGTTAACTATATATATATATATATATATATATATATATATATATATATGGAAAATTCACCTAGAATTCCTTGAGCTTAATTTACATTTAATCAGTCGGGGATTCTTAGACTACATATAGTTTTTGATTTTTTGATATCCTCGAAAGATAGTATTTTTAATTGATAAGAAATTATTGTTAATATTGTAATTTGATAGATAAAATAGTGAATGTGTTATTCATGGCAAAAACTTTTGTGAGACGGTTTTACGTATCGTATTTTGTGAGACAGATATTTTATTTGGGTCATCCATGAAAATTATTACCTTTTTATGCTAAGTGTATTATTTTTTATTGTGAATATCGGTAGGATTGACTCGTCTCACAGATAAAGATTCGTGAGATCGTCTCACAAAAAACATACTCACTGTTCATGTACCTAAGAGTTTGAAAAGTGGGAAGAAAAATTTGGCCAATTGAATTGCTATAGATTTATTATTTATTTGTTTTTTTTTTGAGTCCCGAAGAGAATAGTTACAGTTGTTTATCAAGATTGAGATTTTATCCAAATTTATATTTCTTAAATGAAATTTTTTTAAAGATTCAATCAAATAAATAAATTACGTAACGTCGGTCCCAAAAATGCCGTCACGTTGGTAATCCCAAGACGATCGATTATCCAACCCAATTCTCGGCGGCGGGCATAAAAGCACCCACCACGGACCGTCGTGGTCCATTGGACTTCACTGTTGGATTCCGCCGCCGTTGCACTGACTTTCAAGGTTTTGTTCTCCACTCATTTTTACCGTGGTAGGAGCGCGATCGCCGGAAAGGCGGCAAGTTATTTGATCTGAACTTTGACTGTTTCTGTTTCTCTTCATTAATTGGATTTGATTTTTTTTTTTTTTTGGGGGTGAAAAGGTTGATCTTTTCGATGGATTTGGATCTGGAGTCTCTAGTGGAGGCGACGTCGGGTGCGGTGGGTGCTCTGGTCAGCACCACCATTTTGTATCCTCTCGACACTTGCAAGACGAAGTATCAAGCTGAAAATCGAGCTCACCATTACCAAAAATACAGGTTTTGTCTTCTTTTAGGTGTTGTGGTTGATAATTTTAATTTATAGGCAATTAGGTACATTTTCTGCGTCATGCTGGTGATTTTACATCTACTTCTATCATGATTCTTTTCTTTTTTTTAACATGTAAACTTTAGATGTCGTGTAGAGTTTTTATCCTTATAATGAATTATGCTCCCCCCTTTTTAGCATGGGACGGGGAAGTGTTTGTTTACTGGGAGAATAGTTTTGGTTTGCTTGTGTGCTTGATTTCATCATTTTGGTGGGTGATGCGAAATCTTGGGTGTTTGAATTAAGTGGATGCCTTTTTTGTCATCTGGTCATAACGTCCCTGAAGAAGTTGGGAAACTAGAAATCGCGTCTTTTCTTCATGTTTACTGGGATGAAGTTTAAGGGGAGAGACAGTGTTGATGGACACTATTTGATATTTCATCAATTAAATAAATTTTTGCGTTATATTACCTATGTATTTCAATCAGGCAACTTTTTTGTCGGAAAAACTGTGACTCTAATTATTATTCGGAACATGGGGATTGAAAAAGACTCAAAAATTCAATGGTGCGAAAGCTAAACAATGCAGACTTGTTACTTTTGCAAGTATTTATGACTCGTGAGGTTTGAGATTTAAACAGAAATAGACTCGAGCATATTCCATGGCAGCATTGAGATTTTAGATTAACTTGGCTGTCTCCAAATATCAGTGTTTGGAATTATTGCTTTTGCTAATTTCAAAAACTCTGTATATGCAATTTTAGACCGTTTTGTGAATTGGGTTTGAGATTGGTGAAAAGGGTACCTTAGTTTGCTGTGACGTCCTCACATCAACATGACATGGTAACAGCATACAATTTGAAGAGCTTCTGTGCCTATGTCTCTCATTCGTCAGCTAAGCAGCAGCTGTCTTAAATAAGCTGAGTCTATGACTTTTATTCTAACAGGAATATTTCGGATGTGTTCTGGGAAGCAGTTTCCAGGCATCAAGTACTTTCCTTGTATCAAGGCCTGGGAACTAAGAACCTGCAGGCTCTCATTTCACAGTTTGTCTATTTCTATGGATATAGTTTCTTTAAGAGATTGTATTTAAGAGAAAGCGGATCCAAATCTATAGGAACTGCAGCTAATCTGGTCATTGCTGCTGCTGCTGGCACATGCACGGCCATCGTAACGCAGGTATGTCTGGAATTTCCCTATTCCCATTTGCAAAAAAGCCAGCACCATTCTGTTTGCATTACGAGTGTTTATTTATTTTATGTTGAATAATGAAAAAGGGTTGAAGTCTATAAGGTTTTAGTCCCCTGGTTGGTAATACGAAGGATCTTGGATATTTTTATTATAGCGAGTCTCGACCTGCCAGTTTAACGTTAATATTTTTTGGTGTATGTATTACTATGTCTGAATTTGGTAGCCTGATTATGGTTTTATTGATCAGCCTCTTGATACAGTATCATCAAGAATGCAAACTAGTGATTTTGGGAAATCCAAAGGCCTTTGGAAGTCCCTCTCTGAGGGAACTTGGAGTGAGGCATTTGATGGTCTAGGAATCTCTCTTCTTCTTACAACAAATCCGTCCATACAGGTTGATACTTGTTCTTTTAGAGTTCCATTTCTGAAAGTGGATAACTAAATATATTCAAAAGCAATTCTAATGGAAATTACAAAGCCATGCAGTATACCGTGTTTGATCAGTTGAAGCAGAGACTGTTAAAGAACAGAACGAGCGAACAGAGAGATGGTATATCATCTCCAGAAGCACTTTCTGCATTTTCTGCCTTTGTGGTGGGTGCAGTCTCGAAATGCATTGCTACCTGTATGACCTACCCAGCTATAAGGTGATCGAAAGACCTAGTGAATTTATCTTACTTGTTAGTTGAGTTCTATTGATGAAGTTGCTTTTTCATTTCTGAACAGATGTAAGGTGATGATTCAGTCGGCCAAGTCAGATGAAAGTGACGAGGGTAGCGCTCAACTTAAATCCCGTAAGACACTGTCTGGAACTTTTTACTCCATTTGGGAAAAAGAAGGGTTACTCGGTTTCTTCAAAGGGCTACAGGCTCAAATGCTGAAGACTGTCTTAAGCTCAGCTCTGCTTTTGATGATAAAGGAGAAGGTCACAAAGACAACATGGGTCCTAATGATCGCACTAAGGAGGTTCTTGTTGATAACAAGACCAACAAGACCGAAGTTAAAAAGCTCTTAAGTAGCATCAGCATGATCACCGTGCAATTAAATGCACAAACTTTAAAGCTTCCGGTCCATCAAAATATCATAATACCTCTTGGTGAGTCCGATAAATTCAAATATTTATCTTTTATAAACTTAGTTGTACACATGATTGTATTATCGCAACAGAATTTAGCAGAAATAATGTTTAGCAATGAGCAATCATCGAAACAGAATTTAGCAGAAATAACGTTTAGGAATGAGCCTGAACCAGATATGCACAACATATCATGTTAATGCCTATGAGTTGTATATTTAGCCCGTGTCTGGAACTGGGCAGTGATAAAATTTCATCCAAATAATGTTGTCCACGAAATTACGAAAATGTCACCTTGTTAACCGAATAGAAAAGGAAGATATCTTTTTACGGCAGGAAGAGCCTAAGAATGGAGAGAACATATTGCAAAATGCGAGTAACACACATCAATGTATGTTTAGCTTTTTACCAAGCTTTCGTCAATATTCCGTGTCCCTGTCAAGACTGGAAACTTCAGAGAAAGTTTTCTAAGACAAGAACTTTGCTAAATACCCGAGCCAAAAGGAAAAGTAATTAGATTTGTCAACCTCGAGTGACCAACTCCACTCAGTGTAATACAAAAAATGCTGCAAATAAAACCACCAAATGGCCGACAGAAGCAAGGCTGGACGCTCCACTGTCATTGTTCAAATTAGTTCCCACTGAGTAACTCCCATCAGATGTGCTTGTAGTCAAAATGACAACTATCCAGTTACCTTCTGAACCAATACCAACGCCAGTGAACGCGGAATCGTTTAAATAGCGCGTGTATTGCGATTTTGTGAAATTCGATGCGACAAGACTTGGATCGAGGTTGGGAACACAAGCAGGCATGATTTGTCCATCTCTTGTAATGGTGGAATTTAACTGGCATTTTATAAGAAGGTTTGGAAAGTCTGTGTACTGAGGTTCGGTGCCTGGTATGGTGTTCGAACCTGTGGTGTTGGTGCAAGGTTGGTCCTTGAATTGATGTGCAACTTTACTGCTGAGACATTCTGCTCGGTCATTCTTGGTTAATGTTGTCAAGTTTAAGGATGTTCTGTACTGGTTAATCGCTTGAAGAAGATTGTCGTCCTCATCTGCAGAAGGAATAATAAAGATCCGAGTTATCACCTCAAAATATATAATAAAGTCAAAGACAAGATTTTTCCTCTGGCTGATTTTGGGATCAGATTTGTAACCCCCATTGAGACCTTACATTGTTCAGATCTTTAAACCAAAAGACAATAGAGATGAAACAGTGAAGTCCACAATTTCTTGATCTTTCTTCCTCTGTCCATTTTGGTTCAAAATGATTACTGTAATCAATTTTACTCAACAATATATGTTCCTAAAATGCATTACTAGCTTAACCACCGCTAAAAACGTGAGCACATAAGAGCAACAAAACTAGCCACTAGTTTTGTCTAAAACATAAGAGAACTGAATATTGTTCGAGAGAATCAAGAACTAATCTCCGAACAAAAACAGATCTTCAAACCCAGGAATGGAACCACGAAGTTGTCGATAAAAGTTGATATCAAGACGCCCAATTGGCTTGAAATCACAACATTTTGAAAGCAACAAAGAAATCACCACAATACATAGATTGCCATAACCCAAATCCAAGAATTTAAGTCAAAGCAACACAAATTGTTTGTCTTTTAACATTCAAGAAGATGGGTTTGCTAGAAATTCAGTAGATCAGTTACCATCGCATCTTGCGAGAAGAATGGAGTGTAGGAACAGAGAAAGGAGGAGCCACCATTGGAGAAACGCCATTTCTGAGTGAAATATAAGCTTGGAGCTTTTTCCTAGAGATACTTCTTTCTTCGTGAAGGAAGATGAGTTGCCTTCGTCTAATATAAGGAACTACTTGGTGACGCGGCATTAGAATCCCTGGTGATTAGGTGCATTAGCTTTTGGAATAAAGTTTTTTTTAAAAAAAAAATCTTATTCTGATGATGATGAGATTATTCGAATTTGAGTCACTACAATAGAGAAACAAGGTGAGATCATTAGAGCTAAAGCTCGGTCTCTCTTTTGAAATAAGTTTAATACACAAGTTATCATTAATTTTATTTAAAATATAGAAAATTCAAAATGCCAAAAAATTTATGTTATATTTTTTCTACACAAAGTAGATGTTTGCAGCAATAAATCAGCATAGAAAGAAAATACAAAATTCCGAAAAAAAATATCTTCTACTAAAAAAATAGTGTAAATGAAATCACATTGTGAATCAATGATTAATCAAGAATTGAACAAATGAGGCCAACCTTGTTGTTGCTCCGTCATTTTCAAATGAAATCAATATTTCAACAATTTTAGTTTTAATAAATCAAACTAGTTGTAATAAATATTAGAATAATGAAGGTAATAAAGGGGGATTGAAGATCTAATGTTTGCCTGAATTCGGAAAAAGAAAGTCTCGTTAGTTAGTCGTGCAACATCGTAGCAGCTAACATGGACAAGAAAAGGGCAACACTTCAGAAATCATTTACTTCTTCAATAAATTAAGCTCCTCCCTATTGTTTGTTATGGATGTCTTGAGTTTCTAAGTTTGGAACGAAGCCTCGAATCTATAATTCAATGAACAAACACTCCCCTACTCAAAAACAAATGCCGGATCAATTGTTAGATATATTCATATATATTGAATAGGTGTGTATAAAAAGTTGTATTTGTATTGAAACAATACATTTTCAAAAGTAGCTGTTTACACCTTTTTCGAAAGGCCGTACATGAAAAGTTGCAATGTTTAATTTATGTACGGCCATAACAAAGAAACTTATAAAAAGTTGCAAGGGTTTACTTACATTGATTGTAGTTGCAATAAACTTTCTTACGTATCTTGTCTCTAGAGAATTCAAAGTGCATAGTTTCTTCATCTTATCCTACAGGATATTTTGATCTGATTTATTTGCACAAAACAGAGAGCAAATAAAGCCTAAAGGAAAGTGTGTATCCTACACGATTCGAAGCCGACTCCATAACGCATAATTTTCCGCTATATCTGTTTATTTGTTTTACCTAACATCAATTGCTATATTCAGTTGTAATAGGTGATGCATCAGTTGATAAGACGCAAGTATTTTTTCCATGTTTCGGTGTAAGTCCCAAGTGCCTTAACCATTTCTAAATGTGGTCCACAGCAAAGGATATTTTTTCACCATGTAATAATTCAACCTATTGAAGCCAACTTTATATAATAGCACAGATTGCCTTGTTGTTCTCCTTTGGTTTGATTAGAATTTATAGATTCTGAAAAGAAGAATTCATTGATTCGTAGATCAAATATAAACTTCAAATTATAGAAAGAACACCTACAATCAATGTAAGTAAACCCTCTCCATTCAAATACAGCTGCAAAAGCCTACTCTGCATGTTCCATCCTGGTATCAGTTATAGGTTAACCATAACCAATTTTTTCCATTAAAAATATATTTCAAACAGGACTCCGAGGCAAGATACCAGGCCTCAGGAGATGAGAAAAAGTTCAAGACAATCGGGAATCATTCCATCATCACCAAAGTCGTCATTAAGAAATCATATTTCCACAATCCAAATAACTGCAGTGAGCCTGTCCTAATTGCAATATCGAGAATTTTCATCACAAAAAGTACCTAGGCTGCACAATGGACTTCTTGTAGTAACTGTAGGGCATCATCGCCGATCCGAATGGAAACAGCCGATGGATTTGCCTTCACGAACCTCGCCACCAGCTTCTCCGTCGTGGGTTTATAAGTACTTGTCCGAACGGAACATAATACTCATATATAGGTTTTTTAGAGACAAACAAATGTTTCAATGGTTGGAGTAAATTATCCATTTATCCGCCATGTATATACTGTGACCTCGTATGTATAGAAATTGACTTGTGGCAAATTACATTCCCCGGGCCAATAATTTCGAGATTACACTTCTCAATATTGAAAGAAACTTCATTCACATTTGAATTTGCAGCAACCCAGTAATATTGGCACGGCCTTGTTTGGCGTGGGTAAGGTTGGATAGTAAAAATTTTTATATCTTGATTAGATTATTAATTTTTATGAGTTTAGTCCACTCATGAATTCAAACATTTACATCATCGGTAGGGGTTCTTTTGCAGCTGTAACTCTCCGATCAAATAGAGCTGCAAAAGATACAAATATTTAATATCATATAGTTGTATTAGTACTTTTTATGGTCGTTCTTCGCTATGCAAGGACAATTATTATTTCTAATTATCAATTTATAACTCATAAAATCGAACAAAAGATATTAATTAAGATTTTTCTATTACTTTAATTCAAAAATATTGGTCCGATAAATCTAATAAAAAATGTAGAGAAATATATACAACTTACTCAAGTTAAAAAGAGATTTAAAAGAATGGTATTGTTAAATAGTGAAAATTCAACATCTAACCATCGATATTAACGGAATAAAAATTTTCAATGATTAGACTCTAAAAGTAGTTAAATCAATTAGTCTACTATATTTAAATATTTAAAATCGAAATGAATAAGTATTGTGATACCCTTTGTCCCACATCTTAAAAATTAAAGATTTAAAATGAGTTTATAATGGGCTTACAATGAATTTCTAAAGCAACTTGAGTTAATCATTTTCGTAAAGCGATGACGAATACGAAGTAGTTGCTATAAGAGCCCATAACCCCATTGTGCAGTCACGCAGGCGCGGGCCTGAACTCGGGACGTGACAAGTATCGATATTTTTTATTTAAAAAAAAAAAGAGAAATAAAAAATTAGGAGGCTGGTGATATGACTATATAAAGAAAATTTACATCACACTGATGCAGTGGTGGAAACTTTGACAAGAAAAATTAGCGAGGAAAATAGGAGTATGATTATTCACAAATTATCGTTTTAAATGAAACTAATTTAACTCGGTGAAAATTATGTTAAGGCTTGGAAAATTAAGTAAAACTTGATCATGAAATGGAACATCCAACTTAAAACATCAAATTAAATTGTTCAGATGTTACCAGCTTAATTGTTACATGTTCTAATGCAAGGATCCTCTACTACCTTGAAGTGGGGTTGTACAAATTTCAGACTCGCAAGACCAGCCTTGGAGCCGTAAAATCCGGTAAACGGAAACTCCGACGATGGCCCCTAAAGTTGGGGCGAAAAGATACACCCACAAGTGATCAGATCTCCATTAAATGAGTGCGGGTCCTCATGATCTTTCTGGATTCATTGAGCCTCCTGAAACAGGTCTGGATTCAAAAATTTCTATAAATGAATGAAGAAGAGAAATTAAAGTTCATGTGAAATAACTTTTGTTCAATGTGTTATGATTCAGTTTTTACCCAGTAATCAGCACTCCAAGGCCAATGGTTATTCCAGCGACAAATCCAGACAACTGGCCCAGCTGCAAGAGTTCGTTTTGTGTTATGTTTAGTGTCTTTAACACGGTCTTGGGGATGAGGGACAGAATAGAAGTTAAATTTTAATATCTTTCAGTGGAAAAAAAAAAGGAATGAAACGACTATCTTTACTTACTCTTGTTTTCATTTGGACACGACATATTGCAGCAAAATCTTAGAAAACACGAGCTATCAGATTATTGAGCACGACAGTTTCTACACATTATTTCATTTTGGTTGGATGGAATTGCAGGACGATTATAGCATTGTCTTACATACCGATTTAGGGTCGGTAAACAAAGATGTAGTTAAGAACAGGACTATGAACGTGGCTAAAAATTCGACCCAGAATGCTGCTGTGCATCCATGTAGTGGCCTTGTCATCATAATCTCAGCTTCAATGCCATAGACTAATGGTACTATATATGCTGTCAAAACCGAGCCTCCCGCTTGTGCAAGAACATACAGTGGAGCCTTAAAAATTGCGATTAAAACAAGGGTAAATCTAGTCTCCTTGCATAGATAAGTTTCATTAGAATTTGAATCGTGTGTTGGAAATTTTACCTCTGACAATGGAAATGGACCAACGGTTGCAAAAGCAATAGTTACAGCGCAGGGTTTAAATGAGCACCAGAAATGGAACCTATAGAGAAAACTAAGACTATTACAGTTAGAGCTGCTGTTACTGCGTATTCCATTAGCCCTGCTTTAATTCCCATGAAAGCAATGTTTCCTATGATCCCGCCAATACAAAACATTAAAAGAAATGTTCCCAATGCCTCTGCCATGACCTGCAGAATGTTGGTTTCTGTTATAAAGACCTCAAAAAAAATTGGCCCAACCTTTGATAATAAAATGCTTGAGTCGAAGGGTTGTTACCTTTCGGATAAGTGTTGGGTTAATTCAAAAGGAAGCTCGAACAAAGCTTTGTTCGTTGGAATGTTTCCAATGCTAGGAGGAGTGATGTATCCGAATTCTTTATCATTTGTATGCTGAAATCTTGTGGAGGTACTTGGTGAAACATCAGGAGAAAATGAATCTTGAAAAGGAGTGGCTTTCATTTTTCGAATTTCTCTTTTCTTAGTTGCGGATATCAAGTCTTACAGGGGATATTTGAAGGTAAACCAATGTAAATGAATCCCAAGTTAGGATTCGTGTATTGTACTTTTGAGCTCACATATTTATGTTTTAGAATTGCAGGAAATAAAAATGTGAGAAGCTGGGAAATGAGGGACGGTAGTTTCTTCAAGTGTTAAAAAACGCAATACTTGCGTTGTTTTCTGAAAAAGCATGAAAAATTAAGCCATACTTCTTGCATGTACTAAAACACACACAGATTGACCATTTCTGTCCAACTGTTTCCTAATTATTTACTACCTAGATCGAATTAGTTCTGCGACAATAATGTTCACCAATTCCATGATAAACATTTGGTGAATCCAAGATTTGTGTTGTAATTAAGAAGATTTACAAAGTCATTCCAACACATTTCAGGAAACATATTAGTCATATATCCAGCTTGGTACCCATGGTGACATACATCTTTCGAACCACGGGACAGTGTCAAGCATCCGACAGGAGTGTCCTGAGAAATGTAAAATTTTTTGCATTCATGATGCATACACATA
Organism: Primulina tabacum; assembly: GCF_025594145.1. Classification (NCBI taxonomy): domain Eukaryota; kingdom Viridiplantae; phylum Streptophyta; class Magnoliopsida; order Lamiales; family Gesneriaceae; genus Primulina; species Primulina tabacum. The sequence goes on along the minus strand of NC_134560.1, from coordinate 4,514,796 downwards.
CAAAAAGATAAAAGGCAACGGCCCGTCTGTTGACGGTGCCTACACAATAAAGTAGATCGAGTGCCAACAGCCCAAACTACACTACTCGTGATGTTTCCATAGCCAAAAAAAGCAAAAAACGCAGTACACAAGGAAGACTTCAAGTAGCAACTGCAAACGATCAAAACGATGCCTCAAGCTTTCGACGTAAAATTGAAAGTTGGCACAAGTAGTTTGACGTCCCAACGACGTAGAACTGAAAAGAAACATGATCTGAACAAACTAAAAAAATTATTCAAAAAAATATCATAAATTAACCACACCCTAAACATCACACAAGCATCAACAAATTACAGGAACATAAAAAAAAAATTCAACATATTATAGCATTGGTAAAAGTAAGGAAAGGCAGACTTAGATAAAATAGATTTATAGATATATAGTAGTATAAAGAATAATATCGCGATATAAACTAAAAATATAAAATATTACATAAAATTGGATATAGGAAAATATACTCTACTGCAATATAATTTGGAGGAGGCCAGGACGTTCATTGATCTTTTTTGCTAGGTAGTTGATAGTGGGAAGGGAGAGGAAGTAATTTATATTTGAGGGGAAGTTTTTACAGTTGGAGGAGGATCTAGAGAATGCAAAGAGGTTGAGTTAACCGAGTTCATCTTTGTTGCCTCTTCGAGTCCGTTGGACTGCCCCCTCCCTCCTGCTCATACAACCAAAATCAATGTGGATTGACGTGGATTATATATTTTGGGTGAGTGGTCGGTAGGGATCGCGAATGTGAAATGGTATTTGCTATCAGTTGATCGGTTATTATTGACGCTGTATATAGCGGAAACTTACGTTGTTCTTGAACGATGGCTAGCCTAGCTGATGCAAGGTTAGTCGGGACAATTGAGATGGACGCTTTTAATGTGGCGCACACTATTTTATCAGCCATCACGGCGAGCTCCAGAAGCACAACTGTAATATTCTACCAAATATATTAGTATTTCACGTACGATACAATATTATTTTATGTAATTAATAATTATATATATAATACAATGAATATATTTAAATTTTAAATATTATTATGAGAATTTTAACTATATAATTAAAACATAAATACAAACTAGATTGACATTGAGTAACATATTTAATGTGCGAAAAAAATATTATTAAAAACTTCCTCGAATACAATATTTGTCTTGGTTATTGTCTACATCAAATATTAAAATTTGGATACCCTTAAGATTTGTAACCCACGAAACAATGATGAACAATTAATATCAAATAAACATTAGAGGGAGTATACATCAAATAATAGATACCAGTGTATGAATAATTTAAGACATGTCAATTATGTTATCACGGAGTTGCGGAAATTCCAGCAATCTTGATTTCGGAGATAATAAACTTATTATTGTGTTTCATACTTATTTACTTAAATAGCTAGATTGAGCCGGAGGTCATGGATAAAGCAAACAGCTAAACTTGAACAGTTATTATGCTATTTTGGTCTTATCTATCAGCTCAATTATTGTAACGGAACAATTCAGCATGTGTTAGAAAGCTAAGACGATTTAATCTACAAACTATCTTCCAAATTTGATGTTTGAATTGGAATTTATGTAACTAACAAAACCACGATGAAGTTAATGATTATGCACTAGTCTTGCACTGAATTAAGAACAAGTTCCAGATTGTATATGTTCTGGAATTTCGAGCATTTATCTCTCATAAAAACTTAAATCAAGTGATTCTTGATCGTTCGGAAAGCTAAGAAAAAATGCTACAATTTTCATGTTCATCACTTTACCCAAAAATCTTTGAATCAAGAGCTGTAATCAAGAGAATAGACCAACTAGATTTGGGCTAAACTCTAACAATTGAACCAACTCCAGCAGGTCCAAATCTTATCGGACCACTCCTAAATTCCAGCCACCAAACTCTGACCAGACCGCTCTGGAAGTTTAGCCTTCAGCCTAATATTAACAAGTGGTCAAGAAGTCAAATATTATTGTTTTAATGTTAAAAATAGTACAAAACATTTTCAAACAATCATATTCTTGTATCTAGCGTTCAACATTCTTGAAAGTCATAAATATAACACTTTTACTATTTGATGATTATTAAAAGCATGTGCAACTTAATTAAAGCAAAACAAGCTTGAATAAGAGCAAACCCAAGAAGACGAGGCTAAATAGATACATTATTTTAGTGAAAGTTATCTCATGTGTGTGAGGCTATATTTGAGATATTAATACACTGTAAAAAATTAAATCATCACATACACAATCACTCACGAAAATATAGATGAGCTACAAAATATAGTTGAGCGATAGTTTTCACACAAATACATTAAATATTGTGTTTGCAGTCTTGATTTAAGGGACGTTAAATATTATGCGGACGGTGAGGTTGCATCCTACAATTAAAAGTATGCTAGGAGTTTCGATTAGGAAATAGAAAAGTTCTAAGTTAAAATTGGTTTGTACTAAGGGTGTATAAATCAAAATCTTCTAGTGGATCCTTCCTAAATGGAAAAATGAGTGACATAGGAGTTGTTGATATCCAAACATCCATAAACATATTCATGCATATTTATTTATCACATTTATTTATCATTGCTATTGTTTTTATGTGCATTGTTGAATCATTTTATGAATATTTCAAATACAAAAATATTATATATAAAATGTTTGACAAAATGCGTTGTAGGATCGAGCGCTTGTCGCTTTACCAAAAGCTATAGCTAGTAGTAATGGTGCAACTCAAATCTTTTAAACCGCACAGCAGCACAAGCACCACGATTCGATTGCTCTACCAAGCAGTGACAATTATTGCACCCAACAATCTCCCTCCCAATAATTGCACTCCTTGCAATCAATGAGAATCGAACCCGTGACCTTGGCTCTGATACCAATTGTAGGACCGAGCGCTTGCCCCTTTACCAAAAGCTATAGCTAGTAGTAATAGTGCAACTCAAATCTTTTAAACCGCACAGCAGCACAAGCACCACGATTCGATTGCTCTACCAAGCAGGGACAATTATTGCACCCAACATGCTTCAACTAAAAATATTATACGCTTTTAACTTCCATATATTTTAAATGTTTTACAAAATTTTAAACAATTTTTAAAGGAATTATTTTAAGTTTTTTTGCTTGGTTTGAAAACAAAACTAGATTTAATTTCTTGACGCTAGTTTCATTTTTTAAACATTTCAAGAACGAGCTATTAAAACTCAATTTCTCTCCCTTGATCGATCCTATAAACTATCAATTAAATCATACATTTTGTTATATCAAATGAAGGAGATGTTGTCGTCAATGAAAGTGTGAGGTTATCAGTGATATCGTATACGATATTTGTTAGAAAATTTTGACGAAATATTTGAATTTTCTATTTAACAGTGCATAACACACAAAAAAAAATTGTATTAGGCAAGGGATCAAAGGTGTCCTAGGAGCTTTGATTAGGTAAGGGATCAAAAGTATTCTAGAAGTTTCGCATTTACTTATCATTTCTTCGCATTTACTTATCATTTCTACTGTTTTTAGATGTATTGTTTGAACATCTATTATATCTTTCAAATACCAAAATATTTTATATAAAGTGTTTGATAAAATGTTTCAACTAAAATTTTTTATACACTATCAACTTCTAAATATTTTAAATGATTTACAAAATTTTAACCATTTTATAGGGTTTATTTTGAGTTTATTTCGCTTGGTTTGAAAACAAAACTCGATTTAGTTTTCTCGATGCTTCGGTTCATTTTTTTTAAATATTTCAAGAATGAAGAATTGTAGCTCCATTTTTCTCCCTCAGTCAATCCTACTAGTTATCAATTAAAGCATACTTTTTGTTATATCACTTGAAGGACATATCTTCGTCAATAAAATTGTGCGCTTATTAGTATCGTATACACTATTTGTCAGAAAATTTTAGGCAAAATATATGAATTTTTTGTTTAGCATTGCACAAGACAAAAAATTTTAGATTAGGCAAGGGATCAAGAATATCCTAGAAGTTTCGATTAGGCAATGGATCAAAAGTGTGCTAAAAATTTCGCATTTACTTACCATCACTAGTGATTTTAGATGCATTGTTGAAACATCTTTTGTATTTTTCAAATACCAAAATATTGTATACAAAATTTTTGATAAAATATTTCAACTAAAATTATTTATACACTTCCATATATTTTAAATGATTTAAAAAAATTTAACCTTGTTTAGATGGGTTATTTTGAGTTTCTTTCGCTTAAGGTTTGAAAACCAAACTCGATTTAATTTCTCCGTGCTCGATATTTTTTAAAAAACATTACAAAAATGAGCTATTGTAGCTCAATTTTTCTCCCTCAATCAATCCTATCAGTTATCAGTTAAATCATATTTTTTTTATATCACTTGAAAGAGATATTATCGGCAATAAAAGTGTATGCTTATCAATATCGTATACACTATTTGTTGGGAAATTTTGGACGAAATATTTGAATATTTTTGTTTAACAATTCATAATATAAATAATTTTGAATGCTCATAAATTTACAATATACTTAAACGGCTACAATTATAAATTACAAAAAAATGGATACATTTAATTTAATCAGACAAATCATTTGCCGTAGCCTATGTTATATTCCTATCATTAAAAAACAGGTTTCATCATTAAATCTTAAAACTATTTTAAATTTGGCCTTTCCATATTTGAAAGATCAACCACTCCCTAAGCTCGTCAATTAATGCGCGCGTCCACCCACGTGACAATTTAAACCATCACCAAATTACGCATGTGACAATTTAAATAATCATTATTTTACTTTTATTCTTTTTTATTCATTATATTATACTACCCTTATTCTACACACTAATCCTTTATTCTTTTTTATTTGTTACCTTTATTCTTTTTTAATTGTTACCTTTATTTTTTTAAAATCCATATATACCAGCATGCATGCAGTCATCCATCCATCGAAAAAAAATGGGACGACATATTTTCAGAGTGAAAAAGAGACAAAATTCGAGATATATCGTGATTTCATAGGATTTTGCCCACACTTGTCTATAATGTTCTATATTATAATCTTATTACTTAGAAAAGACTATTACATGACAACACGTGAAAAAAAAAACATGGTGGCCGGCCGTTTAGTCATTTAAATATTATTAAAATATTGGTTAAATAATATACACTTTAATCATTATTATATTGTAAAGTTTATAAATAAATATTAAAAATAGGCTACTAAATCATATTCGGAGAATATTATGAGAATATTCACTTTATGTAGGATTTACACGAAATTAGATTAAATTTTTTGGCATTAAAAAATAATTTTTTTAGTGCTGAATTTGGAGAAAAAAGCATTTTTAGTCTCACTTTTTTACTAAAACAATTTTAGTCCTTAAATATTTCAACTCAACACTTTGAGTATCTAAACTTTTAAAAATATAACAAAATTAGTCATCACTGTTAATTTTATGGTTAAATATGTTAATTTTGTGGTTAAATACAATTGTTAGACTAAATTGTGATATTTATTATATTATAAGGACCAAAAATAGACACAAAAAATTTAGAAACTAAAATTATGGTGAAAATAAATACGGTAAATAATCACATTTATTATATGAATATATGTTATAATATATAAACAAAATTTAATAATAATTTTTTAAATAAATTACTAACTCAAAATATCAAATAAAACTATCAAAATCGATATAAATTTTTAGTTATAAACTTATTTAATAAATCATTTTATAAATATAGAAAATATGGATTATTTTTTATCAAAATAATTTCGTGATATAAATTTTTTTAATTGACATAGTAAATTGTATCGACTCTTTATAAATATAAATTTACTTTTGTTTAAATATTATTTTAATAGTACTAAAATTGTCAAAATTTATTAAAATTAAGAAATGATTTTAGAATTTTATTATTTTTAAATCAAATAATAAGCTAAACTTTTGTATAAAAGATTTATTCATTTTTAGATTTTTTGATCTAAAATAAAAAAATTAAGTTTTAGTATTAATTTATTTTTACCGTAAGAATTATTTATTTTCTGAAATTATTATCAAAAATTTTTATTTATACACATAATTATATATACTACATATTTATATTTGATATATTAACAAAAATAAAATTGTATATATTTTTATATATTACTTATAAATAATATCAAATAATTAAATAGATTTGATATCAACATCAAAGATATTGAATATATTTTTAAATTTTTATTTTATTCAAGAAATTATTGGAAAATATATTAAAATTTATTTTATGTAAAAACTAAAAGTATATTTTTCCCCTGAATTTGAATTGAAATCATATTTCGATGGAAGATGACCTTTATCTCCATTTTTTTTGGGAAAAAAACAACTCTATAATGCTAAAACTAAATAATAGTTAATTCAAAAACGAAGACCAAAACAATTGATTGTATTCGTCAATAATCTATAGCTGGCAGATAGAGAAGCTATAATCTTGTAAGAAACTGTTACACGACAGGCGTGAAAAAGTACAAGATGAAAATTACAAGTCAACGAAGCTCTACAAATTCGGATTACAGCCACTAAATCAAGAAACCATCGGATACATGGAAGATGCATCAAAATCGGAGCATTTCTTCTTCCCCATCCCCAACGGTGGAGAAAATCCAAGCATAGAATTCGCCAAATTAAACTCAAGCGTGTAATCTTCCAACTGATAACCCCCCATGACAATCGGATCCATTGTATTCAGTCCTCCATTCAAGAATCCCAAACACATTACCTCGTCGCTAACTCTCACCATTGAATTCCTCCCAAGAATCCTCCACTTCACCAGCTCACTCTGCAAAACAAGATCAACTGCTGGAAAATTTGGCAAAATCGTTTTGCTTCCCACTTCATTTGGACTAAAGCAAATTTCAAATGGTGGCACAGGTGCAACCAAACTCAAGTTCATGGAAGTAGCAGCCTTGATGTAAGCAGCAATAAATGTGCTGTAGATCTTGCTTTCCATCGTGGTGTAAGGAGTGGTTGTGCTTATTTTTGTCCTTCCAACATACCCTATTGGATTTAGAGACAATTTCTCGCCAGATATCTTGATGGAGCTCACATTTATGTAGTACCCATCTTGTATGTTGCTGTTCTTGGAAATTAGGGGAGTGTACATCATTGAAATCGTGGACTCGTTTTCAATTTCAGACGGACTCCCACCCAAGAAAATTGCACCATTTGATGGGGACAAACAGATGGAAAATTTCCTGTGAAAGAAGCCGAAAGTAGTAGAAAACTGTGACGGGAGAGAAATTCTTGAATTTCCAAGCCCTAGCATACCTTTGGCACCACTAGCTAAGCCTTCAAGCAACAAGTTTGGAGCACATGAAAACAAGAAGCGTCGAATATACGCAAATGAACCTGGTTCCATCGCATCCAGGAATTTCACACCAACTCTTCCCTCTTTCATCTCCCCAGATGTTGAAACTTTTGACACAGAGTTTTCTACCGGTAAAGTACAAGTCTTGGAGGCATCGTACCGCAGCCCACCACTCCTAGAACAACCCCTAATTTCAACCATCGAACACTGCAGAGAACAACTTTTAACAGACCCGGGAGAAGAAAATTGAGAGGTAAACTGATAATCAATCCAAAGAAATGGTCCTCCAAGATCCACCACAAGCTTGACAGGGGCTAGATTCTCACCTATCAAGAGTTCTGTAACGTATTGAAGAGTAGAGAGATCTTTGGTAAGTGGGAGAACCGCAGCTTTTGGCAAAGTGGGATATTTTTGAGAAATTGCGCCATGTATGTGAGAAATCAGTGGAAAAATTAGTAGAAATTTAAAAAAACTAGCCATGGAAGAAGACGAAAACTATATAGCGTGGAGACAGATAATTAACAAGAGAATGTGGCGGAGGGCCGCGGTGGATGACTGTTTGCAAGGTGTTGCGATTTGCGAGGTCTTTTTCTGGACTTTGTTTGTGTTCTTTTTTTAATGTTATTATTAAATTATTATTATTTTTTTGACAAGATTTAAATTAAAAATTTTAGACATTGTCATAATTATGGTTATGGATAAGCTTGGATGAAAATAATTGATTGGGTTTTTGTTAATATTAAGATTAAAAAAACTAAGATCTAATTCAATCAAAAACACAAGTTCAAAAAGAGATTTTGTAAGTTCATATCTCAAGGATTTTATTAAACTGATGTAAGACAACTAATACACATTTCTTACGTTAAGAATGAACATGACATAACAAGTAGCTCAATTATTGACATTCCAATACATAACAGTGGAACCTAGATCATAAACATAATGTACCTTATTATTCCAATCTTTTAACCGTTTGACTCTAAAAATGAGATAATAAATTGAAACACAAAGATAACATAATTTTCCTTTTAACTCCGTTATTGTAAAGCTTGAATCAAATTTACGATGATTCAAGAATGTAGAATCTCATCTTTTTCACATTAAATAGAAGCATTATATTTATCTTCTAAATATATTGTATGTCATATATGCAGTGAAAAATTTACGTAGACGATTAATCTATTTTGACCTCTTAATTATCAGTAGTATGTATTCTGTGAAATAGTCTTACGGATTCATATCTTTGAGATATGTCGACCTGATCTATATCAATATTGAAAATTAATAATTTTGACATAAAAATTTAATATATTTAATGAGTCGGATAGGGTAGAAGATTCGTTTTACAAAATTGACATGTGAGACAATGTCATAAGAGTATTTTTTTTAGAATAATAAACCATCTAAGAATTCCTTTTTTAGTTTTCATCGTTATTCTAGACCAATATAATCGTTTAACTTGCCTTTTAATTGGTCAAAATAAATTATTTACAGTGGAGTCTGTTATGACAAATTAAAGTAGTATATCTTTAAGATAACATAACATGTTTATACATACAAAAACTCCAACAAGTTTTGCATTGATTATTTCATGTATATACTTCTGATTTCACTGTTTACTTGTGTTTTCATTTAAAGCAAAAGCAAATTTGTTTTTTTTCATAAATAGTTAAAATTCTATATACTACCACAGGCATCTACGGCACACATAATATATATATATATATATATATATATATATATATATATATATATATCTATTCTATTATAAATATATGACTTTCATTTGTGAATTTACTATTTTATCTTTTTATTTGTTTTATAATTTGTAATGTTCATGATAGTTATTATTTTGATTTTACTTTCTTAAATTTAATTACTTAATTATATACTTTTCAAATTCATGAAAAATCCTTATCATAATGTTATACATTTAAAAAAAGTTCTAATATTACTAACATATATTGCTATTATAAATAAATATAGTTATTATTTTGATCTTACATTCAAATTTAATTTAATTACTTAATTTTATACATTTCAAATTCATAGAAAATCATTATCATAATGTTATATATTTAAAAAAATTACTAATATTATTAACATATATTACTATTATAAATAAATATTATAAGATGATTTCAAACATTGTTTTCAGCTATTTGGTCAATTTTTTCTTTTATAAATGTGCTAAATAAATATTACTAAATAACATGATCCATTTGATCATTTTGTGTTCTTACAATGAGATGAGTTTTTTTACCTAGCGTTAACATGTTTTATTGTTATATGTCATTCGTATTGATCATGTTATGTTTGGATTGCTTATGTGATTTGTTTGTTTGGCGAAAGAAAATACAAAACAAAACCACATATCCCACAAAAGTGATTGTTTTCAGCTATTTGGTCAATTTTTTCTTTTATAAATGATGCTAAATAAATATTACTAAATAACATGATCCATTTGATCATTTTGTGTTCTTGCAATGAGATGAGTTTTTTACCCTAGCGTTGACATGTTTTATTGTTATATGTCATTCGTATTGATCATGTTATGTTTGGATTGCTTACCTGATTTGTTTGTTTGTCGAAAGAAAATATACAAAACAAAACCACATATCCCACAAAAATGGTTGTTTTTCAATTTTTTATTGTTGATATATTTTATTAATTTTTAAACACATAATACATGTTTTTTGTTTGCTTAGATTACTTAGTTTGAAGCGACTTAGAAAATATTAAAAATGTCAAAATATTTTTTTTCATTTTTACCATGTGTTTCAGAATATCAAGAGATGATATTTTTTATTTATTGGGGCAAATATATTTTAAGACTTCTGTCTATAAATCAATAATTAAAATTTTTACGAAAATTATTGTATTCTCTATTCAAAATTTTTGTATTTAGCTTGATAGAAGATATTTGAATTTGAGTTTTTATATACTTGCTTATATTATTTTTGTAGTATTATTTATTGTGAAAATAATAGGTGGACTAAAAAAATTTGGTAGGTTTAGGAGTCCTTTTGTGGACGACAAACATGGATAAATTATTAAAAGATATAATATCCAGTAGATTTTTGGCATGCGATACGATTTTATTATAATTCAATGATTATGCATTATTGTAAATTTTAATTATATCACCAGTTAATGCATGCTTTGTTGTTGCTAGATATATTTTGTCAATTATCTAATATATTTTTTTGGTTTAAGAAAAATTGCGTGACTTTATATTATATTTTTACGACTATTTATCTTAATGGTTTTATTAAAAGATTTTTTCATGATGATTTCGAGGCACCATTTTTTGCTTTGCGTGTTTTTTTCAAAAAAAAATGTGAAATATCTATGAAATAATGACGTTAATAAAGAATCTTCTCTTTATTTGAAAAAAATATCAGAAAATTTATATCAATTGTTAATAATATGAGTTAGTATTTAATTTGAGAGTGATTTATGCTTTTTGTTGCTCGTGTATACTTCCATTTCTTTGTTATTGTACTAAATAAATTATTTTTAAACTTCGAGTTATCATTTTTCTCTTATCGAGGTTGTTTGTATTATGATTTTTTAATTCATTTTGATTAATATTGTTATTTTTTTCATTTCGGTAATTGATTTTTCTGATATTGATTATATGACGTGCCTTGTTGTTTAGATGAAAATAAGTATGAGAGTACACCAATCAAAGCCACGTATTTTGAGTCTTCTGTCCTACTAAGAGGGCAATAAATGGTTTATGTGAAATATATAATTTCTTAGTTCTTCATACATATAGTCTACGAAATACGTCAAAATTTGAACAAAAAAGTTAAGATAAATATAGTGGATGAAAAAAAGACGTGTTAAATAAAAAATAATGTTTTGTATTACTATGTCCTAATTTCTATATTATATCATTCAAGCACATTTTTTCATAGATATTAGAAATTAGGTCTAACTAACATGAAACACATATACATATATATTAAATCGTTTTTAAAGCAAAATGTTAAGATCAAGAATTATTCAGATTTAAATTTCAACGAAGCACAATGAAGAAGAAATTGAAGAATTGTATGTGTACGTTAAGTGTTATATAGTGATTATATTGCTAATTCATGGTTTGCGACATAGGAATCCCATATAAAATGTCAATATTTCTAAAAAGTAAAATAGTTTTTCAAAAAGAAAAAATTCTTCATTCAGAAAAAATACATAAAAAACAAATTGTGCATAATTCTCATTCTATTTATAAATGGTATGAGAATAATTCTAAAGCTTTGTGGACAAAACAGATCAATTTTTTGTGCATTTTATTGAGACACCCAGTTTCACTTTATTTCCTCCAATATTATCTCGATATATTTCGAGGTAGCTAAAAGGTTGTTTTTGTCTCTTTTTTTAGTCAAAGTGCCCAACCAACTAATTCATAAGATATATGATGCTAACATAGAAAACTCATTGCAAAAAAAATTCACTTAGTCAAATATTGAAATTCAAATAAATTCTACAATATTTCATAAAATTAATTTTGACTATCATAAAATACTTATGAAATATAAACAGTTGTATTATTATATAAGATATTGAATAAGACAAATACTTTGACATATATTTGAATGATATCTCATATGCCTATCTTAATTACGTTATTCGTGTCTTTTTTCAAGATTTTTAAAATACCATAATTAATTTTGTATGTTGTTCCACAAGATACAAAATATTTAAAAACAAAATGTAAACTCACTAGAAAAAAAATTGTTTTGTTTCAATGAATAATATAATATTATGTTCTAGACACAACAAATGATATTGAAATTATATCATCCTCATGACATGATGCACGCAATCATTGTTCCAAAACTTTCAAAAAAATGACGAACGAAACGACTTTCGTGAATTACGTCAAATTAAATGAGAACACAATTCTAAGATATAGTCATTTGAAGATATTTTCAAGTATTTTTTATCACAATGATTGAGAAATAGTTGTTAAAATTTTTTAACTTTACAACTATATGTTGATAATATTGATACTAAATATATAAAAATGATATCACAAATATCACGATGTTGGAAGAAGGAGCAACACCATTCATTGGTTATGTTGTTGAAGAATATATAAGTTATGCATACTTTTAGTCACATGTAAAAATCTATCACGACTACAAGCATTTTTTCTTAAGAGTTATAGTTGATGATTGTCAAAAACTGAAAAATCATTTAACAACAAAACAAATAGTCGAAAAAACAAGATTATCATATAAAAACAATGTAGAAAACCGAAAAAATGTCGTGATAAGGAATCAAGCTACGACCATGTCAGATCCCAGATGAGGATTGTAAATAACATAATAGATGTTAAAAACGACAAGATACTTGTTGAGTATACCAAAATGGTTATATGCATATTATAACAAACTACGACAAAGAAATATTGAGTTGTCAAAATCAACCAAGAAGCATATTGAGAAGTGTGTCAAGTGGATAAGACAACTTCTCCGATTCATATAACGTCTATGGTCATGGTTTTTTATTTTTTTTGGCTTAATTTGTTTCAATTGATAAATGACATTAACCATGTTTTAATTCATTTAAATATGATTAAAATTTCGTACATATATTTTCAGCAGTTTAGGTTTTCACGTGCAGCGCACGTGCATTTTTCTAGTATATATATATCTGTCTCTGTGTGTGTGTGTGTGTGTGTGGGGGTGGGGGGGGGGGGGGGGGGGGGGGGGGGGTAGCGGGGTGTGGTGTGTGAAGTCTTAAGTACGATACAATACATGAATACATATGGATAAACGAGCCATCGACTAATTAACTCAACAATTTAGTTAATCCAGAGTATTTTATTCGTCATTGAAAGAGTCCTAGCTAATGTACAAAATTCTTCAAAATATCACGTATAAAAGTTCTTTTCTTACAAAATTACTGAGAAGACAGCATCATCTCGAATCTGTTTGGTAAGCCCTTCAACAATAATAAGGTCATCAGAGACAAATGATCTCTTTGATTCGATATATCTCTCAAACAATTATGTAATCGTTCAAGGGAAAATTGTCATTTTTAGTTATTTGTTTGCAATTATGATTGTTTTTTGGCACGATGTTGATGTGGCGCTAACTTATAACAATGGGATGCTCAACATTCAGGGACGGAGCCACATGCTCCTGTAATCAGGCTTTAGCCCGGGTGGCTCAATTTTTTTAAAAAAAATTTATATGTAAATTTTTTATAATTTTAGAATAATATGATATTAGTTCGGGTAGATCAATTTAAAATATTAAAAGATTCTAGAGTTTAAAATTTTAGTTCGGGTATAGTCATATTTCTGGCTCCGCCACTGTCAACATTCCTGATGGCCAAGAATTAAAATTGACAAAAATTGAATATATATATATATATAAGATACAACAAATTTTCCAATCACTAAACACCTTAGTTTCAATCGCCTCTACAAATATTAATATTTTATTTTTTGTATAAATTAATTGAAAAAAACTTTCGGTCGACGACCTAGAAAACACATCAACTCGATCGTGAGCCCGTTATCGATATTTTTCGAGCAGTCCTGGTTCAAGGGCTACAATCATCCATTGATCCGTATAATAAATGGATAATGTCGCTCCTTTTTAAAACAAGAAAAATAAGTCAAATTGTTATTTATAATTTTGAAGGGGAAAAAACTGGAGAAATTTATACAATCAATCGACAGAATAAAAATTCACATGAACCGAAAGTGAGAGTGAGCAGTGTAAAAGAGTAAAAACTGAATAATTAACCTCACGAGAGTGCAGCATTTTGCATTGAATGAGAGCCCTAGTTAGTAGTAACAACTTTAGGGATATCCCTCCCCTACACGTACTTATATATATATATATATATATATATATTTGTGTATGTACGTGCATTCACCAACTTAATTGCATTTGCATGCTGGATTTATGAATTACACATACAGATAGATTACTATAAAAGCTGGAGGCTTGTTTGGATATAGATCACCAACAGCAAAAATTTCTTGGTGGGTCGACAATGGCTCACATTTCTGTGGAGAGAAATAGAAGGAGACAAATGAATGAACATCTCAAGGTTTTACGTTCCCTGACTCCCTGTTTCTACATCAAAAGGGTAAATCACCATTCCTAAAAAGCTCTGCATATGTACATATATACAACGACGCCAGACCTCCATTTCCCCATAAAAGATGACCCATGAATCAAATTTTTCAAAATTATCAGAAACCCTTACTGTGGGAAGTATATTTGTGGTATACTGATTTTGTAAACATGGTAATGTTGACTACGTACTCTCAAAGGCGAAATGTGAATGAGCTAGAGCAGTTGCTTCCCGGCCTGACCCCTCTTAAATTCTCCAGTACTACTACTACTACTATTAATTTTTGCTATCTCTAATACTGTGACTGATCATTTTACGTATTGTGTGTGTGGATTTGAAAGGGTGATCAAGCATCAATTATAGGTGGAGTGATAGAATTTATCAAAGAATTGCACCAAGTTAAACAATCCTTGGAAGCTCAAAAGAAAAGAAAAAGGCTAAGCCCTAGTCCTGGATTTAGTCCAAAACCTTTGGAGTTGAGTCCTCGTGAAGTACCAGATGGTGACACTAATTTTAAAGAATTCGGGGCTTCTTGCAACTCTCCCATCGTAGATGTTGACGCCAAGATTTCCGGGTCGAACGTGCTCCTTCGGACCATATCCAGGCGGATCCCTGGTCAAGTTGTGAGGATAATCCATGTCTTGGAGTATCTCTCTTTCGAGATCCTTCAATTGAACATCAGTAGCATGGAAGATACTGTCCTATACTCATTTGTCATCAAGGTATAAATTAACGTTGCTTTAGGTTTCTTAATATGCATCAAACCAATCTCAAGACACTCGAATTACGTTAATAAACCGAATTATAATGTACTTATTATGGCTTAACATTATGAAAGCAAGTTCGTAAATATGACAGACAATATATAATTATTAAATTTTTTATTCAAGAAATCATCCAAATATACATATTACAATGGATCCACCAACTTTACGTATCCAATGACCCTGCTCTATCTGAAACTAGCTGGAATTTATTTTTCCATAGATCATTTTATGCGGGCATAATAGCTTTTTTTTTAGAAATCACATGTCATACCATATTTCTATTTCCCGAAAGAAATAAATATATGTGTTATACTAGTAAGTAGAAGTTTTTTAAAAAAATAGATGAGATTGGGTCCCCTGAGATCTAAACACGGAAAAAAAAAAGGCTAGTGACGGTTTTAATGAATGTTTTAAATGTGTCTCTAAATTGGTCGTCGGGTTTTCAAAATCCGTCTCAAATTTAGCGACGGCTTTTTGAAGAGTACCGTCCCTATTTTCGAAAGAACACAGTCGCTTGTATCCATATTTTAGAAATGGTTTTTCGAATCAGTCGCTAATTGCGTGACACACAATTCGGATCCTCTTAAGTTTTTTCGATATCTTTGAAATACATCTGAATTTGCATGTTTAGAAATCAGTGCATGACACTATCATCGATTTTTAATTTGTTTATTTCTCTTTCTGATAGACAGATTGGATTGGAATGCCAAGTGAGTGTAGAGGAACTAACCCTCGAAGTTCAGAAAAGTTTTTGCCCAGAAGCTGCGGCTAATTGAATCAAGGAATATACACATATTTAGGCACAAATATATTTAAGCTTTGAATTAGTTTCTTAAATAAAATAACACACACACACACAAAATATAGAATGGTAGTAATCATCGTTTATTAACCTTAATTTTTGCCCGTTTAGTTCTAATTTCCTTCGAACGGATTTTGCAATCAGATCGGATATGATTGTATGACAAGCAAGCCGGGTTGTCCGAATGTTCAATCGGGTTATAATTTAGCATTGAACTTGACTTACCCCGCCTATTTCATTTGAAGCCCAAATTAGATTCGTTTGGCGGGTGTATTATTTGATTATTGGGCTTTCACATATATTGAAATTTCCAACGCATGATTAATTGCTCAAAAAAAATTCGGTGTGAGTAAATTATTTTTTTAATTCTACATAAAAATAACGAATATTTAGAATGGTTGTCATAGAATCGTCTTAAGAACAAAGAATTGAACTATAATAGTCCAGTTTTTAAATATTGAACATCGAAAAATTAAATCGAGTTTGGTTTTCAAATCAAGTGGAAGACGTTCAAAATAATCTCTCGCAAAAAAATTAAACATTTTGAAAATCATTTAAAAGATATATAAGTTGAATGTGTATAAAAGTTTTTGGTTTAAGCATTTTATCAGACACTCTATATGCAATATTTTGGGTATTTGAAGAATACATAAAATGATTCAACAAAGCATCTTAAAAATAGTAGCAATAATTAAATGCAATAAATAAATAGAAACGAATTATTTATGAATATTTGGATATTAACAAGTTCTATGTTACTCATTATTCCACCTAGGAAGGATTCACTAAAAGATTTTGATTTATATAACTTCTTGTACAAACCAATTTCAACTTAAGACTTCTCCAGTACATAATTGAAACTCTTAGCACACTAGTGAGATAATGTTTGACGTCTCTTATACCAAAACTACAAACACAATATTTAATATTTTTGTGTGAAGACTCACTCAACTAAATTTTTAAACTCAACCCTCGTGTATATGTGTGAGTGATATTGTGTGAGGATTTTTACAATGTATGTATATATCAAATGTATTCTCGCACTTGTGTTTGCTCTCATTCTTGCTAATTTCTTTATATAAGTTGCCTATTTTTTGAATGATCTTCCAAATCTTGCGTTTAATATTCAATATGTTGTATATATAGCCTCTAATAGTGATATATACGTCAGAAAAAAGAATATGACTATTTGGAAAGGTTATGTACGAATTCTGACATTGTAAAGGCCAAATTCGCATTTCAGACCATTTTCTGAAACTGAGATGTTATCAGATCGAGCTGATCAAACTATGCTGATATGATCAGCTCGATTTGATGGTCTGATCTAATCTTTTATGATTTTGAGCCGTTGGCTTGATCTAAGTTGTTCCGAGTGAGCTGTTTCCTATCTAGTACAAGTCGAGTTGTTGGTTTTGTTTCGTTATAGTTCTTGATTTGTCAGGTTTTTGACAAATCGATAACATAAAAGTTGTAGTTTTTTTTTTCTTAACTTTCAATGGAATTAATAATCACATCAATTTCAAATTCGTATGAGAAAAATATGCTTGTATCAGGTTGTTAGCAATCTAGAACTTGTTCTTCATTTTGTGCAGAACCAACAATTTCAACGTGATTTATCAGCTTTTTTTGGTGCCATTCAAACTTTGATCTGTGAAGATAATTTGTAGATCGCTTTCTTATATTTGTAGTGCATATTCAATAGTTTCATTTGAATAATGGAGCCAAGAGATACGACCGAAATACCAGAACTGCTACATTCAAGTTGATTATTATTTCCGTTTACATCAGCTCAATCTTCCGACTAATCTTTCACCTATATAAACTTCGAACCAACTGTGTTGTTGGGAATATGACTTGTTTAAAATTGAGTTTTTTATTAATTCGTTTTAGCAGCTTGTTATTTGCATCATCGAACTATGAGAAATTATTGAAAGACTGCAACTCGTCATATTTTCATGTTGGTTGATTTTGAATTTCAGCTTTCAACTTGAGATTACAACTCCACACTTGAGTAAATATATTATGAACATGATAATAAGTTTTGTTAACATCAAAATCCAAATTGCTTGTATTTCTCAGCCCAACAGAATGTGATAAAAATATCATTAAATAATTTGATTTGATCCAATAATTATGATGAAATGAAGTCACTGTTTATCTAATGGAAAAATTGTACTTTTTTGGGCGGAATAAATGTTCTTTTATGTATCTTATATTCAAATGCGATATGATTATCCACTCACATCAAATGACTGATGGATTTGTATTGTTATCTTTAATTAGTCAAATCCTTAAACGTAATTATGTAAGATAACATATAGAGTATGTTTTTGTGAAATTATATATTTTATAAAATGAGTCAATACGATATATGTTCAAAATAAAAAATAATATTTTTTTTACATAAAATGTAATAGTTTTTATGAATCGGGTCTGATTTAAAATCAGTCTCATAAAATTTATTCGCAAAATAGTTTATGTAATATATACACTCACTGCATAATCTTGCTCAGCTAGAGTTCAACTTCATCACCATTTCTAATTCTTACTCATGATCATGCTATTGAAATCAACGGCTGGCCAAACATTTTTCACTGAGAAATGAATGATAACAATAGTAGGTGAGAAGATGAGTTAGTAGATGTGAAGATGACACCGTGATCTAAATTTTGAAATAAAATATCGGATTCGAAATTCAATTATAACAAATTATTTTTAAAAAATCATGAATTGGAGTTATGATTTGAAATATTCCTGAATTAGATTGCCAAACATTAAATCAACACATAAATCAAACAAAAAAACTATGACAAAAACTTATGTGAGACGGTCTCACATGTCGTATTTTATGAGACAGATATCTTATTTGGATCATCCAAGAAAAATTATTATTTTTTATGCTAAGAGTATTACTTTTTATTGTGAATATCGGTAGTGTTGACCCATCTCACAAATAAAAATTCGTGAGTCCGTCTCACAAGAGATCTATTCACAAAAATTATTTTACCTATATTAAAACAGTTAATATTAAATTATTATTATTTGATCAGTTTTAATTTATAAAAGTAAGATATGACTTAGTGATATAGATTTTTTGCTTCTTTATTCATTGTGGGTTCGTACAATATGAAAAGGTGGGAAATGTTAAGCGTCATTATCAAAACCTAACTTCACATTGTGCTTTTGACCGAGATGGGAATGGAGTCACATCTACTCTTATTTGAAATCAATTTCATATTATTCAATTCTCATCAATTAGATTTTTCAACGAGATAATCTCACGTATTTATAATCATAATACGAGTCAATTTGATTTATATTTAGAATAAAAAAAATAATTTTTCATAACTCAGATCATATAAGATATCTATATCATAAAATTAAATCGTAAAACGATCTCATAATATTTTTGTGATACAATTATACTTATGAGCCCACAAACCTAAATACATTCCTTTACGCATTAAAATCTTGATCGGATTAATTCACAAGATTTGCCAAAACTTAATTATTATTGTTATTAATTATTTGGGTCCAGAAATTAAGGGTAATTTGTCTGGTAACAAGTCGATAAATTTGCACAAGTTGGAAAATATTATTTGAACCTGTCTCACACTTGTTCATAAAGAAAAAAATAATTAACTTTTGCCATTTTCCAAGTCTGAATGACAAATTTTCAACATAGTATGGACTAAATACAATTGCAACTAAACGAGGAATCATGCATACATTTGAATATATGTCTGACTTCGAACATCCACACACGTGTGACCCATTCAACACTAAATAATCCGATATTTCACATTTATCATCGTCTTGTTTGCGTTTTCATACCAAACTCGAAAGTCTACTATTGATGGCGGAGGGAAAGTCACAACTCCAACTCGTTTTTCCGAATTAACAAAGACACGAGTTTAAACACATATCAACATTTTTCGAATATAGGACGAGATCTCAGGTTCGAAACTCGGTTATAATAATCTTAAATCTCATCTAAAAAACGACAAGTATATGTAAACATATTTACAACACCTAATTTATCGGAATTATCCATATATTGAGACCGGGGGTTGAACTGACCCAGTAAAAACGTGGGAGACTCGGGTTCCAGTCCCACTCCTAACCTCCAAAAAAAAAAAAAAATTATCCACATATTATCGATCAATTATTAAATCGGTTGTTGCCCATAATAGAATATTTTGTGCTTTATCAAATCCATATATTAAAAAATATATTGTGGATAATTCTTAGCTTAGGTAACTTTTATATTTGACTTGAGTTTATACTCGTGTGTGGACCATTTTCTTTAAGAAATAGGTCTTTGGAACACGATCTCATTAATCTTTATCTGTGAGACGGGTCAACTCTACCGATATTTACAATAAAAAGTAATATTTTTTCATAGATGACCCAATAAGATATTCGTCTCACAAAATACGACCTGTGAGATCATATCACACGAGTTTTTGTATTTTTTGAAATCATGTGAAGCAAGTTGGTGATTTGCATAATTGACTACAAATAAATACATTTTTGCTAACAATTTTTGTCAAACAAACTCGTTTATAAAATATTGGAATAAAGTATTTAGATTATAATTAAATGTACTATGAAATACTCGAGTATACAATAATAAATAAATAAAGAAATGTTGAAGATTTAAACAGAATCTTGAAAATGGCAGAAGATCAGTAAAGAAAATGTTTAACTTCCCTTTGAAGGTAAAAAAAGTAATAATGGCATCAGTCAATTACGTCTTCGATGTGTACTCAACGCGGAATACGTACTTTTTCCTCCAAGTTTTTTACACCACAACAAAAGAGAACAGGGAAAATTCGGATCTGCGTTAAATTTACATTTAATAATTCGTAAAATATTAATTTTTTTTGCCCGCTAATAATTTTTATTACCCAACCAACTTTCCTTTGGCCCTCCAGCAGCTCCCACACTGAAATGTGCCAATCTGCTAGGAAATATATTGAAATCTGAGGGTTTAAATTACAGCAGAATTTCCCCTCAGAGCCTTTTGACTTTTCTATCAATCACAGATCATTAATTTTAGGATTAGAATTTAATTCAAAGCGATGCAATCTACGGCTGCATCAATAAATCTCCAATCGACAATTCATTGTACGCACGAGAAGCTAAATCTCAATAGTTAAATGTGTGTTCAATTTTTGTGAGACTTAAATTTTTTGTGTTAATAAATATTTTTGTAGTGTGGACGTATGTATTTTTTCGGATGAAATTAGATAAACAAAAAACATTGAAAATCTTGAACAAATATCGATTTATTTTATTTGGAATGTAAAATATATATTTGTAGTTTTGGTCAAAATAGTAATAGTTTGTTTTATTTGGAATGTGAAATATATATTTGTTAAAATGTATACAATTTATAAGATTTATTTTTAATTTAGAATGATAATTTAATTTCAAAGAAAAAATAAGTGGGAAAGAGAAAATTGACATTAGGGATATTTCGATCATTATAAAAAAAATACATAAAATTAATTCACATTATTATAATCATACCAAACCCCCAATATTTGAGTATATATGGACAATCTTACCGATATTCACAATAAAAAATAATATTCTTAGTATAAAAATTAATATTTTTTCATGGATGACCCAAATAAGTGATATGTCTCACAAAATATGGCTTATGAGACCGTCTCACGTAAGTTTTTGCTCCTATATTTTATCAAACTATATTATTTATCTATATCTTTCGATTATTTATCACTCAAATATTAATAATCAAATTATTACTATTTGACAATTTTTTAAATTTATTTCTGTACCAAATCACAGAGTAAAGCATTAAGTTTCCTTTTAATCATGTTAAATAATTTACTCGCCGTACTGAAAAAATATATATTAAAATGAGAAACTTTATCCTTAATTGTTGTCCCCCACCTCTCATTTTGTTCAATTTATATTGCACGCACATAGGTAAGTGGATAGTTCATTAAAACCAAGCAAAATCCTCGGATTTTATGTAGTTTTAAATTAGAATTATATAAACAATAAAAACATAGACAAGGGAAAAAAAAAAAGATGATTGGACCACGTCCGTGTGTTTATATGAAGAATCGGAGAACATCACAACCAATCATCAACTGATAATATCTGTCATTTATCTCCTAAAATTTTAAAGTCGATAAATATCTCTTTTATTATATGATTTAGATTTACTATGGATCTTTGTGAATATATAAAAACTTGTGTGAGACGATCTCACTGATCGTATTTTATGATACTGATCTGTAATTTAGGTCAGCCATGAAAAAATATTATTTTTTATGCCAAGAATATTACTTTTTATTTTGAATATCGGTAGGGTTGACCCGTCTCACATATAAAAATTTGGGAAACCGTCTCATAAAAGAACTACTCTTGTGAATATATGCATAAACTATTATGTTACTTTTTCAATAAATATTCCAATCATTTTTTCAGAAATTAATGTTTTAAAATTAGTTGTTTTATTAATTATTATTATTAAAAGACATGGAGAAACACCATGAACAGTAATAATCAGGCTCCTCTTCAATACGATATACAAAATTCAGGTTAAAGCCAAAGTTGATCAATTAATGGGACCCATCGTTTCTCATCCATTTTGTGTAAACATTGTACCCTACCACAATTCAATAATGTCAAATGGAGCCATCTTTGGCTTTAGAAAAATTATTATTAAAATAATAATAATAATATATATTATTATTATTATTATTAGTTTAATAAAGTTGAAACAGATCAGTTTAAGGAATTCAGTTGTTGGAAATATTCTTTCAATTTGCTAAATCAAGTAAAAGGAGATACTCTCTTCATCACTTTCATCTAGTTCACAGTGTCAACAGACTAAATCAATGAGAGGAAGGAGCTGGGTTGAAAGATGAATGAATGGATATTCAAATATAGAACTAGATACAAAAACTTCTTGTATAAACAGAATGGTATCGGAATCGTTCGAATTATATAATAAAGTCGAGCCCTATTTGCGAACCCTCGATGATGCCGATGGTACCGTCGGATCGTAAAGTCCGATCAGATATACTGCCGCCAGTAGTTCTCAGTGAAGATGTGGTTCTCTTCTAGAGTACGAGAATCAGAGAACATAAGCAGATAGGAGGTATGTGTAATATACATAGGAAATAATTTGTAATAAATACTATCGTGACTAGGGTTGGTAGGGAGACTAGGGTGTAACAAAGCTAAGAATATTGGAATTATTTTATCTTTCTTCTTAAATCCCATTCTGTTTCATTTTATTTCTCTTTCAGCATATACATAAACATTCTCACATCACATCGTCTCAAAGCTTTTTAATATATATATATTATATCTTAATCTATAAAATACTCCCTATCATGAAATACTAGCCCCCAAACTTAGGATTTCAAAGGTGGGGGCAAAAAAAAAAAAAAAAAAAAAACCATTTCCATGTATATTATGGAATGAAGGACTAGTAAAAGTCACCAAACTATCATCTCGAATGACCAAGCACTACCACCATAATCATCAGTCAAAGAGGCACCAAATTCGGGTCGAACCAAGGCAATCTTGAGCTCACATCACGTTACAACTCGACGTGTTTTCGTCGCTAAACATTGCATACTGGTCTGTTCGCTCGCCGGGAGGTGGAGCATAATGGTAAGGGTAAGGAGGATACGGCGGCATGTAGTTAACAGCAGGGGGAGGACGGGCATACATCATCGGCTGAAATCTCTCGTTACCGTTGGCCCGTTGCTGGTTCATCATCATAGCTGCAAGTTGTTGCTGGTAATAGGGATTTGCCGTCGTGTGCTCCGGGGTAGCAGCTGGAAAATACCCAGCACCAGCACCTCCGCCACCAGCCATGGCCGAGGCCGGAAGTCCTTGGACTGTAGCCAGATTGTTCATTTGGCCCATTGGAAGATTACCCATTTGGCCAATTGGCATATTTGTCCCCAATGGGCCCACGTGACCTCCAGCACTCACAGGCATCATGTTAGGCATGCCATGAGGTCCATCATTCATAGCACCCCCTTTCTTGGGCCCATTACCCATAGAATTGTTGACATTCATAGCCCCAGCTCCACCGCCGCCCACGCCACCATTTTTATTTTGACCAGCTCCACCATTCTTGCCACCCTTTCCACCACCTTGATTTTGGTTACCACCATTGTTGTTCCCATTACCACCTTTCTTACCACCATGAGCCCCACCTTGATTTTGGTTACCACCGCCTGGATTCATTTGAACAGGCATGTTACCTCCACCACCACCACCTTTCTTCCCATTTTCACCTCCATTTCCTCCATTGTTACCACCAACTTTCATGAACTGAGGATGCTGACCGTTCATTATATTATTCATCATGATGTTACCCGTCTGAGCACCGCCATGGCCGTTACCCAATACAGGAGGCTTCATTTTATTATTAAAGACAGGGATATCATCCATTTCATCATCAAAATCCTCGTCGTCGTCGTCATAATCGTCGTCGTCAAAATCGTCGTCGCTAAATTCTTCATCCTCAGGCAAGTTGAACTTCACAGATTTCTGGTTCTGGTCCTTGTTATTGTTGGCCCCTTTCAGATCTTTCATCAACTGCGGGGCCATTTTCAGATCTTGCAACCCTTTCAACTGTTGCATCTGTTGAAGCTGCTGGAGTTGTTGCTGAAATTGTGGATTTTGCGCCTGAAGACCACCTTTTGGCTGGTTGTTGGCACCACCCTTTGGAGCCTGGCCTTTGTTCTGTCCGCCTTTGCTTCCACCATCGATTTGCAGATTCTTAAACTGATTATTCATCTGGTTTTGATTATTGTTGTTGGCCTTTGATACACCCCATATCTCAGCATGTTTCCCATTCTTGGTAAGCTTCTTGATGAGTGTGGCTGGGTCAATATTACCTGAAACAGTGACCTTCCCTTGCTCTGAATCTATGTTCGTGGTGTAAACCCCTGCAGAAAAACATGAAATGTTGGCCCAATTGATGAAAAACACAAAAACAAAAACCCACAAAAAAATAATAGGTGGCCAACAGATTTTTTTTACCGCTTCTGGCTTAAAAGAATAAATAAATCAAAGAATGAGATTTGCCAATATAATTTAGGGGTCAAGAACACGAGCATACCATCAATCTTCTGCAAGATTTTCTTCACTTTTTGCTTACATCCATCACAGTGTATATTGACTTTAAGAACACAAGTCTGCAAAAACAAGCAAAGCCAGAGAACACAGAGAAAGTAAAGTTAACAACTTTATCACTCAGAAGACAAAAATAAAAAACCGCAAAGAAGAAATTACAGGAAGAAAAGCAGGAAAAACCAAAAATTAATCGAATGAAAAACATCCTTTCAATTTAAAAAAATTGAAATAATGCATCGCACATCACAAAAAGAAAGACAAAAGAGGTATACATACAGCAAAAAATGCCAATAAAAAACCTTGTTTTCAATATAAGCTAAGCCCGTAAGGCCAATGCACACGCTAACCCCTCATTTAAAACATAGAAAAAGAAATTCACATTTGCAACAAAATGGGCTGAAGAACAAGTAACCTGGATCTTCAAGAACTCTTCTTTACTCATATCTACCCACAAGTAACAGATGTGAAAACAAAACAAAGAAATGCCGTGAAACTAAAATCGGTATTGGCCGCAACAGATCTGAGCAAACAAATTCTAAGGAGAAAAAAAATCAGAAAACCCAGAAACAGAGCCGATGGAAGGAGTTTAGCGGTGCGTCAAGCTCATTAAAACTTCTTCACTGAATTCTGGTTTCCTCCATTTCAGAGAGAGAAATGTATCCAAAGTGTGTGTGAGAGAGAGAGAGAAGAAAAAAAACTACTACTAAATACTGCATACTGGCACAAAAGGGTGTCTGTCACACACTCGTTTTTTCGGTTTTATTTTCCAATATTCAGTTTAATACTAATATGGTATCAAATTTAGCGTCACTCATATTTCATTATATTATATTATATTAAGCGATATACTTCTCAATTTAATTAATAATATACTTTTTATATTATAAAAATTCTTTCTATAATATTTTAAACTTTGAGCAATTTAATTTATTTCTCTTTTCCATTTTCTCTTCATAGTAACTTTTAGGCTCGTGGCTTGGCTTACGCAGAGTCGGAGTTTTCTTGGCTTGGCTTGACTCAAATTAGTGTCAGGTCGTCAACTATGGTTAAATCTGTGCAAAATCTGATGAATATATATTGCACTGTATAATGTTTACTTACTCTAAGGAGGTAATAAAATCTAAAATTTAATAATATTATCATTAATTTGTATATAAAAATAATGAACAACTTTTTTTAAGATCATGAATACTTAGTTATTATGAACCAAACATGTAAGTTCAAGTTTTTCCCAGTACAAAATCGATTTTTTCAAGTGGAATTTCGTAGTGTGATATGAAATTATCCCTATGAATATACTATTCATATAACATATCTGACATACATGGGAGAATTTTCTTGATAGACGTTTTGATTGATAGAGTTCGTTTTTATATATTATTTGATCTAAGAAATACATGGATATTATTATGGCAAAATTTCATGTGATACGGTCTCACGTGTCGTATTTTGTGAGATTGATATCTTATTTGGATCATCTATGAAAATATTATTTTTCATGCTAAGAATATTATTTTTTATTTTGAATATAGATCTATCTCATAAATAAAAACTCATGAGATCGTCACACAAGAGACGTATTCTATTAGTTATAACAATTGCGCAATTTAATATAAAATAGATCTGAAATTCATTTTAATTTCGTCTAGTCAAATGAATCAAGAAATTTGAAAATCATTGTCACAAATTCAATAATCCAAACACAACCTTGGATAATTCTATCCAGATTGAACCAAAATATTCGTTCGAACGAAACTAATTTAAAAAATAGTAAGCAAAAAAAAAAAAAAAACCATCTTATTTTTGGACGAGTTTGCGAAATATTTTTCAAGTAGATCTCTTGTGAGACTGGTCTCACGAATCTTTATCTGTGAGACGGATCAACCCTACCAATATTCACAATAAAAAGTAATGCTCTCAGCATAAAAAGTAATACTTTTTCATGATGACCCAAATAAGATATATGTCTCACGAAATACGACCCATGAGACCGCCTCACATAAATTTTTGTCATGTTTTTCTTGATCGCTACAATTGAAAATTCACGTACCCTCGTTTATTTTATTTCGAATCACCATACTTTTGCACATATTATGCCTAAATACCTCCTAACATCAAGAATCGTGTAAGAGAAATTTTCACTTTCAGACAAACATTTTCCTTATCCCACGTATCATTTATTAACATTCAATGTACACACACTAACATACTCTTCTGTTCACTCACATGTTGTCCCACCCCTAACAAAATAATCCCATTATTTGAAATAATCATATACGTTTTTATTATGTACAATTTTATTGAATTTTCGATTCTCTTCGAGGGACCTCTTCTAGCTATAAAGGAAAGGTGAAATAAATCGATTTTTTTTTTTTTATGTACAATTCGTCCTTCCACTTTCTGTATTTCATTAGGCAACGTCGATTGTTTTCACGACGAGTTATATATTCTAACGAACAAAATAAATCGACATGATCATTCTTAATTCGATACGAGTGAAAAATAAAACAAAATCATATGTACGTTACTTCATGCATTGGTTTATTGATTTCTGAATCTGTGTAGCAAATTAATTTATTAATCATGCCCAATTGGTAAAAAAAACAATTTACTACAAGTAATTCAAAGTCGTGGTGGGCATGATTGTGAATATCCACGGGCGTACGGATGTGTGTTGTACCGAGAAATTTTATGTCATGGTTGAGTTGACCATTTAGTGAATTCAGACCAAGCACCAAAGGACCACTTTTTATTAACAATTAATGCATATTATAGTAAAATCTATGTCCTGATTTTTTAAGAATATTTAGTGATTTTAACACCAAATCTTGTATCTCATCGGACGTTAAAAATGGACAAAAATACCGAGGAAGAGAGTTACCGAACTGGGAGATGCTTGAAAAGTGCATCGTGTTACTCAATCACCATACCAATTTGTGCCATTAAATCACCAATAAGTTTTGGATGTTACCACTGCATGATAATGCTCTGGATTTGTTGAAACAAACTCTGCAGCAAAAAGGGTCAATATCAACGTACATATGCACGCAGAAGAAAAGGAATCTGCAAGGACAATGCATTATTGCTCTTGATAGAAAAGAAATCCAGATGGAAATTGACTGTGGAAATATATATATATATTTTGCTTTGAATTTACACTGATACATCATGTGACCCCGTCTTGTACATTTTTCTTCTGGTCACTCTAGGACTCAGTTGGAGCATACACAAATGATCCTAATAATTTCTTTGCATGATACCAGTCGAAGTGAATGTAGAATACCAACTTTTAATTAATCCTTAAGTAGTACTTAGACTAGGTAATAGCACAAGGTAATTCTTGAACTTTTGGCTTCTTGAATTTCCAATCAAATTTGAATGTATATTTCCAACATATTTTTTTTCCACACGATGTCTGGGAGGACCATGCCTAGAGCACATATGTAAGACCCATGGGCTTACTCTTTTTGGGTCCTACAATCACAGTCCTACAGTTCATGAAGGTTTTACTCAAAGAACTCTCCACACATGGCTCTGGAGTACGTGACTCTCCAGTCTCAAACCCAAGACTTCTTGGATTAAAGAGAACTGGTATCAATTGAGCTACTTATGGTCTGGGCAGAAGTCTTGGGCTCGATATTAAGAAGGCACTTACTAGTAGCTCAATTAGTACCAATTCTCTTTAATCCAAGTACTTATAATCTGGACAGAAGTCTTGAGTTTGAGACTAAGGAGGCACGTATAGGTGTGAAGAGTTATATGAGTAAGGGCTTCATGGATTATCATAAAGACATCGAGTGCAGGACCCAAGAATAATAGACCCATGGCCTTACAACACCATCTTTTATACTATAAAATTATTTTGTTGGGGGGTGTGAGGGTCGTGTGTGTCCCAGTCCATGTGAAGAAATTCAGATATATACCCCCAAAAAAAATATCAGAAAGATCAAGAATTGTTCTACAATAATATCGATGAAAATTATTGTGGAAATAAGGATAGCCAACCCTCATAATGTAGTAGATGCACAAGTTTAACAGTAAACAAGACAATTAGATGGTCCCCTAGAGAGCACAAGAAACCAAATCTTGATCAGTGTTACTGCAGAAAATTTGTATCTTTCTGTTCAGGAAAAAAAAAAACCAGACCATAAGCCCTAGCGCCACACTTTGTAGCTAGATGTCAATTTTCTGTCTCTTATTGTTAACTTCTCTGGCAACTATTATTTTCTTGCCCCCCTTTTTGGCTGTTAGCAACACTGAGAGATAGAAACTATCAAACTACCGAGTGGCTTGTATGCAAATCTGTATACCAAGTTAACATGACAGATATAGTAGTGTATTTGATAGCGGTGGAAACGAAAGATTGCGTTACACTGGTGGTGAATTTTAAAAATCTGTCCCTTTGTTGCAGTTGCTGAATACTAGAAGATATTGTTTTCATAATCTCACACTCGATGTAAAAATATAGATATTATATGATGAGCTGTAGGTTACCTTGTTACGATGTAGACTTTATTCTTGTCCTCTTCTTGGTTTTCAAAATATTGTATAAATCATGCATCTATATGAAAATTATAATTTTACTCTTGTAACTAAGTTTGTTTTGAGTTTTAATGATTTAGTTTGTCAGTTTTTGGTTTTAATCTAGTAATTTGTTTTTTTTATTTTAGTTTTTTTGGCAAAAAATCACTAACTTCTTCGAATATTGTCTCTTCCACGTAGCACATGTAATGAGAATAAACTGATATTACACTCACAAATATAAATCTAAACAAAAACGAAAGGGGAAATAAAGCAAAACGACACCTCATATTTCAAAATGTGAGGAAAAAACTTGTTGTTTCCATTTATTCTTGTTTAAATGGATTTTAATGTGCATCTTGTTATATGAGTAATGTAATGAATATTGGTTCCAAATAAGCATTATTCGATATATTTAGATATTACCATTGAAAAAAATGCTTTAAACAAAAAAAAAAATTCCAGGTTAGTAGATGAAAATCAAATATTCACAAGTTAAATGACTAAAACAAAAAAAGACCAATTAGTAGACTAAAATTGCAATTTTCCCACCGAGAGGCCAATGCCGATGCTTTCTCTATTTAAACGTTAAAGAACCATCAAACACACGCATGTTGAAAAAATGAACACACAATAATACGTGATGGGAGTTCCATGTCCTATTGAGAGAGAAGATTTGCACTGACATTGTAATGCCCGAAATTTTGATTATATTAATCTGAGATGATTGATTTTGAATTGATATGATTATAGATGGATCATTCCGAGACCAGATTGGGCAAAGCATATGAATTATGTAATTTTTGGGCAGAACTATTGGCGCCCAAGTAGGTGGGTTTTGACCGCCCGAGCGCCAATGTGCAACAGGAATATGTTTCGGGTAGAAGATGTGGCGCCCGAGCGGTAATTTGTGACCGCCCGAGCGCCGACCGAGATGCAAGAAAATGTTGGACAGAACATTCCGCGCCCGAGCGGTACATTACAATCGCCCGAGCGCCGCCTGATTTATATGAAAAATAGCCAAGTGTCCAAGGCATGCAGCTTAGGATATATATATATATATATATATACATATACACTTCATTTCCTTCAGCTGAAACAAAGAAAAGGAACGAGAAAGGCTTGTGAAATCCCTACGCCTTTATATTATGATCCGTCCGTCTGATTTTCAATCCGACTTCAATACCGTGTTCCGATCGACGAGAGCTTCAACTGGACGTAAGTTTTGTTACGTTTTGTTATCATTTGAAATTATGATACTGCCAGAATCGGATATGACTCATATATGGTGTTTTTGATATATTAGACATCGTACAATCGAAACCGGATTGAAGAACGGATACCGTATAGAATTGTTATGATTTGCTGAGTTAAATTGATTGAGATTTGATATTAGATTTGTACTATTATTGATTATGAATTGTGGGAATCGATGTCTGCTGATTTGTATTGCTGGGTATATTGGGATTGTACAGTTATGCTGTTGAAACAGAATTTGATTAAGTTCTGATTATATCCAGTATTGATTGACTGTGGTATTGATATTGTACTCCTCGTTATTGCCATTTTCAGATTGAGTATTGACAGATTTGAGTCCTAGACTTTGACAGAGTCGGATTGAAAGAAAGAAATGTATAAATCAATGTTGATTCGGGATTGCACAACTCGAGTTAGATTTAACTTGAGTTTCCCTAAATCACATACTGAATGGTTATTGCATTGATATTTGCAATTCTTGAGATTAGTATGCTTAGTCTATTGATTTATAGCAGAGCATGTGTTGAGTCAGGGGCTGATGTGCCTAGTTATTGGCTAATGTGCCAAGTCTTCGGCTGATTCGCCAAGACACTGGATATTTGGTTTATATCGATGTCGCTTAGGAGTTGATTCATTCATATCGCTGAAATTCGGTATATTGTACCAATGTCCAGGAACCGGGATCCATAGATTAGATATGAGTCAAGTCTGAGATGACGAGTCCAGAGTTTTATTTACAGCTTTATATCGATACATGTCTTCTGATTTGATACATGATGTGGATATGTGTTTCATGCTTTTATATATGTTTTTATATGACTGCATGTTTACATGGTTTATACTGGGAATGTATTTCTCACCGGAGTTATCCGGCTGTTGTCTTGTTTGTATGTGTGCATGACAACAGGTGGGACAGGATCAGGGTCACGAAGAGAATGAGAGATTCAAGATTAGCGTGGAGATCCGGACTTAGAGTAGATTGATTCTCAATACTTGATGTAGTGGCTGAATTCTAGTTGTGATAAACATATGTTGTACATGATTTGTACTTTATGTTGATATTTATATCATATTGAATACTTTACGTTTCCGCATTTGTATTTTAAAAAAAAAAATTAGACCCAGATTAATTAAATGATCCTAATAATGATTAAGAAGATGGATTAGGTTCGGGTCCCCACAGATATAATGTATCCATCTTCTAAAATTAATTAATCATGAAGATTATAAGATCATATTTTGTGCTTTACTCAATATCGACTAAAAAAGTTGAGAAATTCTCCTTACCACATTCCTGCCACTGTTGCACGGCCAAAGATCTCTTTGCTTGATATATTGTCATTGATTGCTTTAGCAGCGAATTTTGAATCTTGATTTTCACCAATACATTCTCAGTTGCCAGAATTCTGAGTGATGCAGCACGCATTTGCCAATAACGCATATCCACCGAGCTTGCTAGCCAGCTCAATGTCTCAAATCTGAATGCAGCCTGCCAGCACCGAGTAGCACCCCTAGCAACAAAAAACTGCACCATCATATTTAGCTAAATGCGTCGATATTACCTTTTCACAACCTCATTCACCAGCCCAGCTCATCCATGGATGTCCACAAGGCAAGAAGGATGCTCTGCCCTGGATTCTTTGGAGTAAAAAAGATTAGGAATTCCTTGGACGATTCGGCCAGACTGAAAATACTCGAGAAAAAATCATCTTCTGCTCGGTTTCCGATTTGTAGTATCTGAGCAAATGCTTGCAAACATCGATGCACGAGTTTTTTTGTAGCAATTTGAGCTTGACAATGCCACCATTTCCTGAATACATGGTTTACTCAAGGTCTGCGCAAATGGTATCTCACCCTCAAACCCAAGGTGGCTGCAACGCCTCCATAATACTATTGCATCAAGTCATTAAACTAATCAAACTTGCCTCGTTTCGCCTAATGCACCTGCAAGCATCGAAGCAAAGAGCTTAAATCATTCATGCTCGTGTGCATACTTCCCTCCCCTGCATCCATTAATAATTACATTCCAATTCACAACTCTTTAATTAGATATTGAGTTAAAAAGTTAAACAGCCTCAACCATAAAACCTTCATCGGTATAGGCTGTCATACTTGAATCAGCGCTCCACGAGGCAAATCAGATAGCCCATTCGTTTCACCAACTCTACAAGAACCACCCAAGGATCACAACTCTCCAAGAATACAAGTGACACTAGCATCAAATAAAAGGTTTTAAACGCGCTTGCAGACGGTTTTTAGCCGATGGTTTACTTAGTGCGCACGGAACGATACTAACTGCGTGTTTCAATCGAGTTATCCTACACATATACCTTGATTACCGAGGTCCATGAACTCGTATCAAAAGAAACTCAAGAATTACGGGAGATTTACAGGATCTTCAATAATGCTTGAAACAAAAATGTATCCGCATATTGAGTCTAATTTCACAACTTTAGAAAATTAAATTGAATATTTACACGGAAATTATAAACTTCGAAATTTTTGTGCCCACTAATCCCAATATGTAGGAAAAGTACATGCTAAACTTAATTTTCAATACTTCACTTCAAATTCTATTAAGTATTAATGTCATAATTGTTACAAGAACAATTTTGGGAAATTTACTTCCTAGAAATAATAAAATTTCCATCGGGGGAGTGTACATATAATGATGCAATAAGTAAATGTAATCTTGGGCTCTGTTCTTGGTCAATTCCCAACCACGACTTTCTATTATTACATTTTTTACCATCCGGATTTTGGAATAATAAGATTAACTAGCATTAATCAGTCATTTTCTAATTATATCAAACGGAGGTGGCAGGACCCACATCCACTGCTAGCGATCGAGATCAACACATGATGAATTTATCAGAACAATATTGAATGGATCGACCCTGTGATGCAGTACATAACATGCAAGTACTACGTTATTTTGTGCATGCAATCCAACCATGGGATCTCCATTTTCTTTTCTCCCACCGACAAAAACATATGCATGTATTAAATTTCATATTAATCTTTATTAAATCACTTAAGAAATTGTACACACATCCTTCCAAAACTTTATTAACTGGACATATACCGAAAAAGGAAATACGGGGTGTGATCAACAAAACCGACATATATATAGCAATCCTCTATTGCGTATGCTTTACATATAAGGTTTTGGATCCAAAATGGACTGAATAACTCTGCATATTTGGCCTTTTTCAGAACAGCCATCCTCTTCCTTTGAGCTAAAAAATCTGATCAATTTTATTGCACCAACCGAAGCCAATCTCAGCCAACTTCAGCATCGTCCAATACCATCGAACCCTGCCAGCACGACAACAAATTTGTATGTGCCTACTCTTTGTAGTTGGTTGCCACTCTTACGCGACGCAAAGAGCGTTGATCAGCACATGACTGAGCATGAGGTCGACAAAGTATTGGTGGCCAATCTGGCCATCCCTCCACTTCGCTTTCAATGGGGCACGCCCGTAGTGCACCCCATCATTGCACCGGTTGTCGTAGTGCCACGGGTACGTCATGTCAAAATGGTCGATTACTCGATCAAGAATTTTATATTTCCTTAACTTATCCAATACCACCCCATTGTAAGCCTCCATTTTACTAGGATTAAATGCCATGCTTCTAGCATATCCACCAGTTGTCACCGTTGTCCTGTATATAATTTCAGGCGGCACCAGCCCTCGTTTCCGCACTCCCTCCATTACCTCGGCCCAAAATGCAGCCGCATAATCGGCCCCCTTGATGAAATTCCTAAGATTAGACCAATACACACCGTCATGTAAACCTGAATTCATGATCATGGTGTCCGGAACTACATCTTCAGAAAAGTACCCCTTCAGTTTTTCTCGGTACTCCTCGTTGATTAAGGAATTTAAGCCTTGATAGTTACCGGTATGGTTATGATGACCGTTGAAAATACTGGTGAATCGGACCATTTGGGATGGATTTCTTGGATTGGAAATATTCATATCAAATAATCTTGGAACGATAGGGATATCTTGCACATCTAAAATGAAGTGAAGGATATTACGTATCGTGTCACAGTGATTCGAGTCACCCCACCAGAAAATCCAGCGTTGGTTCAGACAAGTCCATGCTTCATCGCTCATAAACAACTTGAACGAACAATGTGACGAATATATCCAACCATTACTCTCCAATGCTCCCAATGGACCATCACACCAAGGATGCTGGCATGGAAAACTTGGTTCCTGGCATCTATACCGGCCATCCCTGCTAATTGGGCAGCTAACGTTCCTGGCATGTCGAGTCCATCGACCAGACCAAACATCCGTCATGTAATCTTTCTTCTGGCATTGGCTTATTTCTGGCAGCTGGGACGTGGATCTAAGGAATCTGATCGGAACTGCACGAAGAACCTTATCAAATACAAATCTTGGAGGTGAAGACTTCAATCCTTCATAATGCCTGAACAATAGGATAATAGTTAGATTGTAATCCCCTGAAAAATCACGATGGACTTGAAGGGAAAATGTATATGTTCCATTTCCATTATCCTTCACCGGAGGCCTAGCCTTCCATGTTTCACCAGAGAGGTCAATTTCAAAATAATCACCACCGGAACAAAGTGGCTTCCCTGAATCATCTATTGACTGGAAAACGAACTCATGTATATCTCCAGTTGATAACTCAAAACTTTCAAAACCGTCCAAATTAAAAATCTTAATATCCACTGCTCTTGAGTCCTTGCATGGCTCACCCCCTGGAGCCAACCACTTAGCAAGAAGATTGGATGAATAATTTGCTTCCAATTCAGCGGAAACCCAAGGTATAATCCTAGGAGATAAGGGGGTACTCACAATTTTGTCCTCCATGGAATTGGACAAATTTGCTGAAGTTTGTGGGGTATAACTAGAGAAATTTGGTTGGTTTCTTGACAAAATAAGTGACTCCGAAGAAATATCAGGTTCAAGATGTTTCTGTTCTTGTGCTGAACTTTGGTGGGTGATGTTCAAATCAATCTGATAAAGATTTTTCGAGCTAAAATCTTCATGGGACTGAGACAAGTTTTCAGAGTCGTTAACTGTCAACACAAGAAGATCCTTCTGCAAAGAGCTACTCATATTCAAGCCATCAATCCCCCAAACTATCGAGATACCAAGAAACACTCCGACCGTCAAAATCTTTAACCACCAATGAATAATGGGGCTTTGCCTCAAAACTAATGAAAAGTTTGCTGCTTTCTCCGGCATCTGAGAAGAAAGCATTCAAACAAAAAGCCAAATATTACAAACCTGTAAAAAAAAAATCTAAATTTTTTTTAAAAAAAGCAACCCCATAAAATTCTTCGTAATAACAAAAGAAAAAAAACCTTTTAGTTGCAAATAGATTAGACACATGCTTCATCAAATATTCCGTAAACCGACGGTGTTTTCTTGAATAAATAAAAGAATGTTCCAACACAAAACTTACCGCACGCGTTTTTCTTCAATTTCTTGGAAAAAATCCAAGTTCTTCTTCAAGCCCTTCTCAAGTGGACATGAACTACCTTTCCCTCGTAAGCCAAAAAAATATTTGTGTAATATTTACAATGGTGTACGTATAGGCCTAGGTCTTTGAACTTTGAAGTCGAACAGCTAGAAGAGATTGGGAAAGAAGAGAGTCCCAGCCATCTACGACTGCAATAATAATAATAATATATATAAATAAATTACAATATAGGGAATAAAAAGAGAATGAAAGCTGGAAGCAGTGGTCTAATTTCGACGAGCTTAGTTTTTCTTGGGGTTTCCAGCGAAATTACAGTGAGGTCCTCCAGAATTTTTTAAACACCGACAGTGGATCGGGGAATTTGAGTAATGATTGATAAGGGTATTGTCGTAATTTCGCTATCAGGTGTGCATGGCAGCCGCTGGACATGGTGCCACATGCTCATAGATATAACTTTTTTATTTACCATCATTTCCGTTATTATTATATTATATTATATTTTATATTATATAAATAATTAGAAAATATTTCTCTGAAAAAAGTATTTAGGAATTTTTAG
The DNA here is from genome assembly GCF_025594145.1 of Primulina tabacum. Lineage (NCBI taxonomy): Eukaryota > Viridiplantae > Streptophyta > Magnoliopsida > Lamiales > Gesneriaceae > Primulina > Primulina tabacum. Next base: position 4,477,811 of record NC_134560.1, on the reverse strand, counting down.
ATATTTATTAAGTGCATTATTTCTCGGAGTTCTTTTTGTTATATTAATGATCTTGGTCTAAGTAAGACAAAAAATTATGTGAGACGGTCTCACGTATCGTATTTGTAGACAGATATCTTGTTTGGGTCATCCATGAAAAACTATTATTTTTTATGATAAAAGTATTACTTTTTATTTTGAATATCGGTAGGGTTGACCCGTCTCACAGATAAATATTCGTGAGACCGTCTCACAAGAGACCTACTCTCTAAATAATTATTCACATAAAATATAAACTCAATTTATTGTCATCGTCCCCTTCTTCTTTATCAAATTATAATAGGAACAATAAACAATATCAAATTCGAGTGAAATTACAATTTTTTTAAAGCCAGTTTTATGAGATATATCTCTCAGCTTACTTGATCTATAAAAAAAATATTTTTTTGGTTAAAAATATTATTTTTTGTTGTAAATATAAATCGGATTGACACGTGTACAGACTCTATGTAGAAGACATCCTCCAAATTAAAAAAAAATTTAATGTAAAAAATACAATAATTAATACTTTTATAATATTAAATGTGTGATTGTGATGTTTTTAACTATGAATCCCCGACAGATGACCTAGGCATTGTCAATAGGATAAAATATAAAATAGGAAAGCATGGAGCAAATTTCAAAGATTTGTTTCGATGTCACCGCCCTAGTAGTGTCTATTTTGACAGATTTTTCCTGGTATTTGGTCCGACTAGAAAACAAAGGTCAAACATTCTCTCTGAGGAATTTACCCAAATTTTTTTATTTGTAAGAAAGTGGTTACCCACAAAAATTAACCCATATGTCATTATGTTAGCAATTAAGTGATGTGTATTCAATGTAAGAGATTTATTGACTTTTAATGACTTTTGTAGATTTTAAAAGTTTAAATGTATTCAATTAAGACTTTTACATATATAAGTTTAGTGGTATTCAAAATAGACTTTCATAGAGTTTTAAAAAATCAAGTGATATTCGATATTGACTTTTAAAAACTATATAAAAGTCTATAGATATTCAAATTTTCAAAAAAAATTTAATAATTTCATGTAATTCATTGACATAAAAACATTAAAGCTTATAACTATAAATTGTCAACAATCGTATTTGGTTCAACCAATGATTTGGATGGATATTTAAAACTTCTAACTCACACATGCTATTTATTTCTTTCTCTGTCCTTTACATCGCCTCTCTTTTTATCTTCTATCCTCTCATCTATCTCTATCAATATCTCAAATTTTCAAAGTGCATCTCTATCTATATTTTCATCTTTCATTTTCAAAATTTTCATTTTTTGGTTGATTGTGCATTTAATAATTTTGTATTTTAATATCATGTGAAATTTTAAATTCTATAATTGATTTTGTGTTTTTTAATTTATAATTTATAAAAATTAATTTAATATTCGACAAAAATAAAAGATTATCCAAAAAATGTAGCTTAATTCTTAATAATTGAATAGCCTCGCAACAACCATGATTTTTTAAATTTTTTTAGCATTTTCAATTAATATGTAATCTATGATATTTTATACAAAATTATATTCACACAATACTAAATAATATTATTTTCACATGTATATTATCAATTCAAAAACAATGTTACAAATTAATCAATTGATGTATTTTAAAAAAATTACAAACATGCATAGAAACCCACATATATACACATGTAAAGATTAAATTATATAACTTTTAAATAAGTAAATTTATTTATTAATATAAGTATTGAAAAACTATTTCAAACTGAATTTTATTAAAAAAAATCGCAAAAATTTATAAAAATCTTGCAAAAAAAGTTTTTATGAATCCACAACAAAAATCTATCAAATCTATAAAACTCTATTATTTGAAAAAGTCAATAAAAGTCATCAAAATTCTGAATTGATACACCCCATTAAAACTTTTAACTTGGATATATAATTGGATTGTTAATTTTTCCACACAAAATCACATTAAATTATTTAATGTGATTTTGGTATTTACTTTCCTTATATTTTATCAATTATGAGTTATACGACAAAAAATATAATTTATCAGTTTTAAACTTGCTCTTATATATATATATATATATATATAGCTGGAAAAACATCACACATGACGACCGCTTGGCATCGATTATAAGCTTTAAAGAACCCGTTGGCAGGAAAATGGGTTAAATGAGAGGGTACACGTTTCCGGTTTCTGGCCAATAAAAAACGTACGATGATGCCTGCAAGGACATGCAATTTTTACATTTTATATGGCAATGTCACATGTTTTTTATTATTATTTCTATGACAGATAAAAAAATTTACTTTATATTTTTTTAATATACAATGGATAAATCTTATATTAACATACGATTGGTGAGATAAATTGTATTAGAAAAATTATGTGTAACATATTCGTCCGAAAAAATATTGATTGAATATGAAATTTATTATAACTGAATAAATATTCACCCGCTTAACCAATTCGGATACGACAAAAATAAGATACTTATATATACAACATATACACATCAATGTACAAGTATATACATCTCATATTTACTAAAATCATCGAATTTTTAATAGAATATACGATATTAAATTATATTAATCTACTAATTCATTATTTGATTAAAAATAATTATTACAATCGTTGTCGTATCATTATTTATTTAAAGAATGTGATTAAACGTCTTTTTTAGTGGTTAAAGTTACTTTAAGTTATTTTTAATGAAATAACTTGTCCTTTTTCTTTTGGAACAACAACGGATCACCCAACTTCTTAATTAAGATGTAATTGGAATTCACATTTTTTCAAATAAAGTCGACCACAATTTTCACGGTGACTAATTTTTATTTGAATCAAGAAAACGACATTCAAATGATTATTTTTTGCAGTTAACTTATGTGGGGACCCGGACGCTAATTCAATTATTAATCATCATTAGGATCAATTTATTAATTCAAGTAATTTGGGTCATAAAAAAAATTTCTTTAATTGCGGAACGTAATGGAATGAACTAATATACAGATTCGTATAAATAAAATACAAGTCCTGTACAATCTACATTCAATAAAAACTAAGATTTAACAACTAATTATCAAGTGTCCAACCCTATCTTTAATCCAAGTCCGTAGTCTCCACTCTAATCATGATCTCTCTCTTCTTGTCTTGACTCAGATCATGTCCCACCTGTCGTCATGCACACATACAAACAAGATAACAGCCGGATAACTCCGGTGAGAATTACATTCCCAATATAAATCATGTATACATGCCTTTCATATAAACAATATAAAAGCATGAAATAAACATTCATAACATGTATCAAAATCTGAACATGAATCAAATATTCATCACATGTATTATAATCTTAAACATATATCATCATCAGGAACATAATTCCATATCAAGCAATGAATCACTCTCCGTGATTCTCAGACTCAGACTCGACTCAGTCATAATCTAGGGATCTCGATCGGAATAAGAACATACACCCACCTACACTCCCGATCGGGGTGGTGGTATGTTCTTATTCACGGACTTTGGCTCTTTCCATATCGAACACCAGTAATAGAAGAAACTCCAATTCTATCCACTCCGATATAGCCAAACGTCCGGTGTCTTGACCTAACCTTCACAGACTTTGGCATTTTCACCAATATCCTATCCTGTGACAATGTGCAATGTGCCAGTGACGATTCCATCACTATCCGGCACTACTGTCACAAGATTACTCATTCACAATTAGGCGTATCCGCTTAATGACTCAGTACATAAATCAATAAATCAAAGGTATCAACCTCATACAATTGCAAATATCGATGCAATAAAGTAAGTATGTGATTTTGGGAAACTCAAGTCAATCGAACTCGAGTTGTGCAATCCCACATAAACATAAATTTATACCTTTGTCTTCGCGGTCTGACGAAGTCGAAGTCTCGAAGTCAAATATGTCCATATCAATCTGAAATATAATATCGCATAGGCACAATCTCAATATGCAACTCAATTCAAAATCTATTCTGATCAATACTCAAATCAAATATAATCTGATCAATATCGAATCAAGATACAATCTAATCCATATCGACGATATCACGATATAATCGAAATCACTACTGAATCTGATCAATATCAATTTACTGATGTTTCGACGGTATAACAATGCAGTCTCGATAACCCCATCAGTCTCAACATCACAGATATAATACCAGAATTCATAATCAACATCGGTACAAGTCATAATCTCAACAATAACAGACAATAATATCAAATCTGTATAATCTCGATTATATCGGTTCTGAAAATCATAACAATTACATACACAGTCTGTTCTTCAATCTGACTTCAAATATACGATGCCTACTATATCGGAAACACCATATATGATTCATATTCAATTCTGACAATATCATAATTTCAAATCTTATTTAAACGTAACAAAACTTACGTCCAGTTGTAGCCTGTGTCAATAGAAACACAGTACTGAAGTCTGATTCAAAATCAGACAGACGAATTTCTCGTAAATCCAAATTTCCACGACACAGAAAGTTTGAAGCTTCCTTCCTCAGATTCTCTCGATTTCCTACTGATTGCACGTTGTACATATATACATACATATATATATATATATATATATATATATCCATGCATGTCTTGACAAACGTGGCTTGTTCTTTATAATACACGTCTCGCGCATATGCGCGACTTCCTTCGGCGCATATGCGCGAGGCCAACTGGTCTCGGCGCTCTGCTTTGTAACTGCTGGCGCATATGCGCGACACCACTTGGCGCAAATGCACCAAAAGTTCTGTTCTGAACTTTGGCCCCTGCTCCTCTACGCGCATGTGCGCGTCCTCCTTCGCGCATGTGCGCGCAAGTTCATTTCCGAAGTTTAGCTACTGGACCCTTCGCGCATGTGCGCGCGCATCGTCGCGCATGTGCGCCCAACTCTCCGTCTTCGCACTTGGGTTACTTGCCACCTCGCGCATATGCGCGCCATGTTCTGTCCGCGCATCTTGGTTTTCACATAGCTCGCGCATATGCGCGAGACCTTCTGGTCTCACACCACGCCAACAATTTCAAGTTCATGCAATCCCAAACCAAATCACGTGCAATGATTTTCCCGGTCTCTTTCATGCCTTCAATAATCATGTCAATATAATCATATCCATTAATACCAAATCATTTCAGATTAACAAAAATTAATTCTCGGGCATTACAGCCTCAAATGCACTCCACAAAATTAATATTATATGGTTCGACTCATTCGAATCCAATTTTAGGAAATGTGATACATTTCACCATTTATTTATAAATTTTCCTTTGAATATAATATGTTGGATCGATTTTATTTATCTTGGCTTATATGTGAATACTTATGTATTGTATGTTTGTCGTTTAAGTTAAGTCCAAAATAAAGCGATCTACTAATGTTTCGGGTTATTAGATTTTAATTTTTTTAAGGTTGTTGAGTTTTAATGTATAAAGACATAAATGTCATTTTTTTAAATGATGAGCTAATATAAAAATATCAGAATATAATGATAAGCATTATCTATATATGAATCATAGTACTAGGTCGCGTCCAATCACGTTCCATATTCGCGTCCAATCACGTTCCATATTATCTCTCATTGAGAAAATAGTAGTGGAGAGAAAATTAATAATTATTTCAAAGAAAAAGCGTATAGATATGAAACATCAAAACATGTTCTATAGAATTCAAGATTATAAATTCATACATGCTTCTATTTAAGTTTTTAGTCAAATCTTTATTGATTTACATCATATAATTTGTAATTTATATGGATTTTCCTTAACATAATAATTGTGCATGTAATGATTACATATGAATATTGAACAATAAACCAATACAAAACAATATTTTAATAAAACCAGTGATTTTGGGCCTCAATCCTCAAAGAAACCGAGCAGTCCAATAAAAACAGCTATTTATTTATTTTTAATTTTTGTAAAAATTTATATTGATTACAAATTATATTATATATTTTGTACATAAAAATAAAAAGTATAATAATTTAAATTTATGATCGGAAAAAATATCAAATTAAAGGGTAGAAATGTAATATTATACATCTTAATATTAACCTAATCATTTAATCTTATGAATTATTCCATGTAATAGACTCCATTTCACTCTTGGATAACGACTCTTGAAAAAAGTGAATTATTGAATGATAATTAAAGATGCATTTTTTTATCTGTTTTAAAAATAAACTAAATTTCTAATCTCTACTTTTCACACATTTATTTGTAGTAAATAAAAAAGTTCGATTAGACATGTTATTAATAAAAGCCAAAAAAAAAAACCCCTCAAAATATCAAACTCCAAATTTAAAAATAAATAATTACAATAATGTCACTAATTTAAAAGGATGGGGAAAAAATGTTAAAAATATATATGATGCTAATTGAAAATTTAGGGCTCGATTCCAGCAGGTGACGCTAGTCCCGACACATGCTTCAAATTTGTATTGAGCATGATATCCCGAAAAAGACCGTTAGAAGGGAGCCGAGAGGGTGTCCCGGCGTAATCCTTCCGACTGCTCAATTCAGAGACTGAGAATATAAAAAAAGAGCAGTTAAGGGTGCTGCTGAAAAACAATACATTGAAGGAATGAATCGTCTCAAACCTGGTATTTATATGAGAATACATGGGTCTGTCAAGGGCCCTCCACCTGTGTTGGGGATGGGCCGGGAGTTTGGGCCTGATCTGGATGGGTCCATTCACGTGGTATCAATATATAAGTCGAAAATTAATATAAGTCAAAAACAAAAAAAATAAACTTCAGATTGCATATAAAATACGTATTTCCAATGATACTTGTCTTCCTAACAAAGAAGCATAATAATGCAAACTTCTCAAAATGTACTCCACCATTGACACATCTATACGTAAACACATAAGTGTATGCATTTAGTTCGATTCTGTTTATTTACACTCCTAATCTCTATTAATAATTTGGGTAATTATTAGATTTTTGAATATTATAAAAAAGAAAATAACAATCGATTTGGTGACCACGAGTCCAACCGTCAGAATTTTCACTCATCGATCCAAACTCCGATGGATAAATTGGGCTTCCCAAATAACATGGGCTTTCTGACTGCTCAAAATGTTGGATCCTTAGTAATGTTGGGCATGGGCTCACTATTCACTTTTATATTAATATTTTTGGACTAAAAAAACATATTTCCATGAGTTGAGTTGAACATGGTACTCGTCTTGTAAAATTGACTCGTTAGTTGGTTTTTGATAAGTTTTGTGTTGATTTCAAGCAACTGCTGCATAAATCATTGTAAGACTATCATCAATAACAACAAAATTAATTCTTGAAATTATTTATAAGTCCGGCATATATAAACTACACTGGTGTCAACATATATATATATTTATTTATTTATATTGAATAATGTTTGTGTGAAATGTTTAGAAATTATATCAAAATATAAAAATATAATAAACTTTTATGTTATTTATTATATCATCGTTTAAAATTTCAGAAATATACGTAAAGATAAAATAATATTATATCAGATATGGTAGGTATACATCAATTACAAATTTATTAAAATAATGTTTATTATATTTTTTTAGTTGAATAAAGATGAAATATTTTTGTAATCATACCCATTTTCAAAGGTTGCGGATAGAAATATCCGGTGTCATTTAATATATATATATATATATATATACACACATTTAAAGTATAACACACGCATTAATCAAGCAATGTATTTTTAAAATTTGAATTTGGCGTCTGACACAAAGTCCTGTAGTCGCGCTCGGAGTGAGTATATATTATATATGTTGACTATTTATTAGAAGCGATACATTAAATGGTATATAATATAAAAATTATGATACAAGACAATATATATTGATAATGTATCCAACATTCGGTGCACCGAGGTTTGGTGTACCAAAATTTTCGGTAAATATATACTAATTATATTCAAATTTTATGATATATCGAGATTTCGATACAATATCTATATATATCGTTTTATACCAAAAGAATCTTATATTTTTTAAAATTTATAACTTTATCATTTAAAACTATTATAAATATTGTTTCAATATTTTGGTATGTACTGAAATGTTCCAAATTTCATATTGTCACCATACTGAAAATTTTGATTTCATTATTATACCGTACTGAAATATTCAACATAGTGAAAATTTCGATAGATTCAATATTTTTCGGTATAATCACCTCGATATATGTAAAATTTTGATAATTTTTTCCACCCTATTTATGTTACATAAAAAACGTACCAAATTTGCATAAATTTTATGATAAGTTGTTGTGATTGGCCAACAACATATATTTTTTTAACGGTCTTATAAAATTGAACCGCGAGACTCGAGTTTTGTGTTTTCTAATAGGATAATCCATCACATTTAATTTACATGTAACTTTTGCATTTATATTATGGAATGCATTCAATGCCACACATCAATTCTTCATGGTTTTTATTAAATTATATGACCTGTAGGTTGTTCATGTCTATGTTTGATGTGAATAAAAAGGGATGGTTTTAAACATGACTCTCATCAGAATAGAGTAGGTCTTTTGTGAGACAGTTTTACGAATTTTTATCTGTGAGACGGATCAATCTTACCGATATTGACAATAAAAGTAATATTTTTTCATGGATGAACCAAATAAGAAATTCGTCTCACAAAATACGATCCGTGAGACTGTCTCACACAAATTTTTTCCATCAAATATTACACCCAAATAAAAATTATTTTAGATTTATCGTTAATTTTTACGCATGCAATGCGTGTCCTGAAACCTATAGAATCATTAATACCTTAATATTACTGTTAATTCAAATATGTAATCTTTTTTGAGTATGTCACTTGTGAGACTGTATCACGATCTGTAAGACGGGTCAACCCTACTTATATTCACAGTAAAAAGTAATATTCTTAATATAAAAATAATATTTTTACATGGATGATCCAAATAAGAGATCTGTATCACAAATACGACCCATGAAACCATCACACACAAATTTTCACCATCTTTTTTTTAAAAGAAAACGTCACACAATTGAATGGAAGGTACACTGTAAGATCAAACAAAATATTATGTATTTAAATTGCATGCACTGTGTAATAAATACGAACGTGTGTGTGTGTGTGGTGCAGCCACTTTAACTTGCGCCCCCCCAATAGTCTGCTAACTTGCGCACCTCCACTCGCTCCAGCAGAAAAAAGAAGGAATAACCTCCCGGCCACTCCCCATTTCCGCCGCCCCTGGACCTGTTTTTCACTAACATGCGCCATCACCTCCTCAACTCCACCATTATGCCTCCTTCCTCCTCCCTGAAAAGACCCACCTTCCCCAATCCCCACCCACAACCACACCTCAGTTCACCGAACTGCCCTCCCCTCTGCAGACACTCTCCCTCCGCCACCCTCGACATCCTCATCTTCATCCTCGTGATTTTCTCCGGCGCTTTTCTAATCATCTCCTATTTTTCTTATATTTTCCAATCACTGTCACTTATCCTCCCCCCTTTGCCCACTATAATTTCACACTTCCGTTACCATCTAACCTCCAACCCGCAATCCCAATTAGTTTTTTTCGCATTGTTTCTGCTATCTTTTGTTATTTTTGTTGTTTTATTTGAGATCTGTTGTGGGCACAGATCAAGAAAATGTGGAAAGATTGGCTGTAAAGGGTTGAAGAAGGCGATGGAATTTGATTTGCAGCTGCAAGGCGAGGACTTGTTGCGGACGGGAAACGGGAATAAGGCAGTTAAAGAGGTTAATGAATTGCCCTGGAAAGGGGGCACCGGGGATAACCCTGATTATGAGTGTTTGCGCGCTGAATTGAGGAAGATGGCCCCGCCTAACGGGCGAGCTGTGCTGTTTTTTCGCGCAAAATGTGGGTGTCCGGTTGCTAAACTCGAGGGATGGGGCCCTAAGCGTGGGCGGAGACACAAGAAGTGAGTGGAATCTTTGTTGTGTTGATTTTTTTATTGGAATAAGAATGGATATATTTTTCTAGACTGTGGCATTGTTTGATTGTGATATTGACAAAGCAACTCAAATGGGAAATTGTGTATTTTGGATTGATTTTATCAACATGCCAGGATTATTGATTTTGGTACAAGGATGTAGGTTGTTATTGATTGTATTTTGTTCATTTGTTAGAGTCTTGGGTCATCAAACTTGTGAATTACATGCACTCTAGTAAATTTATTTAGTTAAGCCAATGTGATAAAAGATACCCAAATATGTAGATGATCTTTGTCCGTTTTCTCCTGCCCTTTGGACTTTACAGGTTTAGCAATGGTACAGTTATTATGCTAAAATGATGTCTGTTCTGTTATAACTATGATTAGGATAGGAAATTTTTGTTCCTCTCAGCAGATTGTCTCCTGTTGAGATAGGGAGTTTGTAGGAGATGCTTGATGCCTGTCATTTTGGGGAGGAATATAAGAGAATGACACAGCAGTTGCATTTTTCCAGTATATAATAAAATTGACTGTATTAGGCTTTAGGCTGTTACCGAATCTTGTTAAGTCGAGAAAACAACCTGCAAAAGATCTCTAGGGCCTAGGCTGTGCTGTACTAGTGCATATCTTGATCAACTCGCTCATTTTGATTTTATTTTTTTCATGCTACAATAGGATTATTATTTTGATTAATGGAGCCCATTCCTATTGTGTAACATTTGCTGCATGGAAGTATCTGGCAATTAATTTATGGAGCATTCTTCAGTGATTTAGTTTGCCACAAGCTTGAATTTGATTTTTGGTAAAATGAGATTTCTAACATGTATAAACATGATTGGTGGATGAAGAATGTGAAAGATTATGTTAATTTTACTTTTTAGTGATTTGATGTCAAAGACATTATATAGTCCGTCCATTCTTACTTCAGAGAAGCCCCAGGATTCTATGCTTAATTTCTTGTTTCTGAGAACCCTGAGGATTCCTTAATTAATTTCTTGTTTCATTCATTATATTATTCTGTGCCAGAATTGTATGTTGGATTGCTCCTTAGGCTTCGCTGTTATTATTGTGTTGGAGTTTCTTTAAATGATAATGGGTATGGTTGCAAGCTTGTGTTGGAGTACGGATTTAACTATTTAAGTCTGTAGGAAATATTGTCTTTTGAGGTGTACATCTGTGAGTCTATTTTCTGTTTCATGATGTTTGATGTGCTTCCACCATGTCGTCATTTATAAAATTTATGGTTGTTTCAATTCTATGATACAAAGTTTCATATTTTTTGTTCGTCTTTGATTTGGGAACAGTATTACGTCATATCTTGGACTCGGGACGTGACACTCTTCTTCTTAGAATTATGTAGGACGGATATTCTAATGTTGAATGAAAGAGCTTTATATTTGTCTAATAACATTGTTCCATCTGATTCACATTTCCTTCTTCTACTTGGTTTATGTATAGTTGCCCACATAACTGCCTTTGTTTGAACCTGAATATATTGAAACTATCTCAAAGGAATCTTCCTCAATTTCATTTGGTGGACACTACCTTCACTAAATGCACTTGTTTACTCTTTATCTGTGGTATCTTTAGAGGTTTTAACCATAGATTCATGCTAGCATATTCTCCTCAGCGTCATTTTCATATTTATAGACTTTATACAAAAAGCAGAAAGAGGGAGGAGCAAAATAAAGAATGGGCAGATGAAAAGTGCTTTGGTAGTCATTCAAAAGTGGCATCACGTTGGTTCAAACATAAAAAGTGGCATTACGTTGGTTCAAACAAAAAAAAAGTAGCATTACTTTCGCGTACCATGCATTTTCAGTTGTCTTTCACGTGCTCTTATGCGGTTCTATTCTATCATTTTTGTTCTTCATAAATGTGCATAATATGTCATTTGCCACTCATATTTGATTTTCATACTTGTCAATTATTTCAAATTTCGTTTTTCCCTGCTAGTGTTATACTTAACCTGTATTATCTGATGTATTTCAGAAGTCTGGTTCTTGCTGGTGGGGGAGATCATCACTGACTGTGGTGCGCATTCCTTTGGGACTCATAAACAGTTCCTTCTGTAGTCACTTGTTTCGTATTCATTCTGAATGACTGCATTGTTAGGAACAATTTTCTTTCAATATTGCACCACCATGACTCTTGCATTTATCCACATTGGGGAACTTATATCTTCTCTATACCGAACTAAGTGGGAATAAATAAAAGAAATTAGTTCAATAGAAATCTCAATTTTTATTAATCTTTTGTAATATACATAGCTAATGCTTATTAATACCTTGCCGGTACCGTTGATCTTCATACTTTAAGGATTGGGAACACAGTCCACATGTTATTGCACAAATATTACCAAGAATTTCAATATGAAATATGTTCTAGTGTGGTTTGTGTGCATGTTATGTACTTCAGGAGAATATTGCACATGATAGCTTTGCAAATATCAGTTCTACGCATATCATCTACGCCTTTCGGATGTTATTTTCTGGCATTCACAATTTCATGATTTATTTTCATGAGTAGGTCTCATCTAAGACGGTCTCCGGGTCGATTAGGTCCATACTTAGAATGAAAAGTAATATTTTTTACACAAAAGTTAGATCCGATATGAGATTCAACTTACAAAATTTATACGTAAGACATTTTGATAAGAGATTTTGTGTATTTTCATTGAGTAAGTATGTGAAATTTTTATTAAGTCATTTAATAAGACCTATAATGTATTTTTTATATATATATATTCCAATATTGGTTTAAAGGTGTATTATTCTAAAAACACTTTAAAATATTTATAAATCTTCGTCATTACTTAAATAAAAATCAAAACATTTCCAAAACTCGAATTTAATCTACCATTTTATGAGATTTCCATATTTAATACCTTGGTTGCATGATTTGGTGTTATATTGTTGAACCAGAAAGAGTTTATATAAATGCCAAGTTTATTAGTATATATTTATAATTCATATGACATCAAATCTTAAATATGAGGTACTATCTCATGTTCGAAACCGAATTGATAGTCAAACTCTTTACTAAAAAAAATATGATTATTATGTAGACATCACTTTTTAAAATGTATCGTGTAACATAATGCTTGGTGGATATGTGAAATATGGACATAGTCACTGAAGTTGGATCTTGTATCTTGTAATATCATGCTTGGTGGAATGTGATATATGGGCATTTAATTGACGCGGGTGAGCTGTTTGTGAGAAGGCCTGCTAGAAACTGTGTGTCTTACACGACTGTGATCATGGGGTTGGCTCAAATTGAGTTCTATCTATGACGACGCAGTTGAAATTTTTAACGAAATGAGGCTGCTGGGATTGGTCCCTAACGAAGTGACTATGGCTAGTGTCATCTCAGCTTACACACGTGCTAATGGCCTTCGACAAAGGGGGAGATTGTTGCATGGTTTGGTGTTGAAACTCGGTCTCGATGTGTTTGTTCTCGTATCGACGAACTTGGTTCACTTGTACTGCATGAGTTTGCGTCTTGCTGATGCAAGGATGATTTTTGATGCGATGAAAGAAAAGAATGTGGTTTCTTGGAATGTTACGTTAAACGGATAAGTTAGGCACGGGTGGTTGATACGGCTAAAGAGTTGTTTGATGTAATTGTTGGAAAAGATGTGGTTTCTTGGGGTACAATCATTGATGGATGTTTGCAGTGGGGTGATTGAGGGACGCTTTGGTGCTCTATTGTGAAATGGGGAACTGGCTTGAGTCTTAATGAAGTTATGATCGTGGATATCATATCTGCCTGTTGGCAAGAAACAAACTTTATTGAAGGTCAGCAGTTTCATGGTTTAGGTGAGAAAATGGGGTTTGGTGGTTATGATTTCATGCAGGCAACATTAATTCGGTTTTATGCAGCTTGTCGTGAAGTAAAACTGGCTCGCTTGCAGTTTGAACTGAGAAATAAGAATCATATAGCATGTTGGAATGCCCTTATTTCAGGACTGATAGGAAATGAAATGGTTGATGGGGCTAGTTGTTTATTTAATGAGATGCCTGAAAGATATGTTTTTTCATGGAGCTCAATGATTTCTGGTTATTCACAAAATGGGCAGCCTGCTTTGGCTGTCAAACTTTTTCATGAAATGGTAGAGAAGGGATTTAAGCCAAACGAAATTACGATGGTCAGTGTCCTTTCCGCCATTTCTACTTTAGGCATATTAAAGGAAAGAAGATGGGCTCATGAGTACATCTTTAGTAACTCTATACCAGTTGACGACATTTTGAGTGCATCAATAATTGATATGTATGCGAAATGTGGGAGTATTTATGCTGCTTTAGAAGTGTTTCATCAAATTCAAGAGATAACCACCAATGTCTCACCTTGGAATGCAATTATATGTGGCTTGGCTATGCACGGGCATGTTGCAGCATCTTTAAGAATTTTCTCAGATTTGCAGAAGCGTGGTATATGACTTAATGCTGTCACATTTATAGGAGTCTCGAGTGCATGTTGCCATGCTGAGCTAGTGGAAGATGGAGAAAAGCATTTTAAGAGCATGAATGGCATATATGGTGTACAGCCAAACATCAAGCATTACGGCTGTATGATAGATCTTTTAGGCAGAGCTGGAAGGCTAAAAGAGGCCGAAGAAAGAATAAAGAGCATGCCCATGAAGGCAGATGCGGTCATATGGGGTACATTATTGGCAGCTTGTAAAACACATAGTAACACAGATATAGGTGAAAGAGCTGCAGAGAATGTGGCAAAGGTAGAGCCATCACATGGTCCTAGTCAAGTTTTACAGGTGGCGCGATGCATCATTAGTGCAGAGAGCTGTGCAAGATGGAAAATTATCGAGATCCCCAGGTTATAGTGGTGTAGTATCACATATTGGCATAAACTTTTGTAAAGACTGGTTCTATTAATATGCCAGAGTCTGTAAACGAATTTGATTTCGAGATTGAAGCAGTGCATATACCATGTTTTTTGCAACACGCTGAAGAATGATCACATATTGTTAACCAAACGTCATGTTTTGATTATTGTATCATACAGTAGAGTCAATTATTCCTAACCAGTTTACCCCCTACCAACAATTGCTCCTAACTTGCAAGAAATGGGAATCGACCTTATACTAAAAACTATTATACTAATTGTAAAATGTAGTTAAACTGTTATTATTCAGAAGCTATTGTTAATGGTAAAGTGTATAATTATAACATTTTAAGTTATATGTAAAACTAACTGTCATGTCTTCAATCTTTTTACTACGTAGACAACTACAAATTATGTAGGCAACTATATCCTAGAAAACAAGGACAGTCAATTGCTACATGTATGGCCGACAAAATTTCAAATTTTATTATAAAAAGCTATTTTCAGTTTCTATGATAAGATCAGCAGCAGAGCCCATGGTACTTGCCCCACCAACTCCTAACAAAGCAAGAGCAAGCTCCTCCTCGCCCTGTCGTCTCAACCCCTTGCTCAGTCTCTTCAACAGCTCGACATTCACCTCTAGTATCCAGGTTGGTGTGCATCTCACCATCAAACTCATGAAACCAGATATGTAAGCATGCCAAGTAGCTGGATCACAGCCAAGTGAAATCTTTCCATCTAGAGCACTTGCCAGAAATTCCATGTGATTTCTAATAATGTTAGGTCGCCTCTTTGAAACCGAAGATGATGAGGCCACACCCCAAGTAAATGCTCCACAAAGTATAGCCAAGTATGCCAACGCATACCCCCTGATCATTGGAAGCGTTCCACATCCATTGCCCTTTTGCTCGGTACGGTGAATAGACATAAACCAAGAAGGGAGAGTTTCTTTAAATAATGACTGCACGAGCCCCAGCCCACCGGTTAAGAACATTATGGAAGCTCCAAGCCAAGCTGCGAGTTTTACCCTGGTTATGGCTGCAGCGAGTGAGGCATGCCCGTATTTTAATCCATTTGGTTTTTTCAGCCTTTCAGAACTATCACTCGAGATACCATTGGCTATGTCCTCCACAGTTTGCATCAGTAGTAAAACTATATTGTCTCGTAAAAACATTATGTCTCTAATTGAACGATAGACTCGTAAATAAAGAATCCCAGGAGCAACTGGAGAGATTCCACCACTAAAATGAGATCCAAATCCATGACCAAGTAGTGATCCAATGCCACCATTATTCGAAATGCAGCTGCTGCTCAAACCAAGTGTGGCACTGAAGCAGCTTCTAAGTAGCTGAACAACGGCATCATTGCTATGAAGGAAAACAGTACGAGAAGCAGAAAATACTAGGAAATCACTCCAACGCTTAGCTTTTTGGGTCCATAAAGAAGCAACTATTGGCATGCATGGCCAAGGACAGCCAGCAGCAAGGTGCTCCAAAGCCGGACCAGCCAGATTCAGGAAACGTTGTGAGGCTTTATCAAGCTTATAGGTTATGGTTAGGCTCACAAATGCTGCCAAAGGCAATGGAAGTGCAGCTGGTGAACTTCCTCCTATAGAAGTGTAGCGAGTTATTGTAGAATGGGAAATAACAAAACAAAACTCAGACTATGTTTCAAAATTCTTAGTATACACAAAAAAATTGGTATTTTAAGATAGGCCAGTCATAATAAAAGCAAACCTGCTGCAAGACTGGGGACATCGACACCGGTGGCAGCTAGTATTTTCTTTATCTGTTCCTCAACATTGGAGAAATTTGCTGCTGGACTCGGCCAATCTGTTCCATTCATGAAAACTGACTTCCAAACACCTCGAGTCACTTCAGCAGAGAAGTAACTTACAATAGAGGCCAACGTGGCGGGAAGATAATCCGCCAAATCTTTCAGCCCTGTCGTGCAACCAGCATCAGGTGAGGTGAAATATAAACAAGATGTCACTTAAAAAATAATATGATAAGAACACGGAAGTTTATGGGGAGACAGACCCGTGCATAATTCACGGGGAGACAATCTTCCATGAGCGCATGCAGTTAGAGCGGCATCTGCCACAAAAGGGACAGCTTCAAGGATATTCCAAGCTGGTATTTTAGGCCTCAGATAAGCATCTTCACTTCCAGTCCCACAGGAACTACTGCTTCCAGATGTCGCAGTGTTCACAGACTGTTTTCTCGCACTGATTTTTTTATACATCATGTTTAGTAGTGTATCAACAGTATGGTGCACTGGTGTGCCATTGACAAGACCGGTGAGAGGTGAAGCTATACAGGCCAGATGTTGCCTATACCACACTTTGAGTTTAGGAAATGAATCAACGAATATTGGTTTGGAGGACGTAGAACTAGCAACTTGTGCAAGTCTCCTTCGATTTGGATCCTTGAGTGAGTTTCCTGATGATACTAGGTAAGAATTCCGTACCAATAAAAGGTATTCAGGAGTGAGTTGGGATCCTACCAGAGGCACATCTCCAACACCATACTCTATAGGAGGGTGATTAAATCTCCATAGCTTTAGAAGAAGAGCAAATGCATTTGAAAATACGGCATGAACAGAAATTTCTTCTCTTGTAACCATGGTCCAGGAGATATCAGGCACGCATGAGCCAAAAACCTCACATATTGTCATCAACGAACCAGCAAGCTCTGGCACCTGTCAGAAGTTAATATTTTTGTTAAGGTTTCACTGATTCTAATGCTCACTCATCATCATATCCAATAATATTAATTGTACTGAGAAATGATAATTCGGAGTTCCTGGAAGGCATCAAATTAGAATATTCATGCTTTCACATACATCTCATCACTCGTACATATTTAAACAGTTATTCCTGATTTATTTTAAAAAATAAGCATAACAAAAAAACTAATTTCTCATGTTTATGGGAGAAACTTTTAACTACTTGTGAGTAAACATACCAATCCATGGAGAGAAAAAATCTGGACACAGTCAACTGGTGCTATTCCCACAAGGAGAACATTGAGCATGGGAGCATAATCAGTCAAATAGTTTTCATTCCCAGAATAGTTGACAGGGACTGGTGGAGAAAGTAGTTTGGTAATAAAGTAGAGCGTGTGTTCCTGCACACGGGTATAAGCTGTTAGAATGTTTGGAAATTAAGATAAAAAATTAAATAACAAATTTTTAACTACCTGAACATTCCATCCATGACTCAAGGTCGCCCCACAAAGAATACTAGCAGCAGCTATCCTTTCATCAGCGGAACCTTTAACCGCAATCTCGAAGACTTTATTAATTTCTGCAAAGCTTCCACCATATCCATGAGCCAGTGTTCAGTTGCTTTTCTCTTGGATAAATAATAACAGTTACTGAGTAATATTAAGCATATTGATCCCAAATAAGGCTGTCAAAGACAGATTTTGCTTTCAAACTTATGTTCGTGAGATATTGCATCGACAGTCCAGTTTTTTAGCAGAAGCGAATAGCATTTTGAATGATCATACTTTGATACAATACCTTGAAGCAGGAGTTGAAACTAAAGCATCGATCATCACTGGGGTGAGAGCCGTCCCTTTCATAAATGATGACCACCCAGTCAACTGAGTGGGAATAGTATGTGGTAGTTGGTTGATGTGCACATCTACGTAGCCCGGCCAGAAATAAGCCGATGTGTCCAAAAGATTTCTGGCTATGCAAGTGTCAACAATTAAATGATATAGGCTACCAGCTGCAGGATAGGACTAGGATAAATCAGTACCACACCATAAAAAAAATTAGAGAAATCAACTGTTCCAGCACTAAGCTAATTAGTAGGTTGAAAACTTCTTGATAATTATGGATATAACACTCAATAAGTCATTTTTGATAACCTATATGAAAAATGCACATCCTTGGACGACATAAGACACATCATAGGCCTTGAATCTTAAAGAGAGAAAAAAAACTCACAACAATTAATCGGTGTATCTGATGTGGTGATGCAATCATGATGTGCAGTTCCAACATCGATGCCAGATACAAACAACATTGCTTTAGCAGCAGCCTGATTGACAGCAGGAATGACCGACTCAGGCGGGGCTAGCAAGCTTTGATAATTATGCAGATTCTGTAGACTCAATACCAAATCGGTACGACGCTTCCTAGAAACTCGTTGTTTCCTTCCCATACCGCTATTTGATTCATTTGTTGCCATACTTTCCTCTTCCTCGACAAGATCAGCAACCACAAGTGTTGTGACAGACAATAACATGCACAAGCGGGTATTTAGTCGGGGTACAGGTCCTTCAATGGGATCCCTCTCCTAAAAGTTAAGATCCAACTCAATCAGCAACAAAAACAATCTCGAAGAATCACAGCAAGAGCATCTAAAGTTCACTAAAGCCAGAAAATTACATCCACTGTATCGAGACATCCCCTGTCAGCATGAAAGTTTTAATTCTTTTGATTGCAAAGAGAACAAGATCAAGTACAAATCTGTAAAACGGCAGTATATACTTTCACGCAAGCACAGAACTGTGGAAACCACGCTAAAGAAGTGTCTAGTCATAAACAAGTACCTTAGCTAACATATGTTACACATGTCACGGACTTGAAAACATCCTCTAAAAGGTTTACTTGAAAACATTCCCCAAAAACATAAGCTAAACAGTCAAAGTCCAAGTGATCTATTCCTCACCCGCTGGACAAGGCGTAGGGCAGCCATCCAAAGTCCAAGAAATATTTCATGCCACGAGGTGGCATTAATTGCTTGAAGGGACTTAACTAAACCTGAAAAGGTGAATACCAAATTACAAAAGCTCTACATAAATCTTTTAGTTTATTTGGAACCGAAAAAATAAGACCAATGGACGGTGACTTTACCAGTAATGATTTCAATGGCACTTGTTGCGTTAACTCCTGAACCATCCATTGCATCTTCAAAGAATAGATCCAGAGGAAGCCAAAGTCCAGACCGACTAGTACCAAGACAGAGACCAGCAAAAGAAGACAGAGGCCTGGATTGCACCATGGGGTGAGACTGAATAAATGAACGTACTTGAAAATGTTGAGACTTAATTTTGCTAGTATCTGATGATAACAGCAGAAGAATCTCCACTGTACTGGATTTCGAATTTCTCAAAGCTGATGAATTTGTTACAAGCAGCTGCACTCGCCGGGTAAAGCTTTCCCACTGTTTGGACCTGATAGAGACAGATTATTGAAACAGTTGCCCAAATAAATCTAATAACTAGACTATGGACACACAATAAAATGACAGTCGTGTACACAAAAAAGAACCAAAAAAAGGCGCTCAGTATCAAGGTTTCTTGTCGTAATCCCAGACAATTGGTTGTAATGATTTATATAATTTATTTTCAATTGATGTATCAAACTCCAAATGAGACACTTCGATACCGAGTATAAATACTTTAATACAGAGTTGATGTGATGGGGGCAAAGTTAAAACTCAAATCAAGTTACTTCAACTCAGGCACACAACAAAAAATGAACCACTTCAAGCATACAAAGTTGGAAATGAAATATTATAAGCACTAAAATCCTGACATGTTTTGGCGTGCCAAGTAAAGTATCCTGGAAGTTGTCTTGTTTTGCAGAAACTGCCCAATCAGCTCAATGACCATGATGCAATTAATAGCTTGTAAACTCTGTCTATGTTCTTTCCTTTTCTCATCATGCATATTATCAACATCTAAATCCATATCTTGAGGTTTAACTGGCCATCTAGAGTTGTTCTCTGGCGTAAGTTCCAGTAATCCTTCATCATCCAGTGTAGTGTCAACCAACTGCCAAACAAGGGAAAACACAAAGAGAACCAAGAGAGTTCCAGATTCATTTGTTTGCATATCAAGTATCTCGGAAAAATGAAGTATTTCGTCTAAAGAATTCATGGTCCTGCATGTTAGAATTGGGCAGCAAATACATCAGAAACTCGGATCACATCATCAAACATATGGATTAAGTAGAAATTGCACGGAAACATAATGAACGACCAAACAATGTTGTAGCAATTTCATAGTTCCAGTGTAAGTAAGCTGTTTGTGTCATGAAATGAAAAGCATTATGTGAGATTCAATGTTTCCAAACAGCCTAATATGCGATATTTAGACAAGGAAATCTTCATTATAATTCTCTTTGGTCAAAGGCAGTAATATTGGTATGTGGTAAAGAGCAATTGTGATGGGGACTATTTGCACACCTGTTTTCTTACTAAGAAGTTGTAAGTTGACTTCTTTGCTTTGTAATTGTCCTACTTTTGCAAGCTCACACGTACCAGTTTGTTATATAGAAGACGTACATATACAATTTAGTTATACATTTGCCTACAAGATGTCATTTAAGTGATAAAGGCACTTGACTGGCAAGCATAGAGATTCAAGGATAAATTGATATTGAGGATGATAAATTATAATAGAAATCAAGTAATCTCTTCTTAAACTTAGAGTTACTGATTCACGTGATTGGTTGAAATCTAAGTACTCAGGAAACGAAAAACAATTCAATGCAATTAAATATCAGGTACTCACTTCTGATGGTTTGGCAAATCTGTGTTTTCCTTCAGTGAGAAAGCATGTAATTTAAGGAGTTCCAGATAAAGCCTGAATGCTGTTGGACAGGACAGGCGACAAGAAACTGCCCTGTTCACCGATTAAGATACAATGAAAGTAATGAACCACCACATTCAGGATATAAACACATGGAAAATATGTTCATAAAGCTCTCCATCATGTTTCACATTATAGTGGAACTCATAGACCCCAGAGACCCGAGATCACATTATCAGTGTCAAGACGTGCACAAAATTCTATATATTTTAATACTCAAAGGAAAATGTTGCTTTCTTTGATATTAAAATACATTGCAAACATTGTGAATTCATTTGAGGATCCAGCTCAAACATGCAGGTGATAAATTGGAAAGCTACCTCACTATCCAAGAAGTAAAGCAACCAATATAGTACGAACAAAAACACATTAATAGTGAAACTTAGGCAGAGAAAATCTAGATTCACTATTCCTATTACGAACACTGCAAGCATTTTTGCTCTATAATAAATGTGCATATGTAAAACAAAAGGAGAAAAGAAATCAACGGTGACTTCTAGTTAGAATACTTAAATGACAAGATGATTTTTTTGCGCCAATTAAGAGCATTTTCAACACAAGAAAATTTATGCCACCCCGGGAAAAATTCTGTACTTCTATAAAGACAAGAAAATTAACATAACCACGGCCTTAGAAGTTACAAGATTGTTGAAGGAAACAGAAGATATGGTATTAGGAAGTAAAGCTGATTCCTAGAAAAAAATGCACAATGAATACCGAGAATTTACAAAAACAAACAGGGATCCTGAACACATCATCAACAGTACTGTTTGCAACTTGGCATTCGGCAACTTTCTTCAAATGTCATCAACAATTTGCTAGTGGAATCCACCAATTAGTGGAAACTGATTCTATTATACAGGGAGTAATGCACATCTTGTTCAAAACAAAAAATATTAATGGCCCTACATGATTTGTATTATATTTCAGATGTTCGAGCGACCATCTTGTAGAAAAAAGCACCGGGAATTCTACTACAGGTATGTAGCATAGAATCACCCGTAGAAACCCGCTCCATACATCAGTAACGAGAAAGTTTATAGAAAAGAAAGAGTTGCTATAGAAATCTCCATCACAGATCAATCATCCAAACGAGGTAAAATGTAATAACGGAACAGACTTACAAGACTGATATCAGTAGAGATTAGATCATATAACAATTCAATGTGATACACCTCCTTCAGACAAGGGTCGGAGCATCAAGAACCAAATGTAATAAAGATCGAAACTTTGCTAAAAAACACATGGAACAGAGTACACAAAAATAAGATTTTAAAAAAAGGCGTCCGAAGTAAGAAACAAATTAATGAGGACCTCGTTGAGAGGAGACCAAGAACAAGTAAGGGAGGCACAATCTTCAGCGCCAAAGCTTTTTCCAAGATCTTCCATGCAGTCGGCACGTTGTTCTCCCAAAAAATGTGGGACACTAAAAGCTCAGCAAGTTCAATTGAAGGTAAAGAGATTCCAACAGAGGTCAGAATCGAGGACACCTGCGCGGCCCATAACAATGGGTCCCCGCCCTTTTCTTGTGCCACCTGTGTTAGCTCCAGAACAGTGTCCCATGTGCTGCAGTTCCACCGGGTCGTCACCTCCATTGCTAAAGCACAAGTTTTTTCATCGCTTCATGTTGAGCTGAGTTTTTTTTATCCAGAAAAACTGAGTGCGTATGCACGTATATTTTGAGGTAAACAACCGGCAAACTTGAAGATTGATGCAATGTGATTGGAATCAAATGCGAAAGCCAAACTGATCAAGGGCAGGCTTCAGACCTAACAGGAAAAAGGTAGATGGAGAAAGAGAACAAGAGCTGGAGGATATAGAGACTGAGCAATTTGCGTTGGTTCAGTTGGTGTATGGTGGTTGCGTTGCTTACTGTTGTATCTAGCTTAGGCGGAGGATATTATTGTCTCCTGGTTTCCTGTTTATTGCACTGTTAGAAAGGTCAAACTTATCCGTAAATTATTTAACACTTACTCTATTCTATTTTATTATAGTAAGAGTTATTTTTTTTCAATTTTTTTTTCAAAAGTTAAAATTTAAAATAACTTCTTATATAAGTTACGAATGATGATTAAAGGAGAATGAATGAGAATTAAGCAAACGAAAGGTGCAATCAACCAGAAAATTAAAATTATATATTGTAATTTAATCCAACATAAAGATGGTTTGATTATAAATTTGGGAGTACGTCTTTTACAAGACCGTCTCACGGATCTATATTCATGAGACGAGTCGAATCGACTTATATCTATCATGGAAAACAATATTTTTGACATAAAAAATAATATCTTCCCGTGAGTAGGGTCGAAGAGGAGATCTATTTCATAAAATTGATCAACGACACAGTCGGATTCCCCCGTCTTCAAAATCAAGGATAATAGTATCATTTCAGTCATATAATTTTGGGTTGTTCCATTCTTAGAAAATCGATTAGGAATTAATTAAAACCTCAATTAGTCTCTAATCGACCCAATTCTGAATACCATCATTTTTTTTTTGGGTTTTCAAGAAGTAGAGAGAGTGGTTAGGGTTAGGTGGAGATGAAGACATTTTGAAATCCCCATCAAAAGTTGGTCCTTGCATGATAGTGCTTTAGGTATGCATCATTACAAAGTTTCTATTTTTATTAATTATTATTAATTTTTAAAAATAATAAGTTTATATTTTTGTTACAACTTCTTTCCAGTGAAGCAAAACTATTATTTTATGGTGTGGCAGCTTTTTATTGTTGTTTTTAAAGAAGTCCATATCATGGGATTGGTTGGTGAACCATAGTAATTTAGTAAATGTTTTTGGTAATTGTGATTAGTTATAACTTTTTTTCCCCTAAAATAAACATGATACACACTCATATCCATATAACTTTCAAGTTTTCATCAACTCTAGAACAATGTCTTTTTTTAAATTTATTTATCAAAATAGGAAAAGTTCCAAACTCAGTATCAAATATTTTCAGTTAAAGTAGGCTCATTTTTAAATTCAAATCTTATATGGTTCATCTTACCAAGTGTCTTGTTGAAATAAATAGTATATAAATAGTTTTTTTTTTTTAAACGATAGAATTCTCAGCAGCTACTCTGTAATGCGCATGCATCGGATAAATACCAGACTAACGCGGTAACATATAAATCACGTTAGTCAGATAAACTAAATATCAAAGAAATACATCATCACTTCTTTGAGTATTATTATTATGTCAATAGTAAGAATAACTACGGTCCGTTCTCTCGTTTTTTTTTTAAGGAAATGCTTCAAGAGAATTTCTTTGGATGAAATTTTTAGTTCGGCTACTCGCATACATACATACATACGACTATCCTTTGAAGAGGTCGGCGTTGGTAAGATTCATTTGATCATAGATGTCACATACTTTTAAACTAGTTAAAGAATTTTTTTTTTTTAAAATTTAGAGAAATGGCTGGATATCTTCGATTTTTACGTAAATACAATCTTCATTGAACGTGATATCGATTTCTAATATCTTTTTCTCTCGATAATTAAACTTTTCCCCATATGACACATTTAGTAATTAAAAAAACACTAGTAACTAGCTAATTAAAGGATAAATCGGCAAGTTTCCATCAGATTAGGACATAAAACCTCACGTTCTTGTCTGGTATACGAAATCATCCATGATTTAAATATAGTGAACAAACAGCGCAAAGAAATTGGTATTAGGAGCAAACAAATGACATGAAGATTGATGCACTGCACCAGCAGAAGTGGGGGCATATTTCAACACTAATCGCCTTCCACAAATTTAAATCTTCTAGCATTATGATACGATCGAAACTACATTGACTCGATACCCTTACATCGGATGTGATACTAAATTTAGTCGACGATTCTAAGTCATATTGGAGTAAAAAAACTGTTTATTTAAGCTTGAGAGTAAGAAAAAAAGATATTATAATTTCGACATAATGATAGTTGATCGAGCCGACAATTAAACTCTTTGTCCTAAACAAGATGTAACAATCACTATTTTGAGATAATATCGTTACAAATATGAGAATCCACAAATCCTCTGTAAATTTCTTTTTCATGTTTAAAGATTTATTATAGAAAATGAAGTACTGTTTTATATATCTAGAAGTTTAAAATAAGCCAAATTTTTTGGTTTCTGAAGAAGTATTTTCTAAATATTTTTCTAACAACAATTTCTACATCCAAATATCAACATTTTTTTAAAAAAAAAAAGAAAACAAAAGAAAAGAAGAGAAAACGAACCAAGGTAAATTGGCCACTCTAGAGTAATAGTATCAAATACATTTTCTCAGTTTAGCCCATATTATTCTGTAGATAAAACTTTTTGCTGATCCCAAGCCCACACAACCACCCCAAATGGCAAATCATATCCGCTTAACTTTTTGCTGATCCCAAGCCCACACAACTACCCCAAATGGCAAATCATATCGAACTTAAACTCCCCAGCTAACTTTTGATCAGATGCGGACATGAAGGCAGACGGCATGGCATCATACTACATCTAAATATTGATGACAGACAACCTATTTTATTTTGTTTTGTTTTATTTTATTTTAAATGAAAGATCGGCGTGGAGCAGGACTTATTTTTTAAAATGTAAACGAAAACACCAGGAACGTGAATCATATGTTGTCTATTTGTCTTCACCAAAATAAAATATCCTAATTAATGTTCGGAATTTTTTTTTAAGATTTTTTGCACCCCACCATCCGAGGTCACCCAAAAACGCATTATAGATTGGGTAAAACCAAATATTTATTTGCTCGAGGAGAAGGAGAAGAGGAGAGGAGAAAAAAGATTAAAAAATGGCAGGGAAGCAGTGCTGTGAGAACCCACCAACTCTAGATTCCAGTAGCGGAATAGGCTATGTGAAAGAACTTGGAGGCCTCAACTGCTATATCAATGGCCCTGCTGATTCTAAGCTTTCAGTGGTATTAATTGCTGATGTTCATGGTATGTGCACTTTCTTGAAACTTTTTATCATGGGCTGCTGCAAAGTTTCAATTTTTCTTCTTGGATTTTATGGGTATAAATACAAATGTGCGATATGTATTCAGAATTCGTTTTTCTTTCTTTTTCAATCGTAAACGATAGTCTTGTAATTTAGTTTGTTCCCTCTTTTAATATTTCGCTCGTTGCTTTATGTAGGATATGAGGCTCCTAAATTGAGGTGCTGCTTCTCTCTATTACCCATTCGTCTCATTATTTAAAAAAAAAAACCTGAGATGTACCCTTTTTTATGCTTAATTCAGTATTAAGATCTGGTGTTTAATTAAAGATTTATGCAGTCCTTAATCCCTTTATCCATTAATATCTTGAAATGGAGGAAATGAGTGAATTGGGTTTTACGTCATCTGATATAAAAATGTATCAAATATATTAAGTTAATAGTTAGTTAGATAGTTAGATGACAGTTAATTGATTGTAAACACATTAGATAAATAGGGATGCTTGTAAACAACAAATCTACTTCTGCTCATTCTTTACGATCAATAAATGCACATTGATGCAAGCTTCATATCCTCATGTAATATGGTATCAGAGCATGAACTTCCGCACAAATTCATAGATTGAGATTGGTGCATTGATTTCTGGTACTTTCGTCTCGATTTTCTTTCTTCTTTTTCGCCTGGTAATTTTGAATTGAAGGATCCATGGCTCCTGGAAATTCATCCGAGGCTTCTCGCTCAATTGGTCAGTCTGCCATTGACGATCCCCTGAGCCCATATTTCTTGCATCACTCAGATAATCCAGGTCTCACCTTGGTATCACAGTCACTTACGGGAGACAACTATTCATCCTGGAGCAGAGCCATGAAAATTGCGCTTTCTGTCAAGAACAAGTTCGGTTTTGTTGACGGAACGATCATCAAACCGTCGGAGGCAGATTCAAATCTTCTGAATTTTTGGACTCGAAACAATAACATAGTAATTTCTTGGATCATGAATTCTGTATCCAAAGAAATTTCCGCAAGCGTTTTGTTCTCTGAGTCTGCGGCTAACATCTAGGAAGATCTCAAAGAACGATTTCAACAAAGCAACGGGCCCAGAATATTCCAATTGCGACGTGATCTAATCAACTTGCGTCAAGAACAGCAATCTGTAAGCGTATATTTTACGAAACTTAAAGCTCTTTGGGAAGAATTGAATAATTTCCGTCCAATGTGTGGCTGTGGTCGGTGCACTTGTGAGGGGGTTAAGAAGTTGGACGCACACTTTCAGATGGATTATGTCATGACCTTTCTTATGGGCCTCAATGATTCTTTTGCCCAAATTCGAAGTCAAGTTCTGTTACTTGACCCACTGCCCCCTATCAATCGTGTTTTCTCGTTGGTAGTTCAAGAAAAACGTCAAAGAGCAATTGGGTCCCAACTTCTAGCACATAACTCTCCAGGAAACATGGCATTTACACCAGGCAACATGGCATGTGCATTGAGGACTGATCAGTCACAAAAACAAGCTCATGTGCGAGGGCCAACAAGATTTCCCCGAGAACGACCTTTTTGCACTAAATGCAATGTCCATGGGCATACACTAGAGACATGTTATAAGATTCATGGGTATCCCCCAGGGTTTAAGTCTCGTGGAAACAACATCACTAGACCAAATATGGTCATTGCAAATCAGATTTCTGGATTACATGATTCATCGGGTAATAATAATGTCAATGTTGAGTCATCTCAGAATCTATTCCACAGTTTTAATACCGATCAATTGAACCAGTTAAAGATAATGTTTGATCAACATCTTTCTTCTATTGACAAACACACTGGGCATGAGACTGGATCAAATAATGCTCACACCACAGGTATGTGTTTATCTATCTTCTCCTTCGTATTGGGTTGTTGATTCTGGTGCATCAAGACACATTTGTTCCAATGCACGTTTGTTTAAATCGCTTCAACCAGTTATTGGGTCCACAGTTACTTTGCCTAATCACACAACGATCGAAGTTAAGTTCTATGGCGACGTTAGAATTGGTGATTCCTTAATTCTTGAGGATGTTTTGTTTATACCGGGCTTCAAGTTCAATCTATTATCTGTCAGTTCTCTTCTTACTACTGCTAAGTCAATGATCAGTTTTTATCATAACTCGTTCGTTATTCAGGAGGAAATGACGAGGAAGACGATTGGCAAGGGTAAGAAAATAGACGGACTCTATGTTCTTGACACAAGTTCAGGCATTCACAAGGCTACTGTCAATCAGATATCGATGGAAACATGGCATAGTCGCCTCGGACACCCGTCTGCTATAGTCTTGGATGCTCTAAAGGATCGCTTACACTGCAGTACACACAATTCTGATAAGTGTAAAACTTGCTTCATTTGTCCATTAGCTAAACAAAGAAGACTAACTTTTGTATCTCACAATAATATGTCTGCTTCTCCTTTCGATCTTGTGCATTGTGATATATGGGGGCCGTACCATGTTTCAACACAAAATAACCAACGTTATTTCTTAACGTTGGTAGATGATTGTACACGATTTACGTGGGTGTTTCTACTTCAACACAAGTCAGATGCACATAAGTTTGCGTCAAAGTTTTGCATTATGGTTGAAACTCAATTCCTCAAGAAAATCAAAGCTTTTCGAACTGACAACGCAAAAGAGCTTGCGTTCACAGAATTATTCCTTGAAAGGGGAATAATGCATCAACTCTCGTGTGTGCAAACACCACAACAAAACTCAGTAGTATAAAGGAAGCATCAGCATCTTCTTAATGTTGCTAGAGCTCTGTTCTTTCAATCGCATGTGCCTGCTAAGTTTTGGGGAGAATGTATATTGACAGCCACTTTCTTGATTAATCGAATACCATTTCCCACAACTCAAAAGAAGGCACCTTATGAACTCTTACACCAGAAACCATTTGACTACTCTTCATTGCGCACATTTGGCTGCCTCGCATTTGCTTCTACTCTTGCTGCCAATCGTGACAAGCTGTCACCCCGTGCTCGTGCTTGCGTTTTCCTGGGTTACCCTCCAGGTATTAAAGGTTATAGAATGCTTGACATCCAGAGCCAAGAAGTTTTTGTGTCTCGGGACGTCATATTTCATGAAGGCACATTCCCATTTATGTCAATTAATTCGCCTGTCAACATTGATCCATTTCCAAGTATGGTTCTGTCATTGGACTCACCAAACATAGACACCACCAATCCAACATCAGTTGAGGCTCCACAATTAACCGATTCAAGCACCGATTCTTCTTCATAGCTCCGTGCTCCTGATCAACCAGTAATGGTACCTCATCGAACATCATGCAGACATACACAACCTCCCTCGTATCTCCGTGATTATCATTGCAACTTAATGAAGTTGAATAATCCTTTGCCCTCTAAATCATCATATCCTTTGAGCTCTTATATTTCTTATGATTCACTGTCTCATCCATATCGCCACATGATACTCAATGTCTCTTCACAGTTTGAACCACAATATTTTCATCAAGCTGTCAATCTTCCCCAGTGGCAAGAAGCGATGCAGGATGAGCTAGACGCTATGGAAGCTAACAAAACATGGTCAGTTGTTCCACTACCTCCGGGGAAACATTCCATCGGATGTCGATGGGTTTACAAGATTAAATATGCATCAAATGGCTCGGTGGAAAGATACAAGGCCCGCCTTGTAGCCAAGGGGTTCACTCAACAGGAGGGTGTGGATTTCTTTGAAACATTTTCACCCGTGGCCAAGTTAGCCACTGTCAAAGTTTTATTAGCATTAGCAGCAAGTCAAAATTGGAACCTTGTTCAGTTGGACGTGAACAATGCCTTTCTCAATGGCGATCTATCGGAGGAAGTCTTTATGGATTTACCTCTTGGATACACCACACAAGTTCCACATAGCAATTCATCCCAGAAACTTGTGTGCAAACTTCATAAATCGATCTATGGCCTTCGTCAAGCTTCTAGGCAGTGGTATACCAAGTTTTCCCAAGCATTACTTAAATCCGGATTTGCCCAATCCCAATCTGATCATACGCTGTTCACAAAAGGAGCAGGACCCTCTTTCATTGCCTTGCTTGTATATGTGGATGATATTATTATTGCAGGGCCATCTCCGCATCTTATACAATCCTTAAAAACATTCCTTCAAGGACAGTTCAAACTCAAAGATTTAGGTTCCGTTAAATACTTTCTTGGTCTAGAAATAGCAAGGTCACAACAAGGTATTTGTCTCTCCCAGCGACACTATACTCTGAAGCTATTGGAGGATACCGGATTTCTCGCCAGCAAACCGGTTTCAACACCAATGGAACCACACATCTGCCTAAACAATACTGATGGTGAGCTGCTGGAGGACATCTCACAATATCGTCGTCTAATTGGACGACTTCTTTACCTCACAATATCGCGTCCGGACATTACGTTTGCCGTCCACAAACTTAGTCAGTATGTATCTCATCCCCGTACAACACATCTACAGGCTGTGCAACTCATTTTGCGTTATCTCAAATCAGCTCCTAGCCAAGGGATATTCTTCTCTGCATCATCGTCCACCCAATTGCGAGCATTCTCCGACGCTGATTGGGCCTCTTGTTCTGATACAAGAAAATCTGTGACAGACTATTGTGTTTTCCTGGGTGATTCCTTGATATCTTGGTAGGCAAAGAAGCAAGCCACCATATCCAGATCATCTACTGAAGCCGAGTATCGAGCTTTGGCCAGCACCACCAGTGAAATTTTATGGCTCATTCACCTACTGCGTGACTTCCATATATCGCCAACTTCTCCAGCAACCTTGTTTTGCGACAATCAATCAGCAATTCATATTGCCACTAATCCCGTTTTCCATGAAAGGACCAAGCACATCGAAATAGATTGCCACTTCGTTCGTGGACGAGTCCTAGATGGCTCTATCAAGCTACTACCCGTTCGTTCTAACTCCCAACTTGTAGACATGTTCACAAAACCACTATCATCTACTACCCTATCGACTTTACTTTCCAAGATGTCTATTAAAAACATTTATAGTACATCTTGAGGGGGGTATATCAAATATATTAAGTTAATAGTTAGTTAGATAGTTAGATGACAGTTAATTGATTGTAAACACATTAGATAAATAGGGATGCTTGTAAACAACAAATCTACTTCTGCTCATTCTTTACGATCAATAAATGCACATTGATGCAAGCTTCATATCCTCATGTAATAAAATGGCAAGTATCTCTATTTGACAAAACACGGGTAAACAGCCGTTGATCTTTTATATGGCAATTCGCGTTTTAGCATGTGCGGAGGGCTTAAATGCATTCCAAGCGTAGCGAAAACGATTGTTTTAGTGCCAATGAGGGGTGTCCGAATTGGCGGTGGACGTGAGCGTTTGACAAATGACAAGGAACATGATTCCCCTACCAACATTTTCCTGTGTTGGTCTGTCGCACACAACGTTTGTCATAAAAGATAGTTTGGCAAATGTTGAACAAAGACCATAAATGACTTTGATTTAAATTAGTGAAACTTGACGGAAAATTAAGGATAACATAAACTATTTGATATCAAGGAATTCAAGAAAATTCAACCAACTGCATACTATCTTATGTTTAGTTTGAAATAACTGCTTGCACAGCTACACTTTTGTTTAGCTGCTATGTTATTATATAAATTTAAAATCTTGAATTTCATACGGTACTCATATAGCTATGATCTGTCTTGAAGGAAACTTGCGGACAAAGTTGCTGAGGCTGGGTTTTATACCGTCGTCCCAGATTTTTTTAGGGGAGATCCATTTGTATCTGATAATGTTGATAGACCTATCTTTGTTTGGATTAAAGATCACGGGCCTGTGAGTTTTCATTTATTCCCGTTACATAATCAGTTAGCTGTCCTCTGAAAATTTACTTAATTATTGATTATCTGGCATTATCATGGCTTTTATCTCTAAATATTATAGCGTTGGCTTGATAGGGTCAAGGATTTGAGGATGCAAAGCCAGTTATTGAAGCTCTTAAAAGCAATGGCATAACCAAGATTGCTGCGGCAGGCTTCTGTTGGGGAGGTGAATTGGCTCCTATCCACTGTCTAAACTAACATTGCTCTTATTTCAACGTTGGAATTTGTAAAATCAACTCTTATTTTGGCTTCAGCCAAGGTGGTTGTGGAACTTGCGAAGTGCGAGTTTATACAAGCTGGAGTGCTGCTACATCCTTCTTTGGTAACTGTAGAAGATATGCAAGGTACTAAATTTTAAAGTTTCCAAGTATAGTGTAAGCTAATCAAAGACCTAATCGCAGGCATGAGAGGGGGGCAAACTGCAAAGTTACATTAATCAGTAAATTATACCTGAAACTTTCGTTATTATAAGTTTATACCTGGACTTTTTATCTCTCTTGAATATAATCCATTGTGGATCCGTATGTGTTATTTGGCTATCAGTGGTGAAACCAAACTGAAACACTTACACCAGTACTTGCTCCTTTATTTGAATCATGTTAAAATAATCCTCAGGAGTTAAGGTTCCGCTTTCGATTCTTGGAGCTGAGATCGACCAGATGTCTCCACCAGAGCTTGTGAAACAATTCGAAACTGCTTTGAAAGCTAAGCCTGAGGTGATCAACTCAGTTGGATTACACATTTCAATTTTACACTCACTTGTGAACACTTTCTTGATTTAAATTCAAATTTGTCTTCGTCAATCTTTACAAACCTGAGCTGAATGGTTTGTGTACCACTTGACTATCCGAAACAACGTTCAGTTATAATTGAAACACATGAAATAATGGTAATCTTTGTCTTCAGATCAACTGCTTCGTGAAGATATTTCCTGGAGTTGCGCATGGATGGTCTGTGAGGTACAAGGAAGAAGATGAGCATTCCGTGAAGAGTGCAGAAGAGGCGCACTCTGACATGTTGGATTGGTTTACCAAACATCTCAAGTGAATTGAAATTTTAACAAAGCATCTTATACAAGTCGGTGTTCTTTTCTATATTCTAAATTTGTAATGAACTAAGGATACCTGAACCAGTTTAATCAACAATTTGTTTGAATGAGTGGGATCTTCAGCTTATGGTTGATAATTTATTCTGTTCCCGACAGATAATCCAATATCTGACCCCGATATTGGAGATATATGAGTTTTCGGTTATGAATATGTTTTTGTTGTTGAATGATATTAGATGGATGAAACCAAGACAATTATTAGTATAAAATTGATCTTATTTTTCTAAGATAACGATGTTATAATAAATTATTTATAATATTTTTTTATTTTTTCTATAATGTTTAATTTACTAATTTTTTTTTTAATTTTTTTTATTGTTCTCGATAATTTAGTAAATATTTACATCTTATTCGAAATAATTCAAATTTGGAAAAAAAAAAACAATTATATATTGTAATATGATATTTTGGTAGGGTATGAATATTCAATCTTCCGACAGGTATGTAGATGATGATGAAATTGAATATCCGATGAGAATGAAGATGATGATGAATATAATAAATGATTGTTGCATCAATCTTTTCACGTACCGAGCTCGGGCCCGCGCCTGCATGACTGCACAATGGGCTCCTATAACAACTACTTCGTATTCGTCGTCGCTTTACGACAATGATTAACC
Source organism: Primulina tabacum (assembly GCF_025594145.1). Classification (NCBI taxonomy): domain Eukaryota; kingdom Viridiplantae; phylum Streptophyta; class Magnoliopsida; order Lamiales; family Gesneriaceae; genus Primulina; species Primulina tabacum. Next base: position 4,443,812 of record NC_134560.1, on the reverse strand, counting down.
CAAGTTATTATAAAAATCCATTGTAAGTCATTATAAACTCATTTTAAATATTTCAATCTAACATCTCTGGATTGGGCCGAGACGACAATTTAGCAATTATTATTTATTTTTTTTAAATAATTTATAATTTAATGTTCTTTAATTTGTTTAAATAGTAATAACATGAGAATGAATTGATATACAGTAATTAAGTAGCGATATTTTATAAATTATATTTGATGAAATAAAATAATTATTGTTAAATAATATTTTTTTAAAATATTTGGTGCAAGAACGTGACCGTGCACGTTGTGGACCATTATGTTTAAGAATCTATGACTAGTATGCTTTACGTCCGTAGCGTGATCTGTTATTGTATTAATTCGGAGTTTATCTACTACGTGTGAGTTTTTACGTCATAAAAAATATTAATGCATAAATTTGTTAAATATTTTATGCTAAAATATTTATAGAAAATATGTAATATAATATGTATATTAATCATTGTGTTTTTTCCAATATGTTACAAATTTTTATGTAAAGAATTTCCGCCAAACAAAGGTTCCTTAACTTTACCAGAAAGCGTGCAATACATATCCGCACGCGGTTGCGGACTTGCGGGTTTATATGTTATTATTTGTCGCCGGTGATTTCATCGGAAGAAATAATTTCAAAAAAACAATATCTGTTTGACGAATACATAAAAGTTGAAACTTAATTAAAAAAGTATTTTTTGTCAATTTTTTTTCTATAAAAAAACTAAACATTATTAATTCATGAATTGACCAATATAATCGAAGATTCCATATCACCGTATTAAAGTGAAAAGTAAATGGTATTATTGATCAAACATAAAAAAAAAAAAAAAAAACTTGATTTTTTCAAGGGAGAAAACAAAACATTATGAAATTGAAAATAGAACATTCAAATTGGGACGTAACAAATACTCTTGCGCCCGAAGAAAGCAACAAATTCCAACGAATAACAAAGCAAACTTTAACTTCACTGTTCACAAAAAAAGACTTGGAGGTATTTATTCAATCCTTGCAAGCCAAGACCAGCTAACTTGCCCTTCTTACACACATTGCAAAAACATTCAAAATGCAAAAAAATGATGCCTTAATCCCAAAAATTACTCAATATTCAACAATCAATTCGAAGAAATCTAATCGACGACTTATAGCTAACCTAATCCATGTTTATTTTAATCTAATCCAAGATTGACATTATCACCGTCATTATTATTATAATAGAGAAAGAGTACATAGGTGATCGATTGATTAACATTAATAATTATAGTATACAAATCCTAATCAACTTTTTCAAAAAAGAAAAAGAAAAAAGTGAGGAGGTCATATTTTATGGGCATTGGATCAATGACTTCAAAATTGATTCCTTTTATCCTTTAAAGTAATATTTTTTTAAAAAAATAAGGTCCAAATTCTTTTTTTGGGGCATGGAACACCAAAAATGACCGTCTTAGGAATCCAACCAAGAGTGGTTGAGAAACGAGGATGTAAAGGAAACAGGCTTTTGGCTCCAATATTATATATGTGTAAAAATCCAATTGGCACATTAAAATGTACAATTCTGTGAAAAGAATAGCATCGCCGAACAAAGACAAATGAATAAAAAAAAAATCTAACTTCCCAACAAAAAAAAAAGAAATAAAAACCCACGCAATCTAACTAATTTCTTTGTCCCTAAGCCATATATATATATATATATATATATATATATATATATATATTGTTTTGATATGTTTTACACGTGATATAAATAGTTAGGATGATAAATGTAAAGAAATAAGCAGCCTTTGAGAGACATGTTTGTGATAAAATGAAGCTAATGATCATATAGCCTACCTAACACTGCTTCATTCAAACAAGAACCTAGTACAAACTTCATATTATCTGCATCTTGCAACTCAAATATTCGATGGATCCTAAGCCATCACCTAAAGATGATGACAGCGTCCATCTGCCGATCTCTGAGCTTGAAAGAAAGCTCAGAGATGCAGAGATCGTTAGTCCCACAAGATTCGAGCCATGTACTTTTAGCGAGCTGGGTACACAAACCTGCAGCTCCGCAAATTCGGTGTCTGTAAACCGGCCGTCTATTCGAGCTCCTGAAAAAAAGCTTACGCTTTTTGCCCTCCGCCTTGCAGTGCTGGAAAAGGCAGCCTCAGGGATTGGGACTCTCAGTTTCATATGGGCTACGGTTGTTTTGCTCGGGGGTTTTGCCATAACTCTTGATAAAACAGACTTCTGGTTCATTACTGTGATATTGTTGATTGAAGCGGCTAGGATTTTTAGCAGAAGTCACGAGCTTGAATGGCAGCATCAGGCTACATGGTCCATCACCGATGCCGGGATCAGTAGTTTTCGTGCTCTAAAATTGAGCTCGAACCATATCATCGAAGCCGCAAAGACAGCCTGCAGACCGGTTGTTCCTTCAGGAAAGAAGAGCCAGCAGAATAGGGAGCTAGCATTGACAACTTGTCAGGCGAGCAGAAGGGATTGGGGTGTGAAAAAGATAACTAGTCGAACGTGGACAAATTCCGAGGTTCCTCTTATTCCTTATGGAAAATGGGTGTTCTATTCAAAAAATGTCAGCAAGCTTTTGTATTGGCTACAACTGGCGTCTGCCACAGCTTGTGTGGTTCTATCCCTGATAAAGCTTGTGCACCGGAACTATGGGGAAGTGGAGAAGAGTGATAGCGATAAAAGGAACCGGAAATCGGCTCTCATCATATTCTACTCATTGGCTTTGGCTGATGCATTGCTTTTTCTCTTGGAGAAAGCTTATTGGGAATGGAAAGTTAGTGTTCAGAAGATATTGGATCAGGTGAATAAGGAGTGTGAATTGGGTGAATCAGGTTTGATTTCGATTCGGAGATTTTTCTATGATGCCTATTCGAAATGTGTGAATGGAAGCATATTTGATGGCCTGAAAATGGACATGACTTCATTTGCTATGGAGTTGTTGGAATCCAGCTCCTCTGATGAGCAGCTGATTGGAGCACGAATCTTGAGAAAATTTTCGACCATTCCGTGTTTTTCTGAGGACACACTTCAGAAGATTGGGATCAATTTATCTGTTATGGAGAGGATGGTGGAAATGTTGAACTGGAAAGATCCTCAAGAAGAAGAGATCAGGTATTCTGCAGCCGAGATTTTAGCAAAATTGGCCGGTATAAAGCAAAACTCGCTACGAATTGCTGAAATTCCAGGTGCTCTGGAGTCAACGTCATGCCTGCTACATGTCAGCAGAAGCCACACTAAAGCTGCCGATGAAATCTCCGAGAAAAGGATAATCTTTGACGATGAAAACTATGGTTCTTGGACGTTCAATCACTTGGGGCTTCAGATTTTGAAGAAACTAGCTCGTGACCACGATGTCTGTGGAAAGATCGGCAACACGAGAGGTTTGCTGCCAAAGATTATCGAATTCACTCACGCAGATGAGCGGCTGCTGAAGAATCCAACTGCGGCACCGTCTCAAATTTTGACAGTGAAACGGTCATTGCAGGTTCTAAAGATGCTGTCCAGTACCTCGGGTGCTGCAGGCAATCAACTGAGGAAAGAGATATCAGAGATAGTATTCACAATTAGTTACATCCGTGATATATTAAGATATGGAGAAAAACAACCGGAGCTGCAAATATTGGGAATCGAAATTTTAACAAATCTTGCAATAGAAGATGAGGCAACAAAGATAATTGGAGGTACAGGTGGGATGCTTAAGGAACTGTTCAACATTTTCTTGAATGATGAATTACCGGCAAATCAAAGTAACGTACGAGCAGTTGCCGGAGAAGCATTAGCTATGTGGGCTTTGGAGAGTCAGGATACGTGCGAACGGATTCTTAAGTTAGGAATAAACGGGAATCTAATAAAAGCTCTGGAAGTTCCATTGCTTCGCATAAATGCAGCAAGAATCGTGCGAAATTTATGCGCCTATAGTGGAGAAGATTCATACCAGCAACTAAAGAATCTAACTGCTGCAGGGCCTATTGTAAGTATCTGTGTGGTGTGGTATTTTCTTCACTAGACTCTTTTAGTAAATACAGAACCGATTCTAAATTTGTAACTTCTCCTACTTACTACAGGTTCTTGAGGCCATAATGAAGGAGGAGGACAAATTGCAAGAAGTAATGACCGGAGCGGCAGGCTGTATTTTCAACCTCATGACATCTGAAGACTCGAAAATCATGCTTGAAAAAGCGGGATTAAGAGAATTCGACCTGGCTCGTCGCCTTTTCATGATTCTGAAGAAGTACCAGGATCCATCAATTAAAGTTCCAAGCATAAGAAGGTATGCAATAGAACTTGCAATATGGATGATGAGAGATGATTACACGAATACTCAAAGTTTTATCAGCTTGGGAATGGAGAGGGAGCTTAAGTCTGTACTAGAGACGACATCAGAGCTGGAGAGTTTCAACATTTTCTGTGGAGCCGTTGGCCTATGCCGCCACCGAATACCAATGCACTCATTGGTTGAAACAGCAATAAAAATGTCGGAAAATGAGCAAAAGAGCAATATTTTCCATGCAAAAGCACCCCGTGATACGAAGTCAGAACAGATGTAATAATCGCACAAGGATCCAACATTCTTTAATTGCTGGAGTATTTTACCATAGAAATCGAAGGGTATTCTATTTATTATCTACACCGGTGGATATGTTCCGATCGATGCACATCAAAGTATAAATTGAATTTTCAACACTTGTATTTCTTGATTATCTTGGAGTCGCATTATGCAGTATTCTTTATTGCACAACATAACAAGCTATAATACTTCAGCATATTTCAAGTTCAACTCCCCGTAGCATTTAATTCAATACATTAATGCAAGCTTGAAAAAATATTCGAGTACGTGAGATGTAATACTTTTGTGCATGTTGCGAATCACGAACGCTCAAATCCATCCCATTAACATAAATCAAATCAATGAGTTATACAACAAACTGGATCATATCTAAAGAGGAGCACGAAGAAAGATTCGTATGACAGAAACTATCAACTGTACAGAACCTGGGAAAGAATATTTGGTACACAGTTACAACAGCAGCAACAACATTTTAACCACAATCCTTCTATTTCATCGTGTTCCTTAGTATACTCCTCTAAAGACCAACTACTTCACAACACTACAATTTAACAGTACACTTTCAATATATGCATTCTTCAATCATGAACTAATAATCATCTGTTCCTGAAGAAATTGAGATCCCAACGGCGTAACAGGCCATCCATGATATTGCTTGTCGGGTTCTTCTCAACTTTAACAACGACTCTCGTCTGATCATTCACGTCGGCATCGAATGTACCCTGACTGCCTGATGTTTTATCACCACGAGATGTCACCCCAGTAGTTTCTTGTCCCATTGGATGCTGTGCAGCATCATTTCTTGCCCAGACATTTGAAAAATCGACAAAGTCACCACCAGGTAAATTACCATTACATGGTGATGTGTCGCTTGGAGAAGTTTCTTCCGTCTTTGGTGCTGAAATTGGAGTGCAAAACAGTGGAGATTCTAATACTGATTTGCTCCGTTTAGGAAGTGGCATCTGGGATGCTGGTTCGTGATCCTTGACAGTTGATGTGGTAATTGAGTCTGTTATTATGGAATCGCTCCAGTTAGAATCCCCTTGTTCATTCTTTAGTGCTGGTTCTGGTTTTGTTTCTGGTTCTGGGAGTTTATTACCACCGTTGGATGATGGTTGAGGGTGTGTAACCTCCAAGTCCTTCAGCGACTCAAGCACAGCTTCCATGAACATCTGAAAATTTGGCGAAAATCAACAAATAACATATCATTTCAAGGCGAAAAACATGTGGATCTAAGGAGATTGATCCCAAAAAAATTCGAATTTTACCCTTTCTTCTTCCTCCACGTTGCTTGGGAAATCTGATAAAGTATCGAGAGGATACTCAACATATTCATCATCATCAATTGACGCAGGCGCATGAGAACAATGGCTGCCATTGGCGAGTTCAAAGCTGATCATACTAGAAGATGATGGATGAGAATCAGATCCCCTACTTTCCACCTGGAGAGTACAGAGGATCGTGGTGAGTCAGATGCACTGAAGAACTGCATCTATTGCACAAAAATCAGAAAAGGTATCATTCTGGTACGTACATATTAAAGCACAACAAAAAGTGTTCCCGATATTTGAAATTATACCAGGGATGTCCAATTAATATTTGTGCTAAAATTTATAGAGATACCTGCGTATCAAGTTCATTATTTTTAGATGAAATATCAGCGGGAACCTGCATAAAACAAAAACAGCAATCAGCCATTTGCCACTGATTATTGCAGAAGAAAACCACAATATCTAGTGGTTCCCTACCCAAAAGCTTTGGCGTGGAGAATGAGCAAAAGGAAAAACCATATGAACATATTTCAAATAATTAATCTCTTTATGGTGCCAAGGTAACCCATCTTCCTTCCGCATTTGTCACTGTTTTAAAGAGATATATCTTACCACTATTGTACTCATAGGTCTCCTGGATCGAAGTTGTTTAATGGCATCCTCGGTGCTACTAGTTGTTGCACCTGAATAAAAATAAATTCAAGCAAGCGTGTCTATTTGAGAAAAGAGGAAAATAAGATTGAAAAGCACAAAAACCTGAGCAAAAAAATATGAGCGTTTACCAGAAGGTGAACCCACTAATTCATCAGAATATTCCGCATCACGAGAAGTGCTCAGACTATTCTGGAGATAATAAATGAACGTTGTGCTTTAGTCAGAGATTTATCCATTAGAAGACCGCCAAAATCAATAGTGTCAAAGAAAGAAATCAATTTACCTTCCCGAAGTAGTCTCTAGTCAAGTTATAAAATGCACTTTCTATTTCATCCTCTGGAGGTTGTAATACATTGTTGAAAAAAATACAAATCGAATCAAAGTAAAATTGAGGTCGGGGAGAATTGTGATCACCCTCAAATTTGATTATATTTTTGTCCCCCTGCAGATTTACGGATATAAGGGCATGGACACAAAAATAACACGAGATAATAGCACAAACATGTCGCATGAAAAACTTAGTATCATTACCGCTTATTAAATAACGAGAGAGAAAAATTCATCAAAATATTAAACGAGGAAAATTCAATCAGAGTTGGAAGACAGATCTTGCACAATAAGGAAAAGATTAGCCATCAGCTGGAGTGAAAGTGGTGAAGCATCCTATAACAGAAACACTTCTAATGGCACTGCGAATCTTAGTTAAATGAATTAGAGCATACATGAACGACCATGAGTTATTCTCAATCTTGTACTCGTGCCCTCATGGGCTTTCACCTGCGTCATTACTCACAGTATTCTCTCACTTCTGACAGTGTTTTTCGTCTTTTTTAACACTCGAACCCAGGATCTCTAGGCTTAAGTAACTAGGTTCCAAGAGTGTGAGTACCAATTGAGCGTAGCCCATAGTCGTTACAATACTTAAAGCTGGAGGTCATGTGTTCGAGTGTTGGGAAGACAAAAGAAACCATGGTCGTTATAGTAACAATAGTCATCCATGGTGAGACTCGTGTTTTTCTCACATTTGAAAAGGATAACTGAAAACATTATCCTTGTACCTAGTTTTGGACATACGCTGATTCGACAGGTTGAACAATCAAATTAAACTCCATTTGAAATGAAATGCATTTAATGAAGGGAAAAAATTATGGCATCTGCTTTCACAGGCTATTAAAAAATCATCTACCTTGGATATAGTTCATTTAATTTTGTGACAGGCAAATAGCATGGACAGACATGTATCAGTCTCAAAGAAATTACCATATAAGCATCAAATATCCGATCAGAATGATGGGGTTGTATGAAATCATCATCAACGGCATGACCAAAAAGAACTGGAACAAAGCAAGATTTTGCAACCTAGAAAATAAGCAAGTACTCAATTTCGTTAAAAAAAGTACACAAACAAGTGGTTGTACAAAGCAAGATTTTGCAACTTAGAAAATAAGCAAGTACTCAATTTCGTTAAAAAAAATACACAAACAAGTGGTTGTAACCTAAAGACCCAGAAAAATGGATAAAGAATCACCAGTCATAGAAACAAGTATCAGCTAAATAAACTTCAAAGAAAATATATTTTTTTCTTCATGGTTAGTCAACCCTAAAATGGTGTCACCATAATGGTCTCAGATGGAATCGCCTCTTTCGCCTTTACCAAAATTAAACTTTTATTTGATCATTCTGATGTGAGTCACTCGATCTGAATCCAAATAAACTTGGTCGTGCTTTGCAACCAAACTTAAGAAATACACACTACTGGTGACGACTAACAACCATGAATTAGAAAACTCGAATTTATAGTGTCTGGATGTTAAGTGACACAAGTCATCCTTCAACCGTGTATAAAATTGGCATGCTACCAATTTTTATGCATATCACTAGTACAGAATCAGAATTTCATGAAAAAGAAAGAAAATTATCTCCGCATGGAACAAAAAAATCACAAAATAATGTGTGTTCATGTATGTAAACACATGCACACCATGTACAATATTACTATCCATAAAAAATTAATTCGTGGAAATATATTTAAAAACCATGTTTATCGATAAATAAATAAGTAACCAAATCCAGCCCACACAGATATACAAGCAACAACTTATATACCACAAACAATTTTTTCTACACATAAATATGAGCATTGCTATTTATTATACACTTTGTTTTTAAAATTTCTCATATTCATGAAAGTGTTGAAAACTTGGGAAGATTTCCTACACCGTGATGTGTATAAAAACCAAGTGAAGCTACAATCTTAAGAGCATAATGAGGAAGTTGGAAGAAAGTCTATATGATTGGGTCAACGTACATGTAAATTAAAGAAATATAAGGAACATAAATATCTTAGGGTACACTCATGATCAAAGATAACAGTTCAGGATACCTTGATTGCATTGAGCTCCATTATGTCAAATTTTGCCTTTTTCTGAATAGCCCTACGCATATACTGGATTGCAAACTTAACCTGGAAATGAGAAAGTACAAAACTGTTTAACAAACAGTGGACTGGGCCCAAAGTAAAAGAATGGATAACAGACGATGACTCATGTTCATACAACATTGACCTGAAACTAGGTTGATAAATTGGTAGCTTACAGTGAATCTGGGAAGACGAACTTTGTAAGTATCAACCAATTCCATCATCAAGTCAACTAAATCAGAGAAGGGGCTGTCTAGCACCATTCCTGCTATGGAAGGATCCTCAACTCCATACATCAAGCTGAAAGAGTAGAATGTCATGTCTATTGAGTATTGGCATAGTCCTATAACCGACACAGAACATCTGCAAACTTGGAGCAAAATGATGCCCCGATAATCACACAATGTTTATGTCCCACCCCAAAAAAAAAAAATGTGTGCATACACAGCTAGAGAAGCTATCCTTTCTGTTTTTGCTCCTTCTAAGCAGTATGAAGAGAAAGCATTATTTATATGCCTTCGTACATAAGACATCAACACCCAGCTTTCAAGTTCACTGATATAAGGAATTCATGAAACAGTCCCGCCCGACTTTATTAGATATCCATCAAGTCTTATATTCCATATAAGCTTGTAGCTTGCAGCATATGTAATATCAGGTATTGGTTTTACACAGATACACAGAGACAGCTTCTAGAGAAGTTCCCTCCACCAAAGATAACTATTTAAAGCATAATTATTTGACAATGTATCCAAGCATGGCACACCTGCAATTCAAACCATTGTTCTAAAATGCGGACTTAACTGGTGCCTAAGTGGAATGTGTGAAGTGTGGGAAAAGTGTAACGATATGGCCAAAAACGGAAAAAGGAACCGTCAAGCCATAAGTTAACTATACTAAGAGTGTTTAGCATCCAATAAAAGTGTCCGCTTTTTAGTTTTAATATTAATATTACAATTTATGTTATTTAATAAAAAATATAAATGCAGGGTGGGTTGATGAATAAGAAGATGAAACAAAATAGTAATGCAAGATTGCTGAACAGTCAAATGATGAAGGATAAATTAGAGAGTTTACTACCAAATGATGCTAGTAATAAACAATATTGGATAGTTCAAGGCCTACGGCCTACCAAATGATGCTAGTAATAAACAATATTGGATAGTTCAAGGCTGTAATGATGAAGAACTTCATCAATACCTTACAACCTATAAAAGATATCAATGCTAAAGCAATTAGGGACTTCGACGAAAATGAATTTATATCGGAGACATGAAGATGATTTTGATGAAGAAAAGGTTATTTAATCCGACAAAAAAGTTAACTAATGCTCGGGCTTTTTTAGTATCAGGTATTATGGTAGGAAACTATTAATAATTACAATTTTGCGAATTTTGTATTTTTGAACTTGAAATGTTGTGAATTTAGTCTTAAATTTATTATGTTTATCCATAATTTTATCTATTGTTTGGCCTAAGATACAGAAAATTATATTAAATTTTAAAGTATCTATTTACGCTTAAGCTCCAACTAAGTATGTTTTAAGTCAGTAATATTAACGCTTGCTTGACCTCGACAATTCGCCACAGTGCTTTCTAGAACCTTGACTCTAACCGAGTGACAAGAATAGAGAAACTAACCTAGTAACAGCACCCATGGAGCGGCCCCATAAACCAATCAAGGAAACATTCCCATCCCCCCTTAGATATTTAACAACAGCTTGGAGATCATCCTTCTGCAGAGTGACCACCACATTGGATCATTAAAATACAGGACTAGAATCTAGCGATTACTGAAAGCTAGTAAAACATAGCTGGGATATATGGCATAGCATTTGAAATCAGACTGGAGAATAAAATCAAAAAATGAGCAGAGAAATTAATATGGACATATTTATTTTAACTTGAAGCTTTTGCAAGCTGCTAAAGATTTACAATTGATAGAAACTTTTTGCACTTCCAGGTTCCAAGTTATCAAGCATTTTTTTAATATCTCCTCCTGCGGAGTTATTTCTAGTGTCCAAGATTTCTTGACAGATGATGAACAGATGGGCATATCAACGGGGTCAGATAACATGTGATGGCAGGACATGAGGTAGTAACCACTTACTTCATTCCACCCCAGAGTGACGTGTTCTCCTCCAGAGAGTCCAGAACCAGAGAAATCAAGAGTAAAAACAGTAATATTTGACGGTAACAATATAATGGCAGCTTCACTGGCATCTGTGCGGCAACCACTGAAAAAATATGAAAGACACATATTAAACAAAAAATATGAGAGTGAACAATCTTAACTTCACATACCTAGGTCTTACGTATATTCAGCGTAGAAGCCTTACTTCCCTTGAATTACAGGGACATTGCAGCGCAGGTACATTTTATAATCATATTTCTCAAGCCCAATATTAAACATTAATATGTGGGTAATGACTGCATGCACATCACATGATACCGGAACTAGCTACTATATCAAAACAGACAGTCGCATGTACTAAGTGTAGAGAGAAAGGAAACAGGCTAGTCAAATTCACACTTGATGTGCAGCTTCGGTAGTTATCAAACCCTAATAAAGTGCAACCAATCTTGCCAGATGGTCAACTAAGGATAAAGAAACAGAAGAAAAACTAACAAAATAAAGATATCAATGACCAGAAATTTGATCCAAACATACCCAACAAGTTCTCAGGAATCACTCACTATTTTAAATATCATGGATTGCAACTCAACCACATGCAAGAATACTGATACAATAACTTCCAGGTCCAAACAGAGGTTTCTTCCACTAACCCGAATTACTGACCTATTTCCATGGCAGTAAATTACACAGGGTAGTGCATTTCCTTCAGGACTGACTATAGGCTTGTAATGGCTACATTGAAGAACATCTCCTCGGCTATTTATCACCTGAAAGATTAAAAAAATTTATATTGAAAAAATTATTTGTTAATCAAAGTTCGCACAAAATGAAAGAATTGCTCCACCTGCACAAGATCCATTTCCCATTACACATGTGGGTCTTTTTTCTACTAGTCCAATATTTTTGTAATTATCGTAATTCTTCAGCGGGTAAGATGTGACACTAAGATTTTCTACTACATATTTTGAGAGTGGCGCCAAAGACATACCTATTCAACTGATAGCTGCAAAATATCCCACGTTAACCGAGGACCTCACTCCCAAAAATGGAAAGACCAATATTAAATGAAGAACCAATTCAACAAATTTTTGCTTATACTGTTCAAAATATCTCTAACTCAAATTTTTGTCAATGTAAGTTGTCTATTACCAGAAATTCAAGCCTGTGGCCTAAAGAGAGCATTATGTAGAAAATCCATTTTTTCCAACACTATGCCACAATGCTTGATTCCACTGACAATATATTAGTAAAATGATGGGAGTCCGGTTATAGCTAGCGCAATTTGCGCTATGGTTGGCTAGCTTACCGGTGATTAATGGTCTAAAAGACTAAAAGTACCACACCAAAGACCAAGCAGCAATGGTGGTTCAAGACATTATTTAAAAACAGAAAGTGAAACACAGTACAACAATCGCTCTTTTATGCCAACAGCATTCTAACAGCTCTGTTTTGCTCTCAAGATGTGACGATAAGGATCTATAATATGAGGATAAATAAATTAAAAAATGTGATAACATAACTATTTTTAAATGCAATTGTTATAAAACTCGAGTCAAATGTTAGATGAGGCAAGGAAGCGGAGTTCTATCCTTCGCACCAAACAGTACTTAAAGGTATTAAACAAGGTATAAATAAACAATAAATAGAATAAAATTTAATGCTCCCAATAACTAATCCTACATAGTTGTCAAATGCGCAAAAAACTTAGCGAATCACACAACCAGCACTTCAGTGCACTCCAAAGCATGCGCCTTCCATGAAGTGCACGTTTTTTTGCGTTTTTTTGTGTTTCATAGAAAAACAGCTTTTTTATTTAAAAAATCTAACAGACGAGAAATCGCCAACTACAAGTATGATTTCTCCTATATTTATTAAAAATAGAGCAAGAGAAACCCTAATATATTGTTGTAGCCTTTGCCATTTGCCCTCACATTCAAATATTTGATACTTGTAAGATGAAAATGATGATGATTTAATATCTGATATCTCATGTTTCATATTTTTTAAAATGAATTGATTTTATTTTTATTTTTTACAATATTTTATTTATTGTGCATTACATGTGCTTTGCGCTTTAAGCCCCAGGATACCTGAGCGCTTACGCCTTGCGCTTTTGACAACTATGAATCCTACGCATATCATGTCCATTTTCTACTAAACAAATTTAGGACTTTAAATGAGCTTCAGGAATCCATTTTCAGGGCAACTAGATGTACAAGAAGGATTATAGATAGCAACTTGCAAGGTGTAAGAAAATGGACGACAAGATGTGCAAGAAAGATTATAGATATAGCAACTTACAAGGTGCAAAATTATCAGGTGTTCCTTTCTGATTCAACAGGATTTTAGTTATAAGAAACTTGAAAAACAACCCATTACAGTTGCAAAGATTGCAAAAAAAAAGAAAAAAGAAAAAAGAAAAAAAAAGAATTAGTGAGAGAATAAGACAGAAAAAGATAAGTGAATCCAAGTACTACACGTAAATAGTGTCTCACCTCCAAATCTTTCCTTTGGTACCACTTGCCTTTCAGCGTAAATTCTTGATCTAACAAATCATTTTTTGGATTGTATTCAGCTCTGTATTAAAAAAGCAGATAAATAACTGAATTTATTCTCATGGCTACAAAATCCAAAAAATGGGTTGAGAAAGCATGTCAAAAAATTCTCTAACATTTATCATGTTTTGTTTAAAAAGCAACAAAGACATCTCAATTTCTTAGCCATAAAAAAGTTGACTATTTTTCATAATGCATGTAGAGGAGATCTTGCGCATATCACGCTCAATTATTTTGTCTAGGTGCATCTTCATGACTTAGATTGTCTCATTAACTTGTTCCATCAAATTTAAATAACCAGTAAGCCAGACAGACCATAGTTAAGTCCACGACATGCATTTTTTTGCTCAATCTAGAGCAGAAATTTTAATATCACCAAGGCTTGTACAATGATGATTGAAGCATGTAGCGTGTTTTTATATCACAAGGAATAAGTTATTTTCTGTTAGCTAATAACCCTCAAGCATAATGTTCTAATTGTACCCTGCCAGAAAACAAATTGAAGGTTAGTCGGTATTACTCTTACTCATCAGTTCCCAGTCACGAGATGCGATGGTGAAAAAATATAATGGTGGATAAGCACAGCACTATATCTAGGCTCTTCTCACTTAGGAAAGTTCTCCCACATTTTATTAGGTGAAACTACATTCCAAGAAAGTTTTTATCCACCAACTATATATTCTAGTTTTTATCCACCAACTATATATTCTATTTTTAGTTCAATGGTTGATAGACTCAATCAAAAAACTATTCTGAGAATGCCAAATAAGGTATTTAGAGATTAAATGATGAATGACTTCCAACCAGTTAAGCACCGGCATGTCAGTTACATCACTAGGTTGAAAATTGTATCCTGTGATTGAATATTTTGAACTACATGACAACTCCTGTGAACACTTTAGCACCTTCAGAAACATTTCCTTAAATAAGCATACTAATTGCTGGCATAGCTCTCAGTAAAGTTCCTCAAATATAAGTAACTAAACTCTAGTCTAAATTGTGCGTTGTTCTTCTTCCAGTGTTAGTATCTCGACAAAACAGAATCTTTCCACCATGCCCACAAGTCATATAGCTCGCGAAAAGACAAGTAATCCATTTAAAATAATCGTCGAGACTTGAAATTCCAAAACTAAATAAGGAGACACAGAAAAAAGTTAGTATTATAGAATTTGAACCTAGCAATTCAGCAAGCAAAATTATCAAATGTAAACATTAAAGCACCAAATCCGAACAACATCAATAAAAAGTAGATCAAACCAATCAAACAACATATTAATATTAATATAACCAATCAAATACAAATAAAAAGTAGTTAATTTCAGCCAGACCCAGCAACATATAACATATTCTCAAAACCAACCTCTGATGTTTTTGAAAAAAGCCAAAAAAAAAAAAAACAAGCTTGACCAACAGATAAATAAATATATGCAGTGTAAATAAACCTAGACAGAGAGTTGAAAAGATAAGACGAAAGCAGTAAAGATTTGATTTTTCTCACCTGGGTGGTCTTATAATGAAGTTTATAAGCTGTTCCATGGGAAAGATTCAAGCAATCAAGATCTACCCTTTTCCCTTCTATTCTATATGGAAACTGGTCACTTTTCCCCACAAAATTTTCAAAAAGTTGTGCAAGTGAAAAATTGTTTTGCTCCGAACAAACAGAAACAACAAAATTAGAAGTTGCGGTATATGATTCGTAGTTTAGATTCAAAGAAAAAAGAGTGTGAAGGTTGAAAAGAAATAGCACTAGGAACGGGTCTTTGAATCTTTGGTGTTCTATTAGGAAAAGAGAAACGAATCAAATTGGAAACCGGCCCTTGTGATTTCTTACTTTGGTGGTCGTTTAATGCACCGTGAATCTGGATTTCGTTTCTTGAAACGAATTTTACTTTTATATTAAGAAATTTATTGTTCATTGATGATTAATAAATCTCTTCTTTTTTTAAAAGAAAAATATAATGGGCTGTCATTGAATTTGTATTATATTATGTGTTAACTTAATGATATATTGTTTTAATTAAATTATATTGATTGTGATATTTTGAAATAGTCTAAAAACACTCAACTCTAATATGATTTGCATCGCTAAATCGTTAATCATGAAAAATTATTAAGATTACTCGAGATGGTTTTATTAGTTAAATTTGTCTAACGAATTTTCAAACAATAAAAAAATATTATTTTTTATTACAAAATATTATTTTTCGTTTCATGTATGAATCCATCCATCCAATATAATCTTACTCGAGATCTATATGATGAAAAATACTTTATGTAACGTGATTCTAACATACAAAAATTAGGTAATTATAATTTTTAAATATCCTTTAGTTTAAAGAGCGCAATCACCTCTCCTGTTATTATGTCTCTTCGTGTTCCAATAGCTAAGTTGTTAAAAGACTAAGTTCTGACTTTATCCAAAATAATGATAATTTTAAGCACTCAACCCTAAAAAATAGTAAATTTTTACTTGTTTCCATCCAAAAGTTTGTGTAGCAATTTCTTTTAGTCGAGAAAGAGTTTCTTATAATAGAACTTCGAACTTGAAACTTTGTCCAAAATTAAAATCTCGATAATATATGAATTATAAGTTATTCATCGTTTGTGTAATATTTCATCCTTAAACTGACGGGCAAAATTCACAATCATCTCCACAAAAATGTTTATAATCATTATTAAATATATAAGAGACTCACAATTATTTTAGTCTTCTTCACAATGATCTCCAATTTTTTCTCTCAAAATTGTGAAAATATGACATTCAGGTAATTTTTTTAATATAAAATAATTAATTTAATTTTAAAAAAATACAACTCATGCGCACATGAATTATAAAGGAGAAATGAAAATAAAAAGAGATGTTCCTCAAATCTCATCTTGTTGTGAAAAGTAAAAATTTATGGTAAAAAGTAAAAATCTCAGACTCTCAAAATTTACCAAACTACACACTTTATAATATTTTTCTCTCTACTCAATTGTGAATTTCTTCACAAATGGTTAGGCTATTTATAGAATTTCTTTACAAATAATCCAAAAATAAAATACATCATTACCTACATCATCACACACTAATTTTCAATAGTTACAACTCTTATTTTCAACATTCAAATATTCAACACACACATTTTAAATATTATTTTTCAACATTTAAATATATTATTTTCAACGCTCCCCCTTGTGATGATGATCATGATACGAAGATGTCTTCATTACGTGTTTTTGTACTGCCTCGTTAAAAATCTTACTAGGAAAAACTCATTGGGATAAAAACCATAGTAAGGGAAAAAGAGTGCAGTCACGTAAACTCCCCCTCATGTTGACACGAACAATTCTTCACAAATTTCGTAGATTGCGCATCCCAATATTATATATGTGCTTTCTGAATATTGACGTAGGAAGTGACTTTGTGAAGAGATCTGATGAGTTTTCACTTGATTGAATGTGACGAACATCAATACATTTATTCTTCTCTAGCTCTTTGGTGAATGCGAAGAACTTAGGAGGAATATGTTTAGTTCTGTCGCTTTTTATGTATCCCTCTTTCATTTGAGCAACACATGCAGCATTATCTTCATATAGTATCACAGGCTTTTCGTCGAATGATAATCCGCATGAGATTTGGATATGTTGGGTAATTGATTTTAACCACACACATTCACGGCTTGCTTCATGTAGTGCAATAATCTCGGCATGGTTTATGAAGTTGTTACGAGTGTTTGTTTCTGTGAACGCCAAGAAATTGCAGTGCCTCCACGAGTAAATACATATCCAGTTTGAGAATGTGCCTTGTGTGGATCAGATAAGTATCCAGCATCAGCATAACCAATTATACTTGGATTATCATCTTTTGAATATAAAAGTCCCAAGTATGTCGTTTCATCGTAGATAACGGAATATATGTTTAATTCCGTTCCAGTGTCTCTTTGTTGGATATGTGATAAATCTTGCCAACAGGATTTACGGCAAAAGATATATCAGGGCTTGTACAATTTGTAAGATACATAAGGGCACCGATAGCACTTAGATATGGTACTTCTGGACCAAGAATATCTTCATCATCTTCACATGGACGGAATGGATCCTTTTCTATGTTTAATGATCTAACAACCATTGGAGTGCTTAAAGGATTTGATTTATCCATATTAAAACGTTTAAGGATCTTTTCTGTATAATTTGTCTGGTGAACAAACATTCCACATTCTTTTTGTTCAATTTGTAAACCCAAACAATACTTGGTTTTTCCAAGATCCTTCATTTCAAATTCTTCCTTCAAGTATGACACAACTTCTTGAATTTCCTTATTCGTTCCAATTATGTTTAAATCATCAACATATACAGCAATAATTACGCATCCGGATGTTGTTTTCTTAATGAAAACACAAGGGCATATTGAATTATTTACATATCCCTTTTTCATCAAGTGATCACTTAGTCGATTATACCACATTTGACCGGATTGCTTTAACCCATATAATGATCTTTGTAATTTTACAGAATAACATTATCCGGGTTTTGAACTTTGTGCTTCAGGCATCTTAAATCCTTTAGGGATTTTCATATATATATTACTATCAAGTGATCCATATAAGTAAGCTGTAACAACATCCATAAGACGCATTTCTAAATTTTCAGATACCGCCAAGCTAATCAAATACCGAAACGTAATTGCATCCATCACGGGAGAATACGTTTCTTCATAATCAATTCCAGGCCTTTGAGAAAAACTTTGTGCAACAAGTCGAGCTTTATATCTTACTATTTCATTTTTCTCATTTCGCTTTCTAATAAAAACCCATTGTATCCAACAGGTTTTACACCTTCAGGTGTAAGGACTATAGGTCCAAAAAATTACGTTTATTTAGCGAATCCAATTCAACCTGGATGGCTTCTTTCCATTTTATTCAATCCTGCCGATTTTTACATTTACCAAAAGATTTTGGTTCATGATCTTCATTATCATTTATGATATCGATTGTCACATTATAAGAAAATATATCATTAATTTCTTCTATATCTTTTCGGTTTCATATTTTTCCAGTATTAATATAATTGATAGAGATTTCATGATTCTCGTCAGTTTGTGGTTCTGACAGAACATTTTCATCATCATGTGTTTTTTCAGGAACAACATTCTCTATTTTGTGATCATCATGTGTTTCTTCAGGAACATCATTCTTTATTTTGTGATCATCGTGCTTCTCTATGAATTTTCTTTTTCGAGGATTTTTATCATTGGAACCGACTGGCCTTCCACGCTTCAGGCATTTAATGACATCATGAGTATTTTCAATTTATTTCTTCGGAATTTCAATTCGAGTAGGGGCATTTGCAGCATGTATATATGATTTAGTTACCCCTTTTTTGTCTGCAAATGCATCTGGTATTTGATTTGGTATTCTTTGCAAGTGCACAATTTGCTGTACATCTTTTTCACATTGTTTTGTTCTTGGATCCAGATGTAACAATGATGATACATACCATGTAATTTCTTTTCGGTATGTTTTTGTTCTCCCCCTAACATTGGGAAGATTTCCTCATTAAAATGACAATCAGCAAAACGTGCTGTGAACACGTCGCCTGTCTGAGGTTCAAGATATCGAATGATTGATGGACTATCATAACCGATATAAATTCCAACCTTTCTTTGAGGTCCCATTTTCTTTCGTTGCGGTGGTGCAATAGGCACATACACCATACATCCAAAAATTCTCAGATGAGAAATGTCTGGTTCTTTACCAAATGCAAGCTGCAATGAGGAGTATTTATGATATGCACTTGGTCTGATGCGAATTAATGAAGCAGCATGTAAAATTGCATGTCCCCATATAGAAATAGGGAGCTTTGTTTTCATAATCATTAGTCTAGCAATCATTTGCAGACGTTTAATCAATGATTCAGCCAATCCATTCTGTGTATGTACATGAGCAACAGGATGCTCAACAATGATTCCCATAGACATACAATAATCATTGAAAGTCTGGGAAGTAAATTCATCAGCATTATCAAGTCTAATTTTCTTGATTGTATAATCGGAAAATTGATTCCTCAATTTTATTATTTGAGCAAGTAATCTTGCAAATGCAACATTTCGAGTTGACAATAAACATACATGTGACCATCTGCTGGAGGCATCAATCAATACCATAAAGTATCTGAATGGTCCACATGGTGGATGGATTGGTCCACAAATATCACCCTGAATACGTTCAAGAAACATTGGTGATTCAGTTTGGATTTTGGCTGGTGATGGTCTTATAATAAGTTTTCCAAGAGAACATGTTTTACATTGAAACTTATTATTCTGAAAGATCTTCTGGTCTTTCAGTGGATGACCATATGTATTTTCTATAATTCTTCGCATCATTGTTGAACCAGGATGTCCTAATTCGATCATGCCAATTTGTTAATATTGAAGAATTATCTACTACCATGTTTGATTCAATGAGACTTATATGCGTATAATACAATCCAGTATGGAGCATTGGTAGTTTTTCAATCACATATTTCTTTCCTGATTTATATGTGATAAGACACATATATTTCTCATTCCCTTCATTCATTGTTTGAGTATCATACCCATGTGAATATATATCATTAAAACTCAACAAATTTCTTTTCGATTGTGGTGAATATAAAGCATTATTAATCAAAAATTTTGTACCATTAGGTAACAAAAATTGTGCTTTACCACATCCTTCAATCAAGTCTACAAGACCTGATATTGTATTCACCGTTGTTTTTAGTTCCAAGAAATATCTTTTATCTCGAAGGATAGTGTGCGTTGTACCACTATCGGGTATGCAAACTTCAGCTTTGCTCATAGCATTTTCCATATTTGAACTTAAAAAAAAATATGCAATGAAATAAGATTACTGACAATACATATAACACATATCATAATTGTACAATAAAACATTATTATATGAATACATGAAAAATAAATTATTGTACATTTATATTCTACCATTATATTGTTCATTCTCAGAGAAATCATTGAGAAAATCAGTAGCATCAATATTGTTCATTTCTATCCCACCAACATATTGATCATTTCCAGAGAAATCATTCATAAAATCAGCAGCATCAAAATGAGTTGAATCACTCAAACGGTCACTGTGTTCAGTGAAGTTGGTCTCTTTTTCTTTCCCCTCTATCGATTCTTTATAGAGCTTGCAAAGGTGCTCAGGGGCTCGACAAATACGAGACCAATGTCCTGCAGTGCCGCATCTGAAACAAGAACTTTCAAATCTTTTCGAGTGATTTTCATTAACACTCATGTTCTCATGATGCCTTTTCTGTGGGTGGTTCGTGACGCCCTTTTGAGATGAGTTATAAAAATAACTATCTCTATTGTTTTCAAAACCACGGCCTCGACCACGACCACGACCAATTCCACGTCCACGACCTCGACCTCGACCTCGACCAAAACCTTGTCTTTGAATTTGATTTTGGTTTCCATGTTTAAATTCATTTTTACTTACATCATTTACTTCTGGAAATGCTGTTGATCCAGTGGATCGGGACTGATGATTTCTCATTAGCAGCTCGTTGTTCTTTTCCGCCACAAGAAGACAGGCGATAAGTTCAGAATATCTCGCAAATCCACGCACTCTATATTGTTGCTGTAAAGTTATATTTGATGCGTGAAACGTGGAAAATATTTTTTCAAGCATTTCCAATTCTGTAACCTCATGTCCACAAAATTTTAGCTGCGAGATTATTCGATACATCGCTAAATTATAATCACTGACTTTCTTAAAATCTTGGAATCTTAACATATTCCATTCATCACGGGCGGTCGGAAGTATAACTTCCCTTATATGTTCAAATCTTTCTTTCAATCCTTTCCACAGAGCCATGAGATCTTTTTCGATGAGATATTCACATTTTAAACCTTCATCGAGATGTCGACGCAAAAATATTATAGCTTTTGCTTTTTCTTGTGATGAAGATATACCATTTTCTTTAATGGTCTCGCTTAGACCCAATGACTCAAGATGCATTTCTACATCGAGAGTCCATGGCATATAATTTTTTCCCGTGATGTCGAGCGCAACAAATTCGAGCTTTGTCAAGTTTGACATGGTGGTACTAAAAAAATTACGATGCATTTTATTAGTTAATGAATATTGCAATACAAAGTAATGGATAAACAACAAGTACAAGCATTTGTAAAAATAAAGAAAACACACGAGGAAGATATTCTCCGATAAATAAAAGACTCGTGAGTATGATAACCAAAATAATTAAAAATAACCTTGAGAAAGTCATCTTCTTTTTTCTTCGAAAAATTTGATGAAGAATAATTTTTTAGAGAATAGAAGAAAGTTGGAGTGATTGAAAGAGTTTGTGAGATCATATTTATAGGGCAAAAACTAGTCGTTTGTTACCGTTTATGACCGTTGGTGTACAAAAAAATAAATGTATGCATTTGTATTATTTTATGGTAATAATATGGTGTATATAAAATTAGTCATATTTAAATAATTATGTATATCATATCACATTATTATAATGACGTGTCATAAGTTATTTTGTTTAAAAATCTTATAGGCTTTTATACTTGTCGTATCCCTTACCGGGACTGTGGGATGTCGTCTTAACATCATCCCAGGATTTATAACAAGTTTTTGAAAAATTTAATGTAAATAATAACATTATATTATATATTAAATATATGCACAATAAATAAATAACAGTAAAATAAATATTATTACTTTTGTTACCTTTTTCTTCTGTATGGAGCTTGGAAAAGTATGGAGGACTTTTAGAGCTTCATGCTGATAACGTGTTGTGAAAAGTAAAAATTTATGGTAAAAAGTAAAAAATCTCAAACTCTCAAAATTTACCAAACTACACACTTTATTATACTTTTCTCTCTACTCAATTGTGAATTTCTTCACAAATGGTGAGGCTATTTATAGAATTTCTTTACATATAATCCAAAAATAAAATACATCATTACCTACATCATCACACACTAATTTTCAATATTTACAACTCTTATTTTCAACATTCAAATATTCAACATTCAAATATTCAATACACATATTTTAAATATTATTTTTCAACATTTAAATATATTATTTTCAACACATCTAAAATTAACGTGTTATCCTATAGTTCGAAAGAAGCAAAAGCAATGTCACCATCTTTTAACAAATATCCTTACGCCTCAATCTTTATTGGATAATTTTTTGAACTTAGTTTGCTTAATTCTACGACCTAATCTTGTTTTATGTATTCATGAATTAAGATAATTTATCTCGTACGTAGTACTTTTACAAGTATTATCAACAATAACTCGTTTTTGGTTGCACGATTTATGCATTTGATCCTTTCTAATTTTTTAAAACTTGTAAACCACTAAAAAGTTTTTAATTTTAAAAAAAATTATCATCCAACACCAATTTTTTTTTTGAGATTAGCTACATTAAACATAAATATTGTCGCAAATTTATGATGGAAATAAGAAATATGTCATCGATATAAATTAACGATCGCATTTGTGTTCTATCACTAAACCGACAGTACAGATTCCTTCGCTAACTCCTTTTACGATCCATCCCTATTCACAATCTTTTTTGTAGAGCAAGATTCAATCAGCTTCGTTGAATGAATAAAATTAAAACCAAATAAAAGAGGAAACTCATGCATTTACTAAATATAAGTATATATATTTCATGGTCCTTGCTTCTCAATTTTTTTGCTACATTTATTCTCAACAATTTGTGAAGATTGTTTGTTATGTATGTAGGGTGATTGTGGCACTTCCTACCAGTCTTATCTCAATTGGGCCAAAAACTAACAGAATTAACTGTCATGTAAGATTACCAAATTACCCTCAAACCACACACTAGATTCTGGTTAATTATGACCTTTTTTCACATTCATACTTAATTCTGATCTTTAATGGCTGGTAAGAAGAAACACAAGGATGACAAAGTAAGATACATATACATCCTTCATGGATAAAAGTAATGTTATATGCTCGCATGCATGAAGAATACTGAAAAAATTTTGTTTCTATTAAAGAATTAATTATTTCGTCCAATTAAAATTTACTGCATACAGGTTGTGGTTGCAGAATTCAAGGTTTCCATGTATTGCAATGCATGCGAAAGAAGTGTTGCGAAAGCCATTTCCAAAATCAAAGGTTATCTATTCCCCTGGGTTTCTGATATATCATATTAGTGCTTCAACCTGCATTTGCCATGCTATATCACTATATATAATGCGAAATGAATATGCCAAAATGAGGACTATTGTCATTCAACAAATTGGTTGGAAATTGTTATTTTTTTGGATGACGAGTGAAATAACATGTTTTAGAGAGTCGAGGACGTAAAAATTTTGTGGGGATGATCAGATGCATCGAGGTAAGTGTGCAAAGAGTAACATTAAGTGGATGTCGCATCATGTACCAAGTAAAAATACGAAAGAAGAAACATGCAACTTGTTGTGCGCTAAAATCCATATTCGCTCTATTTCTATAAAATTAACAGGAGTTGAAAAGTTTATGACGGACATGAAGAATCACAGAGTGATGATTACTGGTAGAATTAACCCTCAAAAGGTAATGAAGAAGTTGAAGCGAAAGACGGGAAAGAGGGTGGAGCTTGTTGATGAAGAAGATCATGACAATAACGAGGGGAACAAAGGGGACATGGGGGAACAGGTAATGGATTATTGGATGGCAGATCGTTTTGATGATAGTGAACTTCACATGATGTTTAGTGATGAGAATGCCAACGCTTGTTCGATAATGTAAGCTACATTATTGCACGTACGAATCAAAGCTGCTTTCCTTGAAAATAGTAAAAAGACGAGCATTAAAAAAGGCAGAGGAAGATGGATGGCAGCAGTGTGTTACTCATTTCAAGCCTTGTCATTGTTTTATATTTAGATAGGATATCACACCCACACATCGCCTTGTTGGCCCTGCATAAATCAGTTAAGCACACGCAAAAATCGGGTAACAGATACGCTTTGGAGTGATCACATCTTCATTTAAGCTCTGTTTGATTCATATATGAAAGAGGTTAAGAGTCAAGATTCAGACCTGAGACGAGTTTAGAGATGATAAAAGATATACAGAAATCTATTTTTTTTTTCGACAGAAGAAATCTATTTAATTACATTGCACAAACCAGGTAAAAGTAGCCACAACAGGAGTTACAAGGATTAGAGTTCAGAACTCAAGCTGTCTGACATAAAATCATAGGTAAAGGATATGTTCTAACCTAGTCTTGAGATGTTTCCTAGTTCTGCCAACAGAGATTCCTCCTTCCCTCCTGCATGATTTCAAAAGCAAGTTTGTATCTTTCCAAAGATGCTGCTCCTGCCTC
This sequence comes from Primulina tabacum, assembly GCF_025594145.1. Classification (NCBI taxonomy): domain Eukaryota; kingdom Viridiplantae; phylum Streptophyta; class Magnoliopsida; order Lamiales; family Gesneriaceae; genus Primulina; species Primulina tabacum. The sequence continues at coordinate 4,418,836 of NC_134560.1, read as the reverse complement.
GATATAGTTTCGTGCTTCTTCTCTTAAACTCCAGATCATCAAGGGCTTAAAATCTTGCGATCCGCCTCCTGAATCAATGTCTCGTAGAATGCCATACTTGGCATTTTTACTCCACCTATGCAAGATATAGCAGGATGGAAGTTCCCTTATATTCATAATTTGAAACACCTTCAACGAATGCCTACAAAGAACACCTTCAAACTCAAACATCTTACAACTGCAACTGATATTCAAATTTGATGTATTGAAGGCAACAGTATTCCTCTCATCACCATTTCCACATTTCTGCACCAGATATCTACTGATGGCTCCTTCGACATTTATCTTTATTCCTACATAACTGTAGCATTCCAAAAGTTCCCTTTGAAATACTTTAAACATTGTCATTGAGTAGAGCCTTCTACATTGTGCTTCTATAGGGTCTTTCGTATGCAAAACCGCCTGCAAATTAAACGAGTTAAAGTCTTCCTTTTTTTCTTCTTCGCGGCGCTGTTCCACAGCTTTCTCATATCGGAAAACAAATTCACCGAGAGACGTTTGGGCAGTCAAATGTGTACTAAAATAAGATTTTAAGCTCCCATCCACCGGAATGCCAGCAAAGAATGTTCCCTTAACGTGCAGGGGAACCCAACTTTTTCGCATTCTATACATCTCCTTTAACCATGCATTTTCTTTCAGATTATATTTGTTCATAAGCACATTCCATGCAGAATCAAATTCATTCGCTGTCTGACTCTGGAAAATGCAAGTTTCATACTCGTATTTGAATTCCGCATTCATGGATCGTAAGGTCCCTAAGTTCTCGTGCTCCTTTTCGAGAATTTGCCAGGCAGAAAAACGATGATGTGTCCCAGGAAAAACTTGTGCAATTGAATGCTGAATGGCCCTGTCCTGATCAGCTATTATGGACACAGGACGACATCCCGACATTGCCCTAATCCAAGTCCTAAAAATCCAAGTAAACGACTCCTCAGATTCATCTGCAATTAGAGCACAGCCAAGTAGCACTGGCTGTCGGTGATGATTAACACCAACAAAAGAAGCAAATGGCACCAAATAACTCTCTCTCCTGTATGTAGTATCGAAGACAACTGCATCTCCAAACTGGGTGCAGGAGAATCTAGACCGAGCATCGGCCCAGAAAATGTTCATGCCTTTACTTTCTCGCATTTCCACCGCATAAAAGAATCCAATATCTTCAACTTGCCGAGATTGAAAGTACTCAAGTAGCATACTATACCAATCACTTCCAATGTTACTTTCTCGAATTCGTTTGACAAGGCTAAGTCCACCATTTGATTCAACTAAATCCAAATTTTCAAGTACACTGATTCCTTCATCTCCATAACCTTTTGATGCAACAGTTACTGTTCTACTGAGATCTATTGGAGTATCAAATTCATGACTGTGTTCCTTATGAAGACGATCAACCAACCATCTTCCCGATTCTTGTCTTTGTATTCTCATGTATGCTCCACAACCAACTCTTGAAGGGTGTTGGTGCCCTTCCTTTGAGCACACAAATCTTCGCGATGTAATTGATCCGTCAAGTTTTGAACGAAATAACTGGCCTATCCTGATTCTGAACCCTGTATTAGCTGCATATGTGTAATAGAACTTATACGCCTCATTTGCTGTGTTAAATTCAAGACCTTTATAAGGTTCACCAATGGGTCCGCAAATACCATCTATCTCCTCCTTTTTGAGGCGTTTAACATCGATAACCCCAGATGGACCGTCATCCTCATGTGATCTAATTCCAGTTCGACTAGCCCCACCAGCTGATGGTCTAGGAGTTGGAAAATTTTTCCTTTGTATCATAGGCGGGCAAATTTCTCCAGAGGTTTCAAATTCATGATTATGTTCCTTTTTTATATTGGCCAAAACCCACTTCCCAGAATCAACCTTCTGCACTCTAATGAAAGCTGAACAACCAGTTCTTGTTGTTGTCTGAAATCCCTCCTTTGAACACACATATCTCCGAGAAATAACAGAACCATCAACTCTGGATCTGTACAGCTGGCCAATCCTAATTTTAAACCCCATTCGGGTTGCATACGTGCTGTAAAACTCTTGTGCTTCTTCAGATGAATCGAACTCTAACCCCACACGTGGTTCCATCTGAGAGTTTCTTTCATCATCATGATGTCCATTGCTTTTTGCAACAAAAGTGTCTGGTCTTGTACTGACAGTCATGAAATTTCCCAACTCTTCCCTGTTCATTTTAGATTCTGCAGACATCAGCCAAAAATGGAATCATACAAAAAGCATCAAACCCGTGTTTTTTTACACGAATAACTGTGAAAACAAAAATACATTTCCAATTATGTTAATCTTATTCAAATTAAATGGATCCACAAATAAATATGAAACAAATAAGATCATGGGCAGAGATGAAGACAAAACATAACCAAAACAGGTGCAATAACAGGTCGTTGAAGCACAAAAATACCAAAAGAACAGAAAGTTTATACAGCAAATGATAAAATTATGATATATTTTGGACAAAAATTATATTTTTGTCGACAAATTCGATAAAATTTGTAGACCCAGCTATCTGTATAGACTGGGAGACATATTTTATCATATTTTGAGAACAGGAGAGAAAGGTTAACCATACAAGTACCGAGAGAAACTGAAAAAACATTTCAAAGCGGCACATAAGACTGAGTAAACTTGCATCTGAAAGCAACTTTTTGGTGGTCATTTTTCATGTTTTGTACGCAAAAATCATTCCAGGAGCTCGTAGTCCGGAGCATATACAGTCAACAGGCTTCGTCAGGACTTGTTAATGTTTGATGAAACTACTTCAGGTGATTGCAAATATCTTTTTCTTTCTTATGGCAATGTTAGATCCAGTGTATACTGAGATAAAACTTTACAAAAACACGACGCTCTAGTGTTAAAGTCTACATAGCTTCTTTCTTCTCAGGCAACACTGGTCAGTGTGAGAAGAAACGAAAAAAACAAAGCTGAAATGAATAAAAAATAAACTCCATTTAAATTACCTGCAAATGATTTTCAGGTGCTGACAGGATACAGCTAACCAGATAAACTACTTAAACCAGCTGCTTCGACTAAGTATGCAGAATACAAAGGAAAATCTCAATTTCCAGTTCCCAGTCAAAAACAGGGGGAAAAATCCAATTTCTAGATCACCATGAGCTCTCAAACAATTGACCGGAAAAATAAGAAAAATTCAGTCATAAAACCTATGATGCACAACCAACAGCAGAATAACAGAACATAAACGTCAAACAAAAAGACTGGATTAGGTTTCACCTTTAGCATGTATCTGAGCTGAACAAAATACAAATACTTTGAGTTATTGCCACCTTAAAAACGCGGAATAGTTCACAAATTCGACAAGAACTCGCTCGCATTATACTGCCAATCGATTGATTCAAACACAAAACCCTCACTTGTCAAAAAGCGAACCAAAGTCACAAAAAAATGATAGTTTGATCGGTCTAGCAAATTAAGACGAAATAAGGGATTCGATTCAAGATTTTTAGCAGAATTTGTAGATAAGCTTCATCTGTTTGATACTGAGCCAAGAGTGGAACAGCAGAGGAGAATTTCGAGACTGCTTCGGGATGGTGCTTTACAACGGGTGGGCGTGAACTCGGAATTGGTGAGGTGTGGAGAGTCAACTGAAAATTTTGTGAACCGAAAGGTTTTTTCAAAAAAATTAATATTATCCAATCCGACTCGATTTTCCAAAACCATCACTTTAGAAGTTAGAACCAAAAGAAATATATATATGTATATATATATATATATATATAAACTGGAATGCTTTTTTAAACAATGATAATGTATTTTTTTTGTATACCTAGAAAAGCTAAATGAAATTATAAAAAAAAATAAAATTGAGATGTCGGTTTCATTTGTCAATTTTATGAGACCATTTTTCTATTTGACTCGACCCCTGAAAAAACATCATTTTTACGCCAAAACATGAGCATTTGAACAATTTTTCGAATAGACATGCACAATGGGCCAAAAAAGATTAATGAACCGAAATACCTATAAACTTGCAACATAGGCGATACTATAAAGACCAGATTTGCCAAGAAAGTGGAAAAAACATGTGAAGTCGCCCAATGAGATTGGCTCCAACACTTGAAATTTTTGTCCTTACTCGTGGCCCGAAATGAGCGTCTGCACCGATTCTTGAAGGAACCAAAGAATAAAATAACACTCCAATAATGTATTTGATACATTCATATTATATTAGCAATTATTGATCTAAAAACTTTTTACCTTCTACAAGACCTTAGATAAAATGTTTTGGGGGGAAACGTATTAGGTATTCATTTCATATAAATAAAGGTGTTATTGAATTATTAAATTGTGAAATATTAAGGATCTATTCATTTGACTCATTGATATTCATATTTATATTTTATGTTTATAATATCTACATAAAATTATAATCTTTGTCATGTTTGAAAGTTTCCTATTATAATAAAATATCTATCATAATGTAATCATATGTCTCATTAAATATTTGAAAACAAATAAAAAATAAATATGAAACATTTTTAATTTTTTAAAAAATTTGAATATGAATTTTACGTCCCTTGAAAATATAAATTATATTTTAGTATATGTACTTATTGTTAAATATAATATCATTTCATTTTATTATGATTTTGAGTTTTTTTGTTACTTTTATGTATTTAATTATAACTATTCTTCATCGTATTAAATAAAATTATTATTTTGATATAACATAACACTTTCTAACTTTTCAAAAAAGTGTTGCCGTGAATTGTTAGTGTATTGACTGTCTGTAATTTCTATTATTATTATTATCTTAATTAGAAATTTAATATAAATAGTTTTTTTTTTACGAAATAATATAAATAGTTAAAAAATATATAAAAATTTTAATCAAAATTTATTCATTTATTAATTAAAAAATATAAATGTTTTGACTTTAAAAAATATTTCTTAATATTTGGATTCACGAAATGATATATTATTTTTTAAATATATATTTTTATTTTTTTATTAATAATAGTTCATTCAAAAAATAAAAAAATCAATTTTATCGGATGATATAAATATTTTTTATATAATAATTTTTAGTTTTTTTTTGGTACAAAACGAGTATCCATTTCATCTTCATCGATCCCTGTTCAATATTCTCTCCCCTCAAATTTCCATCATCGGTATCTGATAATCGAACCGGAAAAGCATAAATGCAGAGTGGCTGCAGCATCCGAGCTCTGTGGATTCTCAATAATCAGGACACTGTTATTTTCTCCAGGTAGTGTTTTGTCTCACTGTCATTATTATTTATTTATATTTTTTAAATTTGTGTTAAAAGATCGATGGATGAACTGAAAGCTTCAATTTTCAAAAATAAAAAACAGGAAGTTCCCGGTGGTGGAGAGAAGGTGGCTTCTGGCATGCGAGAAGGAAAGTGATGATAATTTTAAGTATAAACCCTTGCCTTGTGAATCGGAGTTAGCTGCTGCCTTCATTGATCGCAAAAAAAGGTTAATCCGAAACGTTTTAGCAGGAACTTATTATTTCTTTGATTTGTGTACACAGAAAGTCCTGTTTTTGTTCCTTCAATATTTCACTTTTTGTTTGAAAATTAAGCAAAGACCGTAAATTTTGACCTGGCTCTATCATCATGTCTATTTTTTGAGGGCGGTGTTTGATTGCATTGCTGCAGTTATAAATTTGAGCATACTCGAATTGTCTAAATTTTTTAACCATCAAATTATCTCTTTCTTTTTATATGTATTTTTTTCGGTAAAACAGTTCAAACCATCATATTTACTTCTGCGCTGTTTATTTTTTCTTTCTTATGCGTAAATTAGCTGAAATGCCCACCATTGATCTGAATCAAATAGTCTAGTGGACTGCCATAGAGCGCCTGCACTTTCGTGGAAAGATGGAATGTTATACTCTTTCTTGACAGATTTCTGTTTAGATTATAAGTAATCCATCTCTTGTAGCTATGTTGTTAGAATTTGACCATTAGGGAACATGTGGATGTACCTCGTTTGTAGTTGTCATGTATTTCTGATTATATTGGAGCGGTGATTGTATAAACACTCTCTTGTCATTCACAACTACAAGGAGTTTATATACTATACCAGTTTGTTGTGTCCTGATTTTTGCATTGCAAGCATTCCTGACTCAGTTTTAAGTTATTCAACTATCGTTGCTATGCTATTCTATTCATTAGTGTCCTGTCATTGTCGGTGATAACAAAATTTGTTTAATTTTTATGGTGGTTAATGATTCAATTTTTGAGGGGAAGATATGGTAGCAAGAAGTCATCGTTCCAGCATGCTAATTAGTAATAAGATCTATGTGGATTGTCATTTTATTCATTTGACTTACAGATCAACTTCAATTTGTGTGTGATGAGTTCTTTATTTTGCAGTTTGTTAGTTGGAACTGAACTCTCATCTGGTTGAATTTCATCATTTCATGTAATCCTTTTGGTGGCATTGGTCATAGAGTAGTTATTTTTTTAGTATGAGGTTATATTTTTCATGATCTTATTGCTATCGTAGTCTCGTACCTGTGATGTATCATGTCAGTACTTGGGCAAGTTAGCATTCCATAGCTGATTAACTAAATATATTCAGGGAGGGGTCTGCTCGTGGTTTCGGTCTACGTTTAAGACAGTCTACTAAAGGATCAGATTCATGGGTTGATGACCCAATTACTCGCCACTTAATTAGCTTGCATATCAATAACGAAGAGAAATCGGAGAATTATCTCTTGTGGCCTATGGCATTACACTTGAAGGGTCCATATACTATACTTGTTTTGCCTCTGATTGAGCCTCATCATTTGAAGACCTATTCAAGAATGTGCAATAGTTCTGACTGTGGGAGCGCCATCGGAGAGCAAGAGAATATTTCTTCACTCCTCCTTGAACTTCCATCCATCACAGGGTATGGTAAGTTTTACTCTTTAGGTGTTGATGAATCTTCTTGTTTCCTTTTTATGCCATAAACTCGTGTATGCGAGTGTAGTACTCCCCACCCTTTCTGATGTGTTTTTTTCTCGCACATTTGGACTTACATGTTCAAAGATGTTTGCTTGTTAGCTTCTTCCTTTGGATTGTATGTTTGTATCTGGTGCATACAAATTACATACCAGTCGTGATTTAGTTGCTACTTGCTAGTTTTGATTTAGGGGCTTATCAATTGTTCTTTGGTGACGAGCCTCTACCTTATAGAGGCTAATTACTTCTTCTTATAAAAAATTGACCCACTCCTATATTAATTTGCTGAATTAGGGCATTCATCGTGGCACATACATTTGGAGACATAATAACTGGTGAATCAATGGAGCCCGAAGTAGTTGTCACTGCCTCTCCTTCAGTTGGAGGGTTACTGGATTCCCTCACTGGTAGTATTGGAATCTCAGGTATATCAGCAAGACCAAAACCTGCAGCTGCACCTGCTGCAGCATCCACTGCTTCTGGAACTGCTATGAGCGGAGCTTCAATATCTGATGCTCCAAAGATTGGTTTCAGGCCTTTGGACAAGGATGCACTTCGTTCTTTTATCAGTAGTGCAATGCCCTTTGGTTGGTAATCTTTACTGTGATATTTCGATCCTAAATCTTGTGCAGTCTTTAGATGATGAATGGTGTACGGGGTTGTTTGTTGTTTTTCATTTCCTCCTTTTTCCGCTGTAGGCACTCCACTCGATCTCAACTACACAAATATTTTCGCGATCAAGGCCGCTGGATTTTCATCGACAGATTTGCCTCCTGCAGACCGCAAGCAACCCGCCTGGAAGCCTTACCTTTACAGGGGAAAGCAGCGGATTCTGTTCACAATTCACGAGACTGTGCATGCTTCAATGTATGATCGCGATGAAATTCCTGATAGTATAAAAATTTCTGGTCAAGTGAACTGTAGGGCTGAGTTAGAAGGGTTGCCTGATGTTTCTTTCCCTTTGACTGGGCTGGATGCTTCACGTATTGAGTCATTATCCTTCCACCATGGTGCTCAAGTTCCAGAGCATGGTGGTGATAAACAGGCTGTGACCTTTTCACCACCATTAGGGAATTTTACGTTGGTGCGTTATCAAGCATTTTGTTCTTTCGTACCTCCAATTAAGGGGTTTTACCAGCTCTCAATGGTTTCAGAAAATGAAGGTGCCTTTTTGTTTAAGTTGAGTCTCATGGAAGGTTATAAAGCTCCTCTAACGATAGAGTTCTGTACTGTAATCATGCCTTTTCCAAAAAGAAAGGTGGTTTCATTTGATGGGACGCCTTCCATTGGAACAGTTTCCTATACTGAGCACTTTGTTGAATGGAAGTTAATAACCAACAGTCGGGGTGTTTCTGGGAAGAGCATTGAGGCAACCTTTCCAGGAACAGTTAGGTTTGCTCCATGGCAAGCTCAAAGGCCACCTTCAGCTGGATCAACGGTTGGAACTATGGCTGATGAAGATAGTGATTTTGAGACGGAATCCAGCAGTAGCAGTGTCAATGTTGAGGATTATATAATGGAAAAAATGAGCAAGGATCTTCAAGCAGTTGATCTAGAGGAGCCTTTTTGCTGGCATGCGTACAACTATGCGAAAGTATGTGATTCATTCATTTTTCATGACTTGCATTCTTGAATTTTAATTACAATGTAGCTGTGTACCATTTTGAGGCTAGCCATCTTAGAATGCTTATATTTTTAACGTATAAAAATCCAGATTAATTATTTACCTTAATCAAATTCATTGGGCAGAATTATCTATGTGGTTGGAGGTTGTCTAATGAGTAGTATTTAAAATCTGATTTTTGCTGTCATGATTGAACTATACAGATATTCATCGAGAATTATTCTAAGATAATCGCGTAGACCTTGAGAAAAGGTGGTAGATCTAACATTTTGATGATAAAGTTTAAATCTCTTCCAGACTCTATTCTGTAGTTTTTTTCTACTAAAAATCAATATGCCATGGAGATGAAAAAAATTCTTTTGAGTCATTGCACTTTTTACATTTTGTTTCTAGGTACATTCTTTCCAAAATTAGCATTCATGTTTGTGCAGGTGTCTTTCAAGATTATTGGACCATCTTTATCAGGAATGTCTATTGATCCTAAATCTGTAAGTCTATCTAGTCACCATGTAGACGTTGTGTTGTAGCGCATCTCTGTTTCATTTTGAGCATTTGAATATATTGGAAAGTGCTTAATCTTTTTTGAAGCATTTTGTTTATACCAGCCTTAATTTTCACACATCCGGTCAACTTTTGCTTTTGTTGTTGCAAAACTCTAATTTGGTTTCTTTTTTCTTTCTCTTTTTTTTTCGTGTGCTTCACTTAATTTTGAGTTATAATATTTTCTTTGAATTTTTTAGTATATGACAGAGTAAAGCAAAAGGAGAACTTTTGGATACATCTTTTGTCTGGAGAATGAAGTTCAATACTGTAGTATGCTTCATTAACTTGATATGAAAAAATTTCAGAATTTATAATATGCTTGACGGCGTATTTGTCTACAAGATTATCAATGCATGTGATTGTTGTCCCTGCCTTTTGTTCAGTGTACTTTACTTGAAGAAGTTGGTTCTTGGTCAAAGATTCTACAGTTTTAATACATAGATAACTCTGAATGCCACGCGATAGCTATGCTACATTTTTTGTGGAGTATGGTTGTCCCCTGAGAGAACAATGTTGAGATGTAGCCAACTCTAGTTTTACCTTCTTCCAACTTGATAGTGGCCTCTTTCTCCTTTTTGTTCCCAGGCTGATGTTACCTTTTTCTTTGATGAGTTGAATCCATCTCATTCAAAACTGATATAGGAGCAATTCTTCTGTAAATTTTTGTCAAATTTATGGTTCTAGTTTTAATTACCGAACCGAAGCGATAAAAAATTCGAAAAACAAACACAAGAACACACAAGATTTACAGTTGTGCACTCTCGATGTCAGAGCTATGTCGACTTGCCACTGCTGCAGATGTTCACAATAATGAAACCAAGAAAAGAATTTTACAAGAACATGTCCACTCTCATAAATATTTTATTGTCACTGTATGTGAAAAATAACACACCTGTAATACATTGGCGGTTATCAACATACTTAAATAATATGATGACCACATTAATATATGTTAAATAACTAAAATACCCTTAAGTAAATAATTAGGTCCACATATATATTAATAATCTCATTTAGCACAAGACTCATCATACTATTTATACATCATTGCCACTAAACGTCTGCTGATCGGTCAATCTTTATTCCCCTTTTACTGTTAATCCCTGAGGTTTTCCATGTCTATTTGGATGTTCACTTTAAATTACTATTTTATCTTTTCCTTTCGAGGCAGATTTAGTTGGATGTTCACTTTAAAATTCTCTGTGCAGGTAAGCATATTTCCTACAGTTAAGGCACCTGTGGAATGTTCAACTCAGGTATAACTAGCTTCAGCCGAATGATTTTTCTATTTGGCCTTTTTGAAAAGTTTGTGGCTGCATGATGTAGCATCCTCATATGCTGCATGTATTGCTATTCTTAGCTTTGTTTTCTGATAGAGCGTCTTTTTCTGGCTCATAACAATACACGAGAATGTAGGTTTAATTTTCTTTGGATAGTTTCTCTTGTTTCATACTTAGTTTACCAATCATTCGCAAAAGATTAGGTTATTAGAAGATGGACCCTCTCACTCATGTGTGGGCCGGATTATGACATAGCATGCGGACAAATATTAGCAGTGAAGTATGACAATGCCTGGAATAAACATCCACCACAGAAAAGCATTATTCACTGTTTCTCAGAAAAATGCTGCATTATTGCATACAACTCGGCTTTTAAGCCTTTTCTTATCATTTATGGTTGAATCAGGTTGTTTCTGGCGATTATGTTTTGTGGAATACATTGGGAAAATGTCCCATCGCAGCCACACCTGAAGCATAGAGAATTGATGGAAATGCTCGAAACACGTTTGCTATTTGACGTGAACAAACATGCTTGCTCTTTCTTTATCTAGTCATTGATGCCTTCTGATGATTCAAGCTAGTGTTGATGACTGGATTGGTTATTTTGCAAGAGCAGTTGATCACGTGTCATTTAATATGCACTAGAAATAATATAATAGTATTATATGTTTTATATAAATAGTATTTTTTTTTTATTTTTCAATAATTATTTTAGTTATGATTTTTTTAAAAAAATTATCGAATATTTGATTTAATTATGATTTTTTAACAACTACATCAGTACAAATAATTTAAAAGTTATTTATCTATCTATAACAGTTGGTTGATTAAAATATTAGAATTATACATATCTCTATAACGTAAGAACAATTTTGGAAAAAAAAAAATGGCGTTGATGAGCTAAACTATGTCTATTGTGTAGATAATAAGTGAAAATCATGCACTGTAATGAAATGATTTTCCCCACTAATCTTAATTCTTGATTTTAACTGTAAGACAAATATCTTTGTCGTTGTTTGTGCTTTTTTTTTTTTTTTAATTCTCTTGTTGCAATGCTTCTTTTCTTCATTGTGGTCGAAGGTATCAATTTCAGTGACATGTCGAAGAGTTTCTTTCCCTTTTCATTTCTATTCCAAGAGTCCAAATGTTTCACTAGTTTTTTCAACAACCTCCACTACCATAGTCAAAATGTCATATTTTCGACTAAAAAACTTATCCAATCTGGGCAATAATGTATGGTATTCCTTGCTTAGATAGTCTGCAAATCTAGTATTTATTGTTTATTACATGATTATCTGATTTTGAATCTTAATATATTCGTCAGCAGAATACCCAATACACGATCAACCACTTTTTCAAACATTGTTATTATAGCTATTCCATTCCCATCTTTTATCATCATTGTCAATATACATGTAAGGTAACATAAGAAGTGATGGATACTTTTTTGCTTGCCTGGATAGATATATAAGCATATTATTTTTAGACGTTTTTCGCACGACATCACCTCGGAACAACTTTGATTGATGCAATTTTTGAAATTGTGGTTGTATGCATCATATCATGGAATCGATTTATTCGAAAGTATAGTTACAAATTTAACAGTTAGATGTAGTTTTATCAGGTCCCAACTTGGCCACTGCATACAACTGGTTTTATCGTTCGTTTCAATCAGTGACCCCATGCATACAGTTATTTGATGCTTCATGTAATAGATTTAGCTTATTCTTTACCTTGCATACATAAAACAAGGCAATATTACAACCTTGCAGGTTGTAATGAAATGAATTATTTAATTGCTTTCATCGGAATCGAATGTCAAATTTTTTTATTGATTAAAATGGTATAAAAGAGATATATTCATTGATTCTATATCATTTATGTTTGCTTGCAGCCTGTTGAACAAATATCAAAGACTGATTTGCTGTGAATTATTACTACCAAAATAAATTCTTATTTTTTTTTATCTATTGTTTGTTAGTTCAAAACTTCAAATTATACATTCATTTAACATGTAGAGATGGACATGGGAATAATTCTAAGTTTTTACTGATAAATGTAATTTGAGACATAAAAATCTGCATGTTTCGTGTTAAAAGTTAGAAATTTGTGGTTAAAGTTTTTCTGTTTTTTAATATTAATATAATTTGAGAGGCGACTAAAACAAAGCAGAAAACATAATTTGAGACGCACTATAATTTCAGACAGTTGGAACAAAGAATAACTACATGTGTGTCCTGATAGAAAAAGAAAATGAAAAGCTATGCTGCTAATCCTGAAGGCAAAATGGAGAAACCTGTCGTTGCCTCCATTCCCAATTGCTTGGACCATATTACTTCCTTTACCGCAAATCTACAGTTAGTGTCACACTCTATCTTGTACATACAAAGAGTTTGAAAACTATGTACTTTCTAACTGATGTCTCGTCTCACATTTTGTGTATATATTAAGTAAGTTTTGTGTTAAATTTCTTATTATAACCGTATTACAAAGTCACATGACATTGAATACACGAATGTGGATCGCCCCATATGGTTCTAGACAATCATTAGTCTTCTAACGCGACACGAGAGGAACGGTAGAGATCGTATGGCGCCCACAGGTAATCCACGGTGCATGTTCTCCTTGAGTCCAATCTCAACCATGGTTTACCTTTACCACTCCAATGTAGGAGGCTGATTGGGCCAGGGTGAAGTCCTCTACATTTGCCTTCTAAATTGTCTCCCCCTAAACCGTGCTGATTCCACCTATGATCCACTGGCTTGATATTACCTGCAAAAATAAGTAAAATAGGAGGCAATGATCCTAAATGATATATTCTTTTTTGCTTTTGTACTGCCATCCACTCCTCTACCTTCTGGGTGTATCCTCCTTTCCTCCATTGATCGACATCCACCACCATAACACCGGTGTTAAAATAGCATGGATGTCGTCCCTCGAACGTCCTAGACAAATTTACGTCCGACCAAAACGCGTCGGTGAAATAATTTGTGAAATTTGCATGGCAATACTCTGGTGCGGCCAACACCTTTTTACCTAAATCCACGCCCCATAGTTTTGCTATATCATCCACGACTATGATGTCCGAGTCTAAATATATCACACGTTTTACATCTATAGGGAGGATGTCAGGCATGTATATTCGTGCGTAATTTAGGGGCTGGTCGAGGGCTTGCCTTATAGATTTAGATATCTTTCCACGAACCCTATTCGAATCAAAATGGTACATTTTGAAGGTGAGGTAAGGGAAGGTGGACTTGATCAAGGAATATATTTCTAGCTCGAGATGGGCAGATAGGAAGTGGAATGAGACATTCTCCGGGCACGTAGAATGCTGCAAGATCGATAACACCGCTGCGATCGTGCCTCTGATGTAATTCGAATCGAGAGGCATGACAGTGTGGATGATGTCATCTTTATGCGGGCTGCGGCACGTATCACCATTGCGAAACGCCGGTGCTTCCCGAAAAGCAGGAACGGAGGTGGCAGAAGGGGTTGTTTTTTGGACAATGTGGAGGCGGATGGCGGCGGTGGTGTTGGTGGTGGGGTGGAGGAGGAGGAGAGACAGGAGGCCGAGGAGGAGGAGATGAGATGAATGGGAGCTCCAAAAGGCCATCCTGTCTGAATTACAACTTTTTTTGTTTGTGTTTTTTTGCTTTGTATTGTGGTTAGGGATTTTATATTTGAGGAAAAATCTGTCTGAGTAACCAATAGAAGTTGGTAGTTGAGTTTTGTGAATATAAGAGAGAGGTGCTCGAAATTTTTGGAGGCAAAGAAGGAAAATCGGATTCTTGTTTGACTGTGGAAGACTTTGGTTAAATTTGGTGGAATGGGAAATTAAGAAATATATTTATTCGGTTCAATATTTGAAGAGGATGAAAACCGTCCATTTATGTCATAGAGAAAGCCCTTTTTCTATAGTCCAATCCATTCAGCAAGAGCTTTTGGAAGCAACTTAAAAGATCAGACATTTGTTTGCTGACAAATTTACATTTATGGGCCTTTTTGGTACTTTTTCTCTATTTGGGCTGCATGAAAATGGCTTTATTCTACAATGTGGCCCAATCTGATCTTACAAACAGACCAAATTGGAAGGAAAAAAAAGAGAGGTTTCATAAAGATTAATTAAATTACACATAATTTAGATATTCAAATAAATCAAATCAGTGTGATGTTACTTAATGATAGTGTTGGGTACATACTCATTAAAGTGTTAGTATAATAATATTTTTCATTTACTAAATATGTATAGCAAGTGTATGCAATGGTGTCATCAAGCCTATCAAACTAACTTATAGTTGAAAATTACAAAATTAATTGCAATTTAAATTTAATCATTACCCCCATTTGTAATTCATTCATGCAGAACATTAATAATATATCTTAGCCTAAAGACCTTAATCATGTTTCTGATATATATAAATTAACCATTGGAATCTTAATTAAATATATATATCTTAATTACTATTGTAGCCAGTGTGTCCATTTACAGAATGGGGATGATGATTTTTTTTATTTTTATTATTTTTATATAATTTGTGGAGTTTAATTATTGCATTATTAGTATATTGTTTGAAAGAACTACATGCGTAAATGACTTAGTAATTGGCCCACTTCAACTTTTGAAATTAAAATTCAATATTGGCCATTCAAGTTTTCCCGAATTAAACTTTCTTGTCGACGCCAATCGAATTCTTAAGTTCTGATTTCGAAGAATCAAGGCATCGTAAGATGAAGCATACTAGGATCAATATATGTGGATCAGACTATAAGTAGAGAAATTGTTGATATAATTTGATCAAATCGTGAATGTAAAAGTTTCCATTCGGTATATAAAATTGTTTCGTGAGACGGTTTCAACATCATGATACAAACAAACTAATTTATTCAAGCTAATGTTTCACCACAAGTAAAGATTTTTTAAAAAATAGAAAAAAAAAAAAAAGGAAATTAGAGCACAAAGAGAAGACTGGATTTTTTTTTATTAAAAACTTGACATTGATTCTTATTAATGGACCACTTTTGGATACAAATGATCATGAGAGAAATGTCGATGGCTAGGCGGAGGGAATGAATTAAAAATTGGGAATAAACTAAGGTGACTTTATAAAGAGTTCCAAGAGTTTGGAGCAGAGGGAGCATGATGGCCTTAGCCTACTTTAATGCCATAAATCTCTTGGAATTTGGATACCTCAAAGTGTTGATTTCCTCGATTAGGTCAGTGTAATTTTTTTGTATTATTAATTTTCACTTTGGCACCCAAATATTAATCCAATAATGACAGCATGCTTATGTCAGCATCTTGTATGTTTGGTAAATTCTTTGTTTTGAAGGAAATTAGCTAGCTAGATAGTCTAGATTGGCCGCGAATATATAGCTCTAAGAACCCATGCATGCATGCACATGTATCGTGTATGTCGACGACGGTTTGGAGAAGAGTTTTATATCTGATGTTTTCGAAAAAAACTTGTCGGTAATATATGTTGCGATTGGAAAAGTAGATAACATAAATTATAGTTGAAACTTGGCAAGATCATATGTAAAGGAGGACATTTTATGTTAAACTCATAAATTTTTTAGAAACTAAAATTGAATACAACCCCCCTGCCCTTGTGTATAATAAATTAAAGTGCATAAAATCGAGCAAATTCGTAGGCTTTTCAAATTGGGTCAAATTCACTTGATTTTTTTTTCAGTCTATATTCGAATTGGACTCGAATATGTTCAAAATATAATTTGAAATTAAAATCCGAGTTCTAACTACATGTTGTAAATAAGCTACAGCTGGTAATTGAAGTCGAGTTAATGAAGTTATATATAGATATATATATATATATATATAAATGTTTTTGTTAAGTTGTATATTTTTTTATAATACCTGTCGATATGAATTTCTTGATCGCTGCCACAATTAAATATTGCATCGTTCTAGAATTCTTCAAGATATCAAAGTACAAACTTTGCGACACGAAAAACAAAAGGTTGTAAAGAACACACACACACATATCTGTCGTCTAGCAAGCTAAAACGAAACGATCATTGAGAAAAATGTGTATTGATTTTAATTTATTTAAAAAAAAAATGTGCGGCCTCTGCAAAGCTGTATCTTTTGTGTTAATTATTTAAAATGATTTGAATTAAAAGAAGAGAAAAACCAGAGCAGGAGGGAAGGAATGATTGTTTGCGTGGCGCAATCAATCAAGATTCTGCTAAAACCCATTTTAGTTTTTAAAAAAATAAAGGCACGGGAGGAATGATGCTGCAGCGTGTAAGGTTTTCATCCACTTCGAGAGATTTGCTTGTGGCACCAGGGCTCGAGGAACAGTACTGATGAGTATTGTTTCCACACACACACACGCGTATATTACATGCAAAAAGAAATAAAACCCACACACACCCGTGTGAATGTGTGTTTGTGGGGGCATAGCAGCAGGAACTAGGAAGGGTTAATTAGTAGTGAAGATCACAAGCACAAGAAATTAGTCGCCTAGCTAATATGTCTTGTTTGCCTTGAAAATCTTTGGATAAATGGAAGATTTCCGATCCGATCCTCTGAGTAACTATTAGCCTAGCTATGGGCATGCATACATAATGGATTGATCCAACCGCCTCTCTTCCATATCATGCATAGATCGTGGGATTTATAAAATACTCGTGATATATTATATTAAATCTCGTAGACAAAGTGCTTCGTGTATGTGAGCCACTATATAGAACATTGATAGTCATGATAGTTATTGGATAGAGACAATACCATATTTCGTAGAACGCATAAAATATTCTGAGACCGTTTTCCAACCCAACTCGTGAAAAAATATTAATTTTTATGCTAAAAATATTGTTTTTCATGATAATTAAGTATATCGAGTCAACCAGTATCACGGATAAAAATATTCCACGAGACCGTTTTACAAAGACCTATTCAAAGAACGTGTAATTGGGATATTCAATTATGCATTTATACATTGAGGAGAAACGTACGTGAAAGAGTTAGTGAAGTAGTAAACTTAAATTTATCCATCAACTTGGAGTTAAATAAAAAAAAAAAAAATCATATATGAGCACTTGAAAGCCTCTTTAACATGTCTTGTTTGCTACAAAATCTTCCGATGAATGCAAGCTTTGCAACTATAAGAGCAATGATTAGCAAATGGGGTCTCTCCAAAATACATTAAATTATAAGGATTGGGTTGTTTTTGTAGTGCAGCAATAAGTATGTAGCATAAGTGGAGTGAATTGACTGCTGCCTAATTAATTGACAAGATGCATGAGCAAATCCTACGTGCCTATTAGCTATTGAATGATGTAAATATCCAATTGTAGATAATTTAGAATTGATCACAAAATGATAATCGAATTTAATTTAAAAATATTTCAGTACTATGTATATTTTTCATAAATAAATAACAAAATATATGGTAGATTTCTTGAGAAAACTCACCATCGAAAAAAGTGGCAAGTGATGTAAATAGTAGATTTTAAGAACGTACGTAAAACGATTTCAGAGGCTCGTACAAACATTGTTAATTATGTTTGATGTCATGTCAACACTTCGGCAGAAAAAAAGACTACGATTTTTTTAAAAAAAATCATGCAAATTAGTTGACTAAGACCGTAAATCATGACCGAAAAAATGATAAAAAAGAAAAACGCGAGAGTTTTCTGTTCATATTATAAATGACTATTCAAACTCTTTGAGTTTGAGAAAAGCTTATAACTCGAGAGGAAACACTATGCAAGTGTAAAGTGTAGTTAGCTAATATAAGTAAAGAGTGGTGGGAATCACTCATGCTAATTCTTTGTGCGCATGGTACAGTGGCACTCATTTTTATATATACTTCAGTTAGTGGTGAGATCGCACATAACCCTAATTTTAATTCTGCATATATTTTGTGCGCATGCGAGTGTATGTATGGCGGCTAAAGTCACTTGTAACCCTCTCAAATTATTCATTTGTCCCCCCTTAGTGTTTCTTGGTGGGGACTATATGTCTGCGAAGATTTGTTCCATTTTAGAGTTTCTATGGCCTATGGGACTAGCTTGTCGTGGAGTTAGGATACATTCTGGATTACTAGCTTGGAGCTTTTATATACATATATATATATATTATATATATATATATATAAGCTCCAAATCAGATTAACTACTATTAGAAACAAGTATCAAGTTATTTTAAAAAAAAAAAATGAAAAGAAATAAAGAATGGAGTAAATAAAAAATGGGTCGAATTAAAACTAAAGGTGAGGGGTTCCTTATTTCGAATAACCTTTTAATCTCTCATATTTTGGGGAACATTTTCTTTTCAGTACCTTTTCATGTCAAAGTCGAGATTTCGTTATACTTTTGAAGTAAGATTTTGGCCAAAAAAATAATCGAAGTCAGAAGTAGTTGACCATTTCTAAGCCCGAAAACACACACACGCACACGCGTGGATGTGTGTGTGTTATGAGTTTCTGTGTATGAAGAGTTTGGTGGTGCGCATGCAGCAAAATCAGGGAATATGTAGTCATCATGTGTGAGTGTGGCTGCCACCATAAGATTGTCCATGACGCATAACATTTCCCAAATATCATTTTTTTCTTTCCCCTCTTCTTTTCTACAATTTCCGAGTTCTTGTTTTATTAAAAAAATCTTTTTTTTCCATGAAACAGTGAAATTTTAGAATTTAAATCACGATCCTTTCAAATCTTTATACAATTTCAATTTTTTAATGTAATGTGTGCACGCGCACGCACACACACAAGTTTGTTTCTGGTGGATCGATCAGTGCTATCAAAATTCTTTGACACTCCTTTTAACTTCCCTCGACCCATTCTTGATATGTACTCTCATTCTTTTTACCTTTTTTGAACCTTTAGTAACATGTACATACTCGGTAGAGATACACTCGTATGATTGAGGGAAAATCTTGTTAGGTGTTCGACTAAAGTAACTTAAAAGTTAAGGTGTTGTGTGTGTGTGTGTGTGTGTGTGTAGGCATCAATTAATTAGATAGCACATCCAATTAAAGTCATGTGTCATAGTCTTCATGATCTTTCTTGAATTAGAAACAAGAATTGAGATTTATTATTGCCTAAATTTGCTTACTCTCTGTTGACTAAAGAATTCCAATTCTGTTCAATCTCTTTGATGTGAATTTGTTTATTTTCGAGGAGGGAAAATTCCAATTTGTATATATGTATTTTCAATCTAAGATTTATTTTATCTACACTGTCAAATTTCGGCTTTAATTTTGTATTCTTATTTACTTTGCAATGTCGATTTTTTTTTATGATATAGCGCTAATTTGACGTCGACGTGACACCGACTTGTTTTGTGTCATGACTTCATTAATTCAGCGGAAAAATGATTAAAATTATCAAATGTTGAAATATATATGATTAATACAAAAATTTGATAAATTAGATGACAAAAATCGTAAAATATAAATTACTAAAATTACAATTGATTCCTAGATTTTTTTTTTTGCAGTTTTCCTTTTACTAAAATATCACGTTTTATTAATATCAGTGTGTTAACAATCTTTACATACAATATCTTAATTTCTTGACGTAATTTTTATTTCCTAAAATACCCTTTTTCAATAAAAAAATATTATTTTTAAAATTATT
This sequence comes from Primulina tabacum, assembly GCF_025594145.1. NCBI lineage: Eukaryota > Viridiplantae > Streptophyta > Magnoliopsida > Lamiales > Gesneriaceae > Primulina > Primulina tabacum. The sequence goes on along the minus strand of NC_134560.1, from coordinate 4,398,793 downwards.
AATATTTACGAACATCAATAATTTGTGAAAATATTTAATTTAGACATATGTAACGTACATGCAACCCTACATACATAGAACCAATCATTTTAAAATTAATTACTTGCGATTTCTTAAGATGGACCCTCCCTAAGATCAATATTCTAAATATTTTAGCTGTCACGCCTGATTCCTTGTTATGTATTATTTAAATTTTGTAATTCGGCAAACAATTATTTCTATTTGACAATTTAAAACAGACTTTTCAGATAATTAAATATTATTTAATGGATGAAAATGAGAAAATTTATAACCCCGATCCATGCAATAACATTATTTTCACTTTGAATTGTATTTTTTTCATCCCCATTTTTGTCAAACAATACTTAATCTTGGTCAGTTTATTTGTGAAAATATATGTATAATCAAAAGTGCATCACCTATAATCGGGTCAAGTTATACTTGTTCAAGTCGATTTTCTAGTAATACGACCCGCAAAGGCTTATTTGGCCACTCCAGACGCAACTGTTCATGAACATTATGAGGAAATCTTATACGAATGAGATATTTTAATTACATTTATATATGAAAAATCGATATTATATATATATATATATATATATATATATATATATATATATATATATATATATAATAACTATATTAAGGGGAGGCTACTAGACCGACCAAATTGGTACAGTTGATATGCCTTCCCCCCTTCTATTTTACCATTTTTTAGCCCCAATTTTCTGTCGTTTTTTCCTTTCCATTTCACCTTTTCCTTTTTTTGTTTTTTCATTTTATCATTTTTTTAACCGTATATTTTTTAAATTCCTTTCGTTTTCGGTATAAAAAATGAACTGTACAAATATGTAACGCTAACACATAAGGAATTAGTAATTGATTATTTTCGGGCACGACTAACATTCTTTATGCACACCTGCTCACTTCTGTAATTGCATACTTGTCCCTTTTGCCTAATTGCTTTCATCTCAAATTTTCTGAACTAATTTCACACATCTTTTTATGTGTAATAAAATATTTTTTTTTAATCTGAATTGATCGTTAAATCCTTTTTGTTATTACAATCTAATATTTTAACCAAGATTAATTAATACTCAAATCTTTTAAATTAAAAAAAACCATTCCTAGCTAGCTAACTAATATTGGGAAAATAGAAATAAAAAAAATTATGATTATTTAATGTTTTCCTTGATTTAGAAAATATATACAATGTGTTATATGTTTGTGAGCCCACTCGATGACACCCCATACAAGGAAATCAGCCTGCCTCCTCTTAGGTACTCTAATAATTGTTGTCATGCACTGAAGCATCTAACTTTATAATTATTTCTATATACTTCTCTAAGCTACCACTTAATCTCAACTCATCAATACCAACCTTTTTATTTCATTTTCATTCATCGAATTTTATAATAAATATATATAAAAATTATTATCAATGCCAAAATTCTAAATATGTACAATTTGAGAAAATTGGGCAACAACTATGTACGTTGATGTAAAAGTGAAAAACTAATTATAAAAGACTAATCAGTTTGATATTCGATTCGAATCATAAAATATTCGATTTGTTACCCTGCACACCTGGTGTGCAGGGTATCATGAGCACCGCCTACGTGGCGGTGCATGATTGGTCAGCATTTAAAAAAAAAAACAAAACAAAAAATTTTGTGTGGTTGTGGGTGTGCCACGTAGGCATGCGCCCACAGGTGTGCAGGAAAAGAGTGTGCATGGTATCATTGCTCTATATATATATAACGATATGCATTAATCCATATCTAATCTTGTCACATTAACTAATTAAAAGATGAATTGTAGTCATTTGTATTTTTCTTGCATTTTGAGAAGAAAAAAGAACAAGAAATGCGCATGGCCATGAATTAAGATTATTCATGTTGTTGTTTTCAAAAAGAGCTCGCAACACACAAAAATAACCATCATCTTGCACTCATTTTGCCTGCAATCCTTCTTTTTTGTTGCCCTGAACCCGCATGCCCCCCCACCTGGCCCCTACCTTACCCCTCCCCCATCTTTCTTTCTTCTCCACCTATATATACTGACATACTCCTGTACCTTGTATAACACCGCAACTTCACTCACACAACAAACGCACAGTACGCAAAGTACTACGTTACGATATCCATTTCACCTTATCTTCGTCCTTTTCTTCTATATTTATCAGATTTTTAGATTTCTTGAACTCAGAAATCTTGGGTTTGATTTGATTTGATTTGTTAATGGCGATTTCCGGGTTCGAGGGATTTGAGAAGAGGCTGGAGTTGCATTTCTTCGGCGATGATCCGGCTGCTGGGAAAGGTCTCCGGCTGTTGGATTTTGTGTCACTAGAGAAAGTATTGCATGCGGTGCAGTGCACCGTGGTGTCAGCTGTGGGGAATAAATATTTCGACTCTTACGTTTTATCAGAATCAAGTCTCTTTGTTTACCCGACAAAAATCATCATCAAAACTTGTGGGACTACACAATTGCTCAAATCTGTCCGTCCGTTGTTGGATCACGCTTTGACTATGGGGCTCACCTTGTGCCGGTGCAGATACACCCGGGGCAGCTTCATTTTCCCAGATGCCCAGCCCTACCCCCACACAAGTTTTAAGGATGAAGTTGTGTTCTTGGAAGAGAATTTGCCTAAGAATATTTCATGCAGAAAGGCCTTTGTGATGAACTCGAAATCTTGTCACAAGTGGCATGTTTTTACTGGTTGTGATGAAGGGAACATTTTCGCTATGGAGGAGGTGCAAACAGATGATCTGTACACTGTTGAGATCTGCATGACTGGGCTGGACCGGATTCTGGCTAAGAAGTTTTTCCGACGGGTCGGGGATGGAAAAAACGGCGACTCTGCTGGAAAAGAGATGACGGAGTTGACCGGGATTAGGGGCATTAACAAGAAAGCCCTTATTTGTGATTATGCTTTTGATCCTTGTGGATATTCGATGAACGGAATTGACGGGAACCGTTATTCGACTGTTCATGTGACACCGGAGGATGGGTTCAGTTACGCCAGTTTCGAGAGTGTTGGCCAGGTTTATGATCACCGGGACGAGTTTTTCAAAGTCTTGAAGAGGGCGGTGAAGGTATTCCGGCCGGCTGAGTTATCGGTGTCGACGACTTGCGCCACCAGCGGGCACGAGCTGTGGAGGGGGGTGGAGAAGGCCATGGAGCCACTCGGTATGAGACTTCGGAGCCGTGTCGCCAACGAGTTTCCGACCGCTGGGACCATCGTTTTTCAAACATTTTCGGCCCGCAAAATCTAGGATGCGGTACCGCCGGTAGTGGTGACCCCGCTCGTGGTGTTGATGGTGGTGCAAAGAAGTTGAAAAGATTAAAGGGGACGACAACTTGGGAACTTTTTAGGGTTTAGGTGGAAATTCTTTTTTCTTTTCACGTTCTTTGTTACTTGCTAGGACAAACGCTTGGTCCGTCTATCGATGCATGCTCACAACATTTGGGGTTGTCTTTTTTGTAAAAAAAAATATTAAAAATGGAAGAAATTTTCAATTGTGAATGGTGACGTGGAAATTAAATATTATTGGAGATGGTGCTGGTTGATAATAATATTGCACCCCACTTCAAGTTGGCACGCCTACAAATTAGTGGGGACTAGCACAAATTTTTAAATTAAATTTTATCCTAAAATATATCTTTAATATATATAATCTTGGAGAGTAACCAAAAAAAATTCATATAATCTATTAAAAAATTAACAGTGCCACGTGTATGTAAAATTAATTTTTTAAAAAATGATTTTTAAAGCAAAAAAATTACACAATCTCAACTATGGTTACTTTTTTGATTTTCTATGATCAACACAAGTCAAAATTTAGAGTCTCCCAAATCTTTTTTGTCAATCATTTCTCCCCGCCTAAAGGTCAAAATTTTCGAAACCAAAGCTTCCCCCAAAGCTTCCCCTATTTCCTTGAGTCAAATCCTCTCCATCTTTTAGGTTCTCTATTTATTTGCAGTGCGGTTGTCTGGTAGTGTAACAAAGATATTATATGAAACCTTGAAAAATCATTTTTCTTGCATTAGTGTATTTTATAAGATAATACATTCCATGTAATATTTATTTGAATATTTGTTTCAACTTTTGTTGCTTACAATGGAAGATGACAACTCAATAGCACTCGAAGAGTTGGAGGGAGACTACGATCAAGAAGTCGAAATTCATCCAAGTTAAAAAACGCAATGTGGAATTTCTGATTTCTCAATGCAAGAAAATATCGAGGTACAAACTGAAAAATCTTTCGTTGACATTTTGGAAAGTAAACTTGAAGTGGGGGTACAATTGCGAACAGTATCGAAGATGCATATTTACTGTATTGTCAATATGCACATGCTAAGGGATTTAGTGTGAGAAAAGATGATCAACGATGTTTTGCACGTACAAATGAAATTCAATCAAAAGAATTTAATTGTTCATGTGAAGGTTTGAAAGATGAAAAGTCTTCTAGTAAAAGGATTCATGTCTATCAAAAGCCAGTTATTAGAATTCAATGTAAAGCTAAATTGAAAATTTCAAGGGAGAAAGGGGGTGAATGGCGAGTGATTAGATTTTTTCAAGATCATAACCATGAGATGTTTGCACCTGATCAAACTCATTTGTTAAGATCTGCACGCAATATCTCACATGCCAAAAAATCTACTCTAGAAGCTATGGTAAATGCTGGAATCTGTGTCTCTAATGCTGTTTCTTTTATGGAAAATGAAGCATGTGGACCAGAAAACTTAGGATTTAATAGAAAAGATGCATATGACCACATGAATCGGATGAAAAAACATACCAAAGTTGAGAATGGTGATGCCACTTCACTGATTCAAATTTTATGAACAAGGCGAATAAGGAAAATTATTTTTATTGGAACATGCAATTGGATGATGATGATAGGGTGATGAACTTTTTCTTCAGGGACTACAGATGTGCTGTTGATTATGAATATTTTGGTGATGTCCTATCCATTGATACAACATATCGAACAAATAAGTACAATTTGATATGTGCTCCATTTGTTGGTATAAATCATCATATGCAGAATGTTATGTTTGGCTTAGCATTTATGTCAGATGAAACAGAAAGTTCTTTTGAATGGTTGTTCACGACATTTCTTGATTCGATGAATGGAAAACAACCTCAAACTATTTTTTCAGACCAATGCCAAGCCATGATGAATGCCATTGGGACTGTTTTTTCACGTTCACATCATCGTTTATGTCAATGGCATATAAATCAAAACACGCCTTCTCACTTTGGTAGTTTAAATGGCGACCCATCTTTCAAAAAATTGTGGTATAAATGCATGAATTATTGTGATTCTGTAGATGAATTTGAGGCCACGTGGAAATATATGATTGAAACATATCATTTGGATGGTCATAGATGGTTTAATGGGATGTACAAACTTAGGGACAAATGGGTGACTGCTTTCAGTGATGCAAAGTTTAGTGCAGGGCTTTTGGCCACTTCGAGGAGTGAGGCCACAAATTTGACTTTAAAAAAATCAGGCAACAAAATGAGTTCTTTGTATGAATTTGTGATGAATTATGAAAAGATTCAAAATAATTGGCGAACAAAAGAGAAAACTGAGGATACACGTTGTCGACATGGTAAGCCTGCACAGATTTTGAAAAATCATCCATTGTTGATTCATGCTGCTGATGTTTATACGATGACCATATATCAGTTATTTGAAATTGAATTGGTTAATTCCTTGAATTGCAAATTTGTCGAACCACCGACTTGTTTTGGCAATGACTTGAATTTGATTGAGGTGAACGTAAAATCTCATGATGAATATGCAAGGGTTAGACATGTGGTGTTCAATAAGCAGAATCATGAAATAAGATGCAATTGTCACAAGTTCGAGACAATGGGGATTTTGTGTAAGCATGCTTTGCTGGTATTTAATTGTATGGATGTCACTGTTTTGCCCAAATGTTACATTTTGAATAGATGGATGAAAAATGTAAGAAACAGAGTTAGCTCCGATTTTGAAGAAAATGGCAGTGGTGGTCATGTTTCTGAGATGGTGTTTGTCAATCAAATAATGAGATCGATGTATGATCTAAGTCAACAAAGCAAACCACATGAGGATGCGAGAAAAAGATTATATACAATTGTTGACACTGCAAAAGAGGAGATCTCCAACCTTCTACAGAATCTGAGTGTAGATGATGATACACCTTGTGATGCTATGACAAATGATGGTCACATAGATGAAACACGCGTACGTGATCCACTTACTGTGCTAAAGCCAAAGGAGTAACAAATACAAATATTACACGACACTGGGATACTAAGAGCAAAAAGGGAAAAGGAAAGCGAAAAACTGAAAGTTCAAGTAAGTTTTCATTCATTCTAAAGCTAAAAAACTGAAAGTTCAGGTAATTGTTATATATTTCACATATTTTTAATTTTATCGTGCTTGGTAGGTACAAAATGATCCAAATTAAAAGGGCAAAGTTCACAAGAACAACAAAATGTCACACCATCGCAATATCCATTTACATATCCTCAAGTTCCAATGCAATATCCTTTTGCATATCCTCGTGTCCCATCGCAATATACATTTGCGTATCCTCAAGTTCCATCTCAATTTGCAATGGTAAGTGACATGTATAAAATGTACTATGTCAAAAACAACAAAATATGTATTACATCTTATATTTAATTATAAGTTTGTTATCATGCAGGAAGGAAATACAAACTTATATTTAAGTGGACAGATGAATGTATTACCGTATCCATATGGGACTTCTCAATCATCACAAGTAAGAAATTTTTGCCAGTTTTTTCATTACACTTTTTTAGTTTTTCCCTAATTTAATTTTGTCACTTTCTATATAAACTTTATATTGTTTAGGGACATGATCAAGATAAATAAAAAGGTAATTTCTCAAGATTTATGTTTGATGTTTTCTCGGTAAGTGTTATGTTTTTAACTTAAAGTTAAACAAATTATTCTACTAACCATCCATTCTCTTGCATATGACATGTGATTCTGAGAATAGAAATATAAGAAGAAGGTAAGTTTATATTTTTTAAAGGTCAGACAGTACTATTGCTGCACACCGTTTAATTTTCTGTAGCAGCTTATATTGATATTTAACTACAGGTTTGGAGGTTATTTCTGCAGAGAAAGATTACTTGCATTTGGTTGTTCCAATTCCACCAGATTATGGTCTCTCTCATTTATCCAAGACGATCCAAGGAAACTAAACTTTGTGTTCTGTATTATTCTAATATTCGACTTTATTTGATGTATTATCAATATTTTGGACAACTGAAATGTTTAGACAAACAAAGAGTTGCTGTGTTGGATTGGTCAACTGACAATAAAAAAAGTGTTGGTGCAAAATTATGGAGTTTTGTTTTGGTAATGTTGTGTGTTTATCTTTTTGAACAATTGCTGAGCATGTAAGGCAAGTTTTACCAACGTATAAGTCATTTTGATTTCTCTTGTATATCTAATTCAAGATACTTATAATGTCTATGCTACATTCTCAGTGTCTTAAATTTTCGACTTTGTGCTAGCATGCATGTTTTAGCTCTTCCAAAAGGCAAAAATCAGATTGTAATAATATAGATGTAGATATCAGATAAACACATATGGTCTCAACTCAACTATAATTTTTGTCTGAAAATGGATAAAACATAGATTCCAACTGAAAATAACTACTTGCGACTAAAACTAATACAAATACTTAAATCATCATAAATGAACTACAATGATTTCAATATATTTCGCATTTTTTCAGATATCTCTGAAATTCTCGAAGTATGTCTCTGATTCTCAACGTCTAATTCCAGTTGAACATTTCTTAGTTGAACTACTTTTTCATCTTCTCTTGATGTTGAGCTTGAACAATTCTCTTTAGTAGCGGTAGAAGAGGCGGTAGCTGCACCTTGTTTATGCATAAATGCATCAAAAGCTTCCACAGCCTCTCGCCTGTTATGATATGATTTGTGAGAAGCGCCACTAAATTTATTAACTTGGGCATGTGCTTCATTCCAGCTATCGTAAACGCCAGGTTTCCGTCCAACAAACACGACATATATTTTGCTCTGCATTAGAAAATTATCGAAGTCGAGGGAATAAACATAAAAAACTTTCAAAAACTCAAACAAACACAGGCGTGCTACTTCCTAAAATCAGAATAGAATGGGTATATAGGCTATAACACATGCATGATCGGTTTATAATACATCAGACAGTAATTTGATCGGCTTGCTCTCAACTTATATAGGGTGGGGTGAGTTACAAGTGTAAGTTGGTCGAATATTAGGAATACCACCACGACCAACTAAACAAAACATACAAGTGATATTAGGAATACCACCACGACCAACTGAACAAAACATAGCTCTGATATTGTATCAAAATCTCAAGCTCAAGAAAGCACACAATTGATAGTTTATATTTCAACAATATGTATACATTACAATTAGTTTGAGCTCAAGTAAACCATAATTATTCAGAAGATGGTAGTTGCTGAAATACCCTACAAATGTTTATAAAAATACATTACTGAAGCAAGCACATGTGATGTATGTACGAACTCTACTTGATTTGTTGCTCAAGAGTTGGATATGTTCTACAAAGATTCAAAAGAAGACCAAGTCTTGTTCAAACATTAAGTACTATGAATAGGAAAGAAGGGACAAAAACATTCACCAATAACTAAAAAACCGTCACAGCCACTCCACAACATGGCGTGTGGATGCATATCCGAATGATTATATCCGAAAAATTAAACAATTTAGAACTCAAATAATTTAATTTTTTGTGCATGAAGATAGGGTGGGGCGAGTTACTGTTTCTGTATTTAGAAAAATATAAATAGTGAAAATAGACACAAACATGAAAATACACAAGAATCACTAGAGAACTCAAACCATTTAACTCGAAGTCGTAGTTGGAGGCAGAGATCTTCACGGGATTCGGTGGTGGCCAGAGATCTGCAACCGATGGAGTGTATCAGAGATAATCGTCGGAAACAGTCGTGGTCGACGAAGTAGATCAGAGACGGAGTCGGAGTGGGAAATTTGGAGCACTGGAAAAGGAGAGGATTTGGCTCAAGGAAATGAGGGAAGCTTTGGGGGAAGCTTTGGTTTCGAAAATTTTGACCTTTAGGCGGGGGAAATGGTTGACAAAAAAGTTTGGGAGACTCTAAATTTTGACTTGTGTTGATCATAGGAAATCAAAAAAGTAACCATAGTTGAGATTGTGTACGTTTTTTTGCTTTAAAAATCATTTTTTAAAAAATTAATTTTACATACACGTGGCACTGCCTGAATGGATGACCCAAATAAGAGATCCGTTTCGCAAAATATGTCCCGTGAGATCGTCTCACACAAGTTTTTGCCTATAATTTGACATGCCAAATAAACATTCGATGTTGTAATTTTATGAATGTCCTTATATTTATTTTTTAAAAAAAAAGAATTCAAATATTATATTTTCTTTTTTTTTTATCATTTTGTGTTCCATCCTTTGGATTTTCTATAAATTAGGATATTTTTTTAACTACTAAATAATATCGTGTTTGTATGTACGAGTTTTTATTAATCGATTAATTTGATTTTTTGAATTCTCCTTTTTTTTTTGGCTAAATTAAAACATAATATATTAACAAATCTAATGAGGTTTCAACAATTTCTCAGAGGGTGACAACTATTTTGCGTGCATTCACACACAAATATATATGTATATATATATATATATATATATATATAGTTTTCTTAACCTGAGCAACTAATTTGAGCGCCTATGTGAGCGCCTGTCCTATGTGGGTTGTGAAGTGGACTCAATTAATGAGAGTTCTTTCCACCTTAATACGCTCACCAACCCAACAGGGGAGAAATCAAGTTTGAGCCCCTATTTCTCTTCACCTTCGTACGCTCACCAAACCAACAAAGGGGAAATCAAGGTTGAGCTACACAACCCATCTCCGACGCCACCCAACGCCGAAGGAGCCCCGACTGCCGCACATTTCTGGATGTGACGGAGGGTGCTTAATTTGTCCGACGCCACCCAGCTCCGACTGACGCCACCCAGCGCCGAAGGAGCCCCGACTCACCAAACCCTCCGACTACTTATATCATCGCCGCCCACTGCCGCACATTTCTCCAGAAGTATTTAACAGGTTTGTCTTTAAATTTGGGGCTGTGACGGAGGGTGCTATTCACCATAACTTATACCATCAACATGTTTCTTGTATCTTTTGAATTTCTTCTGTATCCTTTGAATTTCTTCCATATGCCCTGCATCTGTTGTGACGGAGGGTGCGTCTCTGCTGTTTGCAAGTTAAGTTTTTTGAATTTCTTGTTGAAATGCCAAAGTTATTAACCCTTCATGATCTTTGGTAAACATTTTCCCTGTAGTCGAAAGGTTGAGCTATGGTGGTGCTTGTGAAGAGTACTGAAAAATTTACGAGAAAAGTCAAAAAAAATTACAAAAATATTATGTGACAAAAAATCCATATTTATTTTCATGGCAGATCTAACTTCTAAGCACATAGAATTTCGTCACAATTTCATTATGAATTCAGCAATGGAGAAATTCAATAATTGAATTTTGTTAGCACCGAAGAGCAAATAATTATTTAATAATCAATTATATTAATAATTGATATAATTTTTTACAGAAATGGAAGGAACTATTGGAGATGAACAATCATATATACCCCAAGTAGGGGATGATCAGAAGCCAATGATTGGTATGAGATTTGATTCGATAGAGAATGCATTCTCATTCTATAACCAATACGCACGAGAATCTGGTTTCAGTGCGAGAATAAGTAACAGCAAGAAAAGTAAGCAAACAAACGAAGTTATTTGGAAAAAATTTGTATGCTTTAAAGAAGGGCAAACAGATGACATTCGATGGAGTAAACAAGCAAAAAATGATCGACCTAGAAAGGAAAGAGCGCGTGGCGAGACTAGAACCGGGTGTAAGTCCAAGCTTTCAATTGTGAAGGAACAAACAGGTCCTGGTTGGGTTGTCAGTACATTCACGGAAAGTCATAATCATCCATTGTCGACTCCTTCAAAGGTACATTTGTTACGCTCACATCGTAGTATTTCTGCATCAAAAAAAGCCCCAAGTCAACAATTTGCAGAAGCCAATGTGCCAACTTGTCAACAAATGAGATTATTTGAGATAGAGTCTGGAGGGCCTGAGCATGTAGGTTTCTTAGAGAGTGATATGAGAAACTATGAGAAAAGTGTCAGGGATGAGCATAAGGGTATCGATGCAGAGACATTGATTGATTTCTTCGAATCTGAGAAAGAAAAGAGTTCAATCTTCTTTTTTGATTATGAGACTGATTCAGACAACATATTTACCAAGTGTTTTTGGGCTGATCTTATGTCAAGGAGAGCATACAATGCCTTTGGTGATGTAGTTGTGTTTGATACGACGTATAACACCAAAAAATATGAGATGATTTTCGCACCATTTGTTGGGGTTAATCATCATCATCAAACCATTGTTTTTGGTTGTGGATTCTTGAGTGACGAGAAAACTGAATCTTTCGTTTGGTTGCTTAATAAGTTCTTAGAAGCCATGTGTAAAGGTGCACCAAATTTGATAATTACTGGCCAGGATCCTGCCATGACGAAAGCCATAGCACAAGTTTGGCCTCAAACAACACACCGTTATTGTCTGTGGCACATACTGAACAAATTCCCAGAAAAAGTAAACCCAATGATTTTCCGTGACCATTATCAAAGCATAAAGAATGTCATTGTGCATTCCTCAACATCTGATGAATTTGAGAGCTCATGGGAATATGTTATGCATTGTGCTAACTTAGAACAGCACGAGTGGCTCTCATTGATGTATGAGTTGCGATATAAGTGGGTGCCAGCTTATTTTAATTATGTATTCTCTGCAGGGATGTCAAGTAGCCAGCGATCTGAAAGTTCACATGCCTTTTTCAAGAGGTATGTATCTAGCAAAAACTCATTGATGGATTTTATTATCTGTTTCAATAAGGCACTCCGACACCAAAGACACAATGAGTTAGTTGCAGATCATGTTGATATGAATGAGCGTCCCAAGATTCAGTCAAACTGGCCAATGGAATCTCAGATGGTTAATGTGTACACGAAGAAGAAATGGTTGGAGTTTCAAAAGGAAATCAGTCAGAGTCATGGTTATTACGTGCAACCAGAATCTGTGGGAACTGAGTTTGGGGTTTACAAGGTGATGAATTTCCAAGGTTCTTCTTCTTCGAAACCAAGAGTGCTTACTCATGCCATTCAAGGAGATTATATATCTTGCAGTTGTATGAAATTTCAGTTTGAGGGAATCCCGTGCAGGCATATGTTAGCATTTTTTCGTATAAATCAAGTTTTTCATTTGCCTGATAAGTACATTCTAAAACGTTGGACTCAAGATGCCAAAAATGTAGCATTATTTCCTATGGACGAGCAAAATGTGATAGACGACCCAAAAAGGTGTTTGATGTCAAGACATTTGAGGTTATCCTACAAATCTTCTGCATTAGTTGATGTTGCATCGTTGACTGTTGAGGGAACAAACTTCTTGTCCGCACAATTTGATTATATTGGCAGTAAAATGAAGGAGATAAATATTGATACAACATTAAGCGGTGGAAGTCAAAGTAGAAGAGCCACAGACGTGACCATTGGTATCATTGATCCGTCTGATATCAGAACAAAAGGGTGTGGGAAAAGATTAAAATCGTCGAAGGAGAAGTCGACCTCAAAGGGAAGACTGTGTCGTGGATGTGGGCTTCGAGGTGTGCTACATGACAAGCGCAACTGTCCAAATTTGCAAGACGGGTCTGTGTTGATCACCAGTGTCTATTTTAAGTGTTTTAGTTTCAAACTAAATAATTTCATTATTGGTTAACATTACTAACCATGTTCAACATTATCCAGGTCAAATATTAATATTCAAAACCAAGATGACAGCGCAGATGACGATGATTTTGGATCGATAGATGGTACATTAATTAGTTTAAAATATGTTGTTTGCCCGATGATAGTAACTTTAAAAAGGCGTTGGTTTTTTTTTTTTTTTTTTTGTACAATAATTTACTGCTACTGGAATAATAATTTACTATTGACAATGAACCACAATATGTCTACTCATCGTCACTAAATTGTAGAGCTTTCAAATTTTCTTGTAACAGTTCCAAATTCTTCTTCATCTCATCCAAGTTTTGTTCTATCTCCTGCAACTTCTTTCCTCTTTCAGACTGCGAAACTTTAGCACTTGAATTGGAATTTACTCTTGAACTTGAACTTACACTTGCACTTGCACTCGTACATGAGCTTTCATTTCCAGTAGATTGTTTGGCCACAAATGTTTGAGAAGCTCTTTGGGCCTCCTCTCTATTTTTGAAAGACTGGTGGATAGCACCCTTATGTCCGTTAACTTTAGAAGATGCTTCTGCCCACGTGTTATAAACACCTGGTTCACGGCCAACAAATACAACATATGTTTTCCCCTATATTGTTAAAAAAACACACACACTTTATAATCATGTATTAATAAAATATCCAAACAGAAAATGAATGAAATATCCAAGATTAAGAAACATGCAATACATCCAAGAATTCATCACCAATAATTACAATACGTAGTATGATTAAAAAATAAGCTTTCCTTCCACTTCCAAACAACTTGAAACAACTTCCCACCTCTCAATTATCACGTGTTTCAAGCTACGATGAATAAGAATATAACAAGTAAACAAGACCAACACAAAACCCACAAACATTACTGCATAAAATTCACTAGATAAGGACACATATCATTAGCTAATTATGTACCAACATAAAGTTGATAAAATGCACAATTGACAGAACCCACCCCATATTACTGCATAAAATGCATTAATACTTGGTAATTATACATGAAATTCAAACAATTGGCATCTATTTAGTAGATTGACAGAACCCACAAATGAAATTATACATAAAATTCACAATTGACAAAAAACACACATATTACTGCAACAAGAACAAACCAACGAAATTTCTCATTATTAAAAATAATGAGAATATATCGAAAATCCTTAATGCTCTGCAGACAACAAGAATCCATGGAAAAACATGAATCGGAACTTTCTGAACTCGATTCTTGTGTTTTATTGCGAGTTAGCAAGCTTGATTATACCAATTTTTACAAAAGAGAGATTTATCATACCATAATTTTCTTTTGCTTCGAAGATAAATTGTGTGAGTGCACAGTGGAACGTCGTTGAATGGATCGTCTACAGGAACTGTCTCCTGATGCTCCCTTCTTCGTCTCTTCAGATCGGGCCTCTTCTACTGCCGCACCTTCGAAGGTCTCTTCTCGCAAGAAATGAGAGAAGCCAACTGCTGTTTGGGAAAATATTAAATATCGGTAATTAATATATGTATAAATTATTTGAGAAGCCAACTTGTTTATAAAATAATAATAAAATGGCAGCTGGAGCATATTTCAAAGTGTAAAATATGACCCGTTAAAAAAAATTTTATAATTTCAAACATGGAGATGATCGCCCACTTCACAACCCATGTAGGACAGGCGCTCACATAGGCGCTCAAATTAGTTGCTCAGGTTAAGAAATTCAAACCGAATTACCATATGCGGTCGATTAGTATTTTGAAAAATTAATTGCGGTTTTACATGAAAAATTAGCCTTACTGTTTTGAGTGGTTTCAAGTGGTTGCGATCGGTTTACGATTTTTTAATGAAAAATATTATAACATATATTCTAATTTATTTAAAAATAACAACAATATATTATTTTCAAATATAAAAAATAGTTCAAAGCATATAAAGATCAAATAGATAAAACAATAATCAAGATTCAAAACTAAGTTAACAATTTAACAACACAGCACATTCACAACAAAAATGACATTTACATTATTGTATCTTTTTTTTTACTCTTTTAAACTTCAAACAAAATATTGTAGCAAAAGAAATAAAGACTAATATGAAAAATAATTAAGAAAAAGATAAGTTTTATTTGTAAGAATAATAATTTTGAAGAGAATTGAGATATAATGAATGATGACTTCTTTATTTGAATATGTTGTTTACAAATTATTATAATTCTAGGTCCAATATTATGGTAAGGGGTTTAGGCAGTGCAGTTTGGCGCAGTTTTTGTTAAAAAAAATAACCGAACCGCGTATGCGGTGCAGTTTATGATTAATATTTTTAATCACGATTTTTATAAAATATTATAAAAACGGTGATTCGGTTCGCGGTTCGGGCTGTTAATAAAATTTTTTGATCACCCCTACCGATAAATTCTTAATTAAGCCTTAAATTAATAATGAAAAAAATATATATATACATGGGCCACTTGTTAGATTTGCTACTTAGTTTAACATATAAAATTATAAATTGGGCAAAATTGTTTAAATATTATAACGGGCCTTGAGATGTCTGAAAATAGTAATGGGCGGTTCGAAGGAAATCCCAAAAGTTCAATTAAACATGGGCCATCTGGCTGACTAATGTCTTTAGTCGTCAATTAATTGGTTAATTCTAATCTTCGGATTTCCGATTTCCAGTTGCCTAATTTTTGTGAGGAAAACCTTTCTAAAATTCTTTTCTTGGTACATTAATGGCTGAAAGATCTACTACAGTTCAGAAATCGGAGGAGGAATGGGGGGCGGTTCTCTCTCCTGAGCAGTTTCACATCCTCCGACAGAGGCACTGAGTCAGTACACTTGAAACTTTATCTTCCTTTTTTTATCGGTAGTTTGGGGGAAACCCTTTTCCATTTTCGATGTGTTGATGCAGTTTTTGCATGCTTAAAGATATTCATTTGTTAAGTTTTTTGCATCATTTATCTGACCTTTGCTATGCGCGATTCATATCTTTGGAATGGTACTGTCATATTATGGATTATACTGAAAATCTGGCGTTCTTCAAATTATGCGGCTGAATTAAGTTCTTGATAATTATATATATTGACTTAAACAATCATCCTCATGAACCAACTTTTGAGATGAAGTAAACATGGTATTAGAGTCTTAGATCTACCGTAATGTGTTGAACTAATCTAATAGGTTATTCGATAATGTTTTATAAACTTCAAGCTGGATGCAATCCTTCTCCTTTTGGGGAGTTAAAACTAAGTCCATCATCTTAACACTAACATAAGCGATAAGTTTGTAACATTGCACAGAGGTGTTTACAACTGGGCGGACGGGCTGTGGAACGCCCCTTTACAAATCCGCAGCCAAGTACGACTCTGGGTGTGGCTGGCCTGCATTGTACGAGGGTTTCCCGGGAGCCATCAACTGATCTATGAGTGCTCAGTTTTCTAAACAATTTCTTAAAATTTCCATCTATCCTAGAGTTCATTCAGTTTCCCTTTCCGCCAGACCCTGATGGCAGGAGGACGGAGATAACATGTGCAACATGCCATTGGCACTTGGGGCATGTGTTCAAACGGGAGGGATTGAAGGTGCCTACGAATGAGAGGCACTGTGTTAGCAGTGTTTCTATCAAGTTCTCTTCGAATCCATAGTGTTGATGCAGTGCGGTAACCAGCAGGGGATTCACTAGTTGTGTGTACTTGGACGCACAACTATCTTATTACATCTGATGCTTGCCTGCCCAAACACTGATAGTTGTGTGTGTTCAAATTCCGAACATCTTGAATTTATATATATATATATATATACATGCGAGAAATGGCGTATCAAAATATGAGGGGATTTGAATTATATAAACACGATGTATGGAAAAAGAAGAAGAAGCAAACTCTTGGAAAACCCAAGTGGTTTGGTCATATATAAAGTAAAATTTAAAAACAGAATGTCAACAATAGATAAAGAAGCAATTGTTTCTCTGCATCATTTTCGCGAGAATTTTTTTTCCTCCCTTAAAACCAATATAAAGGAGTGTTTATTAGCTTCCCCTTATCATCAGCCATTTTTTCTTCTCTCGTTGCATGCCTTCAAAGCTTGAACTTCTGTTCAAAATTATTATAAATCAATGGTCAACAGTAAACGCTACGCCCCTTGTCCTAGGAGAAATTCAAACATGCCAGTATCTATGTTAAGCATATGCAAAATGTAAAGGAAAAATAGACAAATTAATACCCTTTTGGCAGGACTTCCAATTCCTGTTGGTATTTACCATACAATCCTGTAATCGCTAGAGTCAAGGATACCAAATTTACAGGTGCCTCCATTAGTGTTGTGTGTGTGTGTGTGTGTAGATTAACAAGAAACCTGCAATGCCAAGTAGTGAGAAGAGCATTCTCGAAGCTGCTTGACGTTGTCGTCATCCTCATCTGCATCGTTTTGGTGAAGTATGGATGGTGACTGTGGCCGGCCGGCAGGTGGCTGACTTTGCTGGCCGGGGCTGGGTTTAGGAGGTTGATCCATTTGCAGGGTATGAGCCCTTTTATTTCGGGGATTATGGGATTATATTGGTTAGCGACCACAAACTGCAAAATTCATACGTCGCTGATTAACCAGTTCAGAGTGCGAGAAGGAGGCATCGAGAGTGATTTTCAAGAGTAAATATGTTTGAAATTCTATATTACGAATTCGTGTCGGCGGTCATGCAGCCAACAATCCAGTAAACTGACAAAATTCGTCTGAATATATAAGAGAAAATCCACTCCGTACTCTTTGATAAGTTACAAATACTTGCAGGGAATCATTTTGTTCCGAAACACTTTTTCAAGAACAATTGTGTCTCGATCAATAATTCTAACATGAATGTACTAAGACAAGCACAAAACATAAAAGGCATCAAAGGTGAATAATCTTACAGGAATATGGAAAATTCATTCAACAAACTAGACTATAAGCCATAGATCCGCAGGTTTATTTTGTTGGAAAAGTGCGACTCTGCGACATTATAATATATTGATTTATCAGTGTTGTCAATTAGAAAACCAAGAATTTCCCTAGTTTAAATATCAATATGCAGATGCATATGATTCAGAACATTTATGCAACGAAATATTTTCGAAAATCGTTTTTATCATTAAGCTGGAAAGATAAATGTCTGTTACTTTACAAGTTCGCTTCGAACTTTTGACAAACACCTTGCTTGCACGAGAACACGGCACGAAATGTATTTTCCAATAAAATCAGAATCACTCCGAATCCCACATTCCTCGTCAAAATCCCACAAAATTTTCGTCCAGTAAAACATTCATCGACGCGAGAAAAACCTGAGGAAGATTTCAAAATCCTGCAGCGTGGACTGGTGATTCACTCCGAATCCCACATTCCTCGTCAAAATCCCACAAAATTTTCGTCAAGTAAAACATTCATCGACGCGAGAAAAACCTGAGGAAGATTTCAAAATCCTGCAGCGTGGACCGGTGATCCTAGCGTCAAACTCATGCAACCCAATCAAGGTCAAATCATAAATATATAATCTAAAATATTGTTTAATATTGGATCGATGGAACCCTACATGAACCGTCTCATAAGTCGATTTGAAATCTATGATATTATTTTTCTAAAATTAAATTATTTTTTTTTCAAATTTATAGATTTAAATGAAGATCGTGTTTCCTTTTTTGGTGTATAAGATAAATGGACGATAACCTATTTAGTTAAACAAAAACTCATCGCTTCTTTTGCTTTACCAAGTTGATATTCCGATATTTGCCTTCACCTTCAGCTATTTTATGTTTAGTTAACTTGGCGACAAAAGATATTTATGTTCTCTAAGACTGAATTACCTCTAGAGTTTTGTGTTCAAGTTTGTATAAAAATAATACAATAATTAAAAACCTTTTAAATTATTTTTCATAAGTAATCTTGTATAATCGAAAATTGATGTAATATTATTGTTATGTCAAAATCGAATTTTTTTGTCTTTGATTTTAAACAATACAACAAAATCAATTTTTCGATGCATGTAATCAACAACATACATTAAAAGTATGTTATTTATATATTATTTTTTTACAGTGTGCGCACTTATGCAGTGCTTTGTTAATATTCTTGTATCTTACAAAAACGTCGGTGTGCATTAAAATCAAGTTGTGAATACTATTTTTTATGGTGTGCACTGTTAATGTTGTTAATAGAAAGTTCAGTTGTATGATTATATAAATTTATAGTCGTGTGTAAATGATATATTCTATTGATTTTAAAGTCTTATTTTGGTTGGAAAGAGAAATTTAATGTTTGTTTATAAGTGAAATAGAATTACATTATTAAAAGTTATATCTTAGTTGGATAATGAAGAATTGGAATTAAACTAGTTTGTATGACATACCTTATTGTTTTGTTTAAATGCGTTGATGATGGTTTAATAATTGTTTGAGTTTTAATTTATTTCAATTTGTACATGTTGTCTTGTCTTGTTTCTCCTTTATACATTGAACAGAAAGAACGAGAAAACAAATCGCACAACTATTTATTCAATACCAATATTATACAGACTTCAAAAAAAAAAAAAAAAATACCAATATTATGCAAATTACACACGATTCCACTTGATAAATAGCATACACGCCCTAGGCTTTAAGCTGAAGTGCTTGCAGATGGAGTTGAACTCTGGCTTGAAGGGTATCCTATTCCATGGCGTTTGTTTGGAAACACAACAAACAAAGACCCTGAAATCGCCACGATAACTGGTGGCAGCACCATCAACAACACCTTCTGCGTAGATTCAAACGATGGATAGAAGCATTCAACAGAGTTAGGGTCCAAAAGGGCCACAACTGCGAACACGATCAACGAGAAAAACGCGTGAACAAAGTCTCCAAACCGGAGTTTGTATGATGACAAGTTTTGTGAGGAGGAGGAAGAAGAAACAGGCCAGAGCCCGGTCCTTGTTGCAATGCCATAATGTATCTCTCCTTCGCCATCAGTGTAGCTATCGGTAAACGAGGCGAAACAACAAGAAAAGCCACAGATTGCGATCAGGATGCTTGATAAGTACTTGTTGATGGTGTGGCAATGGCCATTGTTTGTTAGGACAGGGTTGAGGAATTGGAACATGAAGACAGCGGCGGTAGGGAGGAGCTTGATGAGGTTGCCGAAACCTGTTAAGGTTACTTGTGTGATGCTTTTGGTTGAACTTTTCTGTGATAAGTTGCTTGATTTCGATGACATTTTTTATATGATTTTGTGTCTATTTTCGAAATGTTTGATATTTTATTTGTTGGTTTTTATTTCGGTATGGACTCGGGTTTTGTGCATTTTTATAGAGTTGGGAAAGAGGGACGGGGTTTCTTCAAAGTAAATGGAATATCGAGCCAAGGAAAATTTGCGCTTTGCTTGCACTCTTCGAAAAGATGGGTACACCATTCTCTAAGATTTTGGGGAAATCTAGTGCTTTATTTTATTTTATTGTTTTATTTTTATAAATTTTCAAGTTAATTAGTGCACGTGTAAGTTAATTTATCCCAAAAAAATTGTATGCAGGTGCGTGAATGATGTTATTAAAAAAAGTAGTAGATAATTTTTGTTTGAAAATGTTGTCGTGTCATAATTGTGAGTTTATTTATTAAATTAATCAAACAAACTTGGGTCATATGATTCAAGAAAATTGTTTTTTTTTTTTTTTAAAGAAGATGATTCGAGATTCTAAAGAAAATCAATTTCTAAAGCTCTCCGAATTAATAAAAATTACTGATCCTAACATTATTAATTATTCACTCAAATATTTTATTAATCCCAATATTTTTTATTTTTTATATACTAACTATATGAAATCATAATAATACAAGATCATTATATACTAACTATATAAAATCATAATATAATTTTAGATTTGCCTAAAACATCATTAATCTTATCGAAATGTATTTTATTATATTATAATAATTTTATTTTATATTTTATTTTATCTCTTACTCTTTCAATTTAAAAAATTTAGAAATTTTATTTTAAAATTTAAAAAATTATTTCATTCTTTACTTTTTTTATGTTCCGTATATCCACTAGTCACGCAACCATCAATCCAACTAAACGTACTCCTGCGATATCTTCTTACATAAAACGTACATCTATGTATGCTACAACCAATCAATCCAACTGCACCGACTCCTGTAATATCACGTAAAACATCTATATTATCTATATTATTTTATTAAATTTAAAATATTTAGAGTTATTAATTATAGTGTCATTATCTGTTTTAATAATTATATATATTAATAAAATGTTAAATTTTTTAATGCAAATTATATATAATTCAACGGATAGAATAATTGTTTCTTGAGATTTAGGTTATAAATTCAATTCCATTGAAGTCATTTTTTTATTTTTTATTTTATTTTTTAATTTATATATCAAAATTACATTGTAGTCACTCAAATGTAGTAATAACTATACTTGTGAGGCAGCGGCAGCCGCAGAAAATGTTTCTCATTAACATAGCAAGAAATCCTGAGTGACTGCATCAAACCGACCATTATTATATGTTTAATTAATTTACTATATAGTTTGAATTTTCTTTTCTTCCCCTTCTCCATGTCCATAGAAATCAAGATTCACCATCCTTGATTTTTAACCAATTCTTCTGTGACTTGAATTTATATCCCATGATCATCGTGCAGAGATGAATGAATGAGTCACAAAATACGACATATTTCAACACCACTATTAGGGAGAGAGAGTTTGCAACCACTGGCCGCAAGGTGCCAAAAGGAATAACAGATACAACTGGATGCGGCTCCTCAACCACATGATGAATAGAAACAATGCATGACCAAGAACGTTGTGTTAATTCCCAAGCAACCACAACTTTCCTGGTCACATTCAAAGCTGCCTTGCAAAGGTTTGATCTATGAAGTTGCACGTTTTTATACTTTTACCATCCATTTTGCCACCTCAGACAATTGTATATCTATACATAGGCAGTCTATAAAATCCATTCATCAAAAGGCCAATTACGCACCTAGTGCTCGTTGAAAACAATCTCCAACCCCTTTCAAGTTATTGGGGTTCCCCAGGCATTTGAGAACTTCTAAAGTGAATTGTATTTGTCCCGTCTCAGTTTCCACGAGAAGCGTTGCTTCATCCATGGGAGCTTATGGTTACCGTTAATCCAAGAACACCCAAGAACCCAAAAAAGAGAAAGGAAAAAAAAAGCCATCCAAAACAAAATAGAGAAAACAAGAACCAAATGTTTCTAAATAAATCATTTTATAACATGCTAATAGATACTGTATCTCTTATTACTTCATAGATGATACAACATACAAAATTCTTGTACGCATATCATCAGCAGTACACATAAAGCTAAAAATTAAACAAATTACAAAACCAAATTTCTAAAGCAAATATGAAAAGGGCAAGTGACCGTTTCGCCAATTACGAGGCAAAATCACAGCTGATACCACTTCTGAAGACGAAAGTCTTTCTTCGAGCTCGAATCAAGAGGCCCAACTACAATAAAGTTTTTGCCTTTTCTTCTTCATTGATAGCCATTCCACTGCTTCAGCCTATTAATCTCAAGTTCAAACAACCCCACCCAAACGACAATATATCCTATTTTACATAATTAAAAGCTACTACGAGAGAAACATAATCTAAATCTAGATAACAGCAGCAACCCACCTCACAGCGCACACAAGAAAAAAGAAAATGTAACAACCACAATAATTTTAACCATTTTTGACGAAATCGCTTCATTGTTTGATCATATTTCCAGATTTAGTAAACCCTCCATCCGTATTGGAAAAAATATCTACGGATATGGTTCGAGGTATCAAGGAAATTGGAGCCCATGAAGCGAATTTCCAAACTTTTCACATCGGATGCCATAATTAATCGAGGCGAAGCAAACGCCTCAAGTCCCTCGAAGCCGAATCATCAAACAAGTTGAATTCACCATGTACAAGTTGCTTCATAAAAAACGACGGCACGGGCACAGATCTAGGAGAAGGTGATGAGTAAAAGGCAGAACCGGAATACCCGCCTGCCAAAGCCTGCACGTTGATCCGCTTCGGTACCATCAAAGGTGAAACCGGTTCGATCAGATAAGGATCACGAACTTCCAGATCCACCAGCGGTTTTTGATTCGGAGAAGTGGATTCAGACTCTCCGACCTTGATATTAGAAGTGAGCGGACCCAACGCTTCTCCCCTTCTCAATAGAGTCACCTGGCCCATAACGAGCTTTCTGTCACTGACGCCATCCTTTCCCCGTGGCTCCGCGGATGTTGGTTTCTTCGCCTTCGTCCCCTTGTGAAATTTTGTCTGGTCCGATTTGGGAGAAGCCTTCCTGTAAACCGCAGAGTTTCCCTTCCGATCCACGGTCCTCTCAAGATTCCTCCGGCGTTGAAACGGCACGGGTGGAACCCGAGTAACAGTCAATAGATCTTGTGGCTGCATAACCTCCGTGCCCATTTTGCTCACGAAAACTAAGATTAAAGAAATCTACTACACAACCCGGAAAATATTCCGAGATACGGAATACAAGAACAATAAAGGTTAATCCGTAAGCCGAATGAAATTCCCCCTTCTTGAAAGCGTAAAGGAAACCCTAATTTTATCGGTAATTTTTTTGCTCTCCAATAAGATGAATAACGTGGGGGAGGGGGTTGGGTTATAAATAGCAGAGAAGTTTCCGCCGACCGTGTCTCCCAACGCGTTAAGATTAGGGCAAATACGAGAGAGAGAATAATTTAACCTAAATTAAATTTAGGGCTACTTCCGTTTACATGGTGGTCTATTCAAATTTCAAGACCTTGAAACCTTTGTATTATTATTAATTATTAACTCTCGAATACACGTACGTGTAAAATAATGATCGTCAGATCGAATTTATTTATTAAAAAAAAATTCATAACTTTTATTTATTATTTAAATAAAAATATTTAAATTATATTAAATCTGTAATTTATATAGATAATATGTGAATTTTTAAAATTAATTATATTTTGTAATAATAAATAAATTATATTAAAAATATTATTTTCGTAAAAACTAATTTATATCATAAATTCGAACTACTAAAAATCTTAACATTTAGATATATATATAATATAAATTATTAATTTCGATTTTATCATTCTTCATTATGTCTTTGACCTTCCGCCACTGAGCAGGCGTCAGCCCCCATACATAATCTTACGACTTTGCGATACATAATATTTCTTTACAATTTTAATTATTATCATAATATTTTTGTAATTTCACATGCTCGATCAAATTATTTTAACTAACCACTATGTACACATATTGTATAATTAATAAAAAATTAATATTTTTATCGTTCATACGTTGAATCATATATCTGTCTTTTAAAATTTTACATGAGTTTTTATGTTTTTTATCTCGATAATCATTATTAACGTGCTCATTAGGTTATTTTTTAAAAACAAAATTATTTATAAATATGTTAATTGCGTCATATGCATGATTGAAAGAGTAAAAATGATAAATCAACGGGGTAGTCGTTTTTGAATGATTCAATAAAGGCAAAAACTTGTATGAGACGATATCACAGGTCGTATTTAATGAGACATGTCTCTTATTTAGGTTATCCATAAAAAAGTATTACTTTTTATACTAAGAATATTACTTTTTATTGTAAATATGGATACGATTGACCCATCTCACAGATAAAAATTCGTGAGAACGTCTCACAAGAGACCTACTCTTCAATAAAATATGCCCTCATTTTGGTTTTTCGATGAGGTAATAGATAATAATCCCCCATTTTCCGAGTGTTTAATTTGTTGGTGTTAATAATTGATTTTGTTTGGATATGATCCAGTAGTTAGTTCTAGATCTCTCATATTTCAATAAAAAATTGCATCATATATTAATGATGCAATAACTAAAATCTCATCACAACATAGAAGACGAAATATTCCACGAGTCACTAGATCCTAGGGTTGGCAATGGGGCGGGCCGGAGGCGGGTTTGCAATCCCCATCTCCGTCCCTGAATTTCATCCCCACCCCCATATCCGTTCTGATCTCCACTTTTTTGGGTTCGGGGAATCTTCAAACTCGAAACTTCGAAAATCAAACACTGCCTTGAGCATTTACAAACGCTAAAAATAATTGAAACGCAACATGTATGCGTAACATATGTATAATTGAATATGAAGAGGTGAGAGTAAGCATTATCTTATTCCTTCTTAATAATAGTCATCAAGCAGCATTTAATGTTTTCCTTGTACAACTCTAATTTTGCTCAAAGTTTGTAGCAATTAGATTTTATTCAAGTTGGTGGCGTCTTCTTATGGACCATGCATTCACTTCAGGATGATGAAGACAACCCAGCAAGTGAAAAGAATTCTGAGAATGAAGCTATGCTTTTCCGATTAAATTTCAACCCATATGTATTTCTCCTTTTCTTTTCAACGTACGTATTCTTGCTTTCAAATGTTAACTATAATTGTTTCTAAGCATTCTTCAATCATCATGACAGCTGCAAGACCACGTGGATCACAGAGCCTATTGCTAGAATCCCAAACTAGCATCACACCTCTTTTGATGCCTCCTGGTTCTCCTCCAAGCCTATCCGGGTCTGTATCTGCATCTAGGACACCCAATCCAGTCTCCAAGGGGACACTCAGTGTCATTTTCAACAGCAAGAGGTTTACTTGATGATAGATCTTCGGTGTCTTCTTCTACGTCTTCTAGCGAGTTCAGTTCAGTGTCAAGCTCGGACTCTGTATCCCAACCCTGTTAGTTATTGTGACTTCATATGTATAAAGTCTTTTGTTAATGTAGTTGACTGTTAAAGAACGGAAAATATTACTATGATTACTCGACGTTTCTGCTAGTTCTTACTTGGTGAAGTCAAATCTTGGTTCTGATGTATTGTGGAGTAATATACTGCTGGTGCTTTTATGGGGAAACGCTATTTAAGATCTTCTTGCTGCCTTTTTCTGCAACTTTCTTCATTGACATCTGACTTGGTTCTTATGTCAGGAAAAACCCGTGTTGATGGGAAAGAATTTTTCCGCCAAGTTAGGTACTTGGTTATTCTC
This sequence comes from Primulina tabacum, assembly GCF_025594145.1. Classification (NCBI taxonomy): domain Eukaryota; kingdom Viridiplantae; phylum Streptophyta; class Magnoliopsida; order Lamiales; family Gesneriaceae; genus Primulina; species Primulina tabacum. The sequence goes on along the minus strand of NC_134560.1, from coordinate 4,372,854 downwards.
ATATCTCTGTTACACGACCGCTTAATTCAATGAAGTTTCTGGCAACTGATTTTTTTTTTTTGCTTTTTCAGAACTCGATTGTCACACCAACAGTTTGCAGCATTTCTAGGAAATGTGAAGAAATTCAATAGACGATCTATGGTTTGTAATTCTGGAAGTGGTTGTAATTGGGAGACAAACTCAAAAAATTTGGTAAGTGTCCCAAGTTGTGTGAAAGTAATTTAAATATTGAGATTTGGGAATTTAAGATTTTTTATTAGAATAAGTGACGATGAAATATTACATTGAATCTACAATTATAAAAATATCATAATAATCCATTTTATGTGACACGTTCAACTAATTTAATTACCTCGAATATCAATCAAATTCAAACTAAAGAGCTTGACAAAGTTGATCTAATTAATAAGTGATTTATATGATATTGTGTCAGTCCGAAAGTTTATTCAATGGATCTAAGACAACGATTGTAAGTTTCATGGTCGTAAAAAAAAAACTAGTGTTATTGCTCATATATCTTTTTTTTTTTTTTTTATAAAATTCAATTATTATCAAAATACAGGATAAATTATATTATAGTATAAATATTGGTATATTCCGTGTGCGCATTGTGTTCGTGACCAGCATGTGACTCCCTGTCCTTAGTTTTTTGCATGCATCCCGTGTCAGCATCATGTCTTCGAATCTCTTCGGCGAATTCAACATAGGAGAATCCGAATTTTCGGCAGGAAGATCTTCCATATAACGTGGACAATGGGAAGCGCACCACTATTCTATTTCTCATCGTCTCTCTCTCTATCATCTCTCATCCTGAATCAGAATTTTGCAGAGCTGAGCATTGGTTCCTGAGACACCCTGTCTCCCAGGAACCATGGAAAATAACCATAACACCTTCACCCTTCCACGGTAATTATACTCTACGGATATCGTTTCTTTTTTGTTATTTTCTGTCAATATGGAAGATATATTTCAACAATATTCCTACGAAAAGTTCCACGTTTGTCTTTGTCTGTTTCTTTTGGGGATTCGTTTGTTTTGATTGTTTCACATGCATGATTTCAAGACTCTGTCATAGCGCGGATGCGATAAAAGCTGTGGGCAATGTCATAATATTGTTACCTGTAAATATTAGTTAGCCATTGATCATGATTCAACCGTGCCTACCTGATGAGTGATTATGGCGAAGTTTGTGTTATTAGGGTGAAATAAAAATCTTACATGGTTATAAAAGAGATGATTAAAGTTTGGGGTTTTTCTTTTTCGATTTTCCATCCATGCTCAACTCCTAACCAATAGGAGGTACAAAAAATGAATTTGCTGCAAAACAAACGAACGATTTTGGAATTTTTGTATGATTATTTCCAAGAATATACTGCTATATTGTATCCTGGTCCAAGTATTGAATTGTAGTAGTACATGTAAGTAATCTAACAGGTTCTCAAATGACAGGGAAAGCGAGGATGCATGCAATATTGCTGTTGAAAGTTCTGAAGGAGAACTTTTGTTGATTGGACAGACATTGCTTGTTCCTGCTTCCTCCATTTCATTCTCTGATAGTGGTAATGATCTCAAGTCTTTTGGTAATATTTTCTCTTATTTTCTAGTTAACTACTGGATGGATCAGCCGAGTTATAAATATATACATTTTGTATGATTTTATTGGGTCTTCTTTTACAAGGTAAATGGTAATTTAATTCCACTGAAACTGCAATCTTGAATTGTGACTTAGATTTGAAGGATTTAAGTGTGGAGGAAGTACTAGTAGAAGAATGCTCACTTAGAGAAGAAAATGGGGAGGCGACAAAGCCAGAAACGGTGGTTAGTAATTCAGTGACAAGAACATTAGATCTAGAGCCTAAAACAAATGGGAAATCCGATTCACAGTGGAAAGGGTTCATTCGGAAACTTAAGAAGGGGCCAACGATGAATTTACATTCCTTCCATCCTAGCATATTTAACCTTCCTTCTATCAAGAAACTCTCGAGAAGACGAACAAGGAACACACAAAGCTTGCCAGCGTTGCCTACCCAGATAGAAGCCGACTTGTACTATTGCTTCGAAACTTCTTGGAAAAGTTTCTCTCTTTCAGATCTCAAAGAAGCAACCGATAATTTTAGCCATGGTATGTGGTTGGAAAGATCCTTGGTGTGAATGGATAAACTGCAAATTATTATTAATGTCAAGAAAATGTAAAGATTATGAGTTTTATTAATTATTTGGATAGATAACTTGATTGGGGAGGGAGGCTATTCTGAAGTTTACAGGGGACACCTGAAAGATGGGCAACTAGTAGCCGTAAAAAGGTTAATTCGGGGAACTCAGGAGGAAATGACAGCAGACTACTTATCCGAGTTCGGTATTCTAGTGCATGTTAATCATCCAAACATTGCGAATGTTATTGGATATGGTGTCGAAGGAGGGATGCACCTTGTTCTTCCTTTGTCTCCACATGGGAATTTAGCATCTTCCCTGAACGGTTCGTCCCTCATCCTGCGACAAGAAAACAAGCTTCTAGATATTCAAGAATCTCATATTTATTTAGTTTCGTTTTGCATTATTTGTGCAGGCAAAAATGACAAACTGGCATGGAATGTAAGATACAATATTGCTCTAGGAATTGCATCTGGGCTTTCATATCTTCACGAAGGCTGTCAACGAAGAATTATCCATAGAGATATCAAGTCCGCAAATATTTTGCTCACTGAAGATTTTGAACCTCAGGTAGCGAACAGTATATGCAAAATTTTTGTGCAGCAATCCATTATCTCTATGTGAATTTGATGTAAAGGGGTCGACATTAAATTTTTGGTGGTTATTCACTTTAGTACTTTGATGTTTTTACTACAGATTTCTGATTTTGGGCTTTCGAAGTGGCTGCCTGATAACTGGACTCACATTACCGTTTCACAGTTTGAAGGCACGTTTGGGTACGTGACTGTATTAAATAAGCCAGAAATTGTTATAACGCTTGAAATCTTATCATCACAATACTTCAACCTTTTTCTTATCAGCTATCTCCCTCCCGAGCTTTTCATGAATGGAACAGTTGATGAAAAGACTGATGTTTACGCTTATGGAGTGCTATTGTTAGAGCTCATTAGTGGTCAACCAGCTCTAGATGAATCACGCAATAGCCTTGTGATGTGGGTATGTTTTCTTGTAGACAACAACCATTCTCTTACATGATAAAAATCTGGATACTAGCACTTGTCTTTCAACCAAGAGATGCATTCTAATCCAATCGAAAATTTTCAGTCCAAACCTTTGCTGAGCAGAAAAAGTATAGTGGACCTGGTGGATCAATCACTAGATGGCGTCTATGACTGTGACCAAGTCAGTCGAATGTGTATGGTTGCCTCCTTATGTATTCATCACAATTCATCAGAAAGACCTCAAATGAGCCAGGCATGACATTTTGTTTTGCAAGCACTTTGAGAGACTTGCTTGGTAAAAACGCGAATACAATCAACTAATTAGTTTGAATGATTCTTGAATGGGATGCAGGTTGTGAGGATGTTAAAATGTGGTGAAGGCATCACTCAAGGCAAGAAGAAGTTCCAAAAACGGCCTGCACTCAAGAGGACGTACCCCTTGGAGCTAATTTCGGAAGACGAATGCAACTCTGACAAATTTTGAAGCATGCGGGCAAAAGAACCATTTTACCTACGGTGTACATAGACTCGTTCCTACAAAATTCTTCTGAGTTTTACCTAGAATACATAGTATTCATGACGGGGGCAGTTCATCAAATGAAGAGATAGAGTAGAAGTGAATTGTATGTTTTACTTGTGGATACTCTGTGAATGAGTTGAGTTAGTGTGTAGGAAGTAGACGTAATGGGAACAAACGTAGGTTCCATTTTTACTACTTTTAGGGCTAACATTTCATATCTTCTTGCTTCAAAATAACATCATTTTTTATTTATAGAACCTAATAATTGACCGGCAAGCCTCTTACAATGATGGATAGGGTTCAGATTCAAACAAATATTTTCCATAAGAGTAAAAATTAATATTCCACTAATTTGGTTGGTTGGTTGGTTATAAAAGACATATGGAAACTAGGTAGAATCCTTTCATCAGCTCCCCATAAAGATTCAAAAAAATGGAAAAAAATACCCATTGTGTAATCAACGGACATTTGAATCCCCGTGTTTTTGAAAAATCAACTATTTATAAAATCTATCGCATATGAACTAAATATATATACTCGAATTTTAAAAACGTTGGGTGCGAAAGTCTTTTTAATCTAAAAAATCACAATTCTTGATGCCAGCAGAAAGATTATCTTTTTATTCAATATCTACTTCTGAGGCTGTGCCTCAACTTTTTTTGGAAAATAAAACATTTCACTATTGTATCCAATTACCAACTCGATATGGTGTATGTTTAAGACTTTATGCTGTAGTTTTTGTATCCAAATTGGTCCTAAGTGTCGCATCTAAGAAATCATATTTCTGGATGCTGGCAGAAATATCGTCTTTTTAACTAAGTAAAGATCATCTTTGAAAGTAGTTATAAAATGATCCGAATAATTTTTGAATATCTGGTAACTAAGTCAATGTGCTATACTGTACATTCTTTTTTGGGAAATTGGTAGGCAAAGTTTTGTTTTGACCAATAATTCTTGTGGGTATAGTTTAATGAACATGAATGAACGATCTTTAAGATTGTTGGTGGGAACTGCACAGATTCAGATGCAAATTGCGAAAGATGGGCTTCTCTTGGGGAATGCAACAAGAATCCAGAATATATGATCGGATCATCAGATCTTCTTGGATATTGCCGGAAGAGTTGCAATGTGTGTTAAAGTTGCGCCTTCCACTCAAAACACTTTCATCGGCAATTCACCTGTTTACGTTGGTTTTGCTTCTGAATCCTTACGTAATTATTATTATTTTTTTAATGACCAGAAAAAAGTCTGTTTTGATATTCCGACTTCACGCTGTCTAAAAAGTTTTGTTCTGTGCTCGACTTCAATGACCCGAAAACTGTTCCCTTTTGAGGGGGGCGTGTGAGGTAGCAAAGTTGAATCAAATTTTAAACTTCATTTCTCAAAACAAACAGATGAGATAAGCCCCACCACTAGCCAGACTCTGTATGCTAGGAAATCTACAGTTTCCTATGGATAACATTAACATAAAGACTTTCCTCAAAACGAAAAATAGATTGGGAAGTGCCATCCTCCTTAAAAACTAATAGAATCGAGAAACATCACAATGAATATCAAAGTGTAATTAATCTTGAAGAAAAAATAATGTTTCTACGAGCCGATGGATGCCTGAATTTCTTCCAGTGTTTTTCCTTTTGTTTCAGGCACAATCTTGACCACAAAAAGTACAGTGAGCAGACAGACTCCAGCATATACCAAAAATGTACCTGAAGTATGTGTGTCAGATATTTCTCGAAAATGTAACATTGTTGAATCTTTAAAACCTTTTGAAGTCAGTGAAAGGTGTAGGAAACTTGAAGGTGTTGGGGTGGTGGGTATTTGAAAATTCTTAGTCTGTGAACCAATGGACCTTGTTGTAGCCATTGAAAAATATGCTGCCATTTATATGATTACCTGGTGGACTCCAGCTCATGAGAAAGTTGAATGTATAGGAAACTGCCCATGCACCAAACCAATTCACCAACACTACCAAACTTCCAGCTATGCCTTTCACATGAATTGGGAATATCTAAAAACGAGTGACAATGTTAAAATGTTTGCCCACTTGGTTAATTAATAAAAGAAATACTTGGCAGCGATGTTGCTGCATATTAGTTCGTATGACGGGGTTTCGACTCATGTTAGGAGCCCTTTAATGGAAGCATTTTGTAGTCTCACGGGTCCAAGAATATAACCACGCAAATCTATGAGTTTAGATATTGAGAGTGTTGATTTTACCTCAGACATTATGACCCAAGGAACCGCCCCCATGCCTATCGAAAACGATGCTACATAAACCTGGTTACATTCATTCACGAAACAGTAAAAATCTCATTTGTATGGTTAAATGTTGGCTGCTCAGAATATAGAGTGAGTTCTCTGAGTATTGTCGTTACAAAGATGGGCGAACTTGCATTTTCACGAGGAGCAGAACTGAAGAAGTTAGTGTAAGCCGACTCCAACTAGTATGAGACTAATAATTGTTTGTTGATAACAAATAGCTTACCAGTACACCAGATATAGCTAGAAATGGAACCCATCCTAGTAATAGAGACCGACCCTGAACAGGAATGAACAATACTGTTGAACTATGAACTTTTTTTGCAACAACAAATGAAAATTACCCTGATTCTGAAACTTCACCTTCATGTAGAAAGAGATTGCTGCTAGAAGGCATCCAATAAATGTTCCTGATGATGACACCTGTAAATGTAAGAGCATTTATTTTGTGTAACTTTTTTACTTGCTGCAAAACATAAGGTAAATTTCACTGTAAAAAATATTCACCACGAGAAGAGGTCTTCTTCCTGATCTATCCATTAGTATTGCACCCAGCAGTGTAATTGGAACCTGATGTATCATGTTAAACAGAAATAATTAAATATGATTTGAAACTCTAGTTCAAACCATTGATGCTTTGCTCCCCAAAATTTGCATGGAACTGCTTTCCTAAAAATGGCAAACCTGAATAATAGCGTAAAAGATTGTTCCGATTTTTCCTGAAGAAAATCCTGCATTTCAAACATCAAGATTAGTGATGAACTTCAGAAATAAGTAATGATCTATGGAGTTGGATGGTTTTCCGTTTGTTTGGGGCCAACCTAAAACTACCATTGACTCGGTGCAACATAGAACGACGATGAGTATACTTTAAAATGTGGGGGGAAATATCCAAGTCATACCTGCTGCCACAAAGGTTTCACTAGCGTAGAAGCCTATTCCATTTATTCCGCCAAATTGTTGGAAAATCATTAGTCCCACACCGATCTAAATGTATGGTTAAGAAAAACCACCTGTAAGATGAAGCTATAGCATTCATAAATTCAAGAAAACAAGATGTTATTTAAGGTTTTCTTACTATAACCGGGCGCGCATATTTGGCATGAAACAAGTCCATAATCTGAACTTTAGGAAGATCTTGAAGGGTCCCAATATTCTTCTGCAATGAAAACCTTTATACTTAGCCAAAACTAAAAAAAAATGATTCGAATCATATTACATATGAAATATTGTTGACTCAAAATGTACTTGAATTTCTGCAGCTTCTTGAGAAATATCAGCATCTTTGCCACGCAGAGTTCGCAATGACAACTCAAATTCGTTTCGATGGCCTACTTTTGCCTGCAAGATTCGATTCTTTATTCGTATCTCACTATTTCATGAATCGAAAGGCAGTTGCTATAAAATTTAATTCATTCTGGATTCCTCATTCGTATTTCGCACTAACTGTAGGTCTAATTCATACTTACCAGCCATCTCGGAGACTCTGGGATAAAACATAGTCCCACAAGTTGTAAAATACATGGGACCAATCCTTTATATCAGAAAATAATACAAAAAAATAGTTACATGAGAAGTAAATGTAAATTTATTGCCATTGTTTATTTTATTACATGTTTAAAAACTCACCTGTCAAAGCTAAGGTTCTCCACGTTACTACTTCTCCTAGCAGAAATGCTGTTGATGCTCCACAGACAATCATCAGCTTCCAAGACGAGAAATAGGAACTTCAGTTATAGGAAAACAAAATATTATTTGTAAAAACTAATTTTATGATTAAAAAATTCCATTTAATTTCCTCACCTGATTAAGAGTAGCAAGTCCTCCACGGAGATTCTTTGGTGCAATTTCAGCGATGAATACTGGAACCTGTCGAGTAAACGATTTTCAAACCCGTGGTCGCCTAAGAACGCAAGTTTCGAAAATCAGAACAGTGGTTGTTACCACATAAGAGAATATCCCTATGCCATATCCTGTGCAAAACCTCCCAGTATCTAGCCACCAGGCCCCCTGCGTCAATATATTTGGTGCCGTGAGCCACCATTGTTTCCCTTTGGCATGTAAAGTCACAATTTACAGCAAAATGAGCGTACGTACCGTGGCAAAATAGACAGCTAACCATCCTATGATACAGAAGGCAGCCGACATTCTCATTGCCTGTTACATAAAATAAAATAAAAAAATTTAAAAACCATTTTTTTTTACATATGACATTAGCAGTAGTGAAAAATAATTTTTTTAAAAAATAGTCTTTTTTTTCTTTTTTGCATACCCCTTTTCGACCAATGAAATCTGCAATTCTGCCACTGGAAATTGCTCCAATCATAGCACCAATTGTGATTATTGACCCAAACATTGCGTACTATACACACATAAAACCAACAATGGTTTATAACCACGTGAGAAGCTTAGAAGTAGAAAATAAGATTAATAATTAATTTATTGGATTGAAGAGCTCAAAATTTGAACTCAGGTTCAAAATCAAAATCACTGAACAATTTCTGGTAAGATGCATGATCTTTTCCAAAAGTATTTATGGGGAAATCTTGTACCTGAGATAGAGTTAAGTTCAAATCTTCTCTTATTTGTGCTTGAGTAGGTGACGAATAGCCTACCTGCATGATAAGAACATTACTAAAAGAAAAAACTCTTACATACATTTATAATTTAATTTGACACACAAACTTACACATGATCCGAATTCGAAAGACCCACAAACACCTACAGATGTGCTCAACAGAACCATCCAAATCGATCCATTTTCAAGCTCTCCTCGGTTCACGGTTTCTTCTTCACAATCGACACGTCTCTGATCCTCCCGGATAAAGGATTTCTCCAAGTCACAACCCTCGTTTTCACCAAGAGCCATGCCTACCTGCGTAACTTCTGCCAAAGAAATCAAGATTTATAGGAACGAATGAATGTAGCAAGACAAAATACTTGAGGCCAGTGCATGTAAACAATGTTTAAGATTCAGATTAGGATTGGTCATGTGAGCGAAGCTGTCTCTGACGTGTAATTGTCACCTTCATGCTATATATATATATATATGATTGACTGAAGGTTCGGTAGATTAACTTTGTTGTTTTCGGGTTGCTAGCTGGTTAGTTTATATGCGTAAATTGAACTTCATGGCCCTATATATATATATATATATATATATATATATATATATAATTTCAGTTAGATATATATACCAAAAGTATTTTTATGAGGATATATACCAAAAGTATTTTTATGAGGATCTCTAACTCTTTATATATTAGTGTGTCCCTTGTGTTGTATGCTTATACTTGAATAATTATCTATAACACGGTATTTTTGTTATTTTTAAATTAACGATTTTTTTATATTTTTAATTAAGAGTAATATAGTAATATAAAAATTAACAAATTTAGCTAAAGATATGTTTGGATTTAAAATACAGATGAAGATATGATTTGAATATTTAAAAAGAATTTTATTTTAAAAAAATTAAAAAGTTATATAATGAAGGTATAATTGATGAAAGTTAATTAATATAAGAGTCTCAAATTTCAACTTTAATTAATAGGATAAATATAAATATATATATAGAGAATAGTTATGCTTTAAAATCAATATTCATAATAATGAAACATTAGATAATGAACGAAGTATCGTGGATATTAAAATAATTTGTATGTGAAACACATAAATTCCGTAAACAGACAGGTGAACTCGTGGTGAAATTAAAAAATAAGCATTTTAGCTTGTAAAGCTTTTTAATTTTATTCATATCTATTTTGTATTACTCACATTATTGTCAATAAAAAAAACTCTTTCTAGATAAAAACAAAAAAATAAAATAAAAAAATACCATGCAAATAACGTTGGATAACAAAAAATATTTGCATCACTCATCAGACACGAAGAATAATGAACAAGAAATGAACTGAGAATGTATTCTGAAGCAAATTTCATGCAACAAAACCAGGGATTCATTCATCCCCTATCTGGTTTGCATTCGTTAGGTTAGGTGGTCAGGCTAGTGTTAAGACTTGTCAAACTAACACAATCTAATAGTCGTGGCAATCTGAACGACCCTCGTATGATGGAGGACGACTACACATACTCCAAAACAAACACCAATGGCACCTATTTGCCATAATAAGAGGTTGTCGGGGTAATTTGCTTGGTGGCTGCAAGATTTTATCGGCCTTTCCTGAAGATTGACTTTCATGACCACGTCTCGGTTCAACAGAGGAACTGACACGACAAGCCTTCATCTGGTGTGAGCCCATGAATATATTCTCCACTGCTCTGTGTACAACCTGCGGAGGAAGAATGTTTACACCATTGAATAGATCAACAAGGTGTGCAAGAAGAAAATCTGGTAAACGGGACCAATCAAAGTACTAATTAAGTACCCTTGTGATAAAAAGGTAATCAAATTGCTATGTACAGATTTTCTAAAAATGCAAGTCCCTTGGCTGTATGTGACGAAATTTGATGCATAGACGGTATTACCTGAAATTATCAAAGGAATTTACTGTTTTACCTGATTCGTGGCTGGAACAACAAATCGACTGGTTTTGGGAGCTTTGACAGTAAAGAGTTCCATCAGATGTAGGTATTACCCAAAAATCATTTTCCTGTAATTTCAGATAAAGCACGTTTTGTTGCAGTGTCCATATTTTTCTGTAACAAGCTCATATCAGCATCAGAAATACCAGAAACCGGATTGTTATCCATCATAGATTTCAAGGAACAAAATACTCTCTCCAATATAACAGAAGACTCTTTCTCAATCAAAAACTCCAGCAAATGGTTGAATCTTAGTACCGATGAAGATGTCGATGGCTGCCCGGATATGGGATTCCTCAGCAACCATCCTACATCTAAAACAAATTCCGAGAACCGTACTCGTCTCAAGGCAAGAACCTCACATTCAGGCCTCAGACAAGACAGTTGCTGTTCTTGCGAAGAGAGAGTTGCGTCAAACTTTTGAAGCAAGATCTCCATCTCCTCGCAAATTTCTCTGTCACCCACAAGAATTGGAACGAAGTTGGATAACCCAGACTCATTCTCAACCTGTTGGAAGAGCCCAACACAAGTTAAGAAGCAAATGCAATAAAAACTGCTCGGGATTCTACACTTATCTTCAAGCAACTCATGCATCAACCCCACATAGAAAGAAGAGTCACAGATCTCACCTCAATAAACGCTGGGCCAAAAAGATTCATTTTAGTTTGCGGGACACGTATCTTCAGTAATTGGTGGTCAGAACTTTTGGTGCCTCCTTTTTGACAACACACAGATGTAATGGAAATATTTGATGACAGGTATCTTCCAGCAAAAGAAACAAGAAACCTGTAATAGGCATCAGATATCATTTAAGATCAGGAAAGTATTTCAATTTCCCTACAGACATGAAGAACATCATATATAGAGGAGAACAGGAATTGTTAGAACTATCTACAGCATGAAAAAATTCCACAAAGGGTGCAGCTTTCCTTAACGCTACATATAATGAGTTGACCGGTCTCTTTTCCTATGTATCAGTTCACCATTAAAATCAACATCTGGCAACCTAAAGCATCCATTCAACAATATAAATAATTTTGTGGACATATCCATTTTCTTTCACACAAAACAAGTATGCCACACCAAACAAGACTGAAATGTTATCAAGGTTTTGGGCTACAAATCCTGTAACAAGTGTGGCAAAACCGAAGTTAAGGAAAGAAAGGGAGCTCAAATCTGAATAATGATGGCAAGCTTGAGAATTAGTAAAGACAATACTAGACAAGTAAAGGAAACTTATGGAAATAAATTATATTTTCATGTATAGTATGGATCACATCATATACCGAAATTTTGGTTGAAGTAAATCGCTTCCACAGGCAACAAATTCCATTGGCTTGCCAGCCTCAAAGCAAGTTGGATAAATATAATGTAGCTTTGGTGTTCGATCCTTCATTTCAATTTCCAAAATTGAATTTGCATCTGTTTTCACAAAAGGATCCAGCATATGTAAAATGTACAAGGTAAACAAAAGGGTCATCAATAAATATCAATAAATTAATTGGAGGGCATGAGTAACAAAAGCGTTCTTGCTCTAGGGAATGACCAATGAGTTTTTCCATTAGCTAATCGTTTCTTCTTCATTGCCCCACACACTCAGGACACGATCATACACAAACTCTTGATGCAAAACAGTTACCTCACAGAGTACTGTGTTTTGTGAACTAGATAGTATTATCCTTGTTAAAGGTGTAAACTGAATAAATTTGACTACACCAATTTAACTCCATAACTTGGCATTTAATCCATCATTTACCATTCTAGATTTCCAGTTGTAATCAACATAACATAGTAACATCTCTCATCAATATAGCTTAACCACTAAGTTTACATTCATTCTGTCACCATTTTCATTTTGCAAAAAAAATAGTTATTTTGGTCGACCAAACTGACCAAAATCACTAAATTTAGTCAGTTTTATTTTGAGTTATAAATCGGTCAATATGGTTATCTTAAAAATCAGTTTGCATCTATTTCGATTTTTTTAGTTTGGTCTGGACAGAAGCTGAACCATTCAAAAACTCAAACTTAATCATTGTATTAACAATTCAAAACCGCCATATCCATTATCCACTGAAAATGTTAAAATGATCAACATGCAACTATAGAAGGCTAAGATGGCTTAGTACAAAAAGAAAACAGAAAAATAAAAATAAAAATCAGTAGAGACCAACTAAATTTAGTATGCAGTCAAAGGGCATTTCACAACGCCTAAAACTTATGGACACACTTATATAGACACATCCCTGATGGGTAAAAACCATGGAATTAGAATGTGAAATGAAACTAACATTGGAAGCAAAAACTGCAATCATACATTAAGATTCCCACTAACCTTTGGTGACACGATACACCATGTCATTTAAATAAACGAGTAAGGTGCCTCTTCCAAACAACATGCTTTCACGTGGGGAAATAAGGTCTTTTATACAAAGAGCTGGTTCTTCAAAAAACTGTTTGATGCCAGAATACTTAACAATCAGGTCATAAAGAATCTAGTAGGGAACAAACCAAAAAGTTACAAACCCTGCATAACCAAGGCATATAACCAAACCAACATTTTTTACTTCCAGTCGTATACGTAGTTGTAAACACATGAGACAAAATGAGATAAAAGTATCCAACTAGTATTATTTTACTCTCTAAGGATTGTACAAGAAATACCAATTGAATACTCAACAGATAGAAAATTCTGTCGATGTTTAATTATTATAGTAGACCATTACAAAACATTTAATTCATTTCACATATTCACTTGTAACGTTCAACAGATTTTCTTTTACGACCAGAATAAATTCACCATAATGAAAAGGATAAGATCCTGAGCACCTTAATCCACATTGGCATTGGCATTGCAATGAAAGCCGTCAAAATTGTGCAACCTGGACGAATATACTCCTCCAATTCAACAGGCATGCTAGCCAACCAGTGAAATATCTGTTGACAAACAGTTACTGGTGCTTTAACAAAAATCCATCATGATGATTATACAATAATCTTTAGAATACTTGATGTCGAAGTCGCCGAGGAAATTCTGCTGGGTTCCAGTTGTAGAGCTTGAAGGAGATTCGGCTAGAAGGACACTGAGATGTATATCAAAGCACCACTTATCAAACCAATATAGTTTCATCAAATAACAATAAATAAAAGGGCATAATGCAACAATAAGGTGTTGGATGTACCAAAGAGGAAAAGATACTCTTGTTGTCACAGAAGGACAAGGATTGTTTGAATTCGGGATTCCGTTTCTCCTTGATCAGAGCAAAGGATCCAAAACTATCACTCTGGAGACTTTGGGAGTTTATGGTTGAGCATGCTGTGGAAACGTGTCCATCTAACTCTGGTAATGCCTCAAATTCTTCATTCTGACAGCTTATGGATACACCATCTGAACCATCTACAACTTGTTACAAGAGGCCAACCAAAAAGTAATACTTTCTGCCAAATGTTCGAAAATAGCAAAATATAATCTATCGCTGTGGAAAAAAATCAAAGGCCAAAAATCAACTCTACTGACTTGTCGAATGGGAAACATTAAAGAGACCAAGAGGAATTTGGTGGTATCGAATGTTTATAACAAAATCGTTCAGTATATAAAAGGAAGTTATACCTTTTCCAGCAGTATCATCACCACTAACATCATCAGTCAAGATAATCTGTTGAGTTTCCTTTTCTGTGCCTCCTTTGGAATCATTAGCTTTTCTTCGACGTCGATTGTGCCGTTCTAATTTTCTCCGACAACTACGTTTACCCTCATCAAAATCTGACAAGATATGAAACCTGCCGAAGTTGATATATTGGGACGATAATCTCAGATACTAATTGTAAATCAATTTTCATACGTAAACGTTAAGGTGGACTTAAAATTCTTTGTACTTCGGGACAACATTAAAAAATAAAGAGGAAGACTGACATTGTTTCCAAGTATTATCTGCACTCACAAGACTCCTGAGAAAACACCAAACATATGATTTTTCCAGCTAGAAACAATTTGTTTTACAAACATTGCATCAATCAGGAGGTGTGCAAGCTTCTAACTTGGCACTATTGCCATTTTTTTCATTCTTTTGGATAATCCGAAAACAGAAAATTATTAAATAGTCGACAACGTGATCACCAAAATAAAAAAACATAAACCAATTTCTCCGATTTCCATTTCCAAAAAAACAAGTTGACAAAAGTTTAGAATTCATATACAGACTGGGTAAGATCTTCCATCAATCATTTAACAGATGATTACACATCGCTAAGCAACATCACTAAAAACTCAAAAAATGTGCTCTTGAGACAAATTTTTTCCAGCAATGAATCATATATGTTAGCTTTAAGATATCCAAAATTTCAATATGATCTCAATTCTCGCCCAGATCCACCTCGTGATCTAGACCTCAGCCTAATGTAACGTAAAAACTAAATGGAGCTTCTACACACCATTAGTGTTGTAGCGCCTACACATTAATCATCCGAAAGAAAAGGTATCATCCGACATCCATCCAATAAGCCCCCGAATGTTGAGAGAAAGAAACTGACTTCCAGCTATTTTGATAGTCAGGTCAACCAAAAAAACACCTAAAAGTTATAAATATTAATTGACCAACCTCATAGAATTTCAAAACGATTGTAAACAGAAACTGAAGTTGTTCTTAATCATCATGACGTAGAATATTGGCCAATCATCTAAACATCAAAGTGATCCATGAATGCAGTAATTGAATCGGAAGAAAAAAGGGTTGAGATAAAAAAGAAAAGCGTTCTTTCCGCACTGCTGGCAGTACCTCTTGACGCAAACAAACCCGGTGACGCTTATTGTACCCTTTGAGCTGACTAATATCCGCCTCGCATCCCGGCACCTGACATCGCACCATAATCCCGGAAAGAGATCTCACCGCCCGGGGCCGCTTCTTCCCCGGAAGCGCCGACTCCTCCTTCTCCTCTTCCTCCAACTTTTCATCCAGTTCTGGGCATGCGCACGGGATTCTACCCGCCAAGAAATTGGAGCACACCAACCTCGGGTCCCTCTTCTTGTCCCGACCCAGAATCTCCGATGGTTGACTTTGACCAGTTTCGTGCTGCGTGGAAGAGATATTGAAGCTTTCCTCGTGGTTGAAGTCAAGAAGATCAGACCAATCGAAGACAAACGAGGAGGAAGGCTCATCGGAGATCATCTGAGTGGCGGCCGAGGGCACATACGGAATTCCGGTTATGTCGGCTGGTTTTTAGTCTCCTGGTGGTGGGTTTTGCTGCATATTTTACCAATTCTTTACCTTCCACGGAATGGATTGTGACTCGGAAAACTGGAGTCGACCAAGTAAACTGAACCAAAGAACTGAACAGGACGGGGAGTATAAAAATTTCTACGGTGTGAGTTTGTGCGTATGCATGCACTCAAAATCAAAGGAGGTGCGTGGATTGGTGACACGAAGACGCAAAGATTCTTCAGATATCGGTTACCTTACATATCACGTAGGCGAATGGCGATCGGATGGGAGTCGTGCTTCAGTAAAGATACTCATACCACCACATCTGGAAACAAATAATATCTAAATATATTTAATTATCATCATATTTAAATAAAGAAAATAATTTTGTTCTTTTTTCAATTGTATATTGGTGTATCAAGCTTAATCTTTATAAAATAGAAAAAAATAGATATGGAAAAATATTTTATTTTATGTAGAGAAGTTGAAAAATCTTAAAACCCATATATATATTTTTAGAATAGCTTTAATTTTATTTTTCTTTAATTTAAATTTTTAAAACATTATTTTCAGAAAATAAAAGTACGAGCATTATTATTATAATATTTTTATAATAGCTTTTTTTTTTTTTTTTTCGCGAATGTTTTCTTGGACAGTGGAAATGAAAGAGACGCACTCCCTACATTATCATGTCTTTCTATCCATTTGTGATTTCTGATGACGTGGCCCAATGGAAATCCGCCTCCTCACCGTCTTTCTCGTACGTTGATTCAATCCACTATATAAAAACCAATACTCACTGTGAACGAAGCGTGGCTTCTTCAGTTTCTGTGCTCCAATATTAAAGATAATCAAGCCGCTTAACTGTCCACAAATCGCTGTTCTGTAATAATTCCTGGATTTACTTTCGATATTCAAAGCCTGTTCCTTTTTATCAATTCTAGGGATATCTTTGCGAGTTCAAAGTACAACTGGCCCATCTCAAACTACCCATATCCAGTAAAGCTGCATCTTTTTGAGAAATTAGAGTAAAGTTAGTTTCTTGCTTGGAAAAATCAGAGTAATGTTTGTTTCTTGCTTGGAAATCTAAAACATTATTTGGTATTTCTTGAAATTTTAGCGTGGGGATACGTGTATAGAGAAATAGCATATATATGATTGCCCTTTGTACATTTCCCTTTGCTGGGCCTGTGGGCAAGGGGGTGGGTGCAGATGCTCAAAAGCATACTACATTAGCCTCTCAGTGGCTGGGTGGAACTGATCTGCAGTCCCACCTTGACTTCAAGAATAAGCAGGTATGCAATTATTTTTTTGTTCTATATTGATTTGTTGATTAAAAACAAAAATAGAGCGATTCTTCTTGAGTTTTGAGAGTACCCATGTGGTTGTTCTTGGATGAGGAAGTTTCCTTTTCTGTCATTTCTGTTACAGATTGGCATTTCAATGATTTTGTCCTAGATTCGATGGATTGCTTAGCGTGCAAGAATTTGCTGCTATCTCTGTTTTTTGCATGTTGTTTTGGGTTTATAGATTAAAAGGAATTAGTTGTATTGCTATTCAGCTATCAGCCAGGCAGGAGGTCTACCATTGGCATCCGCTGATTAAAATAAAAAAATTTCAAATTTTATTTCGAATTCTAGTGTCAGTTCTATGCCTACCCAAATGCCATTAAGTCGCTGCGAATCCGTCAACCTAAAAATCTTAGATCCACCCTCGAGCTGGAATTTAATCAGTGGATTGAAATGGATGCTTTGTGCTATGTTTGTGTTGTAGGCAAGAAAAAAGTCTACCGTGGTCCATGGGTCATTGTCAGAACGAGGAGAGTATTACTCACAGAAGCCTCCAACTCCTCTTTTGGATACTATCAATTATCCCATCCATATGAAGAATCTCTCCATAAAGGTATTGCAAGTGTTTGAAAGTCAAGCTTTTATATTTTCTGTCAACCTTGGAGTCAGCATTCGTTGAATACTATTTTTGGCGCAGGAATTGAATCAACTTGCAGATGAACTGCGATCTGATGTTATTTTCAATGTCTCAAAGACCGGGGGTCATCTTGGCTCAAGCCTCGGCGTAATTGAGCTCACTGTGTCACTGCATTATGTTTTCAATGCTCCTCAAGATAGAGTACTTTGGGATGTTGGCCATCAGGTGATGGTTCAATTCAATGATATCTTAAGGTTGTATGCACTGAAATTACTGTAATTGATGTCCTTGTTTTGATGATCTAATTCTTTATGCTGCAGTCCTATCCACACAAAATTTTGACTGGAAGAAGGGATAAAATGTCAACTTTGAGGCAGACGGATGGTCTTTCTGGCTTTACTAAACGTTCTGAGAGTGAATATGATTGCTTTGGTGCGGGTCACAGCTCTACAACTATCTCAGCTGGATTAGGTATGATCGGACAACGAGATGAAAAATATAAACACACTTCATAAATTAGAAATAATGATGTGATTTTATTTTGGACGAGGCTTTTGTTTCCTCATCAAGAACATGGAAACTCTCATGTTAAATTGGATGTCCATATTTTTAGCTTAATATATGTTGAAATGACTATTGACATTTTGTAATGATAGAGCAAATGCTTTAAGTTATTGATGGAGAGGGGCGTTACTACTTAATTTTACTGATGGTATAAATCAACTTGTATCATCATACATCGATAATAATTATTTATACACAAATTGGGAATTTACATTATTTTCAAGCTATTTTTTTCCGCATTTCTTAACCGAGCAGGAATGGCTGTGGGAAGGGATCTAAAAGGAAGAAAGAATAATGTAGTGGCTGTGATAGGGGATGGTGCTATGACAGCAGGGCAGGCATATGAAGCAATGAACAATGCTGGCTACCTCGATTCTGATATGATTGTTATTCTTAACGACAACAAACAAGTTTCTTTACCAACTGCTAGCTTAGATGGACCAATCCCTCCTGTTGGTGCTTTGAGTAGTGCTCTGAGCAGGTTGCAGTCCAACCGACCTCTCAGAGAACTTAGAGAAGTTGCCAAGGTTCTTATCATTCTTTAGCATGTTAACTGGTGAAAGTATCCATTTGTCCCTGGCATTTATTTTGAACAATTGATTTATGGTGTCTGAAATGGTCACAGGGAGTTACTAAGCAGATTGGAGGGCCCATGCATGAACTTGCGTCAAAAGTGGATGAATATGCTCGTGGTCTGATCAGTGGTTCCAGGTCGACACTGTTTGAAGAGCTTGGACTTTATTATATTGGTCCAGTTGATGGTCACAATATTGAGGATATGGTGGCGATTCTTAAAGAAGTTAAGAGTACTAAAACGACTGGTCCTGTTTTGATCCATGTGGTGACTGAGAAAGGCAGGGGATATCCATATGCGGAAAAAGCTGCAGACAAGTACCATGGTTAAGTTAATAGCTAAAGATTTACAAAAATTTCCATAAAAAACAAGCTGTTCCTTTAAGTTTTTGATGCACAATATTCGCGCATGGACACAATATCGAGATCGTCACTTAATGGGCTTACTATTTACAGGTGTGAACAAATTCGATCCAGCAACAGGCAAGCAACACAAATCCAGTGCCCTAACTCAGTCTTACACGACCTACTTTGCCGAGGCTTTGATTGCCGAAGCTGAAGTAGACAAGGATATAGTTGCAATCCATGCTGCAATGGGAGGTGGTACGGGTTTGAACCTTTTCTTGCGCAGATTCCCCACAAGATGTTTCGACGTGGGAATAGCAGAACAGCATGCTGTAACTTTTGCTGCTGGTTTGGCATGTGAAGGCGTCAAACCTTTTTGCGCAATCTATTCTTCTTTCTTGCAAAGGGGTTATGACCAGGCAAGACAACACCAACACCCAATATTCTGATTTTCTAATCCACCATTGTTTACATTTTTGAAAGGGGAATTTCTTAGGAATTGGTTCCATATCCAGGTAGTGCATGACGTGGATTTGCAGAAGCTTCCTGTAAGGTTTGCAATGGACAGAGCTGGCTTGGTCGGATCAGATGGTCCCACACATTGCGGAGCATTTGACGTTGCTTTTATGGCATGTCTTCCTAACATGGTGGTCATGGCTCCATCAGACGAGGCTGAACTATTTCACATGGTGGCAACTGCGGCTGCCATAGATGACAGACCTAGCTGTTTCCGATATCCAAGAGGTAATGGGATAGGTGTCGAATTGCCACCTGAAAACAAAGGCATCCCCCTTGAGGTACTGAGCTACCTTTTCTTCTAATTTAATTTTCGTTGAAGTGGAATATAGTTGGCCCCGATGGAATCGTACTTGCCTCGATTTTTCTCAAGGTTGGAAAAGGCAGGATCTTGATTGAAGGGGAGAGAGTGGCTCTGCTTGGTTATGGATCAGTAGTTCAGAGCTGTTTGTCTGCAGCTGCCTTACTAGAACCCTGTGGTTTGCGGTTGACAGTTGCAGATGCTCGGTTCTGCAAGCCATTGGATCATACTCTTATTCGCAGTTTGGCAAAATCGCATGATGTCTTGATCACCATGGAAGAAGGGTCGATTGGTGGGTTTGGATCTCATGTAGCTCAATTTATGGCCCTCGATGGGCTTCTTGATGGCAAGTTGAAGGTAAAAATATAAACTATACAACTAGTTTTGGATCTCTTTCAAGAAACATACTGGACTGACAAACACTTAGCCAGATGGGACATGATCTCAATTTTTTGGACCATTGAATTACCAAAAGTTTCTGAAGAACCACCAAAGGCTTTGATTGGGGACAGAATCGGGGGATTATATGATGTTCATAATATGCAAGTAAAATTGGAACAAGGGGCCTAAACAATTTGGCTATGGGGGAGTGACTTGACACTATCTTGACCTCGCTAGTTCCATCCAGCTAAGACAAATTACATAGGATCCTAGAATTCTGGAGAGCGGAAATGAGGTGGGGACAAGGAGAAGGTAAGGTGGGGCAATTCAATGAATTTTGGGGTGAAACTAACCGTTGTTAAAAAAGTACAAATAAAACTTCAGATTCTGTGTCTGATTTTGTCCTAATTCTGCCCCTTTAGTTTTCATCGGCATGATTCTGCCCCTTTAGTTTTCATCGGCATGATTCTGCCCCTTTAGTTTTCATCGGCATGCATCCACATCCACATCCACATGCACATGCACATGCACATGCACATTCACATTCACATTCATTATATGTTTTACTTACAAACATCCTGCACAGGACATCTAACACTGTCAAAATGATAGTTCAATCGAATATAATGAAACACGGTCGATAATCAATTAACGTATGTGTAATTTGATATCTTGCAGTGGAGGCCTCTGGTTCTTCCAGATCGATACATCGACCATGGATCGCCATCTGGCCAGCTAATGGAGGCTGGTTTGACGCCATCCCACATAGCTGCAACAGTCTTTAACATACTTGGGAAAGCTAGAGAGGCTTTGGAGATCATGACCTAGGTAGATATGTGCTGTTGTAGAAAGTGAAATACTTCTAGATTTTGTTCATAAATGCGTCATTTATTGTAAGATCGAATTATTATATTTGTTTTTTATTATCAGAATGAACTAAACTTTGGTAGTGAAACGACTGAGATTTCTTGCAGCGACGGAAGTAAATTAAAAAAAATTAATATTAAGAAATTTCACCCACTTTGTTTTTTAAAAGAAATTAATTTCACCCTAGCCTTGTACCTTAGCATGAGGAAAAAAGTGGGGTATTTTTTAGGTTTATAACAAATTACATAAAGACCACTAAAGTAAATTAGTTTAGGCTCCTCATGTATTATAATATAGTATAGATAGTGATGAATCAGTATTTTGAAAATATATATATATAAACACATTAAAAATATCGATATAAGAATGTGTATAATTTTTTACGATGTCTTTGGAATCTATATGTAACGCTTTAGGTTCGAGGACCGTCTACATTCTATCAAGACGAGTCTTTTCAGCGTGCTTACGTACTCACTCACACGCACTCTAGGAAACTTCTCAGGGGTCACTCATGCCAGAATTATTATCTTAAGTCAAGTACGCTTAATTTTGGAGTTTATAAAGCTTCCGAAAAGAATATGCACATTTTTCAATTGCACAGTCTCATCTCAATGGTCATTCCTCAACTGCACAGTTTCATACCAAAACAGTTTTGGAATCTCTCTCATTTTAGTGTGAAATCGGTTCATTTATGTTCCCTACGCCTAGAAGTCTGCCAGGAACCGCTCATTGTTCGTGCAACCTTATGACATCGATGATCATCTCAGCCCTCTTCGGCTCCGGACGTCACACTATATGATTAATCAATTATATATACATATATATATATATATATGTATATATATATAATATAAAAGGCTTTTAATTATTATGATGGAGCCAGAATTTAGAGGCGGAGCCATCCTTGGGCTAGGGTGGACTTCAGGCCTACTTATTTTGAGGTAAAATCGACAACACAAAAATTTTGTCGAATATTTAGTTATGATTATCTGAATTGTGATAATATTGATTTACGATATATATAAATTTTCGAGTTTAGATTTTTTTCCTTAAAAATCTACTCCTGAATTTTGAGAAAAATAATCAATTAATTGAAATGTTTGAAAATTATTGATATTATAATTATTCATTTGCTTGTGTTGCGATTTTTTTTAGCTAGAATAATAGAGTTTTTGAGTAATATTTATGAGGTTTGAAAAAAATTCTCCGTTGGAAATTTTTGGGATAATTGAATTTTTCTAGATATGTAACTCAGAGAACGAAGAAAAAACAATAAAATTATTTTTAAACCAAAATAGCACACATCAACAAGTAAAGAACACACATCGATAACGCTTTAGGGTGATTAAGATATTGATTTCAACCAAAATAACCTACCAGACCAAATTAATTTGAAAAACCGATTTGGTTTATTCGGAAGTTCGGTTTTAGTTTTCTATACTATCGTTTATTCGGTTCAGTTTCAATTTTTAATATAAAATTTCGATTAACCAAAAATGCCGAACTTCTACAAAAAATTAATATTATTAAATTTTATAATAATATTATAAATATATAAATATTACAAATTTAATATAAAATCTTATTAGGACGATAGAATTATAAATAAAAATATATTTTTTAAATAAAATTAAGATTTACTTGATTCAATTTTTTTATTACATTCTTTAACTAAAATTTTATTTTTTTAAAAAAAAAAAGATAAAAGAGTTTGGTTGATTATGTTATCGACCACAATAACCGATTTTTTCGGAAAAATGTTCGAATATTTCGAATTTAGAAAATCGGTTAAGTGTTAATCTAATAGTTACACTCATGTCACTATCTAACACGGAGGCCGAGGCGGAGCCAGCCCCAAATACTTTTAAATTTTGTCTCCGTCCCTGTATAAATTGTTTAATCGACGATAATTGTTTAATCAACTATCATCCCACATATCTAACAATATATATAAGTAATTATATTAGTATACAAATTTCTTATATCTATATTTTTTTTAAATATTCACATCATTTAGTTATCTCATCTGAGTCTGTCGACCGTCCGTGTTGATTGTTGACCCATGCATTCTTGAAGTGAAATGATCCAGCAGCTCAACTTGCAACAGAAGTGTTAATTTTTTGCTTAAGGTAAACTGGTAAAATTTCTTGTAAACTACGATACATTTTTTATTTTGATTTTGATTTTTTTCAACCAGACTCAAACCATGAAAATATATTATTTTTTATGTCAAAAACATTAATTTTCATTGTAAGTATGGACTGGATTGACCCGTCTCATTGAAAACCAGCTCTTTGAATTAACATCAGTTATATGTTCTAAGAGCTTATGAAAATAAATATTAGAAAAATTGTCATTTGGATCGAAGAATGAGATAATGAAAGGATATAAATGTGTGTGTGATTAATAAAACCGTATTTGTGGATTGCTAACGATATTTTACAGTATTGGGCTGGGTTGGTTAAATAGGGCCATTCCAAGGCCTGTTTAGTTAGTGTATTGGGCTTCTGGAACGTTAGAAGTCTCGGTTGGCAAATTTATTCAGTCTTCAGTTTGCAATAAACCCTTGTTTGAAACCTGAATCGCAAGTACTATTGCGTTGCACTGTAATCAATTCAAACCCTAATTGTTAGATAATTTAATTTTTTGGAAATTTCATATTTTTTGCTAATGCCACGGTAACTCTATCTTTGCTCATTTGTTCCGTAAACCCATTTTTGTTTGGTTTTGCATGTGATTTTTTTTTGTTTCAACTGATGGGAAATGGCGTGTGGTTGGTTGCAGGTACTATTGCGATTACTGCGACACTTATTTGACGCATGATTCTGTGAGATTTCACTTTAGGCATTTTAACTTTCGATTTTATTTTGATTTAGTTGAGATTTAACCATTCAAGCAAGAATTATGGTTCTCTTTGTTTTTAGTAAAACAAAGAATTATGATTCTGATTGCATGTTAATTGTTCAATGTCTGTTTGAATGTGGAGGTAGATGTTGCTATACTTGTCTTGATTTTTTTGATAAAGAATGTTTAATTTTTGTAATTAGATTATATGTTACTAAGAGACTTTACCGTGCTGGAATGCGATTTGTTTTCGCGAAATTCAATGCCTTAATTGGATGAATTCAGAAATATGATGAGCCAAATGCTCTAGCAGGGTTTTTTCAGTTTATCTAGAGTAATAATCTCGATAAAACAACTCTGGAAAGCTTTATAGTTGTTGCTCTGAGAGTATATGGGTCCGAGCTTGAACTAGTTTAGAGTGGGATCTTCTAGATGTTTAGTTACCTTGCATGAATAATCCCACTTTTTTGACAGGGTGATAGATATGGTCTTCTATCATTTTATATACATGAATAAAAGACGAACTTTAATCCTAGGATTCATTGAAGCATTGGATATATCAGAATAAAAATCCACTTGTCATTCCTAATGTCATTCATATGTCTACACCCAACTTGGAACTCGTCGGTGTCATGGTGTGAATTGCCTTATTTGGTGTTAAATGAACGAGTGACCCAGTGCTCAAACAGGTGAGTGCTTGCATCGTAGACTGCTAAATAAACTTATAATGATGATAAATGTCTGTCCTTGAGCAATCAATAATAGGAAACTCGGTTAAGTTTATTTCTTGGGGCAAAGTTCCTGTTTGTTATGCATTACTTTCTATTTGTGAGGCAAATCCTCTGTTACTCTCACTTCAGTGTGTAAAGCAGAATGACATAGCCAATATCTAAATATTTCTATTACAAATGTTAACAACAGTGACTTATAAATTTCATGGCTATCCGCTATAGTACCATTGAGGCATTAGTTTTTCCCAGCAGGTCATTGTTATGCTAAAATCTTTTCTCAAATCCTATATGTTGCAACTTGCACGATACTTCAGAATGGATCACGGTATCTGTTGGGCAGGTATCTGTTTGAATATTGGTAAATTTCATGCCAACTGGCAAGTACTAAGAAATAAGACTTTGAACTTACATGTATACACTTGATTAATGGAATCAATATTTAAGTTTGTGTCATTGTCACTTTTCATATATTGCCAAGAGGACATATTTCTGATATTTTTTAAACTCTCTCAGCCTTCCGTCAGAAAGCAGCACAATGCTGGTTACAAACACAAGGTAAAGATAAAAAAATTTGAAGTAGTAGACCTTTGATTCAGAAATCTATTCTATTTATTTGATAAGTGATGTTGAATGCTTATTGATATGCAGGCAAATATAAGGGCTTACTACCAAAAGTTTGAGGAGCAACAAACACAGATCCTGATCGATCAAAAAATCAAGGAGCATCTTGGGCAGGCGGCAGTTTACCAACAGATTGGTGCAGCTTATAATCAACATCTTGCTGCTTTCCCAGGGGGACGGCCGCGCGTACCTATGATGCCTTCACCTATGTTGCCTGTTCCAGGAGCGGTTGCCCCACATTCCACTTTCGGTGTCAGGGCTCCGGTTCTTCCAACACCTTTTCCAGTTGCTTCTGGTACAGGGCAGCAGGCTATACCCTTTTACATGTTTTTTGTATTAAAACACGACAGGAGGAACTCTTGAGCATAATCATATTTAACTATCGGGTAATGAATGTTTCAGGTTATGCAGCTACACAAATGGCAGCACCAGTAATTATGCAGCCTCCATCAGCTTCTTCTTTTCCCCATCCACCCAATGGGGTACCAATACTTCCGACTATGGTTGCGCCTTCACCAATTTCAGGAGCAGGGCCTCGCCCGAGCTCAAATGGTGTGCAATCTGCTACTACACATTCGACATACGAGGTTAATCCCTCCAGAACTGTAGCTGGTGTTGCTACACCTGCTGCTGGAGTATATTCTTACGCACTAGACTCCCAAAGCAGTCATTGATAAAATGATAAATTCTAAATGGTGTGCATATGCCCACCTGTAATCTTGCATAACAAAGAAATATATCTTCGGTCGGGTAACTTTTTCTGCAAAATGTATACATCATTATGATTGCTCCGGCAAAGAATCTGTTTGATTTCATCTATGGTTTCACTCGAAAAGTGGGAGTTGAAAGGCTATAGCCTATAGGCAAACGAATATGTATATCATGTGCTAACTTATATCAGGCTTGTCATCCTTGTATTCATTTGCTTTTCATGATGGGTTTGAGGGAGTATGATGTCTCACCGCGCCCTCGATCCCAGAAACATGTAGATCTTCTGCCAGTGATGACTCATGAATTTTGAAGACAAATGGATTTTTCATTCATGTTTGTCACACTTTGCATCTTAATTTTTTGTAGGAGTTCACAAGGGAAAGAAAGATTTTATTGTGTAAATGTTATTTAAGTGGTAGGTGCCAGTATCTTGAAACACTAAATGGAAATATTTGGGATATTTGAACGAAGAATTTGAAATGTCTCCGTATTAGAATGTATTTGGAAAAAAACTAGTTAGAGATTTGATTTGAAATTCATTGTCCAATGGATTTATCCCAACAAATAAATTTGTTATTATGGATTTGAAATTCTTATATTCAAATTCATAATTCCAAATGTGACCTCAATTTCATATAAATGATACCGCAAAAAAATGTGTGGAATAATTCTATCATAATACGTACGCTTTTTATAAATCGACTTAACGATTATATATTGTTGGGATAGATTGTACACAGAAGACTCGGCCCAACCGAATTGACATAATTAGTTTCTCTAGTTGAGAACCGTTCGGTATCAGGATGACCGGTCGGGATAGGTCACAGTTAAACCGATTTATAATTTATTTTTAAATAGAAAGTTAAAGTGATAGTGCAATATTAATGATAGGACTCTGTTAAACACTTAGCTTCGATAGGTTCATTTCGTTTTACAAGTAAATAAATTTCAGGGGAAAAAAATTATCTCGAAAATATTAAAAAATGATTTTTTTCCCATTTACGTGACTTTTCATCGAGCCCCCGACAACGTACATTATATGCTTCCTGATTGCTCCAGAAAAGGTTATTCTAATCAGATAGAAGGATCTTTATTTGAAAAATGATTGAAAAAAGAAAGAAAGAGAAGTACAATTTGGGAGGATTTTGGAATACACTAGGATAATTAACACAAGATCCAAGAAACTTCAGCGATACGAAATCGATTAGTTTTCACTAAAAACAACTGAAAGATTTCTTACAGTACAGTTGCTAATGTCGAATGCAATCCTTGGGATGTAACTATTATGCAACAGACTTGCTGGATTCAAGTCTGACAGATGGCGAGTGACCTTTCATGCTGAGGTGAGCATCGATCAGAGACAAAATGTCGCTCATTTACACGAAATAAATTAATCTAGTTGTGCCAGAATCATCAAGATAACCGAAACGGGTGTCGTGTAAAATGAAAACCAAGGAATGGCATGAAGAGAAAGCTGTGATAACCTTGCCATCAATAGTTTTTCATGATTTCTTTAAATAGTTCCTTAGGAGCTGCAATCAGATCGTAGTATATCAGCAAAAGTACTTATTCGATGTGTTTTCTTTTATCCATTTCAAATATTCTGCCATATAACTTTAACTTTTAGTATTGAACATACTAGGAGTTCCCCACAAATCCATAATGATAATGGGACACTTGAAAATTATAGTCAGCATGTCTGGAAGCATCAAGTGTCCTAAAAGATTCATAATGTTTCTAACCTGGTAATCCAGTAAACCTCTCATATTGCTCATAGGCCTGTCCGACAAACATATCTACTCCGCTTACGATTTTGGCTCCCATTTCCTCAGCTTCTCGCAAAAGTCTAGTGATTTTGGGAGCGTATACAGCATCAAAAACAAGCTCATAATATCTCAAAGCTTCCTGAAAAACCAGACAAAAGGCTATAGTCTGGCATTACTGAAGCAAATGTGTGATTACAACGATCTTCAAATTTGGATTACACGAAATTTTCTAAACATGCTCAATAAGTTGATTACACTAGAAAAATATCTTGGTTCCACCTTTGCAGACAAGATTGATAAAATAAGAAAGACAGTGTTTACCAACCTTGGTAACAGGCGTCTCATCGACCTTAGGCTGCATTCCTATAGAAGTTGTGTTTGCAAGTATCATTCCACTTTCGGGATGGAAACTACCCAGTTCTGCAAGAGACAGAGCCTGCCCTCCAACAAGCTCAGCCACCTCTCTAGCTCGATCTTGAAAAATTTAAACAGTTAGAACGCTTTCATAAAAATTAAGAGATATAAACATGTTCAAACTTCACAATCCCAGAAGTAGTCAACAGACTCAAACCCTCTGAGAATTGGCGGTTTTCACAGTGCTAAACTCAGCGAAACACACAAAGTCCATCAATTAAAGTTGACTCAGACAAGAACTAAAGGGTTCTTTGTCAATCCATGTGATCCAACTGTAGTGTGTATTAACAAACTTAAACTAGAAAGCCTGCACCTAAAAGGACATTGATCTAACCATAGGTGCGATTAGCAATAACGACCCTTGCTCCCTTCTCTTTTGCACCATAAGCAAGCGACTTGCCCGCACCACCAGCACCTATGACAACAAACAGTTTACCTGCCAAGGGCGACCCATTTGCAATATTATGCGAACCTAAAAAATAATACAAACGTATCAAACTGGCCATTTCATGTCATGCTAAAACATCTTCTTAACCAGCAAATAAAGAAGGAACCTTGAAGTCCATTTTCAATAGCATCAATTGCACCAATATAGTCGGTGTTACAACCAAACAGCTTTCCATTGGTTCGCCTGATGATGCAATTAACTGCTCCTATTGACTAGCAAAATATTCATGTCAATTTAGGTGCAAAAAAAATGCAATAGACTCGATGACATGAATAAGCATGATTAAGTAGGATGGCATAGATTTCATTAGCTACCTTTGCAACAGGATCAACTTCATCACAACAGGTAAGTGCCACTTCCTTATGAGGAATAGTACAGCTGTGATAATCCAATTTCATAAGCTT
The DNA here is from genome assembly GCF_025594145.1 of Primulina tabacum. Taxonomy (NCBI): domain Eukaryota; kingdom Viridiplantae; phylum Streptophyta; class Magnoliopsida; order Lamiales; family Gesneriaceae; genus Primulina; species Primulina tabacum. The sequence goes on along the minus strand of NC_134560.1, from coordinate 4,343,768 downwards.
AGATATTCACACTACGGATCAATTTTAGAGCCAGATGCAGAGAACTGACCGTAATAATTTAAATGAAGAAGAGAAACCAAAACATCTCCATGAGTTTGTTTGAGAAACGACGACAGAAAAAAAAAATCTAATGATGTAGAAAAATTCGGTAATTTCACTTAGATTTAATGAAAACTCTTTCCCATATATTATTTAGTTCATAAAGCTGACAGTACAGAAGTTGAATAGTTACCTAAAGCCAGTAAAATCTGTTGAGGAATAGGTTTCGAAGAATTTTGAAATATCGTCCACTAACAAATGTACAAACACTCCATTAAAGTTTGCTGATTTGAAAGCTCCATTGTAAAGTAATGGTGATTTGCTGTGACTGACGGGCTTCCCAATGATCCCAAATACCTTTGTATCAGGACCAATTGATCTAAAGTTGTATAAACTAACCAAGTCCTTTATTGTTGGCTGCCCAGGAGCAGATACCTTTCCTGGTTCCAGAGTACCAAATGTGAGATATCCACCAAATTTTGGGCAAAGTATCCTTGACATCAATCCCCTTTCTCCCATAACCATCGCAATGATGGGCACCTGAACATCACAAAATTTAGCTCATGTTTCTGACTCATTTACAAATCAATAAATATAGTTGTATACTATCATCTGATTAAGAAAAGGTATATATACCGATCAAAAATCAAAAAGAAAAGTTATATGAAGAGATAATACTAACAACTCATGAAAAGAAATAAAGAACATCTCAAAGCAAAAAATAAAGGTGAGCAGAAAGCCCATAATAACTTGTTATATGGCTTTCGCACTTACTTGGGAATGAACAGTTATTTGAAAAACTCGTGCAACATCAGTGATATCTAGTGCTGTAGTTGCAAACTTTACTATGTCAGCTCCGGCAGCTTGTATTCTGGCAACAAGGTTGCCCAGGTCTTCTGCTGAAGGGGTAAAATCGTAGTTGTGTGACGAAACTATGACTTTGCACTTTCCAGGCCTATTTCCATTCATAAATTTGTTGAACTCATCGGCAGCCTTCAAAGAAATTGACAGTATAAGATCTCAGATCTTTTAGAGAACTCAAAAGTAAAAAATGCACAGATTATCTTGTGAACAATACTTGCATTTTTCCTTGTTTGGTTGAACAAATGCTACCAGTGTTAAAAAATTGCTTCATGGTGGCACGGAAGAATCTCATTGTTGAAACAAAATTTTTGACAAATGATCTTATCCCCCCCTCAGCCAGGGGTAGATTTGTTTCAAGAAAGAAACTTTAGCCATAATACAATAGTGGCATCCTTAAATAATTAAACATTAAATAGGAAAAGGGACCTTGAGCTCAATATCAATGTGGTCAGCTCCCAACTCCATGGCAGTTCGAAGCGCACCAAAACGACTTTTTTCATCACCGTCATACTGACCACCTTCCCACGTCGGTCTAGTAAAGGCAACGAAGTCAGGCTCTTGAGATAATATTTTCTATACCTACTAACATGTAAAAGATTTGCTTACGGCAATAAATAGACTTAAGAATTATCCTATGCCCATATAAGTTTAAATTATTTTCCTTCGGCACAATATAATGAAACTTATCCACTGTGCAATTCTTAACCTTCTTCACTCTTTAGTTTTCCTTTCCACTTATATCATTTATGAGCTGAAATTCTTCATCATTTCATCTTTATATAGACGTGTGTGTGGGTAAGTATCCATGAAAAAAACCATATATTGACTGGAAAAAGTTCTTTCAGACCTAGAGGGAGAAGTGGCAAGTAGCAGTTAGAGGCTTGAATTAAAAGCAAAAGGAAGAAAGAAAAAAAAGAGGCATGTATGGCAACTGTAGATCAACCTATAAGTAAAGAGAGTAGGCAAAGGGCACTCTTTGATTAATCTTTCAACATCGAAATGAGGGTCAAAGCTCTTTAAATGGTCCAATCTAATTTCTACGATATCAGCTCCTTCTAACTTTGCCTTGTGCATCAACTCCACCAGCTGATCCACTGTGTCAGCCATTAATGGAGCACATATCAAAGTTTCGTTCCTCCTCATCTTCGTGGCAGATTCAACTGCCAGGAAAAACCCTGGAAATCAGAATTTACAAGGATCAATATTATAAGCTTCGTCATTGAATCAAGGGGCGGAAGCTAACAGACAAATTCTATATATTCTATAAAAAAAAAAAAAAAAGAACATGAAAAGTGATGGAAAGGTCGGAAAACTGGAATCTTAATAAAGACACTGACTTTAACAAAACCCAGAAAACTCAAAAACTAAGCTAATGCAATGAAAACATTTCAGTGGAAAGCTAACGGACAAATTCTATATATTCTGATTGGGCTGCTTACTGCACGGATGGAGGTTTCAATGTGTAGCGTATCAGAGATGACAGAACGAGAAAAGCGTGGAGATGGGGAGAGAAAAAGTTTCCCAACATTTGGAGGAGAAATGGGGTGGTGGCATTTGGGGATGGTCTTGGTTGGTGAGGATCACGTCACTGCACAAGACCACGGCCCATCTACAAAACTCCAAATCCCGTTTCCAAACATAAATGATGATATATACCTGCCTAGTGCCAAGGATACGATGCAAGGGTGAGGCCCAAAGTCGAATAGATTTTCGAGTTCGAGTCCTACATGACTATATTTATTTATTATTATTACTTGTTTGTCGCTATTTGTGTAGAGTATTTGAAAGGAAATTTTAAGCTATTTTTAGACTAGTATTTTAAGGATGTATTTTAAAAAACATATAAATTTTGACGAGTTAATAAGATTAAAATTCAAAACAAACCAACTTACAATATTTAAATAGTAAATTGCCTTAATCCTTATGCAACTACAAATTATTTTATTCATTTTTTTTTTTACCAAGAATGAGAGATTTATTGGTTTAGAATCCAAGACCTCTCCCTGATACCACTTGAGTGGTAATTGGCTATACGAATTATAAATCTACCACATGTTTTTCATGCAAATTTTCTAAAGTACTTGGTGAAAGCTAAAAATTAAAATTTTCACGTTTCAATTAGTACAACCCATTGATGTTTCATGGAACCAATTTACCCATCACAATATCTCATAACGGGTCGGGTTGGATCGGTTTTTATTTCTCCTCATAGCGTTTATTCATCCATGGAAACGTTATGTTCTGAACAAGCTTTTCCAATTGATTGCGGTCCCGATTTATAAAATTTAAGCCACATAGAGCTTGGAAACGCATGTCTCCTGGTCTTCAGTGACCACATCAAACCCAGTGACAGAGCAAACTTCAGAACTACAAGCATAGGCTATAGCCACCTTATTTATTCCGAACAAGACAACCGGATACAAATATTCTTAGACAGACAAAGTACTCAGTTGCACCATGAAATATGAAAATATAATGTTAAAACTTTAAAATTACAAGAGAAACTTGTACTCGACAACACAACATTATGCAAGAACCACATATGTAGCAAACACTAGAGAAACCTCTCATGAGGGAAGATTATGTCAAAAGAATTCAGCCCTGGAGACCAATGACACCTGCGAGATAGTAACATAAACTTGTTACAGTAAAAGCAATAAGAACTCTGAACTCCCATTTCTTGTAGTTCTCGACAGGAATCCAGTATAATTATCTGACAAAAACAACGCAAGAAATAAATTTCTCACCACAAGCAACTCTTCCACCAGCATTTCCAGTGCTTTTGCTAAGTTCATGTCCACCTGAAGCAACAATGGAATTCGTGTTTCGAGAAATAGATAAATTTAAGATTATGATGCTATGCATGAATTCGAACAATCGCACATATGAAAGTCCAAGAACTAAAAGAAAACAGGAGAAAGGATAAGTGAGACTTCTAAAGTTTTGTAATGGTCCCTTCGATAATCTGATTTGTGCACTAAAGATAGTTCTAAACTTTTTCAATAATCATTTATTTCTCAGTCTTGCAAAAACAACCTGCACATCCATGGTGGGGCTAGCAGTCTAGAACATTCCCCACCCCACCAACCGAATTACTTTAAATAATGCTAGATCGATTTCAAGGGGAGATAACCAGAAATTGATTAACATGTTGAATGTGCACTTAGGTATGTCTAAAAAATCTTCTTGAATTCTTGTGTCCAGCCAAGTGACAGGCAGGACGGAGACATTTTTCATGCTCTCCAAATTATAACATCCAAAATCACTGCACAAAAAAATTAAGAAATTATAGGGATATTAGACACATACCCTTGCCAAGATCATCAGGATCAGCATGGACAACTACAGCTCTTCCAATAATGGAATGTGGTCCTGAAAGTGGAATCTGCACAATAACTCACAAACCTTTAAAATAATTATTGCTAGAAAAGAGCAATGTAACCGTGGGAAATGGTAGCAAAGAAGGCATACATGTTTGTCAATGATGGTGAAAGAGACAGTGCCTGAAACATTAGAAGGTGAAAGGAGCATAGATGTTAGGTTGACTACAGAGAAGCCCAAAAGTCAGGTATATGTTGATATGCGGCACTCAAATGTCCAGATATACTGAAACAAGTCAAGAAATATTGCCAAGAAATCTAAAATGGGAGCGGGGTGTGGAAAATGACTTCACGTTTTTATTTGCAAAATTTACTGCTATTATATTTTATCCTTCAGAACAAGACGGTATCCAGACCAGCGACAAAAATATGCAAATATCTTGAGACGTTAATGTTTTTCTGCTACTGACAGTGAACATAGGAAACAACAGCTCTCCTCTACATGATAATTCCGAGTTCCGACAAACCAAATAATGAAATTTAATTCACGTGCCTAAGACTGATAGTATGCACAGTTACATAACAACTACTATTGCATGGACCCAAACACTTCCATCCAACCCATCAAGCAAACAGGTCAGATGCAAATCCCAAGGACATAACTTAACAACTCAGCTTTGGAAGACTCAAGAATAAACAGTAAAGAATTCTGCAAGGATTATTGATACAATCTTTATTCACTTTCCATTTTAGCCATAGATGGCATAAATTCAGAATTTAATAGTTCAATAAGTCACGTCTTTCATAATAAGCGATGACTCTTCTTTTGTATTTAAATCGCTCTACTGATGAATAAAAAGTTTATCTTTAATTCAAATCATTACTTTATTACAAGAGATCGAGAGGTATCCAGGAACGAGCCCCTAAAATCATTCGAAAGATGGGAAAAAGTAGAAAACATCGCAAACCAATCATGGATCTCAATGATAAATCTATCAATCGCCCTACAACTAGATCCATCTCCCAAGCCCATAACACGTTGGTATCAGAGACAGGTGTTATGGGCGATTTCCATGCACCCAACAGCAACTTACGAGCCTTTTCAATCTGTTCAAGGTCAATATTGAAGAACAAGATTGTCGCCAACAAAATCTGAAACAGCGACTTGACGAACTGGCTGCTTCAAGATATCCATGAGCCGCAGCGACAGCAAGGAAAATAATGGGTCATCAAGGTCACATTCCCGCGACTCCCGCGCATCCAATTACAATGGAGGAACACATTCATTCGTTCCCTAATATTCAAAATTAGATTCCTCCGAGTTCTCGGTTAGATTAACCGATGCGAGCACTTATTCCACCATCAGCATACATCGGACTAGGAGGACGAGTAAATTGGCCTTGCATCTTTTCACCTCGAAGAAGATGCTCAACTTCGGTTTTGGAAACTAGAACATGACCGCCATAATCTCACATGGGAAGTCTTCAAGGAATATTGCCACCTTAGGTTTGGGCCTCCAATACGCTCAAACAAGTTGGGAGAACTATCTAAACTGCGCTAGACCGGCTCGGTCAAGGAATACCAACGACGATTTGAACAATTATCTGCACGGGCCTCTTATCTCAACAACAAGAGGTAGACATTTTTATTAGCGGTCTACAAGAGCACATTACAATTGAGGTGGAAATCCATCAGCCCTAAAATTTGACAATGGCAATGGGCTTGTCCCGGTTACACATTGCTTGGCCCGATTATATGATAGGCGTCCATGAGCAAAGCAATCAAAAATTCACACCCACCACAAGGCGACCCAATTCCACAACCACTTGCCTATTGTTCATTAAACAATTGAGCAGATCCGAGATGGAGGAGCAAAGTGCCAGAGAATTGCGCTTTAATTGTGACAAACTCTTCGTCCAAGGGCATCGACGCAAGCAATTATTCCATCTTGAAGTGATCGAGGCCAGCACCCCTGATGATGAGGACGAACATGAGGAATCAGACATGCTGGGCATTTCTATAATACAATTTCAGGAATTCCAACTTTCCAAACCATGCAAGTAAAATGACGTATCCAATCATCAGCGCTCCTCATTCTTATTGACTCAAGCAACACCCACTGTTTCTTTGATGACACGGTGGTCACAAGATTGGAGCTAGAAATTACACAAAAGGGAAATCTATCAGTTAAGGTGGCTAATGGCAAACAACTTCATTGTGCGGGCATATGTGTGGTGGTACTACTCAATTGGAAGAACATCTATTCCATGTTGATTTCTTTGTCCTAACACTGGGAAAATTAGATGTTGTCATGGGTGTCAATTGGCTTCGAAAGCTGGGAAGCATTACATGGAACTTCGACATAATGAAAATGGAATTCCTTCGGGAGGGAGAACGGATTACATGGCAACGAGAATCAACTCTCACATCGACAACCACAAACCTTGCCAAACTCTCGGACGATACATTTCATTCTCAATTACAATATCTTTTAAGGGATTATAGCATTTTGTGAGGAACCCCGGGGACCCCACCACCTCGGGGATTCAGCCACAAAATTGTACTCGAGCAAGGGACAAATCCAATCATGGTCAGACCTATTGGTAACCCACGCACAAAATGATGAAATAGAGAGAGAATGTGTTGACATGCTGGAAAAAGGGATTAATCGATCCAGTTCATCTACTTTTTCATCATCGGTTCTTCTGGTTAAGAAATCCGATGAATCATGGCGCTTTTGTGTCGATTAGCGATCTCTGAATGCAAAAATAGTGAAAGACAAGTTTCTCATTCCAGTTACAGACGAATTATTGAAGGAATTTCATGACGCAGAGTACTTCACCAAGCTGGACCTACAATCCGGATATCATTAGATTATAATGGATGCTGCGAGTATCAAGATGACCTGCATTCCGCACCCATCATGTCCATTTCAAGTTTATGGTCATGTCATTTAGCCTCAATGACACCCCTCCATATTTCAGGACCTCATTAACGCAACTTTAGCAAAATCTTGCAAAAATATGTGCTAGTATTCTTTGACAACATCTTAGTTTATAGTACAACATGGAACAATCATTTGTGTCACCTTCATGCGGTGTTTGCCATTCAGAAACAACAACACTTATTTCTGAACAAATCAAAGTGCTTCTTTGCTTAAAAACAAGTTTCTTACTTGGGACATGTGGTTTCCATAGAAAAACCCGCAAACCAATCACAGATCTCAATGATCGATCTATCAATCGCCCTATAACTAGATCCATCTCCAACAAACCCATAACATACTTCCAAATTCCAATGAGAGCACACATTCACGTACTTCCAATGAGAGCAAACATTTTGCATGTTTGTAAATAATCGTGTGAACAACTTATAGTTTAACTCGTTAACTAATAATAAAAAAATTTCTATGTAGAGGAGTTCTATATTTTGATCATCAAATTGTCGGTTTGATTCAATTCTTAGTACTTGTGAGAAGCAAAATTTCTTTATGTTGCTCGTTTCACGAGTGGCACTTGCGAATAAGAATCCAAAGAAATTGAGTTCCCCGCATCAACGCTTCATATCAATTCTCTTTTAATCGATGTTAAGACTATTTTGGGAATAAATATATTTGGTGTTTCAAATGTAGTTCGTATGATGAAATCCCCTTAGTATGTAGCATATATAATAAGACTTACCATCTTCTCCAACTATGACATTTCCAAGATCACCAGCGTGACGAACCTCATCATTAGGAGCACCATGTTCTTTGCCACCCGGATTGAAGTGAGGTCCTTCAAATTGAAATTAAAAGTAGGACAATTAAATAAAAATTTGATTCCAATTGAATCTACAAGTTCTTTCACAAATATAACAAAACAATGCCAGATAAATTACCAGTTGACATACATCCATTCGTGGTGTCACCAAGGGCGTGAACATGAAATCCATGCAGTCCAGGCTTAAGTCCAGAAAGAATTCCAGTAACCGATGTTGGACCTGGGACATGAAACAAACAAAACAAGTAAGCACCCGATCAAATTGACATTATGCAAGACATTTGATACAGTCAATGAAAAATACCATCCCCTTCTTGTGAAAAGTGGACTGTGCCTCTAACACCCTCGCCGCCGCTGCTAAGAACCGCGACTGCCTTCACCATGGTTATTTGTGATCTGGATCATTAAAATTCATAGGCCCTAGTTAATCATGTCAACCTAAATGCGAAACATCATTAAAATTCATAGGCCCTAGTTAATCATGTCAACCTAAATGCGAAACCTCAAATCCATAGGCCTTAGTTAATCAGCAAAAAAGCCCACACAATTCATACAAAGTAGAAACAGTAAACAAACGAAACATCGATATCGAAACATCGATATCGTTGTTTCAGTCATAACTGAAACTGAATCTCTCTTCAAGTAATTATAAACAGCATAAAAAATGAAAAACGCAATCAAATACAGATCACCCATCTGGAGAATCAAACCAAACCCCCACAACCCCACCCCACCCAAAAAGAGAGAGAGAGAGAGAGTGAGAAAAATATACAAGCAATTCATTGACGGGTGGAACGAAATCAAACGGATTCGATCCATTCATACTTTCATTTTATTTACTATGATTTTCCTTTACCTCAGATCGCCCCTTTGAGTGGATGTAGAAGGAGTGTGAACTGAACAAGATTCCAGTAGAAATCGCACAAAATGAGGAGTTGGTGATTTTTACAAGAATTATGTAAGTTATTGGTCGACGTGATTTTTTAAAAAGAAATAATAATTAAAAATAACAAAAATAAAACTCTGTTTGGAGCGAGTGGAGTTTGATGATATTTGAACTATGATCAATAAAAAAAATCGTTTTAAAATATTAATTTTGTATATTTAATCCATAAATTTTATATTAATTTTTTAAACCATGAATTTAAATTCAATTCCAAATCTAAATCTCATTTTTATTCATCCGAATATGTCGAGGTTTGAAACTCGATCTCTTAAATAATTAAAGAGTATGTCTCTTGTGAGACGGTCTCACGAATCTTTATCTGTGAGACGGGTCAATTCTTCTGATATTCACAATAAAAAGTAATACTCTTACCATAAAAATTAATATTTTTTCATGGATGACCCAAATAAGAGATCCGTCTCACAAAATACGACCCATGAGACCGTCTCACATAAATTTTTATCATAATTAAATGAGACTTTTTGTCTAAATAGATCTCACTCGTTGTCCTTCGTCTTTATACTATGGTTCGAATCTTCCATCTTCTTTGTACTGAAAAAAATATAAAGGCCGCGATCGGCTCCTCTTTTTAATATTTCTAAGAGTCGGGGTGAGGTTTTAAACCCGGTTCTCCTTTTTGGGGGGTTGGATTTGTTACATTTTATATTATTTTAAAAAAATAAATCGAAATACTTGTCTCTAGGGATGTAATCGAGTCGAGCCAAACCGAACTCTTGAATGTTTGAGCTTGGTTTGTTTATAATCGAGCCGAGCTCGAGCTTTATTTAACGAATATATGCATGGCTCACGAGCTTATTCAAGCATTTATCGAGCCTAAACAAACTTAATAAATATGAATTATACATTTAAATTTTCATTAAATTAATTAAAAAGTAAATTATATATTTAAAAAAATATATATTATTCTTATTAAAATTTGTAAATTTATTATAATAAATAAATTTAATAGATTTTTTTTATATATTTCATAAATAATATGCAAAATCAATAAATCAAATATCAAAACTATTATTTTTTCATCTAAAAGATTACTCATGAACTTACCAATGAATATGTTCACGAGCTAACGAGCCGAATACTGTAAAGCTTGAGTTTGGTTTATTTATCTTAACGAGCCTCGTTAAACGAGCTCAAACGAGCTTTTATCGAATCGAGCTTCGAATAGCTCACGAACGGTTTGGTTCGTTTACATCCCTTGTCTCAGATAAATTAAAGTACATGCATTAACATAATTATAAAAACAAAAACTTAAAAGAATTTAAGGAGCGAATCCCGGCTTTTTTTTTTTTTTTTTTGGTGTATGGATTTGTTAAATCAATCGTTGCTAGCCCAATTATATCATATTATGTTATATTATTTAAAAGCTTTAAATCAAACTACTTGTATTTGAGAAATTAAATTACTTGCATTAACACATAAAGCAAAAATTTGTGTTAGACGGTTTCATGGGTTGTATTTTGTGAGACAGGTCTCTTATTTGTGTCATCCATTAAAAAGTATTACTTTTTATGCTAAAAGTATTACTTTTTATTGTAAATATCGGTAGGATTAACTCGTCTCACAGATAAAGATTCATGAGACCGTCTTATCGGATGCTAAATTCTGATTATAAATTTTTTTCCCAGACAATTCGCTTAACTCGGATGCTAACTGAAATATTTAATTCAAATTCGGATGGAATAAATTATCTTTAGACAGAGGTTCGTTACAATAAAAGTATCTAGAAGGCAAGCAACCTCAAACAATAACAAGAAATCATTCAAACGTACGGTCCTAAAGAGCTTTCTTGTCGAGGCCACGGGCCAAGACTCAATCCCGAGTTCTTCACTTCTCCAAGAGCTTCTCGATCACATCAGCCACTTCTTGGATGGTTGATATGCTCAGGGCGCTTTCTTCCTCGACGCTGACTCCAAACTCCTCTTCAAGTCCCATTACAATCTCAACCTACGCGCACAATTGCGTCGTTTCAAATGGAATGATAAATATATAGTCATCACCTCTATCAGGTTTTAAGTGGTAAAAGATTGGAAACCACAAATGCCAACAGTTAGGCTGTTTGTGTATAATATTTTTCCAGAGATAGATATATATTAGTCCCCTTCCTGCTTTTAAGGCTCTCAAGTACAAACCATTAATGACAGACAACATATCACACTCTCATAAAAACAGCGCAGTAGATGGTTAGAGGAGTGTTACATAAACAAAGGGAATGTTAAAAGAGTGATCGCAAAATAAATTCGTCGACAACAGAATATTGTAAAAATGACGCAATTTTTAATTTACCAAAATGTTTGGAAAATTCAGCGGTTGAAATGCGATGTTTTTTTCCCAATAGTTAAGAAACTAAATGTTTGATTGATATCAACACTTCAATAATTCTACATTACCGTGTCGAGTGAATCGGCACCAAGTGTTGCAAGCTTTGACTCTCCCCTGACGTCTCGATCAGCAGGGAGCGCGAGTTGCTTCCTCACGATTTCACACACTTTGTCTAGCGTTTCAGGCTTGGCCTACACAAAAGATTTCTCTCTGTTTCTTTCAAGACTTCAGAAACACCACTATCTTTTCTACTTTTCGGATCAGCAACAAAAGTTTGTTTATAAATATAAAATGCTATCTATTATCAGCGAACATGGGATATCAATAAATGACAAAAACTTCATGACGATGAGAGCAAGACACTAAGCAAATGAAGAACCAATGATTATGGATATAACGAGACATACTGCACATGAAACTAGGAAACGAGGGGATGAGTGCGATGTAAGAGATCGGAAGACTTTCCCATGGAATGAAAGTGAAGCCTTCCTCAAACTTGAAACCTGATTGATCTAAAAACATGTAAGCTTGGGGAAAACATTGAATAGATTAAAGCAATTTCGAATTTTTTCAACAATGAGATGAACAAAAATTTACAACAGACATATCAGATTTTCAACCCACGAAAAAAAACACGTAAAAAAATCATGACAATACACAGCTCACCGAGACTTCAGTTTTTTAAAAATTTATATGCCTACACATAGAAACAAAAAAAGAAACATCAAACCCAACAAAAAAGAACAATAGAACACAAAAGAAAAGTCTCCAAAAATCGAAAGAATAGCTGGAAGCGTACCTTGTTCTTCTTCAAGGTGCAAGAAACAGATGAAAATGAAACAGGAGAAGCAGCGAACGAAGCCATTTATCAGAGATCAAGAGAGAGGGGTGGCGCAGAGCATGAAGCTTGTGACGTGTTGATATGGAGATTAGCACGCCAACTGTGTAGAGAAAAATGGTGTGAGAGGCGACGAGCGAGCTCTCTTGCTCTATATATTACACACACATATATATATACACACACCTTTTTTTTCTGAGTTGTTTTGTGTGTTTATTTGACCTTTTTTCGATTGGGTGTGAGCTTGTTCGGTATTTTCTGGTCCAATTTATTGTATTTTTAAAATCATATTTCAAAACTGACGTGAATTTTTCATATTTTAAAATCATTTTCAAACTGACGTAAATTTTTTTTTTTATTTTTAAAAGCATATTCAAACTGACAGTAAATTTTTTGATATTTTAAAAACAATTTCTTAAACTGACGTAATTTTTTTGTATTTTTAAAATCATATTTCAAACTGACCGTATTTTTTTATTTTAAATACCATATTTCAAACTGACGTACATTTTTGTAATTTTAAAATAATATTTTAAACTGACCGTAAATTAGTTGAATAAAATATCGAGAAGATCAGTAAATCAGGTATGACAAAGATAGGAGACCCCACTATAAACCCCAACTCCAAAAAAAAAGTTAATATTTTATATTTTTTGAGTAGGTCTCTTTGAGACGATTTCTCGAATTTTTATTTGTGAAATGAGTCAATTTTACCGATATTCACAATAAAAGTAATGTTCTTAGCATAAAAAGTAATAATTTTTCATGAATGACTCAAATAAGAGATCTGTCTCATAAAATACGACTCGTGAAACTGTCTCACACAAATTTTTGCTCATTTTCATGGATAGATTTGTTACAAGAATTTCATAATTACGTAACGATAATTGAATTTACTTTTATTTTTTGTTTCAAATGTAATATCTATATATATTCGATTTTGTATATAACCACAGACTTTCATGTTTATGTTCATTGTAACTAGAAAACAACAATAACCAAAATAACAAACTAATTAACTTAATTTGAAAATTACTTTGTTATTTCTGGAAGTTGATAATAGAATTTTAAGAACAAAATATTTTAAAAACACTTTTATTTAAGTTATATAAATTTGATATTGAAAATATTGAGTGAATTTATCAAATATGTTTCAGATGCTTATTTAATTTATTTAAGTGAAAATAATTGTGTAAAAGATTTTTTTAAGTAAGCTTTTTGAAAAGTATTTGTATATATATAAAACTTAGTTCTTAAAAATAAATTAGTTCGAACTGTATTTTAGGTAAAATATTCCGGCTAGATTTAATAAATTGGATATTTTAATATGAAGTTTTTTTCTGCGAGAAAATAATAATTATGAGAATTATAAATTTGTGGGATCATCTTATAAGTCAATTTTCGAGACAAATATCTTACCTGACACAATCCATGAAAAAATGTTATTTTTTTTCTAAAAAGATTGATTTGTTTCACGGATATAGATTTATTTTTTATTTTAGATATTTTATATGAATTTTTTAGTATTGTTTTTTGGTGTGTTAGAATTTATGGACTTTTATTATTTAACGAAAATATTTTAAAGAATGAAATTGTTGCAAGTTCTTTTTAATTTTATATAACATGATATAGCTATCGGGGTCGTAATTTTAACCGAAAACTTCGCAAGCTCAAATAATAATTAAATAAAGTTTAAACTCGATAATTGATAAAAGCTCAAACTGTATAATAATCGAGCTCTGTTTAAAAGAAATCACTATCCACAAAGAATGCCTGATAAACTTCGACTGCGCATCACATAAATTAAGAACAATATACATAGACAGAAAACTTGATTCGACCATTGGATTGCTGCTTACAGAAAACATGTACACCGACCGGTTTGGCGTTCCTCCAAAAACTAGCAAGGACATTCCTGTCATCCTCACTTCTCCACTCAATCACGGACTTCAAAACGATATCACAACCGATGCGATCCGAGTAAATTGGGTGAGCAGGGTCGGGACAATCCACCGGATCTGATAAGAATTTGTCTAGGAAAATGAACAAGGAGATATATTTTGTGGTAAAGGTATATCTCTGTATAATATGGCTGCAACTGTATCCTGCAAACTAGGAAATGAACTCGTGAATGGGCGCCGGAGGGGTATCCGGCATGACCATTCCGATGCTTAAGTCAGCAAGTGAAAGATGAATTATGTATATGTGAAGATATACGTGAATGCTCAAAAGTTCAGAATCAAAATATGTCTCTCTCAAATTGTAAAACGTACGTGCTATTTATAAGAGAAAAAATGGTAATGACCTCGTTTTTAGTTCTTACCTACCACTTATAGCCATGTCACATCAATTTCTTGTCATTTTCATCACGTCAAACCAGTATGATTCTGTTAGCTACTTTATCAAGGTAAGATTTTACATTTTTCTCGAACTCGAGTGCGGCACCCTATCGAGGCTTCTCGGACAGTGAATCATCAGCCAAGAATTTGCCCGAGAGCTCGGGCCTCTGTTTGTCCGGGTGGATGACTTCCCGGGTATTTACTTGCTTTGCAACTCATGAGCTCTTTCCGTCTCCTACCATGATCCGGACTTGTCATTTAATGTCCCGGGTCTTCCAAGGGTATCATCAACAAATGAAACTAATCTTGCTACCTATTCCAATTATATAGACACCTCTCCTACCTCCTCCACTCCAAATGAACAAAATAATCGTGATTATGTCATGTGTGAGAGAGCAAACACGAAGTAAATAAAATTTAGCACAACGTGATCATTCTTCACCGTGCAGAAGATGGATGCTTTGTTCTATCGGTGAGCCTGGAACGTATGGAACATACCGAATGATATGATTGTGAAGGATATCAAGGTGCCAAGTGCTCCAAACAGCATAATAGTCATGAAATTGCGAAAGAACTATTTCTTCTTAACCTGAAATCTGATGAAATGGAACTCGAGAAATCAGTATTTTGTTAATATCATATTTCACTTAAACCAAGCACAAAATATCTGATATTGATTAAGATGTTTTGCATTCGAAAAGTATAGCACACCTAAAACACTCAGAATAATTTGGAAAGCCTCAAAAGTACAGTAAAACTAGTCACTCCCACTCAAATAGCAAAACAGAGTTCAGACTTCCAGTGTAAGACTATTGGCAGAAAGATTTTACCATAATGTTGATTAGGTATCATACTAAAATTGAACTCATCATCTCTTAATTAACACCCTCATAATCTATACCAAAATAGGGAAAACATCCTGTTGTCCCTTTTACGGAATAGGAGGACAAATGGACAGTATCATAGCTCCAAATACAAACAATCACATGGATTTGTAGTAACCCTAAGCTTGCAAAGTAAATGTCAAAGACTATCAAAAGATAGAAGTGAGATTGTTTTTTCCCAAAACAAGAACATTAGTTGGAAATAAGTGACGTACCCGGCATTGAAAATAATTGGCGGGAGGAGATAGAAAAAGAAAAGACCCTCTCTGAAAACCAAAAGATGCGAGCTTTTCCCACCACTTATTAGTAGAATGAAGGCAAAAATTTATGTGAGATTGTTTTATTGTGAATATCGGTAGGATTGACGTGTCTCACTGATAAAGATTCGTGAGACCGTCTTATAAATGACCTACTCTAGAATCAAAACACCGGTGCTTACTCCATGTCATATTAAATACGGTGTAATCACTCGAATGCCAAATACAAGTGAAGAATAAAATCATAATTCAAAAAATAATTGTCGTTATGATTGCACATATATACTTACAACAAGAAGTGCGGTGATACATGCACACAGGAGTGTGACAAATAATGAAATTACGTTGGGATATCCGAAAAATAAACAAGATAACATCACAGTTGAACATCATAAGTAATATCAACAATGAATAAGATGAATACCAATATTTATAGTTGTTCTAATCATTTGTCTCACTTCTATACTAGATGAAAGGATTTTGTGTTTTGATGTGATTTTGAAATGAAGAATGAATGTGTATTTATAGGTGAAGTTTAGGAAAGAAAATAAAAATTAAAATATCATTGTTTACATAATCAAACCAATCATTTTTGACTAACTCCAACCATGTGTTAATTGTGTTGTTGAATTCCAAAATAGTGTGTTTTGAATTCAAATTTGGCTTGCTCTGAATTCAATCGTGTCTTGATTACTCAACAAGTTGAGACCACGGAAGTGTGATCAGAGGTTGACAACATATTCATCGTCCCTCTCAAAGTTCCAGCGTGATAAAGATCACATAGCAAACACGTGCTTGGCCAAAGATTACAAATCTCAACATGAAAAGGCCAACTATCATTTGTTCAAGGCCACAGAAGGATGGATAATATCGGTCAAATTTCATTTTTTTTAAAAATATAAATATATTTTAGTATTTTTAAATACACATGACATGAGAAGATCCTTATTTTTAAAAAAAAATATTTGATCAATATCATTTGGTTAACTATTCCAAATCTAGAAAAGTTGGTAAAATGGAGGAATTCGCCGGTATGGTCTTATTAACTGATTCTTAGGCTGTTTCCTTAAAAAAAAGTATACAGCAACTAAATATCTATTATAATAAACAATCACAAGTAAAAAATCAACATTTGTTCAAAAAAATTGATATTTACTTTTTTTCATTCTTTTGAGTAACCCAGTTTTTTAAAAAGTTTTCCAATTATTTTTCGTACGTATATAAATTTAGAACAAAAAATATAGTTTGAAACATATAATTATGGGTTAAAAAATGAATAATTGTCATTTTGTTTTGTTAGAAGTTTTACATTAAAATGATTTACAGTAGCTAAATAAAGCTTTAAAAACGTTGTGGACTTGTTGCCTCCTTGATACGGACTGCACATAACTGCAGGGGGAAAATATTGCAGTCTGCAACTGTTCTCTCTCCCATCTTTTGTTGATGAGCAAGTTAGATCTCATTTTGTTGAGTATGTCTTTTTTGTCAGACGATCTCATGAATTTTTATTTGTGAGACAGCTCAATCCTGTTAACTTGTGTTCCCTGCTTTTTTGTCACTCTATCTTGCCTCTCCCTCTATAAATACGAGATATATTATAATTAATTCATTCTATTTTTTATTTTTTTCTCCAAGCAAGAGGAGAGAATTAACGATTCCCATTTTCTCTCAATTTCGGGTTCCGAGTAATCTACATTGCAGATTTTACTTCGTTCTTCAATTTTTTCGTTCACGATGAGTTCATCTCGAGTTTTTGAGTAATTCAACCTATTTCCAACAATTTTTTTCCCGTTAAAAATCACCCTCTTTGTTATTTTTCTAATTTTCTCGGAGATCAAATAGTTTGAATTCCAGGTACCGCGGCTCTTGATTTTATTTTGTCCTAATAATCCACTCGAATTTCAATTTTATGTATTTTAGTTATTTAATTTTTTGTTACCGTATTTCAAGTTCGGGAATAGAACTTTTTTTTTAAAAAAATTATCATGATAATGCTGGAAGCATCTTATCGTAGAACTGTGTTACAGCTAATACGTTTAGCTGCAGAAGCTCTGAAGTTGTCGAGCTGGGTATCATTAAATTATTATTGTTCTTTTTTCTTTTTCTTTTTTGAAAAAACACTGTTCAATAAAATTTCGGTAGTTGAATTGAAAGTCATTCTTGTATGAGATATTTCTTGTTTGAGTACCTACATCGGAATATATGTATTTTGTGCGCCGTGTATTGCTTCTATATGGAGCAAGGTTGATGCCCACATTCTGCTATTTAATTCGCGCCGTGTATTGCTTCTCTGTGGAGCAAGGTTGATGCCCACATTCTGCTATTTCAAGATCTGGTATCCTGTTCCCAATTTTTGTTGATTATAAATTTTGGTTGGAGAGAGAAGATATCCATGCATGAAGCAAAAACTGCTCATTTGAATGTTTATCTTCCTGAAAATGTATCGTCCATGTTCTAGGTGTTCTATTGTTAATGTGGTGTCCTGGAATCTGTTGATGTTCCACGGTAACTAATACACAAGGTCTAAGGTTTGCTTCTCTTAATGTAACATTTGATGGCGACTCATCATCGATTCAAATAACTGAACATGTAGTGTCGAAATGTGACGTGTTGGTTTTTGTTTGTTTCTTTTTGACTGACATTCAATACTCTTCCTAGCAGTTTGTAGGGTTATTCATTGCTTAAAATTTGATGGTATGCCCTCTCGGGAGTGGGAGAATGGCAGCCTTGACGAGGCTTCATGCTGCTGGAAGTCTCTCGCAAAATGTAAAAGGTAACAAAACAAGCGAATTCATCTTTAAATATGCTTGTGTATGAGAGCTGATTATAGTTATTTAGTGGCTGATGTATGGAGTAGAAAATCATATATTTACTTTGTTGATTCTTTATAAAAAATGTGCTAGTTAATGTTTAATTTTGCTGAACTGATATAATATAGAAATTGCTTAAAAGCTCTCTATTGGGGATGGTAAGTAGCTCATGTTCAACCAAATTTTAGCTTGAACGGTATGCTATTCAGGAAAGTTTATGAGTTTTGGTTATTATTCTTGATGTTTGTCTGCTGCATACTTTTTTATAATAATTCTAATCTTCTTTGACCACTTGCTAGGAAAGTTCATTTAGCCTTTTGAAACTGGCCTTCTGACCTTTGTTGACTTATAGTTCTTCGTCTTCTATTTTTTTTCTCTATCTCTCTCGTGCTCTATTGGCAGAGGAAGTATGCCAACGAAAATTAGCTGCACAATACATAGAGAGAGAACTATGTGAGGCAGATGAAGCAAACTTAATTGATGAAGAAGGTACGAGCTCATGTTAAACTCTAATATATCATTGTGAACCTAAGAGTCGTCGATCTAACAATAGCTCCTGAATCTTATGTCTAATTCGTGGAGATCAGTATTTTGAGGTAGCGATAGTCGCTGGCCATGGTTTCTCATAAGATTTCAGCTTGCATATTTATCTGCTTCCTTTATTCATTAATTGTGCTTAGTGACCGTGAAGTGATAAAAAAAAGGGAGTAGACAGTATCATCGATGGGAATCCGCACTTTTTGTCTGGACCACCATCTCCTTGCTCTCCTCTGATGGTTGACTTAGTGAACTTGAAGTTTTACATAATTATCTAAATCAAGGCAACGTGATTGGCAGAATATGCTGTTTTATTAAGTGGTATGCACCATTCCTTATGGTGCAACTATATGTTTGCTCGACAGTATTTTTTAGTTGTCAAAAAATGCTGTCATGACTTCTATTTGATTTGAAATACTGAAAGATATTTATTTGACTGAGATGAATCCTTTTGGCCCCTTCAATGCTCAGTTGTGCTGGAGGATTTTCTAAATTTTACACTCCACCCTGAATTTCGTCTCAGTTTTACCCTTCACTTTTATTCAATTTTCAGCTTCTGATTCCTCGACTTATTTCTGCTGGTATATTCCTGTAGATATGATCATATTTGGTTTGAGGCCAATGACAGATCCTTTAGATTTGGTAAGATTTGGAAACTTGCTCATCTAACCCTTTTCATCAAAGTTTTAGTGCTCTGAGGTGTTATGAAGATATCATTACTGTTTTTTATGCTCTATTGCTCTCAGTTTCAGGGCAAAAAGCAAAAGCATATCTTCAAGTTGGACTTGCATAGTTTGTAATTGTAGCCATTCTTTCGGTGTGTGATTCACTTTAACAGGGTTGAACAAAATTATCAAGTTACAGAGTGAATTACAGTGTTTGATTCTCAAAATATAACGTAGAGAAGAAACGTAGAGAGTTAAGAGTGCAACAGGTAGCAAACTTGAAATTTTTTGAAGAAACCAGACAAATGTATGAAGTTTAGATCATGGTTGTAAAAAATGTTTTTTATGCCAAGTGCTTGGTTCAATGCGTTGGTTAAAATGGTCAGATAGGATTGTTTAACACTCTCAGTTATATGATATTTGGAATACATAATTCTGTTAAGTAATATTTTATTGTTAAAGAGTTTGGTGTTGAAAATTGGATTAGAATATGATTTTCCTTGAAAGTCAAGTGCAAGGGAAATAGATTATTATGAAAATGTTAAGGCCTGTTAAGTTTAAGAAACTATTATAGAATCTTAAACTAGTGAGCAACATAATGAAATGATGTAATGTGTATTAATTTTGACTGATCGCATTTATGAACGAGCTTGCAATTCTTTTACTTCTATTTAAGTTGTATGTCTAACTACAGATAGCATTCTTCCCCTCTAATTAGAGCTTAATGAGTAATAATCAAGTGTTTGATGTGTTTTGAGGTATGCTGCAATGCTTGTAAGAAGCCGATCAAGGCCAGTCAATACACCATACATGCAGGTTTTCCTTTCATACGTGGTTTTCTACTCAAGTGCTTCCTCTCCAAATACTTTTATAGAATTTCTAAACATTTACTGTTCACTTTTTCCAGAGCTTTGTAAGTCTTTGATTTCTAGGGCAGAAGTAGTTCCAGAACTCGACAGTTCTGCAGTAAACAAGAAGCCTCCACGGAAGGAAAGAAAAAAGTCGGTGATTGCTCATAACCGTATCCTTTTTCCCTCCTTTTCTTGTTTGGGAAGTTTTATTGTTTTGTTATATATCATTTCTTAGAGTGTTCTACATAATCTACCTGTCATGACAGGGCAGTTTATGAGATGATTTGCATCTTATTTACGACTTGGAAAAAACTTGAATTTATATCACATACAGCTGCAGCGTATATTTCTTTGAAGTTGTGCTGGTATGAATTAGTTTGATTTCTAGTACCCTATCAGCGTTTTTCAAGATAAATTTCAATTTCTTAAATTCTTATAGACCAAGCCACATCACAGAGAGAACGAAAAAAATTCTTTTCTGTAAACTCTGAAAATATTGCTGGGACTGTATCATATTTGGATGAGCAGATTCAAATCACTCAGCTTGCTGAAGCTAAAGGTGTAGTTCTACTATGTCTCATTTTTCTGCATCTGTGTAGTGCAAATGATCACACACTCATTTGGACATACTTGCAGCAAAAAAAGATATGGACTTGTCCTTAGATTCTATATAAGTTTAGATATCTAGTGTAATTTCTCTTGAACTGATTGTTACAATGATATTGTTCCAAATGTGATATTGTTTGAATGGTTAATGATTCTGTCTAACTTTCCAGTTTTATAATTATTCTGTCTGTAATTTTGTTTTTTCACTCGTAAAATTATATTGCAGGAAGCGTGCAAGTGGGCGGGTCCCATTGTATAAATGGTTCAAATGTTGGCCCTTACAATATGAATTACCCAGAAATTGTTGCTTTGCATTCTTCAAAGCCTTTGACAGGGTAATTTAAGCTCCAGATCTCATCTCCTCACAATTGTTTTATTTTGAAATGTTTTTATTCTTTTGCTCATCAATCATTATGCCCCTACAGCTTACACATCCAATTATTTCTGAACTTGATTGTGGGAAGTGCTGTACCTTTTCTTTTCCCGAACATTTACTTATCTAGCATTACCAGAGCCACAACTGAGTGATGAAGTCATATGCTTTTCATATGGTGTCTAATCATAAAGGGTAAATAAACTTGTTAATTTAGGTTACAAAAAGATGTGTAATTAAGTATTAAAATGTGATTTAGTTTCTAGTGCCACAACCTGAATCATTTGTCCCAAGTTCATTCAGTAAACCTTAATTCCATATGTTATAGTTGCTCAAAATTATGAATCCTTTTGGGGTGTCAAACATATTGGGTGCTTTATTAAACATAAAAATCAAGCTCTGAGGGTAGTGGCTCTTGCTGAAAGATGAATCAAGAACACAGCTTAAACACATTTTCACAGTAATGATTTATGAACTTCTAGTTTTGCTTGAGCTTGGGGTGTTAAGTTACTTGAACTCCATATTGTTCAGCTGAATGAAAACTCAGCGGAAGTGGGCCTGTTAAGAAATCAAACCTGGTAGAGACCGAGTTTGAATCTCACTAAATCTTCACAAAATATTGACTCTCTGCTGCATAGTTTTTTTTTGTTATGATTGCCTATGTAAGCGTCTTAATCGTTAATCTATTTGATAAGTAACACCACACCTCTCGATGATTGTTGACTCGACATTGATTTTGTTCCCTAGTTGGATTTCTTTGATTAAAAAACCATCTATCGAGTCAAGTAATTCCACTGACTTGAAGAATTTGGGTTGTAACCTATTCTTCTCCTGTAGGGAAGCAGCTGAGGCTTCATCAAATCCTGGCACTAAGAAATTTTGTATGACAACTGCAGGGGAACTTCCATGTAAGTCGCCTCCTCTTTGTTAATTTTGCAGGCTGGTTGTACCTATTAACTTTTCTATCTGTTTGCTCAGGTGTTTGTTCATTTATAAATATTTCCTATCGTGTGCATCATGCATATTTGGGGTAGACTCTGGGAATAAG
The DNA here is from genome assembly GCF_025594145.1 of Primulina tabacum. Classification (NCBI taxonomy): domain Eukaryota; kingdom Viridiplantae; phylum Streptophyta; class Magnoliopsida; order Lamiales; family Gesneriaceae; genus Primulina; species Primulina tabacum. The sequence continues at coordinate 4,321,290 of NC_134560.1, read as the reverse complement.
TTTTCTGCTATAGTGAGTCAGTGACATATATATACCAGTCAGATCGTATGTATAAACCCACCAGATTTTGTTAAATCCAAAAATAACTCAGTACCCGTTAATGCTATGCATTGTAAATTATTGTTTGAATGCCAACACATGCTGTCATAAATATTGCAGTAATGATTTAAACTTCCGAACATTTTTATCTTTGCGTTTCTTTTTTTATACTTTATTGTGCTCAAATCAAAGTGGTTCTGATTCCATTACCATCCTTCATATGTTTCCTGCCCAATTTAGCCGCATGTTTTATTTGTCTCTCCATACTTGGCTCTCATAGTCAGTAGTTGAACAGAATCAAGTAAGAACTCAACAATCCTTGTGATGCACGTGTAAATCCATTATTATGCTTGTATATTTGATTTATTTTTGACCTATTGTCACATTATTTTGACCTTTGAATAAATGGAGAAAAGTTAATTGGTGGATAGCTTAGATACAAAGGTTTTTAGGCTATCATGGTGAAGATCTCCCTTGTAGCCCTAATTCAGATGTGCAGTCACTTAAGCAATGACCCCTCTGAAACATAAGATGTTTTGTTAATTTTGTCGTAAATGCGAAAATGACATTGGACAAACCAACTAGCTTAATGGTGTAGTCTCTGGTTTCCTCTGGGATCAGGCCACATCGAGAATCACCAAAAATGTCCATCTGTAATACCAAAAAGAATAACGAAAAAACGAATATAAGAAGATAGGAGAAGACAAATCAGAAAATTCCTCTACTTCTTATCAATGCCTGCACGGTGAATGGTTTCATTAGTAAAAACTCGAAATTATTTTGTTAGATTTTCCACATCAAGTCCTTGTGCTTCTATGAATATACTAGATGGAGCAGGTAACATTCACCTCCTGTATGCTGCACTTCAAAGCTAGATAAGTATTTAAAAGGTACCACTCTTTTCTCACTGAGCCCCTCAACAAAATATCTTTTAGACTGACAGCTCTTGTGGTTCCATGAATCTTTGTTGTTGATTCATGACTAATTGTTCTTAACTTATCTTTTTCTAAAACTTGTGCTTAGGTCATGAGATCTATATCAGTCAGTAGGAGGAGAGCAAACACACATAAATGTGCCACAGGGAGCAAGTTATAACTGTATTTTAGACACCAAAGTGAAAATGGTCTATCTGATTTTGGATATGTTATCTGTAATTGGTTTGCAGTTCAAATTGCTTAACTACTTAGGCTGTCTATAGTTAGATATTGCCCTGATGATGATGAATGTATGTGACATTCTCAGATGTTCCTGCTCCCCTAGCTACCAAAGTATACTATTCCCAGAGAAGCCACTATCTTCGAAGAGCCATTCGTCTCATGTACTATGAAGGATCAAACAAGGAGTGTGGCGGTGAGTATCCAAGTATTGGAGTATTGCCAGTAAATGCATTTCAAACACAAACATCATTCCTAAGCAACAGTTACCTTGAACCAGCTGTGAACCAGCAGGTTACGGTCTGCCACTGATTTATATCTTGTTACATTACCGGTTACCCTAATTTTACTTGAGAATATGAGTTCTATGTGATGTTCATAGCTGCATTTATAATTTGTCTATTGGTGGAGCCAAAAGTAAACTGTGGAAGTTGTTTTGAGAATCTTATTTGACCAAAAAAGAATCTTATATGAGTTGGATGGCCACTTTAAGATGAATAGGGACCTCATAGGAACCTATAATAATAATAACAGGAAATTGTTGGTCATCGTTAAACTACAATTTCATAATTTGGAACCTTTGTGTTTTTACTGAGATGCCCGACAGTGTATACCCGATCCTTAAATTTCTTTCAATCATCACATAAAGATGTAAATAAGTTTGGATGGTAAGAGTTTTTGGTTTCATAAGTAATTGAAGTCCTACGATTGGATTGAAGTTGAATTGAAGTTAATGGTCATGAAAAAGAAATTAATCTTTACTATAAGTGAAGAAATTCTAAGGGGGTTTCATAAAATATCTCACTTGGAGACTGGAGTTGTCAGTAGCAAGTGTTTTTCTTCTTGGTAGAACATCCTAACCACTTTCTTGATTAGATCTGTGATTCTAGATGTTTCTTCTCCAACTGTTAACAGTCTCTGAAATCGGTTTATCCTCCTTGTGACACATAGATTTATGCCTATATATCAATGCCTGTGATTTACATTTTTCTCATCCATTCATATCGATTATCATTTCAATGTCTTAGACTTTATCTTTACAAACATAGACTTAAAAAAATACTTTGGGGCTTAAATTTATTCTCAGCATCACCTGCCACACTGTCAGTGCCTCAGATCACAAGCATGTGATTCACTACTTGCATATGTACATATTAATCCTTAACACCATGTCACAATAACTAAACTTGCTTCTTGTTGGAACAGAGAGAGAACCATATTTTTCATCTGGCACAAGAACCTGATCAAATTGCTTCGACAAGTCCAGAAATGCACTTGGGCAAATCAGAAGGATTTGTTCTGTTGATGAACATATCATCTCAACTTCCTGTGAATAATACCCTAGGACCTCATTACATTCCAAAGTCTTATTCTTTTGCAGGCAAATCCGGTAAGTCTGTTAATTTTAGGTGTTATGCTCTTTCTTTATGAAGGTTAGTTTTGCAACCCCTCATGTCTAGATTGGTATGCAGGAATAGGTTGAGAATGAAATAACATTATTGGCTTGTTTTGAAGGATTGACATGTTTTACACATGGGATTCCCCTATTTCCATGTTCCTATACTCTTGCCTTATTGACAAATTTGCCCTTAATTATATTCATTTTTAATAATATAATTGATGATAGTAACAAAAACAAAGGTAAAATTAATAATAGTAGTAGTAGTAATAATAATAATAAAATAAAAATAATCATAATGATATTAATAGTAGTAATAATAATGATAATGATGATAAAGTAATTTAATAATAATTATAATAGACTTCATATGTTATTGTTATTTATATTTTTTTACCAAAGGGTGATTTGGTCAGTAAAAAGAACTCCATTCAATCCATACAAATTATTCATAAGATTGAAACTAAGTGAGGAATAAGTATTGCATCCTCTTTCGTTTTTTATGATATCAAGCATGGAAAATGTAATGTTTCTGCAATTTATTTGCTGTGCTCATTCAATTCCAAAATCCATTCCATTTTTACCCTATTGTGCTCTTGTATACCAATCTAGGCCTTAGATAATTGGGATGGTATTTAGCTCTGATTCTGGGGTAAGCAGGTATTTCAGTTTTTTTGCATTGTGGACTGATTTATAGAGACAATAATGAAGTCATATAATTCCCCGTTACCTCCATTGTAGTTTATAATCAACTTTTCATGGATACTGGAATATACCCTTACTACAACCTTGCATTTTTTTTATTTACTCAATTTCTTTTTATATTTCCCGTGGTTCTTATATTTTTGGGATTATGATGATTTTCCATTAATATTTTGAGCTTTATTTACACAGAATTACATTATTAAGGAGGCAATACCAGTGTGGAACTATATTTTGTTACTCATTTCACATGATCAGCGTTGTTTCTTAAACTATAAATATAATAGCCCTAACTTTGTATTGTCGTATTGTGCACTTCATATCATCACTGCAGAAATTTTCTTTCCATCCTGTGACGTTGAAAATTCCAATTTGTGTGACCTGCATGTTGAACTTATGTGTGCACATTTAATTTATTGGGTTTGCAGGAAACCCTCTAGGTACCGTTCAGTAATGTGAAGGAATCATCGAAGTTGTACAAGAGTTATGAAGGAGATTTTTTGCTTGGTAAAGTCGATACTCATTTTTGCTCTAATTTATGGGTTAATCTATTACTCAGCTTTGAAGAAAAACAAATGGCTTACGCTGGTAACTTCTTTGTGCATCAGATATTTGACTGGGATGACACCCAACCTTAAGTTAGTTTTAAATTTGTGCAGTGCCAGAATTTGTTACGCATTTTTACCACGCATTAAATAGTATACTGTTAATGAAAACAGAAAATCGGTCCAACTGAAATTTAGAAAAATAGAAAAGAGTGACTGGGTGTTAATAATTGTTGGTCAGTAAGTTTACTCTATTTGCATCTTAGCATCCTGCACATTTTACGTACAACAAATCATTTTCACAGAAAGAAACCGTCTAATAATTCACCCAGTTGGTTCATAAGATAAGACAATGAAAGATGTATAATTAGGGGATGATAAATCGATATAAGTAGATAACAGAATTATATATGACTAATTATATGTAAAACTTGAGACAAACATTAGATGAACAAGAGTGTGTATCATTTAATGTCTTATCATTAACACCAAATGGTGCCTTAAATTATTTCTGGAAACACAAATTACACATATAGAGGTGATAAATAGATATGCATACTTGATTTAATGGCTAGGCATGACCAACCTGTGTCCAGCTACTAGGACTACTTCGTTATTTCATTATGTGAAAGTTGTAGGTTTGGCGGAAGCTACGCTTGATTTTATCCAAAGAAAATTCAAGTTGTTTCAATAGGCATGTATGAACTGTGGTTGTAGCGACTGAGTATATAAATCCTGATATTGAAAGAGTTGAGACTTTTTTCATGCTTGTCGCTGTATTGTTCATCATGCAGTTAAAAATGTTTCGATTGTTATTTCCTCTCGTGTTGCTACTTGTATGTCGGTCAATTTTCTATATAAGTAGAGTATTTGCTATATGCGAGTTTTTATACAATTTGATACATCTAAATTTTTGGGGGAGATTAACTTATGCTGGCTGCATTTGAATTGATAGGTTTGAAGCTAAGAATTTTAATCCATAATAACAAATATATTCGTTTGTTGTGGTAAATCTGGCAACAATTTAGGACTTCAACTAATTATTTTTTGAGTCATTGTAGTGGATTTCAAATCTGTATTAGTAAAGAGTCAGTTCATATCATTCATTCAAATATTTTCTCAAGTCCAGATCCTCCGATCCAAACGCAATGTTAGTTGTTAGAGTACTTTTGTTATTTTCCTTTCTTAGGCACAGGCAGTTTATCTTTTATTCGTCCTGCTTTGCACGACAACCCCCGGCCAATTTGACGTTCAACAAGTGAATGATGGCTTTTCGTTAGGTCACAGATAATAAGGATTCATACAGATTTTAGATTTGGTTGCGCTTTAAAAGTCCATTGTGCGCTTTGGCCTGCGTGTTTTAGTATACGTCATCTATAATATTTAAGCTGTATAGGCTTTGCTGTTTCTTCTAAACTCAAGATATGATCATTAGGGGTTATCACGGTGAAGTTTTGCGGTTTTTTTTTAAACATCAAATCGAATTGTCGTATACAGTCGGTTAGTGTTTTTAAAACACAATTTAGTTTCACGTGTAGAATTAATTTCACGGTTTTAAACGGTTTCACATAGCTGCGGTCGATTTGCGTTTTTTAAATGAAAAATATTAAAACATATATACAAATTGATTCTTTTTAATGAAAAATATTATAACATATATATTCAAAAACAATTATAATTTCTTTCAAATATAAAACATAACTCAAATTATACAAACTAAACACTTCTTCCTGTAGCTAAACAAGAAGCAAAGTGGCCTCCACTGCACGGTTTTCTGCTTTTAGAAAAATTTTAAATTCATTTGCTCAGTTGGGATACGGGGAATCAATCATCTTCGGAATTGTATAAACTTGTCAAGATTCTTTCACTGTACATTCTATTGTACGTGAATAAACGAAGCTATTCATCTTAAATAAAATTATCATTGCTTTGTTCGATGTATCTATTTATATTATGTGCCAAATTTATCGTTAAATATGTGTATATAGAACTGATTTGTATGCAGATGCAAGGTATATAAATTGAATGAACTTCAACAAGCTTGAATTAATAATTTTCAATAACTATTTTACCAGATCATAACTATTTTACCAGATCATATAATTTTCTAAAAAAATATTAATATCAATTTTGAAATTTTATTACAAACGGGAACTCACCTTTCCGCATACGCTATATTAATATATTGCAAAAATGGAGATGACTTTGATGTTACAACAATAGCTCTATTAAGGCAGAGCCTCTTGGCTTAACCCGCCAGATATACGTGCATGGAGAAGAATTTTACACTAAGCGGCTTGCATTTGGCGATCTGTTTCCTGGATAGACTCATTTGTTTCCACCACTTCCACTGGGAGATCATCAGAACTTTTCACTGGTTGATATAGACCTCGGATGAATCGAGTAAATGCAGGAAAATGTTCGGGAGAAAAGAAATAAGCTCCCATTCTTTGATACGTGAACAAGTCCATTGTTACATGCTCGTCCAACAAGTGTTTCTTGATCAGTTCGAAACGCCTGGAATCACCCGAAACCAGTAAGTTTTGTCCAGACACCTCCACTCTATGGTCTCTGCAGGAAGCTATTATTTGCTCCAGCAATGATTCTGGGCTCGAGCGAGATTCAACTGGCTGGTGCTCATCTGATAGGTCCATTCCGGGGATTATAATCTTGCAAGAGTTCCTCGCAAAAATTTCAGCTATAGATTCATATCCATCTCTATTGACGGTGTTATAGAACCCTGCTGTTAACTCGGAAGGGTGAGAACGTGATTTAAACCACGAGTGTATCAGAGGAACTTTACCAGATATAGTAACTGGTACGTCTTTGAAAGTTGATACCGCAAGTGACAAGATTCGATCTCCGTGGGATACCAGAAGGGCTGAATACCAAGAAAGGAAAAAATCGCCATATGGGCTCTCCCAAGATCCACCATTTTCATTGAAAAAACCACTGGAGATTAGAGTATCATTGTAGCCGGGAGCATCATGGGGACCACCAAGTCCCCATAGAGGATTTCCCAGTTCTTCGGCATACTGCCTAAGATTTCTAAGCATATATTTGTCGTAACATTGAAATTCTCCGAACCCATAATGACTATTGTTCTTAAGTGGTTTGTGGTGTGATGGATATCCAAGCTCGCCGTCTGGTCCAAGACCAATGGATACACCCTGTACCATACAAAAGAAACCAACCAAAATCATTAATCTCTTTTGAAATATTCTAACTATTGTACTCTACCGGTCCAAATGACCTCTTACCGTGATTGTGGAACCCAGGAAATGTGAGAATTCTGACTTGAAGGTACCACAAAAATCTCGGTACACTTCAAGTGGCGTCTTTCCGTCTAAAACCGGAAGATCGTCCACTGATAATGACAGACAGTTTTTGTATTGCTGGCCTGACCGGTCGGTGAAGTATATGTTCGGGTCAGATTCACCTGTTCGAGAAACCCATTCTGGAAGTGGGATTTTGTGTTCTTCTGATGAATGGAAACAGAGAGATACATGAAGCTTAAGATCCAATTTCTGAACCATTTCCACAATAGCGTGATAGCTTGTCCAGTTGTACTTTCCCATGGTTTCTCTTTCCACTATTCCCCACCACACCGGAAGCTCTACACCATCTACTCCCAATAATTTCAAAGCCTTTAATCCTATCGCAATTGCCCGTGCATGGTTTACTGTATTGCAGTTAGATACGGTATCAAGGGGCAAACCGACATACACTTTCACACCATCAATCTGCAAGTGATCCACATCAGATTATGTCATTCAACTTTTCAAGAATTTAATCTTATAACAACCATCTAGAATATAACCATGCCTACTTTTATCAACTCCAAAACAAATGGATACGAATCGATTATCAAACTAAAAATAGATTTAAAAAAATCAGAATTAAAAGTAAACCGTATGAGTAACAACGAAAAGTTAAAACAAATCAATAATTGATTCGCATTTTATCTCCGAGGAAGCTTACAGGCTTGGTTCTTGCAATTTTTGAAGGTTTCTCAGAGAAGATCGCAGCTCCATTTTGTGAAGAGGTGGAGGCTCTGAGGCTGAAACCGACAGCAGATTTAGAAGGCCAACCGACGCTCTGACTTTTATAAAGATCCAATCCCTTTAAATTCTTATTATTATTCTTCGAATTCAAAATCTTGCAACAGCTACAAAACCCAAGATTATTATATCTTCCAATATTCACCTGTGAGCCTCCAATCACCGAAATCTCCATGATTATTCAATGACTCTGGGTTCAGAAAGTAAAAAAAAAAATCGAATCTTTAATATTATTTATGCTTAAAAAATGAATGGATTTCGAGAAAAAGAGAACTGAACTGACTTGAAAAAATCTAGGGGATGATTTGTGTAAATTTATAGAGATATTGGCGATTAAATGAATATTTGAATAGATTCAAAGGAAGACAAATCGGAAATCTCAAGGAGAAAAAGGAGAAAAACAGCGTGGGACACGTTTCGGATAATCGGTTGGTGAAACAGCTGTGCACTTAGTCCAAATTATATTCCTCTTTTACACCACCGCCATACGTTGAATTGACTCAAATTTCCCACTCTTAACAATCAATCATAAGAATTAATGACAATTTCTTTAGCTCATTTTGGAGCTCGAAATTATCGTCTAAAAAAATATACTACATACAATATGATAAATGATAATTTAAATACATTATCAAGGGATTATAGTTTTTTTAATCTCGATCTAGAGTAGATATCTTGTGAGACAGTCTCACGAATCTTTATCTGTGAAATAAGTCAATCCTACTGATATTCACAATAAAAAGTAATACTTTTAGCATAAAAAGTAATATTTTTTCATGGATGACCCAAATAAAATATATGTCTCACAAAATACGACCAATAAGACCGTCTCACACAAGTTTTTGCTTTCGATTTAATCATGAGTTATGCGTTGAGAATCATTTATTTTAAAATGATAAGTATTTTATGATACGATTTTACGCAATTTTTTTTAAAAAAAAATAGGTACGGTACACCTGTTTTGGATAATAGTATGTAAACATATCTGACGTGTAAAGTTCTAGAAAATAAATATTGACAAATTTGACCATTATACGGCCAACCAATTAACGGCCGCCACCATTATTTTGTTTAATTTGATTTTCTAAAATAATTGTCGGAATATTTTATGCATTTGGACGATGATGAGTAGGCGCTGACTCATTTTCATCCGATACTGTATCTATCAAATGTAGGTGGCATGATGAAATTTGTTAAACCAAATTATTATATAAATATGTTGAGTTAATGCACCTTTTCGTCCCTTTTGTTTTAAGTTGGAGCATGTTTTCCACTTAATTGATACGTCGAATTCAAATAATTTAATATTTAGTCATCGTTTAATTTTATTTAAATTTCGTTAGATCAAATGTTAAGGATTAGTCGTGATATGTACAGGCCTTCACAATCACCATATGTTTATAGACACGTAAATATTTTTGGGAAATGATCTTGCAAATCAATTTTTTGAGACAGATCATCTGTTTGGGTTATCTATGAAAAATATTATTTTTTATGTCATACTTATTACTTATTATTGTAAATATGAATATGATTGATTGGTCTTACGGATCTTTGTTTCATGAATAAAGATTCAAGAAATCATATTAAGGGAAAGCTCGTTTTTTTTATAAATGATTTGTTAATCTCAAAAACAGCACCAACACATCCATATGTCTTTCGTACCACCAGATTATATGGCACATGCATTGGAAAAATTTGAGATTTATTTTAAATGATTAAAAATTATTAATTTTTGAAAATGAGATGGTGTGTAAAAAAAACAATATAAATTTAAATATCAAGGTTCAATTTATTTAAATTTTAAAAAATATTTTTAAGTGAAAAAACATAAAGCGTGATCTCGGATAAATTTTTTGTAACACTTTTTTGAAAAACTAAAAAATGTTTTTCAAATATAGTTCTTAAAAACAATTGAGAGATGTAACGATAATTAAAATATTTTTATAAAATAATTGGCCAAGCACTTATTCAATTTTAAAAATGTTTTTATAGAATAATTGTTCGAATATATATTTATTCTTAAAACAATTTTTAAACATTTTATTAAGTTTTTGTAAAAATAACTTTTATACAAAAATTTTATAAGTAATTATACAAACGAATCCTATTAAACACGTTGTTGAATCTTAAAAATAGTTTTGAAATTTAAAAAAAAAAAACCTCATCGTCGTATAGAAAAATTGAGTATAATTGAATATGTCTTTTGTAAAATAAGTCAACAAATTCGATTAATACATTCAATAAAAAATAATATTTTTAGACATAAAAAATAATATTTTTTTCATAAATCTATCTCAACAAATATTATATAAAAAAAAATAGCTATCAAGAATTTAACATTAATTAATAATATAGATCTATAAAATATTTAATTTTGCTGCTGAATATTTATATACGTCACATAATCGTTATCATGAAATGAATTAATGGGGCGTGCACAATGCATCAGTATCAGTACATTAAAATCTACGAAATCACAGTTTTATACATATTGACTCTTTTTTAATAAAAAAAATCAAATTTATTTAAGAAATCTTACTAATAAAATTGATTTTTTTTTTCGGATATTCAATAGTCTAGTGGTTCAATAATCTAATTTCATATATTTTAGTTATGAAATATAAAATTCGAGAAAAATAATAATTTGAAGACAATCAAAATGCATTATTTTATTTTTTATATATCCAAAGCAAAAGACCAACAAGTTGATAAGCAACATAACGAAATATTCAAAACCGAGGTGGTTCACCGGGGTACCCAATAGGGCCGGGTTGTGGCATTAAGCCTGATGGGCCAAAGTGAGACAAGTGACTACCCGTAAATCCTACAGGAGAAGGCCCAATTTGTGGCCGTGGCGGTGCAGGGCTGTTGGTCTGGTATTCCAAACGGAGGCCTGGGTGGACCATACCTCCGGCCCGTGAAGCAGTCTTCAACGAGCCAGCAACAACAGAACACATAGAAACTGCAGCACTCAAAATATATTTTTAAAACATTTACAAACATTGAAAAAGAGATTTTGGTTTTTTTCCAAAGAAAATGGATAAATTGAAGGACAAACTCACTTAATTTTAGAGGTATATCAAGAAAGTGATTCTCTTTGCTTTGCTTGGGATTTTGAGGCCTTTTTAAATTGTTTTCAAACCAAACAATAATGAATATTTACATGAGATGTTATAAGCATTTCCTAAATCAAATGGTTCCCAAACAAATCAAATAAATATATGGATCCAAATACAATCTGAATAATAATTCTTAAAGAGAAAAATGTAGTTTATATTCACAGATGAGACGAGTTCTTACCAAGAAGACAGAGCTGAGCATAGATTATAGAGAAAGCCGTGGACTAGACCAGAACCCTGGACGATGACCGTGCCAAACAGGGTCAGGCCCATACCCACCAGGCCCACTCGGTGCTCTCATGGTTGCCTCCGGAGAAAGGGAGAAGGAGAAATTAAGAAGTGCTAATGGGAAGAGGACCGACCGAAGCGGTGGAGTTTGGAAACATTTCATGCAAAATATGTACACGCGTGCACTTCTTAAGAACCTGTTCCCACCTAATGAATTAAATTTGTTAGATTTTTTTACTGATTCAAAAATTTATTGAAAAAATAAAATTTACAAATAAATTTTTTTTAATTTTATTTTGACTCTATTTGTTATGATTATACATTTTCCAATAAATTTTCAATAAGAACGAGATAAAATACTATTACATATTAAAGTTGGACTATTCAATCAGGCAAAATACAAATTATACGCCAAAATGGTTTGTATAAAGATTTATACCTATGAAAGCATTGAAAAACTTGCGTGAGAGGATCTCAGGGTCGTATTTTGTGAGACGGATCTTTTATTTGAGTTATCCATGAAAAAATATTACTTTTTATGCTAAAAATATTATTTTTTATTGTGAATATGATTAAGTCATCTCACCCGTAGCACGTGAGATGCACTCAAATGTTAAATATCCTTTCTTATATGTGAACCTTTTATTGTTTCGTCGAATTTAACCAGATTTTAGAAGACACTACTAAAAAAAATATTCTCTCTCTAGACTTGTAACAGCAAATTTGTGGATTTTCACCCGATGGTCTTGTTCTCTCTCAATTATCACCACCATTATCTGAATCTGAAGATGGTTTCATGCGTAAATGCAATTGGCAACACAATCATCGTACCGGAAATGCCGAATTCGGTGTATTTAAGCTCTTTCATATCCGTGGCCGCTGCTTCTCGTTCATTTCCCGGAAGCTTCAATTTCACTTCTTTTAAGAACACCAGGATTTCAGTCAAAGGCAACGCTTCCTCTTCCATCGGTGAGCAGCGTATACGTATGCTATTGCGGGGTGTAAACTGTGTGGAAATTGGTGTTCTGATGTGTTAAATCGCTTATATGTCTATGGATAATGCTTTTCACTTAGCTCTTTGTGGCGATCGGATTGTGTTAGGTATACTGAGGTGTTTAGTGATATTGTGGTCGTTTTCTTATATCACGCAACAAACAGAGACAAGATAAATGGAGGTAAATCAACGTATGCGGAATTTGATTTGTGTGACTGATATGCTGAAGGTGTCTGCAATGAATCGGAAGCTCTATCTACAGAGGCAATGGGAGCTAATGACTTGTTGATAGTCGGACCAGGCGTATTAGGACGTATAGTGGCTGAGCAATGGCGAAAGGTACTTCAGTGCTCAAAATTCAACTTATGTTGGTGGATTTTTCTCATAACTTCATGTATTTCATGAATGCATGGCCGTATAATGCTTTATTATAGAACTAGTACAATTTTCAGTTTTGTTAGTCTAACATCGACTTGTAAACAAGTTGTGTTGATATCCATTGGGGATCTTAGAGCATGTGATTATCGTTTTGGTTTTCACTCTTGTAAACTATATATCTTAATGCATATGCCTAATGGAGCACTAAACAACGTAAATGTTTTATCGTGGCAGGAGCATCCCCAGTGCCAAATTTGTGGGCAAACAAGGACAAACAATCATCACGAGGAGTTAATCAAATTGGGGATCATCCCATCACTGAAGGGAGTGGAAGTGAAACATAAGTTTCCTTATGTGATTTTTTGTGCACCTCCATCACAAAGTATAGATTACCCTGGTGAAGTCCGGTATGCTCAACATCTGCTCCTACGTAAAAAGAAGGGAAATATTTGTTGTCTTCTACTTATGGGTTTTTAGATGTTCCCTATGGTTTTAGAGGTCTTCGGTTATGGGTTTTTAAATGTTTACATGTACCTCATTGGACATTGCTTACATGTTATGGATTTTTTTATAAGAGCAAGGTTGCTTGTGAGAACCGACTAACTAGACTCATCTCAGTTCTTTTAGCTGTAACATGAGGAAGTATAAAAGTGATGGATGGTTTGAAGAGTTATGAAAACTAAAGAAATTCTGGATGTTTGGATAGGCACGGACTATATCACATTTTTTTACATTATTAGCTTAAAGTTGTTGGCATATACTCATACAGTGACAGGTATGGCCTATCTAATGTTAATGAGTTGCTCTTTACTTTACCTGTCTGTTCTGTTCCATTGTGAACTTTCATTGTCTTAATCAGCAACTTCTTTGCTTTACTTATGAAAGAAACCATGATAACTTGTGCTGTAAACTAATTCATTCTCCTTAGCTCTGTTGATGGTATTAGTATATTTGAAGTCAAATGCCAGTTTCATTTTATGGAATCAACTTTGTGTTGTGTCTTACGATCAGGGAAGCAACTTTGAGTTGGGATGGGGAAGGTTCTTTTATCTTTACTTCAAGTTCAGCTCCCTATGATTGCAGTGACAATGGATCATGTGATGAGGTATCTCATCTGGCATAAAACAGCCATCTGCCGCAACACCTTTTCAGTTTTGTTTTACTGCTTGAAAGAATTGTTTGAAATGTTTCTTGAAAGAAGTATTTCCTGTTAAAACATTAGCCAATATACAAGTAAGAAATATTGTTGTTATAACCAATAGTATGGTATTTGTAGTGTTCTGTTACGAAATACTGATATGTTTTGCTTTACTCTATAGGAATCTCCAATAGTTCCATTTGGGAGGAGCCCCAAAACAGATATACTATTGGAGGCAGAGAATGCGGTGTTGGAGGCCCGTGGTTGTGTTGTTAGATTGGCTGGACTTTACATATCCATATGGACTCTTAAGTAGTAAACATTATGTCAAAATAGACATTTCCTGGAAGTGAGTTATATAAACAGTGACCTTAACTCTCAGTACAAAGCAGACAGAGGAGCCCATTCATTCTGGTTGAAGAAGGGGACTTCTGATATTCGTCCAGATCATATCCTCAATCTAATACATTACGAGGTAAATGCATGGACACGATGATTATTACTTTTCCATTATAAATGTTTAATATCTGCTTTATTGTATGACAACTAATGCTGTGGTTTGTACACTGCTATAGGATGCAGCTTCACTCACAGTTGCTACCTTAAGAAAGAAACTTCGTGGTCGGATCTTTCTTGGCTGTGACAATCACCCTTTATCCAGGTATTCTCGTTCAACTATACAGGTCATAGTAAAAAATACTGTAGAAGTAGTGTAGACGATGCATAAAATCATTTTAGATGCTTTTAGTAGTTTTCATTCGTGTGTTCTTTCAGGCAACAAGTGATGGAATTGGTCAATGAGAGTGGGAAGTTCAGTGAGAAGTTTGAAGGTTTCACAGGTACATCGACTTCACATAGGATTAATTGTGTAATCCTGTTACGGCAGGAACTTCTCTTTTAATGTGAAGCTTTAGAATCATCCAAATTCTTGTACACTTGATGCCACATCTTTGTTATATTAAAAGGACGTCTGTCACGTGTATCGTGGTAGTAAGCAGAAAATATAATCCAATAATCTAGAACTTTGGATGTGGTATAATATATCATCCCCCATCTTCTGATATGGTCAAATGTTTCTACTTTTGAAGGACGAACTGGCCCTCTAGGTAAGAAACTAAACAACTCGAAGACTCGAGCTGAGCTAGGATGGGAGCCGAAGTATCCAAGCTTTGCTGAATTCCTTGCGAGTCTCTAAAAACTTTTGTATCCAACTTGGCTTTCTGAGAAATGTAGTCGGAGGGAGCAGTCTATTTAGATCAGCAAAAGATGAGTCATCTCCTCTGAAGTCCTTGATATAGTTTTTCATGTTCTTTTCATATTTCGTTCATGCTTTGATATTTATTTTGAAACCAGCAGTACTCGATTCAGTAAATTTGTTACGACTGATGAATACAGGTTTTCGAGGGAAATATATTTTTGAACAAAATCGAAGAATTCACTCGCACTGACCATTGGATGATGCTTGTAGCCCTATAGTGTCGATCATATCAATATTGTTTATAAAGAATATGTATAAAACCTTTCCCAAATAGGGGAGTGGGGATCGAAACCGGGGCGGGTGAGACAACTGGACTACAAGCCCGGTCTAATAAAATAGAAGTTTCAATCCAAGAAAACCATCAAGAATTGTAATCAACCGATGAGGTCATGGAATCACCCCGTCGACCGAAAATAAAAAAGATTCAAACACACCATTTATTACAATGTTATTTAGCCGCTGTCGGATCATCACGCACAAGCAACAAATGCCGTCTTAGTAGGAACCAAATTCATTAACAGCTGTAGGCAAGGCAAACGCCACCTTATTTTTTACATTATTCCTATTTACGTGACAACAGTACATATTAAAGAGTGTAATTACAAAATAACAATTTTGAGAACATTCCCACCACAAATATCTATACATTTCGAAACGGGCTAGCGGGGCGGGCTAGCCCGTCACCCGTCGCAACCCGCCATTAGGCGGGGCGGGTCAGCCCGTCATTTTGGCGTGCCTCTAAATGGCCAACCCAGCCCAACCCACCTTGGGCCGCGGGTTAGGCGGGCCAACCCGTTTATTATTATTTTTTAATAAAAAATACTAAACAGTATTAAAATAAATATAGAAGAAAAATATATTTCAGTCAAATAGTTTCATAAAAAACTTAAAAACGTTGAAAGCATACAACAATCAACATAATCCATAAAAAATAAATTGCTTATTCTAATTCACACAAGATTTCATCGTACACATATACTAAAAATTAACTCATGTAATATCACCAACCGTAAATACAATGAAACCTTTAAATGTAAATTCCAAATCTTTTTTAGTATACAATTTCTTCAGTTTCTTAAGGGTTTGTCCTCACAAGAAAACAAAGATTAACGATCTTTAGGGTTTGTCCGCACAAGGCACCTAGCGCTTACCATCCACATTCTCTTAAAAAGTGAGAAACATTGGAAGATAATAGAAAATCGAGGAAACAGACGGTTGTAAATTTCAGAAAATGTTATGTGTTCAACGATACACATAATTACTTTATTTACTATATTATTTCGATAATTCTGGATTAGTTCGAGTTAAACATTAAAGAAAAAGGAGGAGACTGGAGAGTATAACATCTTCAAAAAAAATAAAAGCATAGAGATTTTTACCAGAGTGATTGAAGTTAGGCACATGAGAAAAAATAAGGAAGAAAAAGAAATTTTTATATAAAATTTAAAAATATAAAATTCTACCCTAATTTGGCAGGCCATCCCGCCCCGTTTAGGCCCGTCTCGTCTTGGCCCGCAACCCAAACGGGCTCAACCCGTTTGGCCCGCCTCCAAACGGACTGCTATTTTATCAACCCAACCCGCTCAATTTTTATGGCGGGACTGGCCGGCCCGCCCCGACGGACCTGACCCAATTTGACAAGCCTACAAATATCCTGAAGCTCTCACTTAATTCACACTTGAGCGACTAGCTGTGACCAGGACGAATGCATCCGCTTAGCATTAGAAATTTGGACGCGTAACACTTCGTGAATGGCACCACGATGAAGCACACCAAGGACTTCTTTATCGTAAGCAGCTACACCACCCAAATTTACGCTACGAGAATGTAATTCATCACGCAAACGGAAACCATGGACACATCTACCAAGCTTCCACCATTGGACACACACTCGCCTTTCTGAAATTCGGCTTCTGTTTAGTGCCTCCACGACATACTCGACCTACCAGACGTGAGATGTGATGTTAAAAAGATCATTTACCCGTCATTGTTCCTGGTATGTATGACGTGAAGTTACGGAAAAAGGAGTTGTTCAAGCAATAGGAATTACCGGCACGCCAAGCCAAGCCAAGTTAAGCAGCACATTAAGCTTTGGTTTGAGTAAGAACATTTCAACATCTTTGAATCCAAAATGCAGAGAATTGAGTGATTCGATAGCGTCCAAATAATTTTTCAACCTCAATGGACTCGTACCGAGGCTGGTTTTCCAGCCAACTCATTATGCTTGAATGCATACAACTCCCTCCACCCCTATAGTCCTCAAGAATTAAATATCTATCTCGTTAAAATACAGAGAATATACACTATTGTGCAGAAAGCAGTGTATAAATTCTTACGCTAATTTGGATGCCTTTATCAATTATTATATATTATTTTTGCACACTTTTAATTTCCTCAAAAAATGATTATCTTATATATTTAATTGTATGTAACACTAGAAATCCTAATTTACCAATTCAGTCTATAAAACAATAATTTTGTTTACTACTATTAAATTACAAACTAATACAACTCTTTCCAAAATTTATTTCTTTTCACCTACAATTTGTTTGTCTTGCTTAAAAAAGTATTTTTAACGAAAATATTATTGTTTATTATTATTTATTGTCCAGTTTTTTAAGAATCTTACTCACAATAACTAACCTTAATTTGTGCTAATTTTCACAAAAATAAAAGAGATTAAGGCGTTTGATAGAGAGATGAGTAGGAAGAAAATTAAAAAGACAAAAATTTGTATGAGACGGTCTCACGAGTCGTATTTTGTGAGATATATATCTTATTTGGGTCATCCATGAAAAAGTATTACTTTTTATGCTATGAGTATTACTTTTTATTGTGAATATCGGTAGGATTGACTCGTCTCACAAATAAAAAATCGTGACACCGTCTTACAAGAAATCTAATCAAATTAAAAATGTTACTCGAGGAGAAAAATTGATTATAATCAAGCTTACAAGATTTTGCACAGAAAATCGTACTCTCTTATAATTCCTTTTGTAATACATATATAATATTCCAAATATATAAAATATAATATTTTTGTATGAAGAGGATCAGAAAAGAGATTAATCTCATTTTTATAACTCATAAGACAATCTCATATTGATTTTAATGTATTATTTATTGTCCAATGATTTACGTCGATAGTCTTAATTTTCATTTTTCATTAACTATCTTAATTTATGGTAATTTATCTTGCTTAAATTATTTATGGCAAAAACTTATGTGAAACGATCTAACAAGTCGTATTTTATGAGACACATCTTTTATTTAAATCATTCATAAAAAAATATTACTTTTTACGATAAAAGTATTACTTTTTATTATGAATATCGATAGGGTTGACCCGTCTCAAAGATAAAAATTCGTGAAACTGTCTCACAAAAGACCTACTCATTATTTATTATTATGATTATTATTATTATCATTATTATTATTATTATTATTATTATTTATCATAATAATCCATTTTTTGTTTTCCAAATAAATATATCCGAAGAAGTAGCGTATCAATCAATAGAAGAAAGAAATGGAGACGACAAAATGCACCATCCTCATGTATCCATGGCTAGCATACGGCCATATCTCCTCTTTTCTTGAATTAGCAAAGAAACTATCCGCCAAAAACTTCGACGTGTACTTTTGTTCGACTGCAATCAACGTCGTCTCCATCCGCAAGGAACTCGAAGGGAGCCCGAATTCCTCCATCAAAATCCTGGAAATCCAATTGCCATCTACGCCGGATTTTCCTCCCCAATTCCACAGCACGAAAACCGCGCCGCTGGATCTTAGATCGAAACTTTTCCAGTTTTTTCAGATGTCCAAGGATGTATTTTCAGGTATTTTAAGCAGTGTGAAGCCTGATCTGTTGCTGTACGATGTGCTCCAGCACTGGGCTGTAAAGCTTGCTAAGTCGATGGGGATTCCTGCTGTGCATTTCAGCACCACGGGGGCCGCTTCGAATTCGTTTTTCTTTCACCGCTCGAATATGAAAAACTCGCCGTTCCCTTATCCAGGGCTGTATCTTCGGGAGCATGAATTGAGGTCTTTGTGGATGGATGCATCCCATGTCGCGAATGATAAATCTCTCCAGGATTACGGCGGGGATTTTGTTGAATCTAGTGACATCTGTTTGATCAAAAGTTGCAGGGCAATTGAAGGGAAATACATCGATTATTTATCGGTTTTGTGCCAGAAGAAAGTGGTACCCGTGGGCCAACTTGTTACGCTAACCAATGCAGAAGGAAACGATGCCGAAATCATGGAATGGCTGAGCAATAAACCCCGATTTTCAACTCTTTTCATTTCATTTGGAAGCGAAAACTACTTGTCCAAACACCAAATGGAAGAGACAGCAAAAGGGTTGGAACTTTGCGATGTTGATTTCCTATGGGTATTGAGATCTCCTGTCGGGGCGACGATTAACATCGAAGAGGAACTCCCGGAGGGATTTCTGGACAGAACTAAAGAGCGAGGTATGATTGTGCAGAGATGGGTTCCACAGGACAAAATATTGGCGCACAAAAGTGTGGGTGCTTTCATGTCTCATTGCGGAATGAGCTCCACATTGGAAACTGCATACTTCGCTGTTCCAGTTATAGCTTTACCTCTGAAACTGGATCAGTACTTGAATGCTCGGCTTCTGGTCGAGGCTGGTGTCGGGGCGGAGGCTGAAAAGGACGAGAATGGAAATTGGAGGAGGGAAAATATTGCTAACGCCGTAAAGAGAGTTTTCTTGGAGAAGAAAGGAGAAAAGTCGATGCGGATTACAGCGGCGGAATTATGTGAGAAAATGGAGGAAGAAGATGAAGATGCATTAATGGCTGAAGCGGCGGAGCAACTTCGGCAGATTTGTTTGAAGCACAAGCAGAATCAGACGTAAATTTGGACGTGTATGGGCATTGATTCGATTGGCTATGTTTTCGGTGAATCTTAGGCAACCCTCACGGTTTCCTAGATTGAATGAAATAATACACGTGTAGGAAACATACTTTAAACTAATTAGAATTTAAAATAAAATTAGTTAACTCATCAAAAGATAATGATAATAGTATGGTACAATTGGTGTTAATTAGTATATATAACTAATTTAGAAAAAAACATATTTTTTAAATTTTAAAAAAAGATTTGGACTACTAAAATTTTTCTCATATCTTTTTTTATCATATTGTTATCAAGCATAAGTGTCTAATAAATTAAAGGTGACTAGAAAAGTAAAAGAATCCAGTAGACGGACTTGACATTGCTCTAGATAGGGTTCAGACACTTGATACCTAATTATTAAATCCTAGTTTGAATGATTGTATATATAGTACATGACTTGTATTTTAATACTGATATGTATATTAGATTGAATCCCATTACATTCAGTATTTTAAAAGAAAAAAAAATTTTAGACCCTGTTTATTATAATTGATTAATTAGTCTCAATGATGATTAAGAACATGATTAGCGTCTGGGTCCCCACAACAGGTGGTATCAGAGCGATAGATCCTTTAGATTGAGATATAAGCTAGTGAGCAGGGTAGATTGAGTTTTCTTTTCTGCTTTTGATTGTTAGCATGATTTACTGCATTAATACATGTTACTTGATTTATCTGATTTGATATGGTAATATGTTTTAGTGAGAATGAATCAGCACCGATTCTAGATCAGCAGTAAGATGATCGGAGGAGGACTGAAACAGGTTTGTTGTTTTGGGTTACTAATCATTTTGATAATCAGATATGCCTCCCCGAAGAATTCCGGAACAGAGCAGTACTTCAAATCCTCCGATGGATGTTACAGCCACTCCGATGGAGACATTATTGAAGAGATTTCAGTCTTTTCATCCGCCGACTCTGAGGGGCACTGAGACTTCAGTGGATTGTGAGAGCTGGTTAGACGACATAGAGATGCTGTTTGACTCTTTGGACAACACTGATGAGCGAAAAGTGAAACTGATAGGACACCAATTGCATGATGTTGCCAAGAACTGGTGGATTACGACCAAGAGGGCATTGGAGCATCGAGGTACGCCTATTACCTGGAATGTCTTCAAAACCGAATTCTATCAGAGATTCTTCCCTGTGTCATACAGAAAGGATAAAGGTGATGGGTTTGCGAATCTGAGACAAGGGCAGTTGAACATTGAGGAATATATGTCTAAATTCTCTACACTACTGAGATTTGCTCCACATGTGGCCGAGAATGAAGAAGTGGTGGCTGATCAGTTCATCAATGGCTTGAATCCGGAGATATTTACATTGGTGAACCTTGGGCGACCAAACAATTTTGCTGACGCCCTGAATAGAGCAAAGGGAGCAGAAGCGGGTCTGATGAGACAGAGAGGAGCTTCATATGTTGCCCCAGCACCGATACCACAGCAACCCCCTCCCAGATTCGAGAGTGGTAGCAGCAGTGGTGGAAAGAAGGACTATCTGAAAGCCAGAGGAAGACAGTTTAAGAAGTCTGGCAGCAGTTCTTCCAGTTCCAATGGCTTGAGACAGACTGGTCAGAGCCAAAGTTATACAGGACCATATTGCAGCACTTGTGGAGGGAAGCATTCAACAGAGCAGTGCCGAGGAGTGTTTGGCTCTTTTCGTATATGTCGACAGCAGGGACATTTTGCCCGAGTATGTCCCCAGAGAGGTGCACAGGGATCCCAGGCAGCAGAGTCATCTGGATCAGTGGCTCAGACCGGGAGACGACCATCTGCTGTCCATTCTTTCCAGCCAGCACCGTCTACCCAGTCACAGCAGAGGCCAGGAGGAAGCCAGACAGTGAGCCAGCCTCCGAGACAGTAGGCCAGAGTTTTTGCTTTGACTGAGGAGCAGGCACATGATGCACCTGATGGTGTCGTTGCAGGTAACTGTTCTATTTCTGGTTACCCTACTTATGTATTGATTGATACTGGTGCATCACATACATTTATTTCTGAGGGATTTGCATTGATGCATGCATTACCTGTTGAGTCCCTATCTACTGTAGTATCTGTCTCTTCTCCTTTGGGGACAGATTTGATATCAGTGAAGTCTGTTAGATCGTGTATACTGCAGTATGATGGGCATGAGATTGAGTTAGACTGTATTGTGCTTGGGATATCTGACTTTGATTGTATTATCGGTATCGATATGTTGACCAAGTACAGGGCTACAGTCGATTGTTTCCACAAGATTGTAAGATTCAGATCTGAGATGGCTGATGAGTGGAAATTTTATGGTAAGGGTTCTCGAGCCAGAATTCCTTTGATATCTGCTATGAATATGACTCGATTATTGCAGAAAAGAGAGGATGGATTCCTTATCTATTCAGTTGATTTACTGAAATCGAGTCCATCCTTGGCGGACTTGTCAGTGGTGTGTGAGTTTGCTGATATCTTTCCAGATGAGATTCCTGGTTTGCCTCCGATTCGAGAGATAGACTTCAGCATTGAGTTGATGCCAGGTACAGTTCCGATATCTAGAGCTCCATACCGAATGGCACCAATTGAGTTGAAAGAATTGAAAGAACACTTGGAGGATTTACTGGCCAAGGGGTATATCAGACCAAGTGTGTCTCCTTGGGGTGCTCCAGTACTGTTTGTGAGAAAGAAAGATGGTTCGATGAGGCTCTGTATCGATTACCGACAACTGAACAAAGCAACGGTAAAGAATAAATATCCGTTGCCTCGCATTGATGATTTGTTTGATCAGTTGCAGGATTCATCTGTATATTCCAAGATCGATCTGAGATCTGGATACCATCAGCTGAGAGTCAGGGATTCTGATATCTCGAAGACAACATTCAGAACCAGGTATGGACACTATGAATTTATTGTCATGCCATTTGGTTTGACGAATGCACCGGCTGTATTTATGGGGTTGATGAACCGTGTATTTCAAAGATATCTTGATGAGTTTGTTATCATATTCATTGATGATATATTGATTTATTCAAAGAATATGATGGAACATGCTGAGCATTTGAGAACCGTGTTGCGAATTTTGAGGGCTGAGAAGTTATATGCTAAACTGTCGAAATGTGAGTTTTGGTTGAAACAGTTAGTATTTATGGGTCACATTATATCCGGAGACGGTATTTCTGTTAATCCCAGTAAGGTTGAGGCAGTGATTTCTTGGCCGAGACCGACATCAGTGCCCGAGATTCGCAGTTTCATGGGTTTGGCGGGATATTATCGTCGATTCATCAAAGATTTTTCCAGTATTGCAAAGCCGATTACACAGTTGACTCAGAAGAATGCTCCATTTATTTGGTCTGAAGACTGTGAGTCCAGTTTTCTGGAGTTGAAGAAAAGATTGACCAGTGCTCCGGTGCTGACTATCCCCTCAGGTACTGGTGGATTTGTTGTTTATTGTGATGCGTCTCACCGGGGATTGGGATGTGTTTTGATGCAGTGAGGGCATGTCATTGCTTATGCCTCAAGACAACTGAAACCCCATGAGACTCTATATCCAATTCATGATCTTGAATTGGTAGCCATCATCTTTGCATTGAAGATATGACGACATTATCTGTACGGTGAAAAATTTGAAATCTATTCTGATCACAAAAACCTGAAGTATCTGTTTTCACAATCAGAACTGAATATGAGACAGCGAAGATGGCTGGATTTACTGAAAGACTTTGATTGTGAAATCAAGTACTATCCGGGGAAGTCCAATGCAGCAGCTGATGCATTGAGTCGAAAGGTATGTGCTTTATCCTTATCGACAACAGGTGTTTCACATTTGATTGAAGACTGCTGTTTGTCTGGATTGGTATTTGAGACAGATTGTAGACCGTTGAGATTATATGCTATTCAAGCTGAACCAGAGTTGATTTTGAAGATTAAAGCGACTCAGAAAGTTGATCAGAAAGTTCGGAAATCGATTGAGATGGTCAGATCAGGTCATCAATCAGAGTTTCAGGTATGTGAGGATGTACTGTATGTGAATAATCGTCTTGTCGTGCCGAATGTTTCAGAGTTGAAACAGCAGATATTGACTGAAGCGCACAACAGTCGATTCAGTATCCATCCTGGTGGCAAAAAGATGTATAATGACTTGAAGACACAGTTTTGGTGGAAACAAATGAAGACTGACATTGCAGAATTTCTTTCCAGATGTCTGAATTGCCAACAGGTGAAAGCTGAAAGAAAGAAACCAGGAGGATTGTTACAGAGTTTGTCCATTCCTGAGTGGAAATGAGATCACATTTCCATGGATTTTGTGACACAGTTACCACGTTCCTCCAAAGGTTATGATGCGATTTAGGTTGTGATTGACAGATTGACCAAATCTGCATTTTCATTCCATACAAGATGACGTACTGATATGATCAGATGACCGATATTTATGTCAGAGAAGTTGTTAGATTGCACGGAGTGCCGAAGTCGATTGTTTCCGACCGTGATCCTCGGTTTACTTCGCAATTCTGGCAGAGTTTGCAGCAGGCTCTCGGTACGAAGTTACATCTGAGTACCGCATATCATCCACAGACTGACGGACAGTCAGAGCGGATGATTCAGACATTGGAAGATATGCTGAGAGCTGTAGTGCTTGATTTTAGCACTAATTGGCAAGATGCATTGCCTCTCTGTGAGTTTTCGTACAACAATAGCTATCAAACGAGTATTGAGATGACACCTTTTGAAGCTTTGTACGGAAAGAAGTGTCGATCCCCTCTTTATTGGGATGATATATCTGAAGTTCCTGAGACTGGACCGACATGATCAGAGATATGACTGAAAAAGTGAAACTGATTCAGAAGAAAATGAAGGCAGCTCAGGACCGACAAGCCAAATATGCCAACCTTCGACGTAGACCGTTGGTAATTGAGGTAGGAGATCGAGTATTCCTGAAGATTTCTCCTTTTAAGGGTGTGGTCAGATTTGGCAAGAAAGGCAAATTGTCTCCAAGATACGTTAGTCCGTATGAGATTCTCGAGAAGATAGGAGATCGTGCCTATCGACTTGCATTACCGCCTTCTCTATCTGGAATACATGATGTCTTTCATGTATCTATGCTACGGAAGTATCTCCCCGATGATTCTCATATTATTCAGCCAGACGAGGCCAAGCTTGATGAATCTCTGAGTTACGTTGAAAAGCCGATACCGATTATTGATCGTAAAGAAAAGAAACTCAGATCAAAGACCATCCCACTTGTGAAAGTTCAGTGGACTCGTCATGGCATTGAAGAAGCTATTTGGGAGACTGAATCAGATATGAGAGATGAATTCCCAGAGTTATTCCACTAATGTGAGTTTACTATTTTAGTTTCTGTTATTTCTGGTTTGATTGCCTGTGATATGATTGCTTGAGATTTCGAGGACGAAATCGTGTCTCAGATGGGGAGAATTGTAAGGCCCGAGATGTTATCAATTTTATGAGACCCCGAAAAGAAAATATTATTGATGACAATTTGGTAATTAAGTGGAAAAATACTTAATTTAAATTTGATGGCAATTTCGTAATTATTGGATGGCAATTTCGTAATTATTGAGGGCTGAATTGCAAATAGTGAAGAGTTCAGGGGCTAAAGTGTAATTTTGGGTTTAAGTGGACACTTGTCTTGCCATGCTTGTTTGATATATATAAGTTTCACTTTCTTTCAATTGTCCAGAGAAGAAACCGAGAAAGCTTCAGGGGATTTGTCAAGTTTTCTTTCAAGCTTTAAATTGTGATTCGAGTGATCCGTTTATCAGAATTTAAATCCGGACACAGTACCGTACTCCTCTCGACGAGAGCTACAACTGGACGTAAGTTTTATTGAGTTCTGTTATCATTTGAAATTATGATATTGGAGAAATTATTATTTGATCATTATTATGTGTTCTGGGAATACTACACATCGTAGAATCGAAGTCAGATCGAAGAACAGATTGATTATGGAATTGTTATGAATTTCTGATTATATGGACTGAAAACCGGACAGATTTAGATTATTGATTGATTACAGATTGTATCGGATATGAGTTATGATTTGTAATTGATAGTTGTTGATATGGTATTCACGGGGATATTGAGATTGTTCCGTTATGCCGATGATTTGAATTAAATTCAGATTAATCAGATTCAGTGGTAAATTGAGAATGAAATATTGATATTATGATTCTCGATATATCGTTTCAGATTTACAGAGACAGTCTTGAGTTCAGAACTGATATTGTTTCAGACCGGGACTACAAACGAAAGGTATGAGTCAATGTGGTACCGGGAGAACGACTCGAGTATGATATACTTGAGTTTCCCTAAATCACATACTTATTGTTATTATATGCATTGATTTGATTATTATATGATGTTCTATTGATTTATAGGAAGCATGTAATAGATGAGTATTAGACGAGTGATCTTGTGACAGAAGTGCCTGATAGTGGTGGGATCGCCACGGGCACATTGCACGATGTCACAAGATAGTGTGTTGGCGATTGTGCCACAGTCTGTGACGGATAGGTCAAGACACTGGATGTTTGGTTATATCGACGTGGATAGAATCAGAGTTTCTTCTATTACTGTTGGTCGATATAGGAATGCCAACGTCTGGAAATCGAGATCCCTAGACTGGGATTGAGTCTAGTCTGAGTCGTGGAGTCACGAGCATTGTCGACTGTTTTATATTGATTATGTTTCATATTTTGATACATATTGTTGTTATCTGTCAATGCTTTTATGTTTATCATATGATTGCATGTTCGTTGATTTATACTGGGATTATATTCTCACCGGAGTTATCCGGCTGTTGTCGTGTTTGTATGTGTGCATGACAACAGGTGGGACAGGTTCATGGTCGAGGAGATGAAGATAGATCGTGATTAGAGTGGAGATCACAGACTTGACATTGCTATAGATAGGGTTCAGACACTTGATACCTAATTATTAAATCCTAGTTTGAATTATTGTATATATAGTACATGACTTGTACTTTAATACTGATATGTATATTAGATTGAATCCCATTACATTCCGCATTTTAAAAGAAAAAAATTTTTATACCATGTTTATTATAATTGATTAATTAGTCCCAATGATGATTAAGAACATGATTAGCGTTCGGGTCCCCACACAAGTGATATTAACTTTGATTTTTAAAAACTCTATAAAAATCTAGGTGTATAATAGATTTTTAATAATTCATTAGCGTACCAACATTGAAACCTAATATACAACTATAAATTGCCAAAATTTGTCTATAGTTCAACCGAAAGATTTGGATAGATTTTTAAAATTTTTAACACATACACAAATTTTTTCTCTCTATATACATTTTTTTCCTTCTTAGATTTTTCATTTTTTTTCTTGATTGCTCATTTAATAGTTTTTTATTTTAATATAATCGAAAATTTTGAGTTGTATTATTATTTTCTGATTTTTTATTTATGATTTATACAAATGAACATAATATTCAACAATAACAAAAGATAAATCCAAAAAACTAATGCTGCTTAATTCTTAATAGTTATTAGCCTCGCAACAAGTATAATAAAAAATAAAACAAAAATTTAGATTTTAAGCTATAATTTATATAAAAAAAATAATGATATAAGTGATAAAATAATTTGTTTCCTTTATTGTTTAAAAATTACATTTTATTTTTTTTATTTTATAACTTCTAATCTTGAAATTCTACATGTTTAAAATTATAATTATGATTTTTAAATAAAATTATTATGCTAGATATAAGTAAATCACAAAATTATATCGTCTCATAAAATTGAAAATACATTCGAGGATTTCATCTTCTTTTTTTAAAAAATAGTTGACCAAAGATAATAGCATCAGGTTTTAAAAATTACGTGATCAAATACGTTTACAGCACCAAGTTTTAGGTCGGTAGAGTGAAAAAATTCTTGCAAGTAACTTTCTACCATGCTTTTCACATCTTTGGTTTTATTAAAAATTACTTTATAGAAATGGTGGAATATATTCAAAATTATACAATTGATAGGACAAATAGGAAAATGCAAAGTATGTGAAAGAAGGGAAATTATATGCCGAGACTTGGGGTGCACACCACTTACCTTCTCGAACAGCATACAAGTCCTTAGTCGAAAAATAGAACGATTAGTCATCGATAGTTTTCGTGGATATGCGAGTCTAATACATGTCTCTCTATAAGTGATTTAATTTGGTTGTGCATTTTGGCAAAAACTTGTGTGAGACGATCTCACAGATCGTATTTTGTGATACAGATCTATTATTTGGGTCATCTATGAAAAAATATTGTGAATATCAGTAGGATTGACCCGTCTCACAAATAAAGATTCATGAGATCGTCTCACAAGAGACCTACTCGTGCATTTTTTATTCCATGACAACATTTAATGCAGCGTCATGGTTTGTACGATGGGATAATATAACACGAGAATAATAAATTGAAAGATGTAGAAAATATAGTAGAATGTGTATAATTTCAATTATTATATAGAATAAATATACGATTAAGTAGGAAATGATACAATACGTTTTTAAACTTGTGAAACTACCCTTGCAATGTTTGAGATATATATTTGATTTTTTTTTATATCCGAAGAATATCTCATATATCAAGTGTTCATTTTCGAAATATCACGCAACACAAGGGAAAACTCTTAGAAAATATATTTTTCAAAAATTAAAAATAAGATTTTTAAATGTTTGAAATTACTTTTTGTTCCACGAAATATCTTATAAACTGTCGGCGAATAGTCCAAATTGGCCCAAAAAGGACTTTTATAATATTTTTACTTGGTTTCTTCCTCCGTATCAGTATCACCATAATACCATCGTAGAAAAGTCTTGCTACGTGGAAAAATCAGGGCGGCGGCGCGTTTGTTTCCGAAAAATTCGATCCTTATATAAGAGGCGAGGCTAGTCACCATTTTCTCCACCATCGACGCTCATTCATACACACAAAAACTCACACTTCCATACACGATTCTACACATCATGCAGAAGAGTACATCCACCTCCTACTTGGGCCCCGGTGGACTGGACTTAACTCCAGCCTTTTTCAGCCCCATTACTGGTGGAGCCCCACCGTCCCCCACCAAGCGCCACACCAAGATCACCGTAGTTGGCGTCGGGAACGTGGGTATGGCCATCGCCCAGACGATCCTCACCCAAGATCTTGCCGATGAGCTCGCCCTCGTCGACGCAAAAGAAGACAAGCTGCGCGGCGAGATGCTCGACCTCCAACATGCCGCCGCTTTCCTCCCACGTACGAAGATACGGGCCTCCCTCGACTACTCTGTCACTGCGAACTCCGACCTCTGCATCATCACCGCAGGTGCACGACAGAACCCGGGAGAAAGCAGGCTGAACCTGCTGCAGAGAAATGTGTCTCTGTTTAGGCATATTGTGCCACCGTTGGCTAAGTACTCTCCGGATTGTATAATATTGGTGGTTTCGAACCCGGTTGATGTCTTGACTTATGTAGCCTGGAGGTTGTCCGGATTCCCACCTAACCGGGTTATCGGATCTGGTACCAACTTGGACTCGTCCAGGTTCCGGTTCTTGATCGCCGATCACCTTGATGTTAATGCACAGGATGTGCAGGTGAGATTTTTTTATTCATTGTTATTATTATTTAATTATTTCCACTTTTGAAAAGTTTACTCCACATATACATGGCGTATTACTGGCTGCAATAGCTTTTCCATTTCATATTATTTTGAGTTATCATATCAAGCTGATTATCGGCCCCAAGTCCATTTTCAAAAACATGTTATCATTTCTTGCGCAAAAAAAATCTGCAAATCCAGTAGAAAAAAACATAGTAGCATATTTTAAGGAATACTGCCAACATTATTTTAAATAAAAGTCAAATGGTGTCGCTACCCAAGATTTTCACAACAAGCATATAAGCCATGACATGAGATCTACTTACTACATTCGAGCGATTACCATTTTTTTCTTTTGTCAAAATGCGAGTTGTTGCCAAAGACTTTTGGTCTAGCATCCCACCAATATAGAGAGGGCAAGGATTCTAAATCGATAATATACCATTTTTTCTGTGTCATAAAAGAATGCGAGAAAAGAATAATGCTTGTTTGGGTAGTGGATGGGCAAGTGATCTGGGCTCCTAAACTAATATTAAAGGAAATGAAGTTTGTCAATCACCCAAGTAACGCATGACGAATTCAGACAAAATGCTTGGACTTTTGTGACAGGCCAGTGCTAGTAATTGTGCTACCTAGATATAAGTAAGCTGACTATGTATTAATTATTCATATCTTTGCCATTCTAGGCCTACATTGTTGGGGAACATGGCGACAGTTCAGTGGCTCTATGGTCAAGCATAAGTGTTGGAGGAGTCCCAATACTAAGCTTCTTAGAGAGGCAACAAATTGCCTATGAGAAACGCACCTTAGAAAACATCCACAAAGAAGTTGTCCAAAGTGCATATGAAGTCATAAGCTTGAAAGGCTACACGTCGTGGGCGATCGGGTACTCTGTCTCTAGCTTGGCCCGAACGATACTAAGGGATCAAAGAAGGATCCATCCAGTCTCGGTTCTTGCAAAGGACTTCTACAATATCGACGGCGGGGATGTTTTTTTAAGCTTGCCTGCTCAATTAGGTAGGAGCGGAGTGTTGGGGGTAACCAATGTGCATCTTACTGATGAAGAAGCTCAGCAGCTGAGGAACTCCGCCAAGACCATTCTGGAAGTACAAAGTCAACTGGAAGTATAATTTCTATGTCACTGAAATGTTCTCTGCTTTGCAGCTGGATAATAACACGAGTTATCATTTTCTCATGATTTGCCTTTATTTAGTGATGCAATCAGATGTCATCATGAATTTTATTTCAAGTACGATGTTCTTATTGTTCTATGAGGTTGTCATTTTTCAGCTACCCCACTTCTCTTGGTATGTATTTTTCTTCCAAGATTTTTGTGGGCAAAACTCTTTAATAATTAAGTAATGTGCCCAAGTAATTTTTAGCGTGATATGTGAGTGTTTTAGTATTTTGAAGGTAGGTCAGATCTCTCATGAAATTAGGTTTATGGAGTTTACAACAAATCTCGAACAGTCTTCTTTTGGTTTCTCTTTATCAAACTATCGGATGAAAATTTATGACGTATAATTGGCTAGAACAGTAATTTCCAATCCACTTTTTTTCTTGCAACTGGATATTGCCAAGTGTTAGGGCTTCTATGCATTTAAAAGTTGTGGAACTTTAATGGAATATTTTCATGAAAAAGAAATATTGGTTACTTGCTAGTTTTGGGTTATGAGTGATTGTGATTGGGTGAGTTGGGGTCATGACACCCTATTCCAACTTAGAAGTAGAATAAGAGTCCAACCACTAAAGGGCATCTCCACCTGACGTTATTGTCATACTTTCCCATTTTTAAACCTGATTTAAACAATACCAAGTACGCCAAGTATCATTCTCTATGGAGTCACTATTTCTACCGAGTCATTTGCAGTTGCATCTTCATGTGAATTGTGAAAGCTCCTCCCAACATTGATTGTCCCATTGAACCCACTATCAAGATTATTCATAACTTCTGTGCGATATTTTTTCCAATATAGCTAAAAGGAGCTACGGAGCTTGCCCATGAGTTGGTATATGATGTGCACCTGTGAGTAATAACGGTCAATCTTCCATTCTTCAGTTCTCCTAGTTATTACTTTAACTACTTTAAGGTTGAGGACAAGACGTCAACCTAGTCGTTAGGTTTCATTGCGGCTCTGGAAATAACTGGATTTCCATTCACTATCTCCAGTTCTTTCCAAATTTATGTTTTGGCTGCTGGTTGAGACGATTTTGCCTAGTTTCTGCTAATCTAGTTGTTTGCATAATCTCTCACAAGCTACAAATCCATTGTAGAATTCTTCTCATTATCTCTCCCGGGAAATTATCCGTTATTTCACAATTTTTTATATGCTAAGAGGGATCAAACCTGTAGTTCTAGAACAATGAATTAGATTCAGTTAGATAGATGCGGCTTATTCGGTGTATTGGTAGAGCACCCATTTTCAAAAAAATGCTCTGAGACCCTTTTGGAATCTGAAATAATGCTTGAGATACGTTGGATCAAAGACTTGATCCAAAAACTTAACATCAAGGAAACATTGAAATTGTAACTCTGAACAAAAGTAGGTCTGCTAGCTACGATACTGCTGAAGGAGCCGGGAGTAGATACAGATCTCAATCTCACTCTATAAAGTCAAGTCGAGGATACTATCAAAACGCTTAACCATAGCCACAGAAGCAATAGTTTGATCAAATAGTAACTATAAGGGTCTGATCAAGGCACTTTAGCATGCAACCTATGGGCACCGAAGATCTATCCTTACGACAACTTAAGAGCGGAGCTTGGAGGAGAACCCTAGGTACTGATTGTGGATTTTAGTCTCATGGGTATCTTCTCGTGTTGGCTTCACTCGGTTGAAGTCTCAGTCAAATAATAATGTTCGAAAATATATATCTGAACTTTGAGCAAATGAATTGTTGGATTGTTTCCTATTAATCGTCATTTGTTAATTACATGTGGATCCTTCTTTATTTTGGCAAAGAGGTGCAAATTTCCGAATCAGAGTGCATGAGATATTGGACTTAGAATTCTATGAAGCCCACGAATAAAAACTTGCACACACTCACACACACACAATAGAAAAGTACACGTGCGCTGCACGTGAGAACGTAAACTGCTGAAAATATATGTACAAAATTTTGTTCATATTTAAATGAATTAAAACATGGCTAATAGCATTTATCAATTGAAACAAATTAAGCCACAAAAAATAAAAAAAATCATGATCATAGACGTTATATGAATTGGAGAAGTTGTCTTATCCACTTGACACACTTTTCAATATGCTTCTTGGTTGATTTTGACAACTCAACAACTCTTTGTCGTAGTTTGTTATAATATGCATATAACTATTTTGGTATATTCAACAAGTATCTTATCGTTTTTAACATCTATTATGTTGTTTACAATCCTTATCTGGGATGTGACATGCTCGTAGCTTGATTCCTTATCACGACATTTTTTCGGTTTTCTACATTGTTTTTATCTGTAATCTTGTTTTTTCGACTATTTGTTTTGTTGTTAAATGATTTTTCAGTTTTTGACAAGCATCAACTATAACTCTTAAGAAAAAATGCTTGTAATCGTGATAGATTTTTACTTGTGACTAAAAGTATGCATAACATATATATTCTTCAACAACATAACCAATGAATGGTGTTGCACCTTCTTCAAACATCGTGATATTTGTGATATCGTTTTTATATATTTAGTATTAATATTATCAACATATAGCTATAAAGTTAATAAATTTCAATAATTATTTCTCAATCACTGTGATAAAAAATACTTGAAAATCTCTTCAAATAACTATATCTTAGAATTGTGTCCTCGTTTAGTTTGACGCAATTCAAGAAAGTCATCTCGTTCGTCATTTTTTTGAAAGCTTTGGAACAATGATTGCGTGCATCATGTAATGAGGATGATATAGTTTCAATATCATTTGTTTTGTCTAGAATATAATATTATATTATTCATTGAAACAAAACAAATTTTTTTCTATTGAGTTTACATTTTGTTTTTAAATATTTTATATCTTGTGGAACAACATACAAAATTAATTATAATATTTTAAAAATCTTGAGAAAAGACACGAATAACGTAAATAAGATAGGCATATGAGATATCATTCAAATATATGTCAAAGTATTTGTCTTATTCAATATCTCATATTGTGGGGACTCGGACGCTAATCATCTTCTTAATCATCATTGGGACTAATGTAATCAATTATAATAAACAGGGTCTAAATTTTTTTTTTCAACATGCGGAACGTAGTGAAATAAAACATATATATACATCTCAGTATTAAAAGTACAAGTCTTGCATTATATACAATCAGTCTCAACTAAGGGTTAACAACTATAGAGCAAGTGTTTAAACCCTATCTCTAATCCAAGTCCGTAGTCACCACTCTAATCTCGATCTTTCTTCACCTCTGTGACCCTGAACCTGTCTCACCTGTTGCCATGCACACATACAAACACGACAATAGCCGGACAACTCCAGTGAGAATAAAATCCCAGTATAAACAATGTATCAATGCAATCATATAACACATATATAAAAGCATAAACAAACATTAACACATGTATCTAATATGACTACATGAATCAATACCAATCTGTATTTAAATCAATGACTCGTTATCTCATCTCAACTTATTTCTAATCTAGGGATCCCGATCTAATTTAGACTTTGACATAGTGTATCGAATGTCTACAATAGAAGTCGATCTACATCTAAGCTCATCGATACACCGTAAGTCTAGAGTCTTAGCTGTTCTGTCAAAGACTCGGCGGTTCTGCCCTAGCTAGGCTGATCTGCCCTAAACTCGGACTCTTGATCTGCTATAAATTCAATAGACTAAACATATCAATCTGATAATTTGCAAATATCAATGCAATAAAATAAAGTATGTGATTTTGGGAAACTCAAGTCAAACCTAACTCGAGTTGTGCAATCCCGAATCAACATTTATTTATACCTTTCGTTCTGTCGCTCTGATACAATCGAAGTCTCGAATCAAAGTCAGTCAATGTTCAATCTGGCAATGACAATATCAATATACTGCATTAATATTCTATTCAAATCAAAACATCTCTGTCTTATCAAATTCTGACGGTACAACAGTACAATCTTGCGATACCGGTGATGCCACATCAGTATATACTAATTCCAATAACTTATAATCAACCACAGTGCAAATCTGACATCACATCTCAGTCAATTTAACTCTGAAATTCATAACAATTCCATAATCAATCTGTTTCTTAATATGACTTCGATTCTATGATGTCTACGATGTCAAGAACACCATATATGAATCATGTCTGATTCTGACAATATCATAATTTCAAATCTTAACAAAATGTAACAAAACTTACGTCCTGTAGTAGCTGTCAACGATAGGAACACGGTATTGAAATAAGATTCAAAATCAGACGGATGGATCAAAATATAAAGGCGTAAGGATTTTTCTGAAAGATTTTCGATTTCCCTTCTTCGTTTTTGATATGAATTCTGAAGGATGACATATATATATATATCCAGTTTGCATGTAAAGAAACGTGGCTTATTTTTCTTGAACTTGGGTCGGCGCTCGAGCGGTGCGAAACTACCGCTCGAGCGCGGCATTCTCTGTCCAAGCATTTTCAAATTGCACCTTGGCGCTCGGGCGGTCACAACCTACCGCCCGGGCGCCACCTCTTCTGCCCGTAACATATATTGGATGAACACTGGCGCTCGGGCGGTCAAAAACTACCGCTCGGGCGCCAGACTCTCTGTCCA
Organism: Primulina tabacum; assembly: GCF_025594145.1. Taxonomy (NCBI): domain Eukaryota; kingdom Viridiplantae; phylum Streptophyta; class Magnoliopsida; order Lamiales; family Gesneriaceae; genus Primulina; species Primulina tabacum. Next base: position 4,286,000 of record NC_134560.1, on the reverse strand, counting down.
CAAGTTGTGTAATTCATATGCTTGGCCCAATTTGGTCTCGTAATGGCCCGACTATAATCACATTAGTTCAAATTCAATAATCTTCGCTTAACATGATATGAAATCTAGGGCATTACATTTCTCCCCCTCTAAGATACGATTTCGTCCCCGAAATCCCAGGCAATTTATCATATCAATAGGGAGTATATACAGAAACTGTATAAAAATTTACATTATCGAAACAACTCTGGGAATTCTTGTCTCATATCTGATTCAGTCTCCCAGGTTGCTTCTTCAGTGCCATGACGAGTTCATTGAACTTTCACAAGTGGAATGGTCTTCATTCTGAGTTGTTTTTCTTTACGATCGATGATCTGAATCGGTTTTTCAACATGGCTCAACGTCTCATCCAGTTCGGCCTCGTCTGGCTGAATAGCATGTGAAGCATCAGGAAGGTATTTCCTTAATAACGATACATGAAAGACATCATGTATCCCGGATAATGAAGGCGATAAAGCGAGTCGATAGGCACGATCTCCTATCTTCTCGAGAATCTCATAAGGCCCAATGTATCGTGGAGACAATTTTCCTTTTTTGCCAAATCTGACAACTCCTCTGAAAGGTGAAATTTTTAAAAATACTCGGTCTCCTGCCTCAAATACCAACGGTCTACGTCGAACATTGGCATATTTGGCCTGTCTGTCTTGCGCTGCCTTCATTTTCTTTTGAATTAGCTTCACTTTTTCTGTCATATCTCTGATCATATCAGGTCCAATCTCAGGCACTTCAGAGATATCATCCCAATAGAGAAAGGATCGACACTTCTTTCCGTACAACGCTTCAAATGGTGTCATCTCAATACTCGTCTGATAGCTGTTGTTGTACAAAAACTCACAAAGTGGCAATGCATCTTGCCAATTAGTGCTAAAATCAAGCACTACTGCTCTCAGCATATCCTCCAGTGTCTGGATAGTTCGCTCTGACTGTCCGTCAGTCTGGGGATGATATGCGGTACTCAGATGTAACTTCGTACCGAGAGCCTGCTGCAAGCTCTGCCAGAAGTGCGAAGTAAATCGAGGATCACGGTCTGATACAATTGACTTTGGCACTCCGTGCAATCTGACCACTTCTCTGACATAGATCTCTGCCATCTGGTCAAATCTGTACGTCATCTTGTACGGAATAAAACATGCGGATTTGGTCAATCTGTCAATCACGACCCAAATCGCATTACAACCTCGGGAGGAACGTGGTAGCTGCGTCACAAAATCCATGGAAATGTAATCCCATTTCCATTCAGGAATGGACAAATTCTGTAATAAACCTCCTGATTTCTTTCTTTCTGCTTTCACCTGCTGGCAATTCAGACATTTGGAAACAAATTCGGCAATGTCAGTCTCCATTTGTTTCCACCAGAACTGTCTTTTCAAATCATTATACATCTTTCTGCCACCAGGATGAATACTGAATCGACTGTTGTGCGCTTCTGACAGTATCTGTCGTCTCAAATCTGAAACATTCGGCACAACCAAACGATTATTTACATACAAGACGTTATCACGTACCTGATATTCCGATCGATGTCCTGTTCTGATCATCGATACTGATTTCTGTACATTCTGATCAATTTTCTGAGCTGCCTTAATCCTTAAGATCAGCTCAGGTTCCACTTGCACCGTATAGAGTCTCAACGGTCTATAATCTGTTTCAAATGCTAATTCAGACAAACAGCAGTCTTTTATCAAATTTGAAACACCGATCATCGACAAGGATAAAGAACATACCTTTCGACTTAGTGCATCAGCTGCTGCATTAGACTTTCCTGGATAGTATTTGATTTCACAATCAAAGTCTTTAAGTAAATCAAGCCATCTTCGTTGCCTCATATTCAATTCAGATTGTGAAAACAGATACTTCAAACTCTTATGATCAGAATATATCTCAAACTTCTCACCATAAAGATAGTGTCGCCATATCTTTAATGCAAAGACAATGGCTGCCAATTCAAGATCATGAATTGGATAACGGGTCTCATGTGGTTTAAGCTGTCTTGAGGCATAAGCAATAACATGCCATCGCTGCATCAGAACACATCCCAACCCTCTGTGAGAGGCGTCGCAATAAACCACAAAATCACCAGTACCGGATGGGATAGTCAACACCGGAGCACTGGTCAATCTCTTTTTCAACTCTAGAAAACTGGTCTCGCATTCTTCAGACCAAACAAGTGGAGCATTTTTCTGAGTCAGTTGAGTAATTGGTTTAGCTATACTCGAGAAATCTTTAATGAAACGACGGTAATATCCCGCTAAACCCATAAAACTGCGAATTTCGGGCACTGACGTCGGTCTTGGCCAAGAAATCACGGCCTCAACTTTGCTGGGATCCACTGATATCCCATCTCCGGATATAATATGACAAAGAAATACTACCTGTCTTAACCAAAACTCACATTTCGACAGCTTAGCTTATAATTTCTCAGTCCTTAAAATTCGCAACACAGTTCTTAAATGCTCAGCATGCTCATTCATATTCTTTGAATAAATCAAAATATCATCAATGAATATAATCACAAATTCATCGAGATATTTCTAGAATATACGGTTCATCAGTCCCATAAACACAGCTGAAGCATTCGTCAAACCAAATGGCATGACAATAAACTCATAATGTCCATACCTGGTTCTGAATGCTGTTTTTGAGATATCAGAATCTCTGACTCTCAGCTGATGATATCCCGATCTTAAATCAATTTTGGAATATACTGAAGAACCCTGCAACTGGTCAAACAAATCATCAATACGAGGCAAAGGATATTTATTCTTTATCGTTGCCTTGTTTAGTTGCCGATAGTCGATGCAGAATCTCATCGAACCGTCTTTCTTTCTTACAAATAGTACTGGAGCACCCCAAGGAGAAACACTCGGTCTGATGTACCCCTTGGCCAGTAAGTCTTCCAGCTGATCCTTTAATTCTTTCAATTCTATCGGTGCCATTCTGTACGGGGCTCTAGAAATTGGCACTGTACCTGGCATCAATTCAATGCTGAAGTCTATCTCTCTAACTGGAGGTAATCCCGGGATCTCATCTGGAAAGACGTCAGCAAACTCACGTACCACTGGCAAATCAGCCAATGATGGACTCGACTTCAGTAAATCTACTGAATATACAAGGAATCCCTCTGCTCCTTTCTGTAACAATCGAGTCATAGATAATACGGATACTAAAGGAATTCTCGATCTAGAACCCTTACCGTAGAATTTCCACTCTTCCGTCATATCTGGTCTGAATCTCACTATCTTGTGGAAACAATCAACTGTAGCTCTGTACTTGGTCAGCATATCGATACCGATAATACAATCAAAATCGGACAATCCAAGTACGATGCAATCAAATTCAATCTCATGCCCGTCATACTGTAGTACACAATGTTTTACAGAATTTACGGATATCAAACATGTCCCTAAAGGAGAAGAGACAGACACTACAGTAGCTAAAGACTCTACATGCAATGCTTGACTTAATGCAAATCGTTCAGAAATAAAAGTATGTGAAGCACCGGTAACAATCAATACATAAGCAGGGTAACCACATAAAGAACAGTTACCTGCCACAACGTCATCTGGTGCTTCCTGGGCCTGCTCCTCGGTCAAAGCGAATACTCTGGCCTGCTGTCTAGGAGGCTGGCTAACAGTCTGGCTACCTCCTGACCTCTGCTGTGACTGAGCTGGCGCTGGCTGGAATGTATGAACAGCAGCTGATCGTTTCTCAATCTGTGCTGCTGATCCCGATGACTCGGCTCCCTGAGATCTTTGGGAACATCTCTGTGGACACAGTTTAGCAAAGCGTCCCAGCTGTTTACAGATGTTGCAACTACCAGTTACTCCCTATCATTGCTCAGTTGCATGTCTTCCTCCGCAAGTCTTACAATAAACTCCAATATAACTCTGGCTCTGTCAGGAACCACCGGAGCTAGAAGAACTGCAGCCAGATTTCTTAAATTGCTTTCCTCTGGCTTTCAAAAATTCCTTCTTCCCTCCACTGCTGCTGCCACCCTCAAATCTGGGAGGTGGTTGCTGTGGTTTCGGTGCTGGAGGCACAAATGAAGCCCCTTTCAGTCTCATCAGACCGGCTTCTGCTCCTTTGGCTCTGTTCAGGGCGTCAGAAAAGTTATTCGATCGTCCTGTGTTCACCAATGTAAAAATCTCTGGGTTCAAGCCATTGATGAACTGATCAGCAGTAGCTTCCTCGCTGTCAACAACATGTGGAGCAAATTTCAACAAGGTGGAGAACTTGGACACGTACTCTTCTATGTTCATCGGTCCCTGCCTTAGATTAGCAAACTCCGCCCCCTTGTCTTTTCTGTACGACACTGGAAAGAATCGTTGATAAAATTCAGTTCTAAATACATTCCAGGTGATAGTCGTACCTCTATGCTCCAAAGCCCTCTTTATCGTAATCCACCAGTTCTTTGCAACATCGTGTAACTGGTGTCCAATCAATCGAATTCGCCGCTCATTTGTATACTCCAATGAATCAAACAGCATTTCAATATCGTCAAGCCAACTCTCGCACTCCACATCGTTCTCTGTTCCTTTCAAAGTTGGCGGGTGAAACGACTGAAATCTTTTCAGTAACGTTTCCATTGGAGTCGGTGTTACATCCATTGGAGGATTTGATGTACTACCCTGTTCTGGGATTCGTCTAAGAGGCATATCTGGTTATCAAAGGATTAGTAACTCAAATACAACAACCAACTTCAGTCCTCCTCTGATCATCTTACTGCTGATCTAGAATCGGTGCTGATCCATTCTCAATAAACATATTACTATATCAAATCAGATAAGCAAGTAACAATTATTAAAGCAGTAAGACATGCTAGCATTCAAAAGTAGGAAAGAAATCCTTAATCTACCCCGCTCACTAGCCTCTTCTATCTCAATCTAAAGGATCTATCGCTCTAATACCACCTGTTGTGGGGACCCGGACGCTAATCATCTTCTTAATCGTCATTGGGAATAATGTAATCAATTATAATAAACAGGGTCTAATTTTTTTTTTCAACATGCGGAACGTAGTGAAATAAAACATATATATACATCTCAGTATTAAAAGTACAAGTCTTGCATTATATACAATCAGTCTCAACTAAGGGTTAACAACTATAGAGCAAGTGTTTAAACCCTATCTCTAATCCAAGTCCGTAGTCACCACTCTAATCTCGATCTTTCTTCACCTCTGTGACCCTGAACCTGTCTCACCTGTTGCCATGCACACATACAAACACGACAACAGCCGAAAAACTCCGGTGAGAATAAAATCCCAGTATAAACAATGTATCAATGCAATCATATAACACATATATAAAAGCATAAACAAACATTAACACATGTATCTAATATGACTACATGAATCAATACCATTCTGTAATGACTCGTTATCTCATCTCAACTTATTTTTAATCTAGGGATCCCGATCTAATTTAGACTTTGGCATGCTGTATCGAATGTCTACAATAGAAGTCGATCTACATCTAAGCTCATCGATACACCGTAAGTCTAGAGTCTTAGCTGTTCTGTCAAAGACTCGGCGGTTCTGCCCTAGCTAGGCTGATTTGCCATAAACTCAGACTCTTGCTCTGCTATAAATTCAATAGACTAAACATATCAATCTGATAATTTGCAAATATCAATGCAATAAAATAAAGTATGTGATTTTGGGAAACTCAAGTCAAACCTAACTCGAGTTGTGCAATCCCGAATCAACATTTATTTATATCTTTCGTTCTGTCGCTCTGATACAATCGAAGTCTCGACTCAAAGTCAGTCAATGTTCAATCTGGCAATGACAATATCAATATACTGCATTAATATTCTATTCAAATCAAGACATCTCTGTCTTATCAAATTCTGACGGTACAACAGTACAATCTTGCGATACCGGTGATGCCACATCAGTATATACTAATTCCAATAACTTATAATCAACCACAGTGCAAATCTGACATCACATCTCAGTCAATTGAACTATGAAATTCATAACAATTCCATAATCAATCTGTTTCTTAATCTGACTTCGATTCTATGATGTCTACGATGTCAAGAACACCATATATGAATCATGTCTGATTCTGACAATATCATAATTTCAAATCTTAACAAAACGTAACAAAACTTACGTCCTGTAGTAGCTGTCAACGATAGGAACACGGTATTGAAATAAGATTCAAAATCAGACGGACGGATCAAAATATAAAGGCGTAAGGATTTTTCTGAAAGATTTTCGATTTCCTTTCTTCGTTTTTGATATGAATTCTGAAGGATGACATATATATATATATATATCCAGTTTGCTTGTAAAGCAACGTGGCTTATTTTTCTTGAACTTGGGTCGGCGCTCGAGCGGTGCTAAACTACCGCTCGAGCGCGGCATTCTCTGTCCAACCATTTCCAAATTGCACCTTGGCGCTCGGGCGGTCACAACCTACCGCCCGGGCACCACCTCTTCTGCCCGCAACATATATTGGATGAACACTGGCGCTCGGGCGGTCAGAAACTACCGCTCGGGCGCCAGACTCTCTGTCCACAAGTTGTGTAATTCATATGCTTGGCCCAATTTGGTCTCGTAATGGCCCGACTATAATCACATTAGTTCAAATTCAATAATCTTCGCTTAACATGATATGAAATCTAGGGCATTACACATATAATAATACAGCTGTTTATATTTCATAAGCATTTTATGATAGTCAAAATTAATTTTATGAAATATTGTAGAATTTATTTGAATTTCAATATTTGGACTAAGTGAATTTATTTGGTGAGGAGTTTTCTATGTTAGCATCATATATCTTATGAATTAGTTGGTTAGGCACTTTGACTAAAAAAAGAGACAAAAACAACCTTTTAGCCACCTCGAAATATATCGAGATAATATTGGAGGAAATAAAGTGAAACTGGATGTCTCAATAAAATGCACAAAAAATTGATCTATTGTGTCCATAAAGCTTTAGAATTATTCTCATACCATTTATAAATAGAATGAGAATTATGACAATTTTTTCATATATTTTTCTGAATGAAGAAATTTTTATTTTTGAAAAACTATTTTATTTTTTAGAAATATTGACATTTTATATGATCCATATGTCCCAAACCATGAAGTAGCAATATAATCACTATATAACACTTAACGTACACATACAATTCTTCAATTTCTTCTTCATTGTGCTTCGTTGAAATTTAAGTATGAATAATTCTTAATCTTAACATTTTGTTTTAAATACGATTTAATACATATGTACATGTATTTCATGTTAGTTAGACCTAATTTCTAATATCTATAAAAAAAATGTGCTTGAATTATATAATACAGAAATTAGGACATAGTAATACAAAACATTATTTTTTATTTAACATGTCTTTTTTTCATCCACTATATTTATGTTAACTTTTTTGTTCAAAATTTGACGTATTTCGTGGACTATATGTATGAAGAACCAAAAAATTATATATTTCACAGAAACCATTTATTACTTTCTTAGTAGGACATAAGACCAAAAATACGTGGCTTTGATCGGTGTACTCTCATACTTATTTTCATATAAACAGTAAGGCATATGATATAATATCAGAAAAATCAATTACCGCCAACAATATTAATCAAAATGAATAAAAAATCATAACACAAACAGCCTCGATAAGAGAAAAATGATAACTCGAAGTTCAAAAATAATTTATTTAGTACAATAACAAAAAAATGAAAGTATACACGAGCAACAAAAAGCATAAATCACTCTCAAATTAAATATTAACTCATATTATTAACAATTGGTATAAATTTTCAGATATTTTTTTCAAATAAAGAGAAGATACCTTATTAACGTCATTATTTCATAGATATTCCACATTTTTTTAGAAAAAAAACACACAAAGTAAAAAATGGTGCATCGAAATAATCATTTAATAAAACCATTAAGAAAAATAGTCGTAAAAATATAATATAAAGTCACACAATTTTTCTTAAACAAAAAAAAAAAAATTTATACAATTGACAAAATATATCTAGCAATAACAATACATGCGTTAACTGGTGATATAATTAAAATTTATAATCATATGCATAATCATTAAATTATAACAAAATCGTATCGCATGCCAAAAATTTACTGGATATTATATCTTTTAACAATTTATCCATGTTTGTCGTCCACAAGAGGACCCCTAAACCTACTAAATTTTTTAGTCCACCTATTATTTTCACAATAAATAATACTACAAAAATAATATAAGCAAGCACATAAAAACTCAAATTCAAATACCTTCTATCAATCTAAATACAAAAATTTTGAATAAAGGATACAATAATTTTCGTAAAAATTTTAAATATTGATTTATAGACAGAAGTCTTGAAATATATTTACCCCAATAAATAAAAAATATCATCTCTTGATATTCTGAGACATAATGTAAAAATGAAAAAATATTTCGGCATTTTAATATTTTTTAAGTCGCTTCATACTAAGTAATCTAAGCAAACAAAAAACATGCATTATGTGTTTAAAAATTAACAAAATATCTCAACAATAAAAAATTGAAAAACAACCATTTTTGTGTGATATGTGGTTTTGTTTTGTATTTTTTTTTCCTCCAAACAAACAAATCACATAAGCAATCTAAATACAACATGATCAATACAAATGACATATAACAATAAAACATGTTAACGCTAGGGTAAAACACGCATCTCATTGCAAGAACACAAAATGATCAAATGGATCATGTTATTTAGTAATATTTATTTAGCAGCATTTATAAAAGAAAAAATTGACCAAATAGCTTAAAACAATGTTTGAAATCACTTGCATATAATAATATCTCTCGATCACGTATCTCTATTGGCACATAAAAAGTCCGAAAATATATTTATTCTAAATGGGAGAAAGAAGTTTTGTATGACCTTAATATTTATTAATAATTTATTTTTATTCAATTCAACTCATCTTCCTTCGTCTTCCCATTATTACCAATCATTAATATGGTAGAGATTTTTCATGAATTTGACAGCAATGTATAAATTTAAATAACTAAAATTAAATTTAAAAGTAAATTAAAATAATAATTAGTTTGATTGAGTTAAGAACACTATTAATGATCCTATTAAATTAACATAAAAAATATTTAAATAACATCATGAACATGAAAAATTATAAAACAAAAAAATGGTAAAATAGTAAGCTTACAAATGAAAGTCATATATTTAATAGATTAATGGATAATATATTATTTAGTAATATTTTTTTAGCATCATATATATATAAAATTGACTAAATAGCTTAAATGTTTGCATTGAAATCACTTATATACAAACATTTTCTTTAAATCACGTATCTCTTTTGATACATAAGTACTCTAAAAATATCTATATTCTAAATGGGGAAAAAATGTTTTATATTACCTTAATATTTATTAATAATTTAATTTTATTCAATCATACTCATCTCCATTCGTCTCCCATTATCACCTTAATGTTCGTAATATTAAAAATTTATTTAATTAAGTATAAAATGTATAAAAGTAAGTAATTTTATAATAAAATTAAGTAATTAAATTAAATTTGAAATTTAAATCAAAATAATAACTATATTTATAATATTTATTTATTTATTTATAATAGTAATATATGTTAGTAATATTAACAACAAATGTATAACATTATGATAAGAATTTTTCATGAATTTGAATGTATAAAATTAAGTAATTAAATTAAATTTGAAAGTAAAATCAAAATAATAACTATCTTGTTTGAGTTAAGTACACTATTAATGATTATATTAAATCAACATAGAAAATGACCTAAATAACCTCATTGACATTACAAATTATAAAACAAATAAAAGGGTAAAATAGTAAGTTCACAAATGAAAGTCATATATTTCTATCAGCAACAAATGTATAACATTATGATAAGAATTTTTCATTAATTTGAATGTATAAAATTAAGTAATTAAATTAAATTTGAAAGTAAAATCAAAATAATAACTATTTTGTTTGAGTTAAGTCACTATTAATGACTATATTAAACCAACATAGAAAATGACCTAAATAACCTCATGGTCTCACGAGTCGTCGTATTTATGAGACGAATCTCTTATTTGAGTCATCCATAAAACAATATTATTTTTTATGCTAAGAGTATTACTTTATATTATGAATATCGATAGGATTGACCTGTCTCAAAGATAAAGAATCGTGAGTTCGTCTCACAATAGATCTAATATATATATATATATATATATATTCGGTAAATTGATCAAAATATCCCAAAGTTCTCATGATAGAAAATGAGTCAATTATTTGGACTCACATAATTTTTTTTTAAATGAAAATTGTTATAAAATATTAAAAATATGATATTAATATATGATATTTAAGTTTTAATTATTTCAGATGTGATATTAATATATTATTTTGAGTACTCAAACATATATATCAAATATTTGTATTAATGGTGTATTTATCTTTTTGGATGAAAATCGATACAAAACATTAAAAAATGATATAAATATATGATATTTGAATATGAAATATCTTAGATATTATACAAAAGATAAGATTTTGAGTATAAAATTAGAACAATTTTATTAATATCAACATCATATATTAGTATCAGATCTGAAATAGTTACTACTAAAATATTATATGTCAATATCATATTTTTAATGTTTTGTATTGATTTTTATCCAAGAAAATATATGTGAACTCAGGAAGTACAAACACATTTTATTATGGATCAAAAACTGCGAACAAATGATTTTTCTGATATTGACTCAAAAAAATCGTTTTTTTGGCAAAATTTCTTTATAATATTGGTAACATAAATTTCAAGGTATAATTTTTGTTCCATGTGATAGTATTATTAATCCACAACTTGTTAAAGATATTTCATTTTGAAATTTTGCATTAAAAATGGACAAAATTACTTTTGATGCTAATTTTTAGTTTCACCATAAAAATAAACACTTTCAAAGCATAATTTTAGACAACAATTTATTTTTAATTTTCGTAAAATGTTATATTAATTATAAAAGTATTTATTTATTTAAAAAATAAAAAAATCTTATATTTTAATGAATGATTGGAAAAAAAATAAAGAGAACAACTTTAATAGTATACATCATAATATTAACTAATAATTAATATTTTACATTATTCCACATAATCAATTAAATTTTACCATCAGGTAGATAACTATTGAATTGTTGCGTGACAGTTAAAAATAAAATAAGTTTTTTAGTATCTATTTTCGCGCTTTTGTTTGTAGTAGCTAAAAAAGTTTGATTAGACATGTTATATACATAACTAAAAATAATATTTTCATCAAAAAAATAAAACCGAAATTGAAAAATAAGTAATTGCAATAACATCACTCATTTATAAACATTTATGGAGAAATAATAAAATTCAACCGATTCAAAGAAATATTCATCAATATAGAATGTATTTCTTAGGAAATTTAAAAAATTTCTTATTTCGAAATATACACCCCAACACTAAAAAAAATATAGGAAATTATAAAAATAAATAAAAATAAAATTTTAATATAAAAATACAAAAATTGAGTAATTTTTAATTGTCAAACAATAATTTACGGTGTTTTCTATCAAAGAGCAGTGTTCTAAAAAGCGGTAGGCGGGCGGTTACCTACCGCTTAGCGCCTAGGCGACTAGGCGGGGCCTAGGCGGTTGCCTAGGCGATTTTTTTTTAAAGTTTAAATTCATTAAGTGGTTCATGAGTATAATGTTTGTATATGAAATATATATTATTATAAAATTTAAAATTGTAATAATAAATATATATTAATAAATTTTTATATATGAATCATCCACATCAACCGTTGTACAATGAAAATTAAATTTGTTCAACATTTTTTCCAACATAATATATTGATATTAAAACTAAACATCTAACTCATCTAGTTCATCTCCATATTTTTCCAATACTTCTTCTGTATCAGATTCAAACTCAAAATCCATGGTTTCTTCCTCCTCTTCATCCGATACAAATTCTTCTTCGTGAAGTTCCCTTACATCTTCAACATTTGTCTCAACATTTTCATCTCCGCCATCAACAATTCATCTTTGTGACATAGTTGCTTCTTCATAATTTGTTTTTTTTTTAAGTGTAAACCGCCTAGGCGGATTTTTAATTGTAAAATCGCCTAGGCGGCTTTCGCGGCAGGCGGCCGATTAATATGGTGGCGCCTAGAAGTTTCGACTAGCCTAAAATAGGGGCGGTTTTGGACCGCCCGGCGCCTAGCCGCCTAGGCGGTTCTAGGCGGGGATTTTTAGAACACTGTCAAAGAGTAAAATTGTGGGGCCCTTAGCTCCTAATCGTTATTACAATGCAATCTGATTAGGGTTAACTAATTACAGCGGAAAACGAGTTTAAATTTTCTTTACAATGAGCCCAAATCATTTTATTTGAATACTAAAAATAGTATTTAATCTCACGTTATAAACATGCCTACACGTAATCAAAACCAATCATATACAAACAACTCATATCCTCGGGACATGCCCTGGTATATAGATACATATACATATATACTGGGAACAAGACATAAACATAAAACCTCAGCCCAAGCTGTGGCTCCCTCCAGAAGTACCCTCTCCGGTCTCCTGATATCCTGGAGTACCTGCCATTGTCCACACACAAAGACAACAACAGCCACCCTTGGGGGTGAGCAAATCTCCGTATGGAACAACCAATCATATATACCACAGATATCTAAACAATGATATATGGTATGCAATGCATGTATGTCGTGGAGGTATCGGGTCAAATGCCCATCCACTGAGCACATGTCAGAATCAAACGAATCGCTATCAAATCAATGCTCGAGCTGGCACACCGGCCTCAATAAGGGATACTCGTATGATAGCGTCGACAAAGCGCCATCAAATCCCAAATCTCATATCCAATCATCGGGGCCACAATTGTCTATGTTTTACGGGTCATATAATACCAACATAGCAATTGTGTTCACAAACCCCAGAATCCAATCAAATCATATCAGGGTATCCAAGGATCATAGCTCAACGTGCATGTCATGTATCGATGTATGCATCAAACGATGTGTGTTAACAAAACATTTATTTTATACATCGATATATCAATCTCAATGTCATGTATGCCACATCAATCAACAAATAAGGCATATAGATATGTATTCTCATTCCAATCAATCAAATCAATCCGACATATATCATATAATACAGATACATGTCGTATGTTACCCGGTCGCAACATACCTCAATTCTTCGTTCCAGTTAATGTAGCCTGAAGATATCGGTATAATACTTTATCTACATCAATAACACATTCATTTCATTCAATAATATATTCAAATTCAATAATATATTTGAAACTTCGAAAATTCACATCAAATTCAAATCATAACATAATTCAATTTCGACTTCAAAACTTAGTTTCTTGTCGATTACTCTATCGCATATATAATCAGAATTAATAACCACTGACAAATAATTCTTCAATCTCAATTGTTAAATTCCCTAATTATAATAAATTGGGATAATTCAAAATAACATCACTATAATCATCTCTTATTCGTTAAAATCATACACTATTCAACAATATTCAGTTTCTGTATGATTTAACAATTTATCGGATTTATTCCAAAAATCGATGAATTTCAAACATCACCAAAAATATAAAATTTATACCTCAAATCGAAGACCTCGTGTCAACGATCCCAGATCTGAAGTCAGTTCGTCGATTGGATAAACCGATAAATCGCACGATCGAAAAGAAAATCAAAAACCCTGTTTTCTCTCACCTCTATCGTTCTTTGCTTTCTAATTTTTAATTTATTTACGAAAATGCCATCAAAATAAATTGAATATTTTTCAACTTATTTACCAAAATGCCATCAAAGTTATTTTATTTTCGGGGTCTCACAAAAATCAAATAACCTATTACACACAAAAATAAGAAAAATATATACTTTTCTAATTTCTTGTTCTTTAACTTAAACATCATAGGAGCTGGTTGGGAAAAAAATTACACCTTTTGAATTTTTATATTATAAACAGATAAAATAAATCTCAGCCTCATACACATTCATAATATAACCTTATTACACACAAAATTCAATCAAGAATTCATAATCCATCAGTCAAACATAGAAAACACCATCAAAATCCATATTGTCCATAGTAAAGCTACAAGCTTAGAAGCTCTTCCTTCATCTTCTGGATGGCAATGTCACATCCATGATGATTCGGTACCATTAATGTGGCTGCGAATGTTAACAAGTTTCGGTTGTCAACCGAAACTCTTGCCTCCAAAATCTCAGTTTGATGCTTATCCAACACATATATAATATCAGTCATCAAACCAGGTCTAAACGGGACTTCAATGGCCAGGAATGTGGCCTTACTGATTAGTGTGACATTGACAGAGGAGTTCTGGTTTGTGCCTTTTGATAAAACTTGCTTTTTGGCCTCCCTTGATTCATGCCATGGCTGTTTCCTTAGACTTTCTAGCCTGCGTATCTCTTCTTCAAGGGAATTAATGAACTTCACTGTTTCATCTATAATCTTTTCCCTTGGGGGCTGTAAACGCATTAGAAAAAACTTTAAGAAGACAAATTTTGGCGTGCCAATCAACTTATTCAATGGAATTTTAAAGCCAATATCCAAGGTTAGAGCATTACTATCCTTAAATCTTTTAGAAGATTTTCAAAATTACAGATTTTTCAAAGAAAAAAGATGAGCAAGAAGGAATGCAAGGAAATTTTTGTATCAAGTGCACAGAGATAATATCAAGTATAATGAGCTTGATTAGGGACAGGGATTGCATTGTTGCCTCCTCCGCGAGTGGCTAATACCGATCTTTGGGTACCTTTCCTTACTTGCGAGGATATCTTCTAATACACGTCGAATACTTGTCACAATTCACATAATCGATTAGAGGGTTATCTATGTATGCAAGTATCAAAATGTGATACAAGTGCAGAAACATGCTAAGTTTACACTAAGTGGCATTCTGAGTTCATATTGGATGCTATGGCTATTTTGAGAATCGAATTCAAGAGTTCACAAAAATGGATAGACCAATAATTATCGATCCACTGATTAAAAACAGAGTATATACAAAGATAGATACATACAAAAACAAATTTTCTTTAAAATCATGAATATGATTGATTAGCAAGAAATAAACAATGCAATTACAATGCATATGGCTCTGAAAGTTGATGGATAAGACTTAAACTGCAGAAACTTTTGATAAATTAGCACGTCTTACAAAGATAATCATCTAGCCCAACATGTGACAGATGAAATAAATTGAAAACTTAATGCAATTCTTCACACCATCGGTCACTCGCATCTAATCTAGTTGAATTAATCATAACCCACGAATAAAAAGATGAATATGCAGAGAAACAGGAATCAAACCATAATATCTAACCAAATATATTTATCAAATGAAAATTACAAGTGGGGGACAACTGAATCGACCTTATAGATCTCGAAAAGGCCGGGCACCATAGAATGAAGAATAGAGAATCTATCATTCATTTGCTTTCTCCTTTTGCGTTCCTTGACTTTGAGTATATTCTCTGCCCATATGGATTCTTGTTCTTCGTCGTCTCCTTTTCTTGAGTTGGGCCCATTTTCACTGATTGAAATTGGTGAAAATTTAGAAAATGGTGGGATCACAGTGTCCTTGTACCCTTCCATGATGCCCATAAACAGATTTCTGATCTCATCTTCTTCGAATTCCAGCAGCGTCTCCCCCTTGCTACCCATTTCACGCACTGAAACGAACTTTATCTGCCCATTTCAACGCACAAAAATGGGGAATTTATACGTGCATGCGCGCAGAGATACGTACTGGTGCGTGAGAGAGGAGGAGCATTTTTTTGGGTGGGCCTTGTTTCAGCAAGAAAGCTGTTAGAATATTTGCTGCAGAGAAACAGTTGTGTCTGGATTTTCCATCAACTCGTTAGAAATACAACATAGTTTCAATTAATTTAGTAATACTAGCTTTCATGAGTTAAAAGATAACGCAGAAAATCGTGTGAGACGGTCTCACATGTCGTATATTATGAGACAGATATCTTATTTTGGTCATTCATGAAAAAATATTACTTTTTATGCTAAGAGTATTACTTTTTATTGTGAATATTGGTATGATTGACCCGTCTCACAGATAAAGATTCATGAGACGTCTCACAAGAGATCTACTCTAAAAATAAATAGATTAGTCATGTGGCCCAAGTGAAAAAATAGTCACGAGAGTTCTCCAGGTGTAGCATAAAATCTGTCGAATCGTATAATTTTATGATAAATCATAGGTTGAGTCGAATTTTATGATCTAGTGTTTTTTTAAAAGTAGAATTTTATATATTTTTAAAACATATTACACTTGAAATAACAAAAGAAAAGGTGAAAAAAAATTGAGGTCATTTGCATGTACTTTTTTAACCAATGAATGATGACAACTTGATTCTTGGTCTTGTTAGTTTTGATTTTGTACTTCCCCTTCGATTTGATTAGTTAAACCAACTCTGCGCCATTGATTTATATTTTGATCTTTAGTCATGAATTTGGAAATCACAGTTCGGATGGATAATTGGAACAGCGCTTATGAATTTCAAGATAGCCTTGAAATAATTTCTTAAGCTAGTAATCAGAGTGATTAAAAAATGAGATATATGGATTAATAGTATGGTAGGATAAATAAGATGTTGTTTGGTATGATTTTAAAATGATGGATTATTTCTGTAAACATTAATGTATTGACCTAAATGCCCTCACTGCTATTTAAATCTATATTGGTAAATTATTTGGATTCATAATTATATATTAAACTTTACAATATAGATGTAATAAAATAAATATAAATTTATTTACTAAAATAAATATGTAGGTAGGCAATATTGTATATATTAAAAAAGTTGTAAAATTTTAAATAGTAGGGTACAAACTTGAGGCACGAGATTTTCTTCGTCAAACCAAATCCTAACCCTTACGTCCTCTGCTGCTGGGGAAATCTCAGTCCGATTTCTACTTTCATCATCGTTGCTTCGCAAAGTTGGGTGGACTGAGGACGAGTGAAAAGGTGAATTTCTTGCAGTGTAACCGTTGAAATGTTATGTGCATACCTGCATTTAATTTTTCTTCCACCATTTACTGGTCCCATACGATTTTGGGGTTATTTTTTGTTGTGTAACGGAGTCCTTGTTGTGCATCGTATTTTTTGTGTTCGTAAATCGGCGATCGAAGGTTGTGAACGTGTTGGCCGGTGTTCATACCGACGTCCGTCAAGATTACCAGCTACTTGTAAAACATAGTTAATAGAAGAGATGGTGATGTCTTCTAATTCTCCTTTCTTGGACAATTTTTTGTACATATATTTTAGAATTTAAGAATCGCAGTTGAGACCTTCTTTTTCAGTCTTGTTTGTCTGATATCTTTTTTATGTTAATCTGACCATATAACCAGTTGAACGCCTTGGTTGGATTCCATTAAATGTTCTGTATAACAGTTTGTGTTTTCGCGTGGGTAATTTTTGTTGATTTGTTCACTTGCATTCTTTGTACGTAGATATATTATTAAATGTGCTCGGGTTTGTGCTGAAACATCTTTGAATGCAGCCTAAAACCTATGTTGTTTTTGTTGGAAGAAAATCGGGTGTGTATGACAAGTGGTCTGAAGCCAACTCCGAAGTTTATAGATTTCCTGGTGCTTGTTTCAAAGGGTACGAGAGTAGGAAAGAGGCCGAGGAAAGCATTTGATAGTTATTTGAGAACGACGTCTGTTGAAACTTCAGCCTCGCAGCATAATTTCTCCACTTCTAACCCGAATGATACTGGTGACAATGCACGTAAGACTTGTAAGAAACTAGGTGATTTACTGAAAGCTATATCAGATTTAACTCGTGAAAATCGCAATCTAGCAAAGAGAATGGACAAGAACTCCCAAGATATAGCTATGTTGTTGGAGCAAATGGAACTAACGAAGGAGTAAAAGCTGACTTCTGATAATGAAGCTTACTGTTTTGTTACTCTTTCCACGTAAGTATGTGTGGTACAAATTTTCTTATTTTCTTCAATGTGTGACTTACATAATTTGTATACACATTATACTTAAGTGTGTACTTCATTTTAATGTTGTGTGTTGTCGTTTTAAGGAGATTTGATTACTATGTGTACTTTGTTTATGATTCTACAAACATATCATTGATCATCAGCTTCAATTTGTGTCCTATTCCTTCCTTCATAGTTGTATGTCCATGAATATGTTCCTGTCCTACTCATTCATTGAAAAATGTACTACAAATTTCTACTTAATTGTTCTCAAACATCGATAATGCTTCATCTTGAATTATTTTATTATTTTTTGGCAGATTCGTGGTGAAAGTGTCTGTATAAAATCCTATGTGCGGCAACAGGTTGAGCAGCATGTAGACTTTGACCGACAACTACATTTATGGTTGGTTTGTAAACATTATTATTAAATGTAAAATTTTGAACAAAGTTATTTATGGCTTATATCTACCACCCTGGACCCATCATTATAATGTGATTTGCATATCTTCTTTGGACTTCACCTACGTTTCTGTACAATTGAATTAACAGGTTGAAAGACTGATAATTAGTAGAAGTAGTTGGGTAAGTTATGATATTAAATGCCTATATTTAAATACATCATCCTACTGAGCTCACATATGCATACCATCCAAAATCGTTTGTATGTGTGATCACTTCCCAAAACATGTCTGTCACTTTTAACTTTGGTTCTGAAGATACTGTGACAAGCCCCTACGTTATACCGCTAATTGATCTGTGTTCCGACGATGAAAACAACAACATTCAGAAAGTTGAGAAGTGTGAAGTGAAATGGCAGGGTGTTGAAATGCTTGAGCCTGCCTCTGATTCCCCCAAGAAGAGGAAGAAAATGAAGTTATGTCACCCAACAATGGAGCTACAGCCGGACTGTAAAGAAGAAGATGAGACCGCCAAAGTCCAAGTGCATCGTGGTAAGAAAGGTGAAGATTGGAAGGAAAAAATGGCCGGCCCTGGCGATTCGGCCATCATCGTAATTGACCTCACAACTGAGTGAAGTGGGTAGCAGGTTTAAGAGTAGAAAAAGTTTTGTTCTTTCCCCACCCTTTTGAATCCATTACAGTACTATCCCTTTTGACGCCATGTTAATAGATTAGGCACAATGGTTGTACTGGCTCCTACGGTGGGGAAGAGCAGACTTTGTACAAATATTTTGTAAATTAACGTTGCAAAGTAATCAGAAAGTATTGTTATTAGCCTTCCAAATCTTTTTTTTCTGGCAGTTGTAGTTTTTTTTCTCCTTTTAACGTCATAATCGCACAAGCCACATTAAACAATTGCATTTTCCTACATTGTATGTTGTGTACACGATTGCATTAATGTTGAGGATAATAAAAACCAATCACCATTTCATTACGTACCGGGTTCATTAACAAAAGCCACCACAACTGCAGAAATTGTTTGACAACGTACAACTACAGATACAACTTCTTACAAAAGCAAAATGTACTTACCCATGAGACACACTAAAATTGAACAAAACACATACCAAAAACAACTAATGGTTCAATGCCCTTGAGACAGACTGAAACATATAGGTATTACATGGACGATTCACACTGATTCATCTTCGCAAAGAACACATCTTCTACACCCATTAATTTCCGCCCAAAATCCTATTCACCAAACAAATCTTGCCGCGATGACCTAATCGTTGAAACAAAGCCAAGTCGTTGTGGTTGTTAAACAACAACTTAGCTGCAAGCACTTGCTCGTCCTCTGAAAGATGAGTCATCCCGTCCAATGCACTCAACACCTCATCTTGTGCATCTGCAAGCTTGTCCTCTGAACCAAGCTTCTTGATCAAATATGTCATTGTGGTTCTCGTTATGTCGGCAAGGTTTTTGATGGCTTCAACTATGGTGTGTTCGGCGTCAGTAGCTTTCTTCTTTTTCTTAATCTTCGAAGTTCCACCTTCCTTAGGTTTTGATGATGGCGTTTTGTCTCAGATTTAGAGTCTTCAGCATCGTCGAATGTGTTAAATACAGGTGTGTCGGCAAGCCACGCAGCAGTAGGTAGTTCATTATCTATGTTGAGGACCTCATGAAGTGCATTCTCAAAATTGGTTGCGCGCTCACCTGTAGCACGATCATTTCCAAATATCTCGCACCAGTCATGATAATGTGTCCACTGGTTGTGTCTCATTGAACGTAACGTTGGGTCGGTCTATGAAAAATCCAAGAATTAAACAAGAGAATTCAACTGTAATGAATATTAACTAAACACTCAAAACAATACCTTAACGATTGCCTCCCATGTCTCGTCCGTGACATCGATTGTGTTATTACAATCATTCTAGCCCACACCACTTTTGCTTAGCAAGGTAACTAAAGCACTATATGTTTTCTTCCACACGTGGATCTTCGAATTGATATGTGGATTTCCACGTAAGCTATTCCCGGGGATAGATTCCTGCATTGCATTCTCCAACAGATTTAAATATCCAGCCTTAAATCCATTCTCACTTTTCCATCCCTTCGTTATGACATCTTTCAGTGCTTGGATTAGAACTTCTTCTTCTCGAGCATTCCAACTACGTCGTGTCTTGTCTTGTTTTTTGCTCCTGACGACAACGCTCGCGGATGATGCTCCACTATACATATATAGTCAATTGTATTGTTTCTCTGCCTCTGTACAAAAAAAAAACATCCTTCAACTGTGTCATACTGTGTCACGAAGTATAAACATACGGAAATAGGGAGCAAACATTTCATGGCAAAGCTGTAACGAAAAATTTTATACAAAGAAAACATTACATGCACAAAAGTGAATATTGTGAGAGCCTAGGGAAATTGAACATAAGAGAAACAATACACTGAAATTGAAAGTACAGTAGCGTGTAATTAAAATGAAATACAAGCGAGTTAATTGTTCATGTTCCACATCGACATTGCACACTCGTCTCTCCAAGCATCCCACCCAATTGAAGACTCCAAATTGTTAATGTGCGCATTTTGTGTGTCATTAACTGGGCTCCCACCATACTCTTCTACATTGTCCATTGGATCTTCATCCATTTGAGTTCGTATGAAATTGTGTAACAGAATGCAAGCCAAAATTATATGGTTATGAATTTTTAGTGGGTAAAACGAAGGACTTCGAAGGATGACCCATCTTTTTTTCAACAAACCAAATGCTCTTTCAATTACGTTCCGAGCTTGAGAGTGTCTCCAATTGAACAACTCCTTGTAATCTTGTGGCCCGCAAGCACGATTGCCCCAAGCATCACGATGATACCTAACACGGCGATACGGAGTCAAGAAACCCTCAACATTTGTATATCCATTATCACATAGATAATAACAACCTGCGTTTTGGTAACAGAAATTAGTAAGAGTTTGACAAATCTTTGAAACCAACTCAGTACTTGGCACTAATGCTAAAAAACGAATAAAGAAATCTCATCTTCAAAAATACAGACAAAACCTCGTGGAACTCTCAATGAATCATCCCTGCTTAGTGCATCTCGTAAAACTCGAGCATCTGCCGCGGATCCCTCCCAACCCGTCAGAGCGTAGATGAAATTCATATTACGGTCACATACACCCAACACATTCACCGCAATAGTACCTTTTCGATTTCTGTATCTTGCTTTATCTTGGGAAGGGACATGTACACCGATATGGGTTCCATCCAAAGCGCCGAGGCAACCCTGTAAGCAATGTGTATATAACCTTTATATGATGGAACCAAATATTAAGGAAACAAAAATTCGAAATATAAAGATCCAAATGAGGTATTACCTTAAAAAAACCTCCATGTTTCATTTCTACAATCTTCATCAACAGGAGACGGCTTCACAAGGAGTAGTGGATGTGACTTTAGCAACGCTTTAAGAACATCATGAAAATGAGCACTAACTGTCTGTCCACTACGTATGTAATCATGCCCAGCAACACGATTCTTTTTATGATGTGCCAATATAGACAAGAGCATGGCAACTTTCTCTTCGACTCGTACGTATCTTGAGTCAGGTAACCCTCCTACGTTTTTCAACAAATAACAGAGTCGTGCAAACGCGCTTTGATTCATCCTTAAGTTAGTCACACATTGGATATCTCCGAGTTCAATAATCCTATGCAGATTGCTCAATTGAGCATTGACTCTGCCGATCATGCTGTACGAAGCAGCTTGTCTTCGACGGACACGATGTGTAATTGCGACCATTCGTGCATGCTCTCATATTAGGAGACATAACATCAAAAAAGATTGACAGAACATATGGTAGACCAGCAGAAGGATGAGAAGTTTTCTACGGTGCTCCATGTTGGCAGTAAACTCAACAAAAAACTGGAAATTTATGTGTGATTACGAAACAAATGGCAGGAACATTGTGAACTAACAAATGTCATTTAATGGAAACGCGATTAAAGGACATGAATGTTAACCAAATAACAAAATGCAAAAAATGTATTTCAATTTTCAATTTTAGAAAATTCCACACATATTTGGTTAAGAACTGTAATTTTCAAAAAAAAAATTTATTAAAAAAACTAGTCTTCTGTACTAGCAATTACTTTGAGATTGGTACAGAAATGGAAAGAAATTACTTTCTTTCACTCAAGTCAACAAATGCCGGAAACGGTGGTTCAAAAAATTTGGGGGAAATTCACAACTAACCCAACCTTACCTCCATAGCATAGCTCAAGCTTCCATACGGTCGCAGATAGAAACAAATGAAACGAAAATTAAGCAGCAATCAATGTTAGTTCACCAATAAGAAGCGGGAAAACTAATTATTCAACCAAAAAAACACATACAACATTTACCTCCACAAACGGATGCTTACAAAACGGCTACAGAAGACAGAGAAGTAGTTCACCCTTCAACAGTTTCGAAGCTTGAAGAAATAAAAGAGGCGGCCACTGAAGAGAGATGAGAAGAGTTTTGTTTTTTTTGGTTGGTGAGGTTAAGGGTAAATTGGGTAGGGGAAGCATAAATATCAACTACTGTTCATTTAAGGATTGTGAATACCACAGAAAAGTGAGGATTACTATCTCTTATTTTCATTGACGTACAGTGGATTAATCACGGGCTGGGAGTTATCACATGTCAACTTAAAAACGAGTCAAACAACGGATTATATGTTATTCCTTCCTTAGTCCTCCCACAATCACTCGTACCAAACGTAACGTCAATGGCTTATTATAATATATGGATGGATGCCCGAATCCTTTTGCGTTACGCATCAATCATTCATTCTTCTTCACGAGTTACTTTTTCATTATCATTTGCTGATTATGATATAATAATATTTACATATCATATTATTTTTATAAAAAAACCGTGTGAGACGATTTCATGGGTCACAATGTAATATCAAACACAAGCTGTGTTTCAATATGACGTAACTAGTGTTACTTGTACAAGAGGTTAGTAGCGAAAAATCAAATTTCCAATTAATGAACCACTAAAGTTATATTACACAAAATCCATGTTTTTTTTCCAGAATCCAAAAACCAGACAGGCAAACTTAGTTTTTGAGGATTTTTTAGACCAACCAACAACCAAATAATCTCTAGAAAATAGTTTGCTCCCCCAACTCTTGGCCAGCCATTCCATCTCGAAGCACCCTCTCAAAGAATTTTTCCAAAGTGTCCTTGCCATAACTCGGTGTCTTCCCTGCATCATATTTGCCTGTTTCGGGATCCCAGATCAGCATACTCTCTGCTGCATAATACCTTCCTATCTTCCCGAACTCGGCTGCATCTTCCAGTGAAGGAAACACCTTCACAAGAAAATCAAGAACTCCAATAGCAAAGTCCATTATCTGAATGGGTACTTTAAGAAACTTAGGCTCTTTTCCTAACAGCTTAAACAGAATCTCCCCTTGTTCCAAGGGTGTCAATGCGTCCCCCGGTCCCCCAATGGGAAGAATCTGGTTAATCGTTTCTTCGCTCAATATGCAATCTGTGATAAACGAGGCCAAATCTTGCTCGCTGATCGGCTTGCAGGCACATAATTTCCCGTCGCCAAACATGACATAAGGTTTCCCATCTTTAACCAACTCAACCTGGCCTGCCAAGCTCTTGAAAAATGCAGTAGGCCTTACTATACTATATGTGAAACCCTCTTCCAATTTGGCTTCTTCCATCAATTCGGCCTCGAATTTCAGTTTTGCTCGTTGAAATTCGAGAAGGGGCTTTTGCACACAGATGGCAGAGAGCAAAACAAAATGAGAAGCACCAAACTTCCTACCAGCAACAAGACTGTTCTTTGTTGCCTCATAATCAATCAACCACGAGTCCTTAACTCCACCATTTCTACTAGCAAGGCAAGAGACAACAACATCAACAGAAATTCCAAGATTTTCAATGCTTCTCTCTAAAGATTCTAACTTGGTAACAGTCCGAAAAGCACACATTAGCGCCATTTAACAACCCGGACGTTTCCTCTTTACTATTCTTCCCTCTTGTACCACTTCTTTCTCTAGCAATGGCTATGACATTAAAACCTCTTTTAGTCAACTCTTTAACCACAAAGTTCCCAATATAACCCGTTGAACCCACCACCAAAACATTAATATCTTTCGGGTTTTTACTTCTGAATGAAACCATGGGTACTGTTTCAACATCTGAGGTAGACGTAGATACAGCAGTCACAAGTTTAGATATTTCTCTCCCAAATTTAAAGGGATGTGAGAAATAAACAGGAGGAAAAGGGAAAGCATATGGGACAGTGGTTACCTGAAGTTGACTATCAAAACGAGAGAATAAACACCCTTTATAGCTCAGATTTTTAGAGTAGTGAAGTGCAAGTCCATTGCAGTTGAAGGGGGTGCAAATTGACATTTTCTTGACTGCGGACACCTAAATTTCAGAACAAAATTGGACCAAGGAAAAGCATTGTGTTAAAGAAAGTTCATGAAATGAAGAAAAAAGAGGGTGAACGGCATTAGAATCAACGATTGTGCAATTGCTGAGAGCTCAATGCCTCTATCGCAGTAGGATCCAAATGATTGGTTCATATTTGGTGGAAAGATACAGGATTGGGAAACGCATAAATGGATTTGGGCCTCATGCAAAATTGCGGACCAAAGCCCACAAAAGGAAAAAATGTTGTATACTTTTCAAAATGATTACTATTTCATCATATTATATATATTTTTTATGATTTTCTAATACTTTCTAAATTATAATTTTTTTTTAAATAAAACACCCCACATACTTACCATAGGGGCTTAATTAAGATTTTGAACGACTAGTTTTAGTTTAAAAGGTCCAAAAAATTTAATTCTATATAGCATATTTACCAATTTAAAAAAAAAAAACTGAAGATATGAATATGATATGAATATGATGCTGTGTATTCCGTAGAACCACACAATTTCAATTATTGGTGGTTGGACATATGCATAGGAGACCGATGTGATCATCCCTATAACGAAAATAGGTTCTACAACTGAAGCTTGGATATACATATTAAACCTTCACATTTAATTCAATCAATTCCCCACATTTAAAAGGCCAAAACAACCACAAGATCTTCAACGGCGAGTGGATGAAAGTTCATGCTACTTGTTCTTCAAACAAAGCCTCAAAATCTGCTTTGCCACTTCATCAACTTCTTGTTCATCTTCCTCTTTAATCTCCTCACTCAATTTCCTTGCTTTGAACCTCATTTTTTCTTCACCGCTCCTCTCCGCAAAAACTTTACTGATCGCTTTCGACATCTCTTCCCCTGTAAAAAGTCCGTTTTCGCCCTTCACAACCTCCACTCCAACACCAGCCTCCACGACCAATCTGGCATTTATAGGCTGATCATATATACTAGGCATGGCTATAACTGGAACACCATAATACAAGCTTTCTGTTACAGAACTCCAACCGCAATGACTAGCAAAAGCACCTGTGTTAGGATTTGACAAAATCTTGGCTTGTGGAACCCATCCCTCCACAACTATACCTCTCCCATTCACCCTTTCAAGAAATCCTTGAGGCAGGGCCTCTTCTAGAGTGACACGCTTATCCTCGACCGAAAATTTTACCGCCCATATGAAATTCACGTCGCATAGCTCCAACCCTTTTGAGATTTCTCGTATTTGATCCTTAGACAAGAAGTGCTCACTACCAAAGCAAATGAACAGAGTGGAGAATCGCTCTTTTCTACTTAGCCACTGCAGAATATCTGATTGTTCTTCAATTTCTTTAGAATCATGCACTAATAGTCCGGTGGGTACAACTCTTTTTTGACATAAAACAGAAAGATGATTCATATACTTACCATCAAACCCTTTACACCCCTTGATCAAAACAATTTCACTAGACATCCTAAGTATTCCAAATGCAAAATCTTGATCAGCGTCTTTGATTTCCAGTTTAGACGGAGCTTTTAGATCGACTTTTTCATGGTCCAAGAGATATATTTCTTGAAAAGGAAAAGTAGAAATACTCCCGTGTGTATATAAACTGATGGAAATATGAAAAAGGTGCTGCTCCTGAAGTTGCAAAGTAAACCGAAGGAATACCTTGGGATGAAGCAAGCTTTGGAACCCATGGTTGGAAGAAATCATATATCACCAAATCAGGCTTCAGATTATTGAAGATATCAGAGAAGCTAGAGCTTGACATTTGGAAAGCTTGCATAAGGGTTGGTGTCATGTTGGGAGGCAAATTCTTGGTTGTGTGGAGATCTGGAGGAAGCTGAGGCGAAGATGGCACGCTAAGTTCCACAAGTTCAATTGAGGAATTGACGGGTGAATTTTGCATAGTTTTCTTGATGGATTCAAGATTGATAGCGGAAGAACAAAAATATATGTGGAATTTTCTGTTTGAGAGCCTTTTGGACAGTTCAAAAAAGGGAAACACATGGGAGTAAGCTAAGTATGGAAACACTAAGATTCTAAATTTGGCCTGTTCTTCCTCCATGAATGGAACCTCTCACTCAAATTCTTTTTAGTTGTATAGTTCTCAAGAACTTTGGTATGCTTAGATCCCAAATTCTCCAATGATTGTTGAGTAGGCGATAGACTAATGAAATATTGTTTTAGTGTAAATAATTTGAGAGGATTTTTTTGGTTGAAAAGTCCTTGCAATAAAGCAAATGGGCATGAATAAAAATTTTGGAAATTGGACATCATGTGGGACTTGTACATATTTCATTCGGAAAAAAAATCCTTATATCGAATAATTTTTCAAAATGTTTCCATTCATGAGATGAATAAATTTTGATTAAAAGTTTTAATTATTTTTTAGAATGTGTTAAAAAATATTTATAGTAAAATTTTGATTAAGATACGCAATAATAATATCGATTTTGTTAGGATTTATTGTTCGACAGATAATAGTGAGTTATAAAAATATCAGTATAGGATGTAAAACAGAGAATTCGTGTTTTATCATAATTAAATGTTGTGCCAGATGTTACAACATCTAAGATAACATGCAGCGGAAAATTAACTTTTATAACACGAATTTACTTTAAATAAATAATGGACACGATTAAATATGCACAAGTATAAATACTTGTACGGTGCCTTATGGCAAAAATTAATCACTAGAAAACAAATCGTTTACACAAAAACCTATCACTAGTGATTAAGACTAAAATCAATTTCCTCAACCAATTGAGAAAATAAAAGCTTTCTAAACCAAATAACCAAAACAAAAAAACATAAACAAGAAAGCTGAAAACGTGAGCCAAACGAGAATCCACGAAGACGATCTTCAGCCAACTTCTTCACAGATGTTGTCTGCAGATGTTTTCAACATTTAAGGCAATACGAGATCACCACTCTTCAAAGCACTGACGACTTCGAGAATTATATTGCTCTGAGAATCTCCACTACGTGTATGTGTGTATGTTCAATATCGAAGCACAATTCCCCATGAGCTTGACCTCTTATTTATAGATGCAGAATCCTATCTTCACAAGGAAACCTAAAAAACAAGGAAAGTAAGAGTTTTATTAGGAATAAACTCTTTTTAAACACTAGTACCATATCTCACCAATATACTATCACAAATAATCAAATCTTCGAATAAATTTGACTTAATATCTCATCATCTAAGAAGGACAAAATCATATCAAATATTTACTCAATCAAATCAACAAGGAAAATTGAATTAGAGAAATAATTTCAAAATATAATAATTAAAACCAGAGATATTATTTCCCTTCAGATTTAACAACTTCCAGTTTAGGTTTTGTATTTTTCGATTTTCAGCAATGCTTTCAAGACAAATCCTTTGTTTTTAGTTGCATAGTGGTTAAAGAAACAAGAACTAACAGTTGAATTTAATGCTTACAATCATTCTAATTTTAGGATTTGGTTTTTTCATCTAATTTGATGCATTTATACCTGACAACATTTCACAAATTTGGATCAAACAATAAGTGATATATACCTAATTAAGTTACATCAACAGATTTTATTATTTTTGTTGAGATTGGTCCAGCCTTGTAGAAGAGTTAATCAAGCTGTTTAACTTGGGAGTAGCAACTGAGAATTGAAGTCAAATCAATGTATATATCTATGTCAAGATTTATTTAGCAATCAAGCTAAGAAATTACAGTTAAGAGTTTCTTGGTCAGTCGACTTGTATATATGTTGGGCAGAGAAGCTTAAACTCTTACTGTAATCCCTCTTCTAAATTTGATAGTGAATTTTCTTGGGGTTGGTTGCTTCTGTAAGAAAATTGTGACCCGTAAAATAAACGTGTTGAAAATGACGACGGTCATTGCCAACAATTGTTGAAAAAATTTGTACACAGCAACCTCAAATTTTGAAAATTGAGATGCATATACAAATTTGGTTTGAATCTCGAGCTCCCAAAACACTCGGTGATGGTATGAGTGTGCCTATAAATACCGAAGGCATTGAGGTCCCTAAACACACAATCGCATACAGAAAATACACCATCTAAAGGAGTGTTGAAGTGTTTAGAAGGCTTCAATCGAAAAGAAATCAGAAAGCTTCAACAAATTTTCAATGGCCGGAGGTAACACTCGATTTAAGCTTCCGCATATATTTTTTCATGTTCATGTATACGTAAAAAACATGATTTTTAGAAAAATTCTGACATTTGGTATCAGAGCAACGATACCTCAACCTTGAAAATTTTGTTTTCATTTTGGAAAGTTTTACGTAAAAACTTGAAGTTGAAAATCAGATAAAATGATATTGAGAAACTTACCTCAGAATTGTGTTCTCGGTTGCACCTTGAAATTCTTCCTTGAAATCTTAAATATTGGAGAATTTTTTCGGGAGGAAAATATTTTGAAGAAGGTGCTACTGGTTTTCTGAAAATTGGAGAGGTTGAAGACGAAGAGATATACAATGAGTTGCCTTCATTTTTCAGAAAATTAATACCAATGAAACATTTCACGTGAATCTGCCTTCTCATTAAAGTCTATGCAAATTTTTATTATATTATTATTATTAATGTAGTGGGACCCACACCAATTATCAAATTGGTATACATGGTCTTTGTTTTTTCGTTTTTTATTATTATTATTTTTAAAATAAAAATAATAAATAAATAATTATTAATGTGTTAGTAGGTTATATGTATAATTCGGTATATATATAGCATTTGGTTAAATAATTTGTACACATTAAAAATAATTCCAAGTTCGACGTAATTTTTAATACATGTTTAGAAATTATTTTTGCATATTAGATAAAATGTCAAATATTATGGATAAATGTTTGATGTGTACATGCAAATTTAATATTATACTTGTATTTATTTTTGGAATTTTTTAAATGCAAATTGTATTGAAAAATATTTTGGAAAAACAATATTCACATTGTATTCATATCAAATTATATTAAATTGTTTATAATTTGAAATGAACATATCAAGTAAGATGTGAATATAATAAAATATTTCAGATATTCACAAATGAACAAATAATACTCACTTTATCACTACTCTGATAAAAGAGAAAAACTGATGAGGAGCCCACATTTTATGTAAATGTGATCCTCACTTTATCACTACTCTGATTGAAGAGGAAAAACTGATGGGGAATGTAATTGTTCATATTAAGTAAAAATGTGAATATAAAGTTATTTAATATGAAAAAGCTTATAAAGATTCACATAAATGTGGATAATTAAGTTGAATAATAATTATAAGGTGACGTAAGAAAACATTATCTGAGAGAGTTCTTCATAGACCGGTTTAAACTGCCTTGACTAGCCACTAGTCTCCCTGATGAACATTGCTCTGTCTAGGAGTTGGGTATTTAAAGGGCCTTAGCACTACCCATTTTTCCTGGGAGCACTCTTGGAAAGTGTTGATTGAGAAATAATTATTATATAAAGCATTAAGTAAAGCCAAAATTTTGTCCAGTGAACCGTATAATTTTAAATAATTGAGGAATAGCCACAACATCCTTAATTATGAAAAATTATGCATTAAGTGGATTTGGATCACATAATGGACATAAATTGTAATTAATTATATAAACATAATAAAATTTACCTCACATGGATTTTTATTATATTTATATAACTAATTAGGTTAAAATATCAAATTATATTTTCTTAATTTACCCACAGGAGTTAAGGAAAATACATTTTGATAGTTTTATCATAAAGTTACAGAAAAATCTTATTGAATTAAAATTTTAGCCCACAGGCAAATTTTATGCCACTAGATTTTTAAAACATGAATTACATTGGTAAAACATGATATTGTTTCAAAATTTTAAGCATATGATATTTTGTGCAGTTATGCAACCTGCGAGTTTTTCTAATATGAAATGTGACATTCCCGAATTAAAGGGCGATAACTATAAAATATTGAAAGAAAGAATTCTTCTTCAATTAGGGTGGATGGATATTGATTATGCTATACGGAAAGACGAATCATCTGCTATTACTGAAAACAGCATTCCGGATGATGTTGATCTTTATGAAAAATGGGAGCGATTTAATCGACTCTGCGTAATGTTCATAAAGACCAAAATCTCTGCTGGTATGCGTGGTTCTGTCGACTAGCATAATAATGTCAAAGAATTATTGAAGGCTATTGATGAACAGTTTCAGTCTTCAGATAAGGCACTTGCTAGCACCCTAATTATGGAATTCTCTTCATTAAGGCTCACCAGTGTGAAAGGTGTGCGAGAGCACATCATGAAGATGCGGGACATATCGGCTCGGCTCAAGACACTTGAAGTGGAAATGTCTGAGACTTTTCTTGTGCACTACATTTTATGCACTCTTCCACAGCAATATGGACCCTTCAAAATTTTCTACAATACACATAAGGATAAATGGTCGATTAATGAATTAATGACCATGTGTGTTCAAGAGGAATGAAGGTTGTTGATGGAAACGAGTGATAATGTATTTATGACTACACAAGGAAAGTATAAGAAGCAAGCCAAAGTCAAGGGAAAAGGGAAATGAATAATTCCACCCCAACCTGACATCAAGAAAGAATCCAAGTGTTTCTTCTGTAAAAAGACTGGGACACATTAATAAGGATTGCAATAAATTTAAGGACTGGCTTGAAAAGAAAGGTATTCCTACTTCATTTGTCTGTTATGAATCTAATATGGTTGATATGATTTATAACACATTGTGGATTGATTCTGGTTCTACAATCCATGTTACAAATACCTTGCAGGATATGCAAAACCTAAGGAAACCAATAGAAAATGAGCGGAGAATCTATTCAGGAAACAAGATGTCTTCGCATGTGGAGGCTATTGGGACTTGCTGCCTAGTTTTGAATAGTGGTTATATTTTAAAATTGGAAAAAACTTTTTATGTTCCTAGTTTTTCTAGGAATTTAATTTCAGTTTCAAAACTTGTACCCCTTGGTTATTCATTTCAGTTTTTGGATAAATCAATAAATTTGTTTTATAAATCAAATCTTATTGGAAATGGTACAATGGTTGATGATCTTTTCTCTATTTCTTTACAAAATAATAACACCACTATGCATGTTCAAAGAGGTATTAAAAGATGTGTTATAAATGAAAATTCCTCTATATTGTGCCACAGGAGATTGTGACACATCTCCATAGAGAGAATTAAAAGATTAGTAAATGATGGAGTACTCAGTACTTTAGATTTTACTGATTTTGAGACTTGCGTGGACTGCATAAAGGGAAAACAGACCAATAAGTCTAAAAAAGGTGCCAAGAGGAGTACAGAAATATTAGAAATCATACATTCAGATATTTGTTGTCCAGATATGGACATGCAAAGTCCGAAATACTTCATCTCTTTCATTGATGATTATTCACGATTCATGTATATCTACATGCTTCATAACAAAAACGAAGCACTTGAAGCCTTCAAGGTTTTTAAGGCTGAAGTGGAAAAGCAATGTGGAAAACATATTAAGATCGTGAGAACTGATAGAGATGAAGAATATTATGGTAGATACACTGAGAATGGACAGGCACCTGGTCCGTTTGCGAAATTTCTCCAAGAACATGGGATTGTTGCCCAATATACTATGCCTGGTTCTCCGGACCAGAATGGCGTAGCTGAGAGGAGAAACCGAACATTATTGGACATGGTGAGGAGCATGTTTAGTAGCTCTAAACTTCCTAAATCCTTGTGGACTGAAGCTCTTAAGACAGCTGTGTATATATTAAACCGAGTTCCAACTAAGGTTGTTCCAAAGACGCCATTTGAGTTATTTAAAGGTTGGAAACCGAGTTTGCAACATATACGCATTTGGGGTTGTCCTTCTGAAATAAGAGTTTACAACCCATATGAAAAGAAACTGGACCCAAGAACTATAAGTGGATATTTCATTGGGTATGCTGAAAAATCCAAATGGTACAGATTCTATTGTCCATCTCACAACACTAGAATTGTGGAATCAAGAAATGCAAAATTTCTTGAAAATGACTTGATTAGTGGGAGTGATCATGACATAGTTTTGGAGAATGATCACATTAATGCACAACCCTCTTATTCAAATGATAGATTGGTCGTTATTCACACCCCTCAAGACCAAATGGGTGTTAGGCAACCGATTACTGAAGTTCCACAAATCGCTGATGAAAATCCAGTAGATCAAGTTGTTAATGAAGAACAACAAGAAATTGTTGATCAACCAAACAACCTTAGAAGATCTACTAGAATAAGAAGATCAGCAATATCTAGTGATTATATTGTGTATTTACAAGAATCGGACTTTAACATCGGAGCCGAAAATGATCCTGAAACGTTTTCACAAGCCATGAGTTGTAATGAGTCAAAACTATGGTTTAATGCTATGAAAGAAGAGATGAATTCTATGGCAGTTAATGGAGTCTGGGATCTTATTCAGTTGCCTGATGATGTAAAAGCCATTGGATGTAAATGGGTCTTCAAAACAAAGAAAGACTCATTAGGCAACATTGAAAGGTATAAAGCAAAACTTGTTGCTAAAGGATTCACTCAACAGGAAGGAATCGATTATAAGGAGACTTTTTCTCCTGTATCTAAGAAAGATTCTCTCCGTATCATTCTAGCATTAGTTGTACATTTTGACTTCGATTTACAACAAATGGATGTGAAAACAGCTTTTCTTAATGGAGAACTAGAGGAAGAGGTTTATATGAAACAACCTGAAGGATTCTTCTGTAGTAATGGTGAGCAATTGGTATGTAAGCTTAAGAAATCTATATATGGATTGAAACAAGCTTCCAGTCAATGGTATTTAAAATTTCATGATGTTATCTCTTCATTTGGATTCGTTGAGAACCTCATGGATCAATGTATATACCAGAAGGTCAGTGGGAGCAAGATTTGTTTCCTTATTCTATATGTGGATGATATATTACTTGCAACCAATGATAAAGGTTTGTTATATGAGGTGAAACAATTCCTCTCTAAGAACTTTGATATGAAGAATATGGACGATGGATCTTATGTCATTGGCATTAAGATACATAGAGACAGAATTCGAGGTATTCTAGGTCTGTCTCAAGAAACCTATATAAATAAAGTTTTAGAGAGAGATCGGATGAAAGATTGTTCACCAAGTATAGCTCCCATTGTGAAAGGCGATAAATTCAATTTGAGCCAATGCCCAAAGAATGATCTAGAGCGGGAACAAATGAAAAGCATTCCTTATGCTTCTGCTGTTGGAAGCTTAATGTATGCTCAGGTTTGCACTAGACCTGACATTGCATTTATTGTTGGGATGTTGGGAAGATATCAGAGTAATCCAGGTTTAGATCACTGGAAAGCTGCAAAGAAAGTCATGAGGTACCTTCAAGGAACCAAAGATTATATGCTTATGTTCAGACGAACTGAGAATTTGGAAGTAATTGGCTACTCTGATTCAGACTACGCTGGCTGCATTGATTCAAGAAAATCCACTTCATGATATATTTTCATGCTAGCTGGTGGAGCTGTATCTTGGAGAACTGCAAAACAGACATTGACTGCTACTTCCACTATGGAAGCTGAATTCGTATCTTGTTTTGAGGCAACCTCACATGGTGTATGGTTGAAGAGTTTCATTTCAGGGCTTAGAATTATGGATTCTATATCTAGGCCATTAAGAATATATTGTGACGATTCAGCTGCTGTTTTTATGGCTAAAAATAACAAAAGTGGTAGTCGAAGCAAGCACATCGACATTAAGTATTTAGCCATACGAGAACGTGTTAAAGATAAAACCATGGTTATCGAGCACATTAGCACTGAATTGATGATTGCAGATCCTTTGACTAAAGGCATGCCACCATTGAAATTCAAGGATCATACAGAACGAATGGGACTTGGTTCTTTTATGTAATTTTGTTGTAAAAACAAAATTAATGAAACTCATTAAGTTATGTTATTTTTCATATTCAGTTATGTACATATTCAGTTATCATGAAAAATATCAATAAAGTTGGACCTCGAATAAACATAGGGTTTATTCATTAAGTTATTTGAGAGATATAATACATTGTGATACATGGAAGATAATAATCGTTTTTAGATGACCTATCACCATGATTCATGTATTTTAATTTCTCCTATGATAAATGAGATATACAGGTCAAGTGGGAGAATGTAAGAAAATTATGACCCGTAAAATAAACGTGTTGAAAATGACGACGGTTATTGCCAACAATTGTTGAAAAAATTTGTACATGGCAGCCTCAAATTTTGAAAATTGAGATGCGTATACAAATTTGGTTTGAATCTCGAGCTCCCAAAACACTCGGTGATGGTATGAGTGTGCCTATAAATACCGAAGACATTGAGGTCCCTAAACACACAATCTCATACAGAAAATACACCATCTAAAGGAGTGTTGAAGTGTTTAGAAGGCTTCAATCGAAAAGAAATCAGAAAGCTTCAACAAATTTTCAATGGCCGGAGGTAACACTCGATTTAAGCTTTCGCATATATTTTTTCATGTTCATGTATACGTAAAAAACATGATTTTGAGAAAAATTCTGACAGCTTCCCCTGGAGTAGGTTTAGGAACCGAACCACGTAATTCTTGTGTTGATCGTATTTTCTTTTTTATCCTTCGTAGATCAATTTCTTGGTGTATTACCGTGTGAATCTCTTCTTGTGTGTGAGGTTAATAATCAAAGGCTTGAATCAATTCTCTGATGTGCTTGTTGTTGGTCGATCAGTATTGGAATTATTTGTGCAATCTGGAACGTGTTTTACAACAATTTTATTATCCATGCTTTAATAGCATTTGATAATATTATATTATTCAAAAATCAATACAACAGTTTACGAGACTTGGTGTTGTTAAAACATGTCTTTTTAATTTTAAGATCAAAGCCGATGTCACTGGTTCGAGGTTTGACAAACTCTATGTTTCGAGTTAACCAAACAGGTTCATTACATAACTATAGATCTAAAGTTTGGATACACAAACCTCCATATTTTGTTGAATCAATTCCTGACATTTAGAAATACAAACCAACCAAAGATCAACTGAATTCTCAGCATCGATCTTTAACTGTGAATTCATGCAACTCAAACTTGTTACTTACTCTTCAAACAAAGCCTCATAATCTGCTCTGCGACTTCATCTAATTCTTGTTCTTCTTCCTCTTTAATCTTCTCGCTCAATTTTCTTGCTTTAGACCTTATGTCTTCACCAGTCCTCTCCACAAAAACTTTACTGATCGATTTTGACAGTTCTTCCCCAGTGAAAACACCATCTTGACCCTTCACAACCTCCACTCCGACACCAGCCTCCACAACCAATCTGGCATTTATAGGCTGATCGTATCTAATCGGCATGGCTATGATCGGAACGCTATAATACAAGCTTTCGGTCACAGAACTCCAACCACAATGACTAGCAAAAGCACCTGTGTTAGGATTCGATAAAATCTTGGATTGTGGTGCCCATCCATCCACAACTATCCCTCTTCCTTTCACCCTTTCCAGAAATCCTTGAGGGAATGCCTCTTCTAAGGTGATACAATCATCCTGAACTGAAAATTTTACAACCCATATGAAATTTACGTCGCAGAGCTCCAACCCTTTTGAGATTTCTTGTATCTGATCCTTAGACAAGAAATATTCAGACCCAAAGCAAATGAACAAAGTGGAGGAACGCTCTTTTTTACTCAGCCACTGCAGAATATCTGAATTTTTTTCATTTCCTTTGGAATCATGCACTAATAGTCCAACGGGCACAACTCTTTTTTGACACAAAGCAGAAAGATGATCAATATACTTCGCGTCAAACCCTTTGGACCCCTTGATCAAAACAATCTCACTAGACAAGCCGAGCATTCCATCTGCAAAATCTTGATCAACATCTTCGATTTCCAGTTCAACGGGAGCTTTTACAACTTCTTTTTCATGCTCCAGGAGATATAGTTCTTTAAAAGGAAAAGTAGAAACACTCCCATATGTATATATATGATGGAAATACGAAAATGTTGCTGCTCCCACAGTTGCAAAGTAAACAGAAGGAATACCTTGAGGTGAAGCAAGCTTTGGAACCCATGATTCGAAGTAATCATAGATCACCAAATCAGGCTTTAAATTATTAACGATTTCGGAGAAGCTAGATCTTGACATTTGGAAAACTTGTAAAAGGGCTGATGTCAGGTTGGGAGGCACATTCTTGGTTGTATGGAGATCTGGAGGAAGCTCAGGCAAGGATGGCAAATTAAGTTCTACAAGTTCGATTGAGGGTATTTGTTTTTGCATGGTTTTCTTGATGGATTCAAGATTGATAGCAGAAGAACAGAAATATATGTGGAGGTTTCTGTTCGAGAGCCTCTTGGCTAGTTCAAAATAAGGATATACATGAGAATAAGATAAGTAAGGAAACATTAAGATTCTGAATTTCACCTGTTCTTTCTCCATGGACGAACCTCCAGCTCCAATC
This sequence comes from Primulina tabacum, assembly GCF_025594145.1. NCBI lineage: Eukaryota > Viridiplantae > Streptophyta > Magnoliopsida > Lamiales > Gesneriaceae > Primulina > Primulina tabacum. The sequence goes on along the minus strand of NC_134560.1, from coordinate 4,248,594 downwards.
TTTTGTAGTGGTATACAAATATATATATGTGTGTGTGTGCATATATATGTGCATAATTAGTTCTCAGCTGTATATATATATATATACATACACGCATGATTAGTTCTTAGCTGTACAATGATTAAGGAGCAGGTGGGCAATATAGAATATAAAAATGAAGATTTAGGGAAGATCTTTGTTATGTGATAATATTGAAAGGGTGATTTGGTGACAAGTCCTTATCGTCAAATAAACTAGGGCCTGGTGTACAAAAAATTTTGGACACCAAAAATCATGTGTGTATATATATATTTTATATCAGATTCTGGAACATCCGCAACTGGATGTATGCTAATAAGATATATAAAAAAAAACTTTTAATATCCAATATTATCGTATTAATGGAGTGTGTGAGAGAGTTTTTGTTTATTTTAAAGTAATTTTTCTATTTTGTTTTCTGAAAATAGGTGAGAAGCAAAAGTAAAAAGTGTTCGAAAATAAAATCATAAAACTAATATAAGCTAAAATTTGAATGTTCGAAGAAAAATTATTTTCAAGATTTTTGTTGTTGTACAATTACAACAATATCCTTAACCTACACAACATTTGTTTTTTTTTTAATTGTCTAAATTTTGACAATCACACAATTATTATTATTAAATTTTGTATATTTTGTAGAAAATTAATTTACGTTTTATAACATGAATGCTTAATAATTTATAAGATTTAAAATTTATATAAATTCGCAAAATATGTAAAAATAAATATATATGGAAATGTAAATTATAAAAAATTAATATTTAAAATATAAAATGATTGTAATAAAATGTGATTTTAAATTATATGAATTTCATTTGAAACTCTTACAAACTCATATATAAATAAAATTTAACATCTTTAAAAAATTTCAAAATATTTATAAAAATTGAGAGTAGTTGTAGAATATGATAAAATTTTTAAAGATTCAAATATCAAATTGTAACATTAAACCATCAACTAAAAAACATAAGTAGAAAAAAAAATATTTCGATCTTGCTTCTAGTTTTTAGTTAAAAGTTATAGAAGTTGAAGCAGAAGATGGTTTTCACAAACACCCCAAAACACTTTCACCAAACTAGGATCAAGAAAATGCTTATTAGAAGTTCCGTAAAAACTCTGTAAATATGGTATATCAAATTGTAATATGAGTTGATATCCAACCCGCAGCCGACGATAAAAACATTATATACAAGAACAAAGGGAAGATGAAATCACAAGAAAAGGTGGTGTTTTTGATATGAAGATTTGAAATGATTTCATTTGATGCATTTGAATTCCACCACAATGACTCGGAAAATAACTAATTTGTGGGATTTGAAATCTATTGTCAATTGATTTACCTAAATAAGCCAATGAATTTGTTATTGTGAAATTAAAAAATGCAACCTTATGGCAATCTAAATACCCAATGGCATACAAAGGATCACAAATGATTTTTTTTTTGTGGACTACGCATCCGACAATGTGAAAAGTCATATACAGCTAATTGTATGTCTTCGATAAATCGCTATTTGTGAATATCAAATACTAGTCTCAGCGTTTTGAACTAAAGTCGTGTTTGTTTGTTGGATTAAATTGTTAGAAGCGAGTTTTTTTTTTTTTTTTTTTTGCTGTTCATTTGATACGCCCAGTAGAGAAGCCCGTGTTCATTTTATTTTATTTTTTCATGACAAATTAAATTATAATCATTTCGACAAAATAAATAAATTCCATAATTTTTCATTTAAAAAATACGTGTTTTAAGCATATATATATGAAAACAAATTAAGGTGAAGAACAGACAGATGCATCAGAAAGGGAATTAAACAAAAGCTATCAATTCTTTGTTTTTTTTCCTCTTAATTCAGAAATCCTTTCCTCCCTTCATTTCAACACCAAATATGGGTTGTGGGAAATCAAAGCAGGCTGTTGCAACAGACAATACTGTTACAAAATCCAAAAGTTCGAATTCCATCAAGATCAATAACCCTGTCGTTGAGAAGGCTACAGAGGAGGAAAATGTTCAAGAATTTGGAAATGTGAAGCAAAATGATAGCCCTGATGCATTAATCAAGAAAGTTGAATATAATGAAAATTATATTGAGGAGACAGAGGAAAATACAAAAGAAAAGGATGGAGCCGATGGAAACAGCGAATCCCGGGTGGAGGATAAGGCAAAAAATGTAGAAGAGGAGGAGAATTTTGTTGAAAATGATCAAGGAAAGCTGAATTCATACGATCATTCTCCAAAGAACTTTCTTTCGCCGATAAGGGATCATGAAGAAACTATTGAATCCATTATCTCTGACGGGATATCTGGGAAATCCGAATACTATTCTCCCCGTGCCAAGGGGCATGTGCATGGAGAGAAAACAGAAGGGAATGATGCTGTGGAAGGAGAGGCAAAAGCAGAGATAAAAAATGGTTTGTATATCTGAAAAGTTCTTATCATCTATACAAATGTCACGTCAAAATGCTTGTTTATCTATGTTATTTTGTCACGCCATTGTATGTACGTCTTGTATTGTAATGTAATCTTGAGGTGCTGAATTTGCAGAAGAGGGAAATAAGGTTGATGAAGAGAAAGAGTCTGCTGCCACAGGAGAAGAGAAGACTCTTGATGGTACTCAAAATTTAAGACAACAAAGTCAAATTTCCATGCCAAAAATGTTTAGATAATACGCTAACTACATGCTTTTATGCAAAATATATTTATTTTTCAAAGGGACAGGGTAGTTTAAATTGTTGTGATACAAACTATGAAACTTTATATTTGATCTCGAAAACTAATTCATTTATATGATGGATTGTGTAGCTCGCCCCGACTTGAAATTTTCGTGTATGAACATAATGAACTGGTACAAAAAGTGATCATGAATTTTTCTTCTACAAAGTTGTATTTTGTTACCGACATAATATTGCATATGATCAATAAACATTTCTCATATTGGATTTGGTGATGATTATGCAGGAAAGTGACACCAAATGATTTGAAGGCAAATTGAAGGAAAATGGTGATCCGATCCTTTTATTTTGTTTGTCACACATTTTCTATTCATCTACCAACTGCGCTCTTGCAAAAATTCGTATTTCAATGAAATTTGGCAAGATTTGTATCTCGTCTTCTCTGTAAGAATTGCTGACTGAAAAATTATACAAGAAAAAATTCTCAGTAAAAGCTTAATCGCGAATTTTTTTTTATAATTTCAGTTGAATTTTGAATTAATCCTTCTATCAAATTTGAGCAGATATATCACCAACGATGTAGTACACGTACAAAGTAGATATTTGGATTAAAATGATATATACAAATATTAACAATGTTTATATATAAGATACTCTTTCCCAATCAAGGCCATGAAGACACAGCAGACAGCTACAACCAATAAAATAACCATAGGGCTCGTGCCATCATGTACACAAATCAATGGCACAGTTGACCAGAATCGAAATCTACATAGAAAGGCCCTGATCGGTTACCTCCTCTGTACTCTGTTTCAAAATTGGTGTGGGTGGATACTGGGATAAAATGAAATTCCCATCAACATCCATTTTTCCATAAGCAGCAACATGAGGATCCATCACAATTTTGCATTCACTTGGTGAATCACATCCCATTTCAACGCCATAATATGTCAAATGATCAGATATACTGTTCCCACTCACCGACCTACAGAGGAATCAAAGAAGTGGTTATCACAATGGCTGCCACTTAGCTAGCAATCACAAATGATATTAGCAGGAGAATACCCAAGAACTCCGGAGCAGTGCAGATGGGGGTGATGGATAGTTTCCACGTTTTGGGGGAGAGGTAAATGAAGATTGAAATTTTAATAAAATTAAACATTTTTTCCACGATTGAAGGGGATCCACCACTGATACAAGAGGAAGCAATTTGAGAACTAGAATATTCTTGTGAAGGATTGGCAACAGTATAGAATCTTGGCTAAGTCTATCATTATTTAGTGTCCTAAGAGTCATTCATCACCATCCAGTACCTCTGGTGATCAAGACTATCTAAAAGTAGAAAGAGAGCATCACCTATATTATATCTTATATACTACAGCAGCAACCAAAAATAACAGATAAAATTCACTGATAGAAATATGACAAAGCTTATAAGCAAATACTTGCCTGCTACATGTTGGATCTTCCCCAGAATTATCACAGACCTTCTCCACTGTAAAAGTCAAAATTTCAAACCCAATATTGTAAAGCCAAACCTACAACACGAAGATTGAGCAAGCAGAGAAAAATAATGAAGCAATGAAAGCCAAAATAACCCAAATGTATGATTCAAAAATGTTTACGCGGTCATTAATTTTGGGGGTCTATGAAGTAGAAGAACTAAGATACTGCTGTAAATAGTATAAAACTAAAGCAATCATTACCACAAAGTAGACCAGTTCTGGAGTTTACAACAAAGATCCAACAAGAAAGTGGTAAGGTTAATTAAGATTAAATACTAAAATAAATCAAAGAAAGATTGAGCAACTAAAGGTTAATATAAAAAAAGTCATGAAGTTAAAAGCCTAATATAAAATATGTCATGAAGTTAAACACCAAAAACTAGTACCTCTCTCGGGAAGTGATGGTACGTCTTTCGAGGAAAATAACGGTAATAAGGAGGTAAATGAGGCACAATATCATGTCCATTTGTGATGCGAAAGGTATTTGGCAGCACCTCGCTATAATATGCAGCAAAAGCAGCATTGCCAATCCTAGGTTGCCCAAAGGTCATAACCTGAATATCTTGATGTCCAAAACTGAGCTGATAACAGGATAAGTAGTTTAAAAAAACTCCAAAAAAGAAATATTAAACGAATTATCTCACCATATATTAATCAGGAATTATTATTATTATACAATGCAATTTGAATCCTCTACAAGAAGACATGCCAAAACAATTTTTTATAAAAAATTAAGAAACCACTGTGTAAATTTTTGGACTGGACAAATGAAACACAGTCGTGCAAGTTAAGATTATAGAAGCTCCAAGCACTTCATGTGAAACATCTTTCAGAACTAAGGAGGTCGATCTTCTTGATTGATAACTTGCCCAAAGACTAGGCTAATTCTGGAATCATGTTGATATTTTTCTACCACAGAAAAATCCCTGGGAGCTCTCTACTATAACCTTTTGGGAAAGATCGCAAAATAAATATAAGGCATGTGGCATTAAAGTAAAAGCCAATAATAGGTTAATAATCGAGTATTGGAATTACACGAAGATCAAGTCCACAAAAAGCAGCTATGGCCCCTCCCATTGAATGCCCAGTAACCATTATCTTAGTGTCTCCATATAACTGCTTTGCCTTTTGAACAGCATTTAGAACTCCAGAACGCAAGGATGTGTTGTAGTAAGCAGAATAAAAACCATGATGCACCTGGACCAAAGAATAAGCCCACATAAAATGTACACGGATGCAAATACAGCAAACTTGTCAAAATATTCATGTGAAGGAGACAAAGAAAAAAGAAATGCATATATTTAGTCGCACACACCATTGCATCATCAACTCCAGGGTAATCAGTATCAAGCTGCTTCCAGAACAAATCTTCAACCCAGTTCTGTAAACTGCAAACAGAATTACCCATAAATAAGTTAAGTACTACCCTACACCATTTTTAGTTTATAAAAAATATTTTTATGTAATGTTAATTATAAAAGCTCACAGACACGAGTACCAGTAATAATATGGGTGAACAAAATAATGAGTATGGGAGATTGTCCATCAGTTGTATTATTTTTTTAAAAAGTTCGACTCAAAATTCAAATAAAATGGCCTTGAGGTGAAACAACCATCCGCGGAGAAGATAAATAGATCAATAAGCATGAATAAGCCAAACCTGAGCCCCTGAGTTCCTCTGATTGCAATGACAGTGGCATTAAGATCAGTCGCAACCCCAACAAATCCCTTCATAGAAACAACCAAATATTAGAACATCATTAACAAAGTCAACAAAACATAAAAATAATGCTTTATCTGACAAAAATGATGAAAATGAAGACTCGTTTCCCCAAACCTGAAGGCAGGATTTCACGTCCACGATTAGGTCAATTATTTCAAAGCCCTGTACCCAACAAGAATAGTTTCAATTCAGATATTAGATAATAAAATAGCCACTTAATTTAAAGTCAACAAATATGATGTATCATGTAACTGTTAGACTATTACTATACCTCTGTCAGACCGTCGCATCTCGAGCAAGTCCAAGTAAACAATTCCGTCAAGTCTGACAAATATACCTGCAAGCGCAAAATTTGTTTAGTTATACGATATATCAGCAGTTTCGCTTATGCACGTTGACTCAACAAAATACTATAAAAAACTTGAGAGAATCGTTATGTAGAATAAGAGGCATTATAACAAATTATTCACTCGATAATGAAATGAGAAAACTCGTTTAACTTACTGCTTCGATAAAAGGAGAGTTTATTTTTTTTAATACCAGGGGAATCTTGTCTGCACTTTAATGAGTGTTATTTTAGGATAACCTTTCGGATTATCTTCTTGTTGAAATATCTTGATTTGTCAAGAAATTGGATTTATTTTGGGATTCGATGAAAAAAATGGAAACAAATATTTAAAACTTTCTGACATTCGGTTATTTTAGGATGATCATATGCGCGTTGACTCAACAAAATACTATCCAAAAAAAATTTCTTGAGAGATTCGTTATGTAGAATGAGAGTTATTATAAAAAATTATTCACTCGATAATGAAGTGGGAAAACCTGTCAAGTTACTGCTTCGATAATAAAGGGTAGGTAAATGAAACAACCAACTCCTCAAAAAAACAACTCACACAACTGAACATATCTTTCAGGACAAGCACCAAAAATGTCTCAAGAAATATATATATCTAAAATACTTTTCCGAAAGCTTGATCATCCACATGGATCCAAAATATAATTCAGAATGAACTCACAGCTGAAGCGTATTGCACCAATATTTTTGCAAGAGTATGATTGTATGTCACCGACTGATCATTGGTATTATGCTTGTGCTTCACCGTGACCTTCAATTCTGTGCACATAAAGCATGGAAAAATTCATGTGCACAGCGGGAACAGAGATGCAGGTATCTCCTAACAGAATTAAGCAATAAGAATAATAAACCTTCTCATTCAAAACAAAGTAAACTATTCAAAAAAAAAATTTATTACAACATCTAAAGTTAATTTAGAACGAGATTTCTCTACAAAAACATAATTGACACCACATAAAAAAGTATTAAGTATCATACAAGTCATGAAATTCAGAAGTTGACGAATTCTTATGTAAATGACAAGAGGCAAAGAGCAACTTTAATCAAAGATTGAATCCTGTATTTTATAAAACGAGACTTATATAACAAGTAATGGCTCATAAAATTCAGTCATTTAACGATCAACTCCTCCGCAGAAACTTGATTTGTAATCACACTACACACAGTATTACTTTTTTTTTTTTTTATTTGATAAAAATCCCGAGAAGGGTTAAGAGTGTATCTGCGATACAAACTTGTACTAAAATATTTCAATTTTGTGCTGAATTTTGCCATGATTAGAATTTTTGGATTCACCACTGATCGAGATATCTCTTCATATATATCCGCAATCAGAACTAAAAACCCAAAAAGATTAATTACCTCTACACAACGAAAATCCAAATAAATATACAAAAATTGCAATGGCCAACCACCGTCTTCTTTCCATCTCCTGCGAAAAAAGATAATCAAATAACGAATCATAGAAAAGTAAATAAACAAAACCAACCAGCACTTCAAAAAAACACCGGAACTAACCCAATTAAAGCTCCAGAACCGAATTGGAATATCCAATTCAGATAAATGGTCGGCTTTCCGGTGACCTCGAGAGTCTTTTTCCGAAGAACTCAGACCAGGCAAAACGACGCCGAATTATAGAGGTCGTTTTGTTGTATAGATTCTGGAGAGGGGGGACACTTTCGCTTGGGAAATTAACAGAGCCTATATATATATAAATATAAATAATTAAATATATAATATTCGGCTGAAATTAGGACTATGTAATTACATAATTGCCCTGAATAAGGTTGTTTATTGAGGGGGTTAAATTGTATTTTCATAGGGTTGCTTATAAATAGGTTTGTAACTTGTTCAGGATGGTTTATGCCTAGGAGTTAATTGACCTTTGGTTTTTTTTTTTCCATATTTAAGATGACTTAATTTATATTTAAAATAAAAATTAATATTTTTATTATAAAATATAATATTTTTTCATGAATTATATCAAATTAAATATTCATCTTACAAAATTGATCTGTGACATTATCTCATAATAATTTTTGTTTGTTCACAAATTTTACTGTGAAACGTGTGACTTGAGTTATTAAATAATTGAGATTAAAGACTTAGATAGAGATAATTTTATAAAAAAATGATTTTAAAGATTTTGAAAAAGTAGGTAAGATATGATAGTGATAGGTGTAGGACTTCATTCCATTTTGATTAAAAAAATTGAATATTTTAACGAGTTTATTATAATGATTTATAATCGGCTCTTCTATCAATTTGAGTTAACTTAGTTGCTATAAGATCTCATTAAAATCGCTTTTGACTGAGCCTGAATCTAGAATGTGAGTATTGAATATTATCACGACGGGCAAACGAACCTGACCGACCTGCATGCCGCCATTAAGCAGCTGGCACATCATTTTAAAGGGTCAAAAGATGTCATATCAATCCACCTATTTTATGCGATGAGATGAATCTAGCTCGTTTAACTGTTCGAATATTTAATTACTCTAAACTCCTCGACCTTATTAATCTAATAAATATAGATCTACAGTCCAACATATGTTAAATAAGTCTCAGATAATTTAAATTAGATTGAATATATTTAATTTGGTTTAGCATAGAGTTCAGGATTCTTCTTCTTGACATAACTTATTTTTCAAGAATAGTTTAATGATAGTGTCGATATCAATATACAAATATATAATTGCATGTTTTGACCGGAGCTCACCATTCTTGTAATTATATTTGCTCTTCCTGCTCGATCTTTGCAGAGTATTACCTCAATCATATATCAACTGATCAATATATCACACATAAGTAGTCTAAATGTTAATAGTGCTAAAACACGAGAAAACATTAATTATTAGATCAACGGTTTGATAACTTAAACTCAATCCTGTTTCCTCTTTTCTCGAGAGGATAATTCACAACTATTTTTCCAGTCAGTAATTTCCTTTTCAATTAATGGCTGATTATAGCTTTCATCAATTTCCACCGTCATTAGTTGTCTTTTTTCATCTCCCACGATAGATCTCGGGCCTCTTATGTATTTTTGGAGCCCAAATCTCTAGTGAGAGATGAAAGACCACTAAGATAATTTTGGGCCTATATATTTTTGGAGCCCACGTTATAACATCAAAGTTAATTTACTTTTTTCATTGATTAAAAGTATGGCTTTGAATTTTAATGAACAAAATGTTACAATATTCTTTTTCTATTTTGAACTATCAACGTTACCTGAATACATTACATGTTCATTTAAAACACACGCTTCAGTAAAATAACAAACAAAATCCTATGAGAGCGTCTCACGGCTCAATTATGTAAGACGGATTTCCCACTCGATCACTTTTCATTGTAGATAAGAACTTAGGCCGCTTCCTCTCATGGATATAGCTCCGTGAAACCGTCTCACATGAAATATACTCATAAAAAATGCATGTGTGGCCAAGCTTTAGGCGTCTATATATATATATATATATATATATATAAAACATAGAGAGCAATTTGTCCACTATGCCAACATCGTTGCATGGGATGGGATGCCGAGAACCACCATCGCCCATTTTCTTAGTACTAAAAGCTGACATTACATGAATTCATCCACATTACTTTTGTATATATTTCACTCATTCTTCTTGATCTTATCATCTTCGGTATTGCACAAGATCTCTATGTGTATAATTCCCAGCCATACATAGTCGACCCGTTGTATATATCGTCCTTATTCTCTTTGCTTTTATTTCCATTCTATGGATTTCGTATATATCTTTTTGTTATTCAAGAAAATCATCCATTTGAAGTGTTTGAAATAAATAATCATCGTATCGGAAAAAGGCTAAAATAAGTTCTAACCTATTCAGTAGGTTGATTTAAAATTCATCTTCCATTAAGTAGTCATAGTAATCGCACCCGCTGCTACTAATGACATTTTTTTTTGGAGTTGGGACGTGTTTTGTAAAATTGAGTCTCGAATCAGAACATAAACTTGAGATTTTAGTGTAATATGAATATATTTGAGTGCAAGTTAGAGCAATGCTGCAAACTGACTTTTGAGACAATTTAGAGCCATTTATAAACTTGTGGGCACTTCGCCGACCTATCGATATATCTTTAGCCCATTCCTCCTTTATTTTTTTGGCTACATACGCGTGAGATCCAAGTTGCGATCTCCCTGTCCAGTGTCAAATATAGTCAATATTACGTTTCATAAATTTTATTGACGTCGTAAATAGTTTATTTTTTTTATTCTTTTTTTCAGCTAAGTGAGATTTTCAGTTAGTTATGTTAAGTTTAGGTAAATCATCAATTCTCTCATCGTGTGTGTGTGTGTGTGTGTGTGTGTATATATATATATATATACAAATGAATATATTACATACATAATTGATATCTTACACTAACAAATTTCTATTCTCCGACAAGGAACTAAATCTAAACATATATCCATTCACGGGTGTCATCAATATATATCCCTTAACAATAAGGCTATTCTATCCTCGTTGCTTGTTCCTTTCCTACAAGCGAATCTTCGTAAAGAAGAAGGGGAAAAATGAAATCTACTTTTGTTATAAAAAAAAAAGTAAAATAAGAAATTAAAGAGGTCCCAAATGGATAGATCCAACTTCCTTCTCCAACTTGCTAGATGCTTCTTTGAAAGATACAACAAAAAGACCAATTGGACATGTAAATCTCATTTTAACCTTCAATATTTTCATGAGTTAATTAATAATAAAGACTGCTAATAATTCGTTTAACCCGAATCGAAAAATCTCGTAAAAAATAAATTTTAGTTTGAGAATTAAAATATAGACATCCAAATTCTTTGACAGGATAGTAATTATATAAATTTCCCGGTGCTATGCTTTTTTGAATTTTAAGTACAATTTTGGAGTGGAGAAATAAAATCGCATTCGGAATAAAGATAAATGTATATAGAGACACACGAGTATATATAAATCACATTCAGAATAAAGATAATAATATGGACGGATATATATAAAAAAATAAATAACATTCAGAATATACACATAAACATGGTGAAGTGGTGACGCTTGGTTTGGAATTGACGAATCACTAAAACATCGTTATATATTATAAGATCAAAATTCTATGAAATCTTTGCTTTAATATCTAACATGGAGAATAATAAACAGTGCATGGTTAAAGACGACACATTTTTAACATGTTTTTTTTTAATTTATTACGGGATACTTGCTTTTAAATTCCCATCGGCATATTTTTATTTATGTTCAGTCCCTGTCATATTAAATTAAAAAAAATTTGCAGCCCTTGATGGACACAAAAGTTTCCGCACTTCCTAAGCTCATATATGTTTTTTCGGATGAAATTCGGTACAAAAAATTAAAAATATAGAATAAATATATGATATTTGAGTACTAACTATTCTATATTTGGTATAAAATATAAGATATTGGATATAAAATTGAAAAATTATATTAATGTTAACACTTGCTACACATTTTTGTATATTCAAATATCATATATTAATACTATATTTTTAATATTCTGTATTGATTTTCATTAGAAAAAATACATGAATCATTAATATCAATACTTGTTACAAATTATTTTTAGTTTTTATTCAAATATAATATATTAGTATCATATTTGAAATATTTTGAACTCGAATATCATATATTACCATGTTTTCAATATTTCGCACCGATTTTCGTTCAAGAAAAGACGTATAATTAATATCGACTAAAAAAATCATATATTAATGTTATATCTGAAACATTTTTGCTCAAATATCAGAATTTCATACGAGAAAACAATTGGAAGACCAAAGAGTGTAGAAACATTTTTTGTGTAAATCAGATACAGCAAAAAATGATCTGATAAAGACTAAACACAAATACAACTATATTGTTGGAGATTTATTGATATTTAATCTTTTATTATTAAACAATAAATAGTCAATCAATCAACCAAAACACAACTCGTGAGCAAGAATCAGAAAGTTAAAACCCACACAAAAATCTTTATAATTTCTTAGCAATTTTAGAGTTTTCTAAGTTTCATACAAAATATGCATATAGCTACATACATGAAATTGTCTATACTAATAAAATTAGTAATACTTGTAAGATCGATCCACGAATTGATTGAAAAATTAGTAGTCCACCTTTATGTTAAGATTATATTTATGAGTACCGTACCGAAGGACATGTCTCTATCACCGTATGCAGAGATTCGTTATCGTGCAATGTACCTTTTTTTATGCTCAATGTCACTCTCAAACTATTGATAAATACGAAATATGATGCGTTAAATTAAATAATAATATTTTTTTGGACAAAAAAAATCCCACCTCACCAATCCAACAACAGTACCCTTCCTCCATTCCTATATAAACATTCCCATGCACACACAATTTTCCTCACACCAAAACTAAACCAATCCAACTAGTTACATATCCTCTCTATCAACGATCACATTTTCTTCCAATTTCCCATCGTCCCGACGACCATTTAGAGTCGAAAACTACCTTAAATCAAACCGCGATAGCCAATGGAGAGAGTTAGCAAGATGGTGTCGGAGAAACCGGTGGTGATCTTCAGCAAGAGCTCGTGTTGCATGAGCCACTCCATTAGATCACTGTTCAGTGACTTCGGAGTCCACCCGACAGTCTACGAGCTCGACGAGATTTCCCAGGGTCGGGAGATCGAGCAAGCCCTGTCAAGACTCGGTTGCAACCCTACCGTCCCGGCGGTGTTCATCGGTGGCGAGTTCGTCGGGGGAGCGAACGAGGTGATGAGCCACCACATCAAGAGGTCACTAAAACCCATGCTTAAAAGGGCTGGTGCCCTGTGGGTCTAATTGCACCAGCATAATTAAGTACGAATCAGACACGGATAATGATGCATTTTCTTGCATCTTAATTAATTACGTCATATTTTATAAGTGTAGAATAAGAGCGATGCGTAATTAGAAGTAGAGAGATCAATGTAATTAGAGAAAATAAGCCACCGGGCTCCAATTTTCCTAACAAAACCACCACTTTGAAGTTTGAATCATGTGTATGCACTAGAGCTTCTCCTCGTGAAACTTCACCTTTTGTGTTTGACTATTTAATAAACTTTAAACTTGGGAACACCCGTTCGTTTCTATTAGTACACTGTAGAATGAACTTCAAATAACATAATAATATATAGAGTGAACTTGAAAGTCATAACAATTAAGTTTATGGTCTTACTTCTACAAACAATAAAAATATATTTGAACATAATTGAATCAATCGATCCAAACACAACCTAATATAATTTGCGTTTTCCACTCTCAGATAAAGAATCCATCATCATCGAGCGAGTACGAGACACTTTAATTTTGATGAAATGTATGTGTTATAGTTTCTCATGTTATACAAATGCTTCTTGTGTGTAAAGGAAGCTTGGCTATAAAGAGAATTAATTAAACATAAAATAGGCTTGAAATTTGTACTCTATCTCTAGAATGGAACAAAAATGACCTGATCGGTTCAGAAAGTTGATGGATGAATTTGAGGGAAAGCTAGTTAAACACCGGAAACAGCTACAAGCAATAGAGATGTCGCTATTTTGCAACTTTTTAAAAGGAATTAAGTGTTGTGATCATATATATATGCCCAAATATAACCAAACTTGTCTGCTTTAAAAGAATAATATTTAATTAAATAAGACATAAGAATAATGAGTACTACTCATATATTATCATAATTTGGATCTCAATATTTACTACTTTAACAAGATTAATTTACAATTTAGAAGTCGAACAAGTTTAGCGACATTTTTTATGCCGATGTAATTCATATTGTGCACTAGCTAAATACTCGAGCTAACATAACATGATTATGTTTTGTGTGTGTTATACGAGATTTCGATTTACATAGGATGCACTCTTATTATATTTTTGGTGTATGTTGAATCTTATCATAAAGTATGATAGACTTGAGAAGATATTGCCAGTGGAATTTTTGCATGAAACTACAAAAATTGAATTATATATGTATGTGTGTGTGTCTATATACATATACATATATGTATGTATATGTATATATATTGGGTGTGGAGTACATATATATAAGTTATCCTTCTACATATGGGGGTCCATGGTCTACCTTTTATTATAATATGTATTCATAGTTTTTGAAATACAATAAATTTCAGGTGATAGATGAAGTCCAATACAGTTTTTTTTTTTTTTTTTTGTAAATTGAAATACAATATAATTACAATTATAATAATAAAAAAGAACAATATAATTGGTGGTAAGTATTGATCGATGCAATCGCAGGTACACCAAGCAACTTTAGAAAGCGGCCTTTGAGATATTGTAGGGGTAATTATATTGTGAGTTTTCTTTTTTCTTTTTTAGAATCAAATATATAATAAGCTAAGATCGATTATTTACAAATTTAGGATTAAAAAAATAACTAATTGAAGTATATCATGAAATAGACAAAATTAAAGATCCAATAACAAAAAACTTCATGGTTTTATAAGCACATGAAATTAGTTCATTAAATTATAAATTAAAAAGATCGACCAGTTGGGAGAGAATGAACCATTATTATAAACATTCTAAATAAAACATTAATAAACCAGACAACACAGACCAAGAAATAACTCGAGCGATTTATTGAAGCACAGTGAGATAAAATAACCACATCCTTTATTGCCAAACAATTGTAAATAAATGTGTTCAAGTTAGTAAAATACGTGTACTTGTGGTCAATTGGTCACAAGTTCTATTCTTTATCAACATCTTCTTGGACGAGCATGTCATGTAAGGCTCGCCTAATGTGGTTTACTTGGTTGACGTAGTTTGCAGGTTATCGCGTTCAGTCCAAAAGTCTATCGAGTGCGCACTTACGAGTAGCAGCTGTGGAATCCTCTTTTCAAAAAAAAAAAAATAGATATCAATCAATTAATTAAACTGAATGAATTAAAAACTCGCATCCAAATTATCATAGTGAAGTAAATTAAACAAGTGGATCTTGAATTGTTTGATCACCTATACTTTCGAATAAGTCTGAAAGAATTGTTTTGCATAAAATTACAAAAATACTAAGATTATGTATAACAGATTTAGGTCTTGTAACACACCTTTATAACATGCAGGTGAATATATTAATTGAACACACAAATAAATTTTAATGAATAAAATATAACAGAATATATCATGCACAAGTATACAAACTTGTGTGAGTCAATCACACAAAATCTTCACTCGATTATGTTATGGAAATCTCATATATATTTTTCTGTATCCTCGCACTATCGTCGATTTTTCCAGCCAGTATTTTTGTAGTCTCTTCGCATATATATAGATATCTTGACCTATAGATGATCCTTCGAGTAAATCCCTACAAATCATGGAAAGATGAAGTTTATAGGGAATAAAATTTTTTAAGCATATCAAATCAAATATAGAGTCAATCTTTATACAAATCTAGAAAGAAAAAACTCTAACCAAATATTTAACAATATCTTATGAATAAGGAAAAGATAGTTTAAGGAATAAATTATATCTTGAAAACCAAGACGTATTTTTCCTTTCAATCTCCTTATTTTTGCCTTTCTGGACAAAATATCCAAATATGATATTGTCTTTCTCATATTCATTATCTTCCCATGTATAATAACTTCCTTTGAGTTAGATAGTTATCTCCCCTGAATTCAAACATGTTAGTGCAATGTTATCAAATAGATGTTATAACACGTAACAAAAACACTCTGAAATTTCATTAATAAAACAAGATAACTAAGAAAACAGAACTAAAAACTCAGAACTTAGAAATAACATATAAAAAAACCAAACAAATTATGGAACGTCTCCAACAATATCGTCATCATGATCGGCATCAAGATCAACATCAGACTTGTCCACTTTTTCATCAGCAGCTTCGGCTTCTACATCTACTTCTACTCCCCTTTTTGTTCAGCAAAAGAATGAGCACCTACTTCTAATAACAACTCATACTCAGTCACTTAGGCTTCATAAAATGAAATGATCTCTCTTGCGGTCTGAATTTATTGTCGCCAAAATCTATTTGAGCTTGAATATGGGAGATAGAGAGTATAACATACTCAGAAATCTTTTCTCATTAAAAGATTTAGCAACACCAGGCTCAAACCGGAGAAGATCAACCTTCACGTTTCCCTTGAGATATGCAGTTGCTATCTTCAGTTGGTCACTCACATCAGAAAGTTCTTCATCTATATCTTTTACAAATCCTTGGGACTTCACAATCTCATAGATCGATTAAAAATATAACTTTGTGAATTTGAATCATCCATCTTCAAACTGCAGAACTGTATTGAATATCATCCGACCAAAATTGAAAGTGATACTAGATCAAAGACTTCGACGCTTAGAAATCAATATTTTTAGAAAGTTAAATGGGAATTCGATATATCGATCGAGGACGAAAGCACCAAAACACATAAAGTCAATATAAAAAAAATTGTGTAGATCAAAGAATATAATCGATGTTGATGATTAATATATCTTTTAGTTAAATAAACTTGAGATTATTCATATAAAATTTACACACATTAGTCGGAAAAATGGCGATTATTGCACGTACTTTTGCCCGTCTTCGACAAGTCCATGTTGTGCTCCAGACTTCAGAGAATCAATAGCCCACGAGATAACGTAGGCTCTGGGACCTCATCTTGCATACGCACACTTCATTGTTGTCTTCTGCCGCGAATTAGATGCGAACCTTTAATATTTTTTTCAGAATGGAAAAAATTTAGGTCCCAAATGGATAAATTCAACTTCGTTCTCAACCTCAATTGATGCCTTCTGGAAAGATACACTAGAAAGTTCAATGGACCACCTAATATTTAACACAATAAAGACACCTTCGACCTTCTGAGATATATACATATATATAAACTTCATTACATTCAACAAATGAGTGTCATTTCAGCGATATTCACATAATTGTATACAATGGATGTGAACCAGTATATGAGTTATGATACGTTAATCACTTCATAAGCACCCGCGAGATGTTCGCGACTCGTAAGAATTTAAATATGAAGTAATAGTGTGATGCATGTCTACTTCTTTCATTCTTTCATTAAAACATGAAAGCAATTTGTAAATTTTTTAAATGCATTACTCATGATGCAGCAGATTTGTGTGTGGTAAAACCATCGTCAGTGTATTACTTTACTTGAGCGCATTATTTGCATCAAAATAATATAATTTTGTACCAAACATAAAAATCATCTTCAAAATCCACCAACTTTAAACATGATAACCTATAGTATTCCTTAATTATTTCATTGAATTCAATTCATTTACATGATCAAACATTTATGTATAAATATATTAAATTAAGTTGAAATTAAAGTACTTATAAATTAAATACGTAATATTTATTGCTATAAGTAAATCTATTATACAATAACTTAAATATTTTTTGTTCAAATTTATTCATTCTTCAAAACATCAACTTTTTGTTTTTGTTTAATATTTTTTGTATTAAAGAAAAGCAAGAACATTAAAGAGAAAATAAATTTTTTTTGATTAATTATATTGTGGACAAAATTACAACCAAAATGCTAATCATACAAATATTATTTGTGCGTCTCTCTCTCCAGGGCCGTACCTCCTGTGAGGCGAGAGAGGCCATCGCCTCAGGACCCGGCTCTCACAGGGGCCCAAAAAAAAAAATCGTTGGTCTCATGTTGTTGAGGCATGCACCTAAATAGTATGTGCATTGGACATTTTTTTAAAAAAATTGGACATTGACCCATTGAAAACATGATTAAATATGATGATTGTGCTCATTGGGGATTTAATCAAATTATGTAGAGCCCAAACAATAAAGCTACATGGCTCATTAATTAAATTTTTAAAAATTTTGTATGCATAAAATGATAATGTTTGTCCAATATATTTATTATTTTATCTTGTGTCAACTTATGTGTTAAAATTTTATACTTTACTTATCGATTATTTGGCCTCTTTTCTTGAATTTATGTAATTGGACTCATTTCAAAAAATAAAACACAAAAAATTGTAATACTTATCTATTTTACATATCTTTATGTTCCGTTTTCTTGAATAAAATCTTATATTCATTATTTAAAACAAATTATATATTTTTACAATATTGGTTCATTATATTTATCATTTTGTTATTTTGATAGTTTATGTTGACAAATTTCAATTTTAGTAACATATAGTACAATGTTTGCCGATTTCAATCTTTTTCTAATATAATTGTTCAAATGACACTGCATTACGTTAGAGCCATGTTGATGTTGTGGCGCACGAAGAAAAAAAAATCGCAAAGAGATAAATATATAATTCGTAAATTATATTTTCCTTATATCTATTGTTCGATTATTTTTAATTTTCAAACTAAATTTTACGGTTATTTATCACAACAAGATTTTTTTTCAACATATCGCCTCAGGCCCTGTGAACCACAGGTACGACTCTGTCTCTCTCAAAGTAAAATTTTCTTTTTTTATATCACAATCTCCTACTTAATTTACGGAGAGTTTTCTCTTAAAATTAATCTGAAATCATGTAGCACAGAGCACTTGTCGCTTTACCAAAAGTTATAGCTGATGGAAATATTGCAACTCGAATCTTTTAAACTGCATAACAGCTCAAGTACTACAGTTCTATAGCTCTTCCAGTAGAAACAATTATTGCACTTAACAATCTCCCTACAAATAATTGTACTCCTTGCAATCAACGAAAATCGAACTCTTGACCTTGACTCTGATACCAATTTTTAAGAACAAACGCTTACGACTAGGCCAAAAGCTATAACCGTTGGTAATAGTGCAACTCAAATATTTTAAACCACATAACAACTCAAACACCACGGTCTGATCGCTTTTCCAACATAAACAATTGTGGTACCCAACAAATTATATTAATTTTGGGTTATATTAGTATACATCAGTTTCCCTAGTAGCTTATATATATATTTGTATTAACTTATTATATAGAAATATGTTTCCCTTGTACATTTATCACATCTTTAATTAATGAGTAGGTCTTTTGTGAGACGATCTCACGAATCTTTATATGTGAGACAGGTCAATCCTACCGATATTCACAATAAAAAGTAACACTCTTAGCATAAAAAATAATATTTTTCATGGATGACCCAAATAAGATATTCATCTCACAAAATACGACTCGTGAGATCGTCTTACACAAGTTTTTGCCTTAATTAATTTAAAGGGTATTTAGATCAGGCTACAAAATGAATCTTATCGTAATAATATGTTCTCCCACTTAACTGTATTCTGCATGTTAACCTTAAAATCTCAAGCAATACGCTTACATATAACTTTATACAACTTTCGACAAAAGATGAAATCAGACACTAATTAATGTTCATGAATAAATTTATAACTTTTAATAAACACCTCATGTATAATATATGAGAATATTGAAAATGTTGATTTTTTGAATAATTTACTACTTTAGTCACATATATTCATCGTAACATGCACTTCAACGGGTGTTCGAATTGATGAAATAATTAGTCGTTTCATAAATAATCGTGATTTTTTTTTCTATATATATATATATACTTTGAATTTAATGAGGATAAATTATAGCTAATTTAATTTTTATCAGTTAAATAATACAAACTAATTATTTACGCGGGGGTGGATGGAGTGAATGCACGTGGTTTTTCTAGTGTGTGCTTTGGTTGAATGGAAATAGGAATAATAGGAAATAGTGGGAATATTGAGAAGCCACCGTACCAAAGATTTACGCAGAGATTCGTTATCGTATATGTTTTTTTTTCCTATGTGCTATAACCCATCAATCGCCCTCAACTAATGCTTCAGTTTAAGCTACTACAACAAAAGTAAAACAAATGAAAACTATAATTTTCATCCAAATATATTTTCTAATTTGTGATTTTGATCATCTGTGTTGTCAAAATTAAATATTTAATCAAATATCTTTCAAAGTTTTGGCAAATTTAATCATTTTTCAGCGAAAGTGTTGATTTGATACTACATTTGTGACACGCTGTGTCAAGTTAACACCACATCAAAAAAGATATTAAAATTGTAGAAAAACAAATGTATCATGCTAAAACTGAAAATTGAAATTTAATAATATAAAGATCAAAATTTTATTTTTTTTCATTTAAAAAACAAGAAGTTATTAAAATATTATTGGCCCGATGTGAGATTAGGATTTTTTTCCATAAAAAAAATGAGAGAAATTTGCTAGCACAAATCCAATAGTATATAGTTCGTACGTACGGTCTTACACTCAATATAATTTCTATATAAATACCCCTCGTGCACTCCCCATTTTCCTCACACCAAACCATCGATCGAAACTCCTATATATATATATATATCATCAAATCACCACACGATATAATTTCCAATATCGTTCATCTTTCTGACGACAACATTTGAAAGATCAAGTACAAGCACATCTCTATAATCGAAGGTTCAATGGAGAAGGTAAGCATCATGGTTTCCGAAAAACCCGTCGTGATATTCAGCAAGAGCCAATGTTGCATCAGCTACAGCGTTGGGGCACTCCTTCATGACTTCGGGGTGAATCCAACGGTGCACGAGCTCGACAAGATCCCGGTTGGTTGGGAAATCGAGCAAGCACTGTCGAATATCGGCTGCAATCCCACCGTTCCAGCGGTGTTCATCGGCGGCAAGTTCGTGGGAGGAGCAAATGAGGTCATGAGCCTCCACCTCAAGAGCTCCTTAAAGCCCATGCTCGAAAGGGCTGGTGCCTTGTGGGTTTAGCTAGCATTACAGCGATTGGGGTGTCCATTTATCCGATTCCAATAATAGCACATGCTGCTTCTTCTTTATTTTGTTTGACATGTAATAAATTACTATTGTGGATTAGATTTTTGGAATCCTGAATTTTAAATTTATGAATTTTAAATTACTTTTTTATTAACTTAATAAATCGTAATAATCAATAATTAAGATATATTTCAAGTACATTCAATATGAGTTTGAAACGTTCAAATGGAATAAATGAAATTAAATGAGAAACATTTATTTAACAAAATAATAAACATTCTATTCGATATTGAATGCTTATTCTTCGAGCTTCTCGAGTTGGTCCACGATTATTGAATAATAGTTTTACCCATTTTGAGAATATATAAATATAAATGAGGAGGTCTCTTGTGAGACGGTTTCACGAATCTTTATCTGTGAGACGAGTCAACCCTACCGATATTCACAATAAAAAATAATACTCTTAGCTTAAAAAATAATATTTTTTATGGATGACCCAAATAAGAGATATTTATCACAAAATACGACCCGTGAGACTGTCTCATACAAGTTTTTTTCCATATAAATACACACACATTCCAAACTGCGGGATCTCAACACAAAACAATTATTATTATAATCGAATAAAAAATTAAGATATTTCATAAAATTATTTTCCTCGGATATAAAATATTGTATATCCCCGAAAGACTGAAATAAACATTTTTTTTAAAAAGGGCTGAATTATAACTTTAATCTAAATAAACATTTTGACAACGTACTTAACAAATTTTACACGACGTGAATGATATATATTAAAAAAATTAAATTCAATATATCATTGTTGTAAATAATAATAATAATAATAATAAGCAACCCCGCATAATTTCTCTCTACTTTCAAGTACCGAAATATCGTAACGCTAACCTGCGCAGTACGCACTCTCTGCCTCACTTCAGCGCTGAATGCCAATAAACTATACTTACATTAGCTGTATGTACACGCGGAGAGCTAACTTATTGACACTATATAGTACAGTATTACAAAATCGTTTGAAATTCTAGCTTCGATTCGTTGCAGTGATATATAAATCCCTAAAAGTAAGCTGCATTCTGTTATATTCGGTAATTTCAATTCTGTGTTGTGTATGCGTGTAAATATTAGTTTATAGATGCATAATGCTGTATCTAGACCTGATTTTTGTTGATTTTATGTCCATACTTTGCTGTGCCTGTAATGTGGTGTATTTTTTGAAAATTTATGAAGGTTTCCTCGTTCCAATTTGCTGGGGGTTCTGTAAAAAAGAAGGAAATGTTCGGGTTCTCGAGGAGAAGAATGAAGCTTGAAAGGTAGTTGATGTAAATGCATTTGTTTTAAAAAGTATATATATTTTTTTTTGTTTGTGTGTGGAAATTGGGCTGACTTATTTGGGTCGCCGGATGAAGAAAAAAATTGAACGCCGCTGCCAAATCGTTTTTTATTTAACGTGTGTTAATTACTGATCATTTTTTATTCTATGGCTTGTGAAAATAATTATTAAGGTTTGCTTGTTGAATCAATGCATCTTCTATCCTCGTGAACTGAAACTGTAGATGCCTCCAAATGTCATTATTTCAGACGAATGTTGAGAATAAACTATGCTCTTGTGTTTGTTGACTTGGCGCTGCTTAATCTTTTGTGGTATTAATCACATGTATGATGAGAATATGCACTTGAACAAAATATTCATTGTTATGGAAGTTGATGATAGTGTTTCAAAGGGCTAAACGTAGTATTTTGATGACACAGTGACCCTCCTCTTCCCTGAGATGCCTTTGAACGGAATATTGAACTACTGTTCCTTTTACTTGAATGTAAAACAACGATTAGACTACCTTTCATTTTCACAGGACCCAACTAGACCTTTTTGAGAATCAAGCCATTGTTCCGTATAATAGAATGCGTGATTTCACTGGCTACTGTTGTGGTATATTATTTTTCGTTACATGTCCAGATCTAACAATCAAATCGAAACATGTCGCAGTCATACTCATCATTTGTGCAGATGGTTTTGGTGTTCGTGTCTTGTTATGGTTAACCAGCATTGTGAATATTTCAGAAACTTATAGTTGTAAAGTATTTCATATTTTTTGTTTCCTTCAGAATAAAAAAAGTTCAACTCTCAGATGCTGCTCAAGGAACTAGAAGTCCAGTAAGGCACAATAAAAGACTTAACATTTCAAATGTCAGTATTCAATTTCGTTCATCGAGAGGTTCTATTAAAGACTTGCCTGCTCATTGAACTATTCTATCATGGCAGGGGGAAAGCATGGAAAACACCTCCGATGATTATGATGAGCTAATCCGTCAATCTTCATCTGATGGGTCTGAGCTTAATAACTGTGCTTCAGGCAGCTCTGAAGATTGGATGGTGCTTTCTGTCAGTGGAGAGAAGCCCAAAGCTCGTTTCAATGTAAAATACACTTGGTCCTACTCGTATCGGTTGAACAAAAATCACGCCTTATTGGTTCTCTTCTTAGATGAAACATTTGAAAATTTGAATGATTTCTATATAGCATGCGGCAGCAGTTGTTGGGAACAATATGGTGGTAGTCGGTGGGGAATCTTCAGATGGATTGCTGGATGATGTCCAGGTATCATCATAAGCACTTCACCTTCTCTTTCCTGTTATTGAACAAAATTTGTGATGGTTTCTTTTGGTTGTAAATTCTACAGTTTATTTGTTCTTTTATTCTATCTGGAATTAGTAGTTTTTCTCATCTCCAGCTTCCCAAACTAAGCAATTGTGTACAGTGTTTGTGAAGGAAATGATGGGTTCAAATATTGCTTGTTTTGTTCACAACATTGACTGTGGATTTGTTTGAGGAAGAATGTTGTATGTGTTGTGTTCCGAGAATTCAGAGGCTCACGCACATACAATTGCAAGTAATATTACAGTAAGAAAATGGAATATTATATTGAATGAAGATATGGAAACCCAGAGTTATGAGCTATGTACAATATTTCTCTCTCTAGCCATAGCTAGTACTCACTCAACAGAAAATATAACTGAATGAATCTCTCCTCCCCTCTAATTGCTCTTTTATCCCCCCCATTCACGTGTTTCTTCCCCTTGTTCTTCCTAACATACGTATTAATTATCTTGGGCTTCTCAAAGGCTATTTTAGTTGGGCCTTTGGCTTTTTCTGGGCCTGATGGGCCCAAGTCTTTCCTGATTGACTCTGGGCTCATAACATTACCGGCCTCCTCAAAATGCGCCTTGTCCTCAAGGCGAAAATCAGGAAACTGCCTTTGAAAATCTTCTAGACTCTCCCATGTAGCTTCCTCTTCGGATTGTCCCTTCCATCGCACTAAAATCTGTTGACATGGCTGTCCTACTAGAAGTTTAATTCTCTCTGCTAAAACCAAATCAGGTTCAAAAGTCATGAGCAAATCTGTGTCAAGTTCTTCCGGGAGTTTGATCTCAATATCAGAGGTGCCCACTGCTCGTTTCAAGCTTGAAACATGAAAAACTGGATGCACTCTTGACCCCTCGGGCAGCTGTAATTTATAGGCAACTGTCCCTACCTTTTTTTTAACCTTAAATGGCCCATAGAACCTGCTGGATAGTTTCTGAGCAACTCTGGAGCAAACTGAATTCTGTCGATGAGGTCTCAACTTCAAGTATTCCATGTCTCCTTCTTGAAATTGAACCTCTCGCCGCTTCTTGTTAGCATGTTTTGTCATGTGGTGCTGAGCTCTTTCCAGATTATACTTGAGTTGCCGTAAGAGCTCATCTCTGTCCCCTAATGCCTGTGATACCGCTGCCACCTGTGTCTCTCCCGGAATAAATTGAGTCATGCTTGGTGGCTTGCGTCCATATACCGCTTCGAATGGGCTCATTCCTACTGCTGTTTGATAAGAAGTATTGTACCAATATTCTGCCCAATGTAGCCACTGAGCCCAACTTTTAGGTTGCTCTGAGCAGAAGCAACGTAGGTAAGTCTCAACGCACTTGTTTAACGCTTCACTCTGCCCGTCGGTCTCAGGGTGATACGCTGTACTCATTTTTAGTTGGGTTCCCTGGAGCATTGAAAATTTCAAACCAAAACAGACTCATAAATACAGCATCTCTGTCGCTCACAATCGTCTTTGGAATCCCATGTAATTTCACCACATTTTTGACAAACAGCTCAGCTACTGCACTGGCCTTGTAGGGGTGTTTCAACAGCAAAAAATGTGCATATTTTGATAACCTGTCTATTACCACCAATATTACATCATACCGTTTTGATTTTGGGAGTCCCGTAATAAAGTCCATGGCTAAATCCTCCCAAACCACTTTGGGCAGTGCCAACGGTTGGAGTAACCCCGCGGGCTTGGTAGCCTCATACTTTTGTTGCTGACAGATTGAACACTGGGCTACAAATTTTCTGACATCTGCCTTCATTCCCTTCCAATAAAAATTACTTGCTACCCTCTTATATGTTCGTAATGCACCGGCGTGACCCCCAACTGGGGTGTTATGAAACTCGTTTAACAATTTGGTGACCCACTGCGAAGACTTCGGAACCACCAATCTGCCTTTGTGCAACAAACAATCATTGACTAACATATAATGGGTGCTGCCCGTGTCCTCCCTTTGAAGTTTGTCAATAATCTTCCTCAGCTCTTGATCTCCCCAAACCGCTTCCTTAAGTTCATTTATCTCAACCCATTCAGCTTTTGTCAAGACCATCAAATCGCCCCTGTCTTCTCTTCGTGACAACGCATCAGCGGCCCCATTTTCCAACCCTCCCTTATGCTTGATTTCAAACTCATATCCGAGTAGTTTGGCCAACCAATATTGTTGGTCTGGAATGGTAATTCGTTGCTGCAAGAGGCTTCTTAGTGGTTTATGATCTGTTATCACCGTGAACTTCCGCCCCAAAAGATAGTGGCGCCAATGTTGGACAGATAATACCAAAGCCATTAATTCTCGTTCATATGTTGACTTTGTTGAAGCCCTTTCAGGCAGTGCCTTACTGTAGTAGGCGACGGGCCTGCCCTCTTGAACCAGCACTGCCCCTAGCCCCACTCCTGATGCATCACACTCCACCACAAACTCTTGACTAAAATTGGGCATTTTAAGGACGGGGGCCGTGCTAAGAGCCTCTTTGAGATTGACAAACGCATCCTCTGCCATGTCATTCCAGGAGAAATTATTTTTCTTCAGCTGGTCTGTTAATGGTTTAGCAATCTTCCCATAATCTCTAATGAACTTTCTGTAGTAGCCCGTCAACCCCAAGAATCCCCTCAAACCCTTTGTGTTTTTCGGTCTCGGCCACTGACTAACACTTGCTATCTTGTCTGGATCCACCATCACCCCGTGGTCAGTGATAATATGTCCCAAGTAGCCTACTTGACTCAACCCAAAGTGACATTTTTTTTATTCAAAACCAGACTGTTACGCAGCAGGACATCGAGCACCATCCTTACATGCAACAAGTGTTCCTCCCACCCTTCACTGTAGATCAGTATATCATCAAAAAATACAAGAACAAATTTCCTTAGATAAAGTCGGAATACCTCGTTCATTGTGGCTTGGAACGTTGCCGGGGCGTTTTTCAGACCAAAGGGCATTAACACAAATTCGTAATGCCCATCATGCGTTCGAAACGCTGTTTTTGGAATATCATCGGGTTGTACCCGAATTTGGTGATAACCCGACCTGAGATCCAGCTTTGAAAAGTACTTCGCACCATGCAATTCATCGAAGAGCTCCTCAACCACTGGAATAGGATATTTGTCAGATACGGTGATCTCATTCAAGGCCCGGTAATCATTACAAAATCGCCAACTGCCATCTTTCTTTTTCACTAAAATCACGGGGCTGGAGTATGGGCTGCTACTCGGCTGTATGACACCCAATTTGAGCATGTCTCGCACCATACGTTCTATCTCATCTTTTTGGTGGTGGGCGTAGCGATATGGACGCACCGACACCGGTCCACACCCCTCCTTGATGTTTATGATATGATCTTGTAATCGTCGAGGAGGCAATCTTGTTGGCTCTTGAAATACTCCCTCATATTGAGAGAGAAGCATGTCAATTGCCCCACTGGAACCTTCTTGCTCTATTGCCGTTTTGCGCAGCACACTGTCATCCTACTTGACCAGTACCGCCCCACAGAATTCTATCTCTCTCACTTTAGCAATTGATTTGAACGACACCACAGATCTACTGAGTTTCGGGTCCCCTCGTAGAACCACATTCTGCCCTTGCCACGTAAATCTCATTTACATATTGGCCCAATTCAGCATGACGTCGCCCAACGTTCGAAGCCAATCCACGCCCAGGATGAGATCAAGTTCACCCAACTCAAATAAATACCCTTCAATTTGTATCTGACAAAGACCCAAATCGACTTCCACCCCTTTACACAGCCCTTGACAAGCCACACGGCACCCATCCCCCAGACACACGCAAAATTTCACCCCCTCATCCACCTCGATTCCCAAATCAGCAATCAAATTTCTCGAAATGAAGTTGTGGCTCGCACCACTGTCAACCATCGCCACCACCTCTCGTCCTGCTACCTTCGCCTTCATTTTCAGCGTCTGCGGTTGATTAATACCGCTGACCGAATACATTGGCAATTCCAGCGTATTGTATTCAGTGACCGGGGCTTCCAACCATGCTTCAGCCTCTCCCTGCTGTTGGTTAATCCCCTCTTCAGTTGCCCCCTGACCCTCCTCGACTTCTTCCCCATCTTCTTCCGCCAGAATCGTCACCCTTAAACTCTTATTCACACACTGATGTAAGGGGTGATATGGCTCCCCACATTTGAAACATAGCCCCTTCTCCCTCTTGTGTAAATATTCTTGGTGTGACACGATTCTACCATCACGATTCTTCGGCGTCTGGACCCTTGTTGTTCCTCCACTGTTTCCACCAGGATATGATCGCGACCCCCCTCCGTAATTCGTCGGGGCATGCGGCCTGTGCTGATACTCTTCTACTGGACCCAAGGACCCAACGCTCTTGCATTAACACGCGATGGTGGGTTACTAGGATGGCGATCCTTATAAGTGGAATGGGCCTGATTAGCCCAATTCATATTCATGGGCCCTCTCTGTTCAAGACCCTGGCCAAGCCCAGATCTACTTATGCCACGGTCCATCACCTTACCGAACTATTCGACCTCCAACCCCCTTGCTAATAACATCGCGCGATCGACCGTCTGCGGATTATGAACAATCATTCGCCGACGAATCTCCTCTCGCAATCCGCTCATAAAATAACCCAGACATTGGTCTTCTTGAACGTCACCAATCTGGGCAACCAACACCTCAAATTGCTCAATATAGGTGTTGATGGGTTGTTGTCCCTGTTTCAGCGAGGCTATGAGCTCAAATGGATTCGCCTCGTACCCGCCATACCTCTTAATCAATTCCTCCGCAAACCGACCCCAGTTCATGTTAGGGACCCTCGCCTTCATCCATCGGAACCAATGAATGGTGGATCCCTGCATACAGATGTACGCCAGTTTGAGCCTACATCCGGTTGGAGTGTTATGAACATCGAAGTATTGCTCCACTTTCCCCAGCCACCCCATCGGGTCCTCTCCTTCGAAAACAGGTAATTCAATCCTTCTCAACGCCATCCTCATTTCTTCTGTAACTGTTTCGTGACTCCTACCGTTAGTGGCTTCCGCTCTCTCTCCCCGCCCTCCTTCTAGTGCCTCATCGTAATGACCGTGACCCTTCCCTCCTCCCTGTGTTTTAATCAGCTGCTCCATCAGTCCCCTCAGCTCATGGAAGCCGCCGAGCGTTTGATCGAGTTTATCCAGCCTTCCCTGTACCTGCAACATACTCTCCTGCAACCCATTCACTGATCGTTCCATTGTTTCAAACTTTGCATCATTACGTGTGCTGGCCATCTTTTTTTGTGCGTTCCCCGAATCCGGCAGGTCGGACCAATGTTGTGTTCCGAGAATTCAGAGGCTCATGCACATACAATTGCAAGTAATATGACAGTAAGAAAATGGAATATTATATTGAATGAAGATATGGAAACCCAGAGTTATGAGCTCTGTACAATATTTCTCTCCCTAGCCATAGCTAGTACTCACTCAACAGAAAATATAACTGAATGAATCTCTCCTCCCCTCTAACTGCTCTTTTATCCCCCCCATTCACGTGTTTCTTCCCCTTGTTCTTCCTAACATACGTATTAATTATCTTGGGCTTCTCAAAGGCTATTTTAGTTGGGCCTTTGGGTGTTTCTGGGCCTGATGGGCCCAAGTCTTTCCTGATTGACTCTGGGCTCATAACAGTATGTCATATGGTGAAATGCAATGCACTCTTATTTCTTCATTATGTGTTCAGGTACTGAGTTTTGATAGATTTTCATGGGCCAAGGCTTCACCAAAGCGTTATCTTTCATCAACTAGTCATCCTTTAAAAATTCCGGCATGCAAGGGTCACTCTTTGGTATGACAGTATTTCCTACATCTTATTAGTGTTGGGTATGTGCTGGAGCCACTTATTTCTTGCCTATGCCGCCTGATAGTCATCTCATGTCACTTTCTAGGTCCCTTGGGGAAAAAAAGTGCTTCTTATAGGAGGAAAAACTGAACCTGCTAGTGAAAGGGTCACTGGTAAGCTTTATCTGATTGTAACTCGCTCTTGCTCTCTCCATGATAATGTGTCCCCTCACGCACTTGTCTCCTTACCATGCAGTCTGGGCATTTGATATGGACGAAGAATACTGGTCACTTACAGAAGCAAAGGGAGACATTCCGGTAAAGGTCTCCATAATTAATATGTTAAAAGTAACTATTGCCAGATTTTCTCCATGATTAATAGGTTAACATTACTAAGGCCTTTGCATTTGGGACATGGAGCTATACTTTTTTAAGCACGATACGTTTCTGAGTTATATATTAGCATTAGAACTTTGAGCTTCGGTTTTATCTGGCATAAGGATGTGAGTACTCCTGTTACAAATAATTATTCCAGCAAGAAGTTCTGAGTTTTGCATCGTGCGTCATTTTATTTTATTTTTTGAATAAGTTAGCATATGAGCTGTTCACCCTGGTCTAATTTTTCGTCCATAGAGAATCACTCCCTTGTTGGTTTGAAGAAGCATGTGGATCTAATGCTTAGTTATTATGTTTTCCTTCTGTTGACGTTAATGATGAGATACTTGTAAAAAATTAAACCAAGGCACTTATTTTTGTATCTTTTTTCTGCCTTTTCACTTATTTTTGTATCTTTTTTCTGCCTTTTCCCCAATCGTTTCATTGTGTGTTAAGAAATGGTATCTAAATTTTTTGTTATTATTTTTTATTTGAAAGGAAAAAATCAGAGGGAATGTAATTCTATAGTCAAATGGAGCGTTAGTGGGTGAATTTAGAATAATCAGTAATATTTAGAGCTACATGAATTGCAGGTTGCTCGTAGTGGTCATACAGTTGTTAGGGCAAACTCTGTTCTTATTTTGTTCGGAGGTGAAGATTCTAAAAGGAGGAAACTCAATGATATGCATATGTTTGATCTGAAGTCTCTGACCTGGCTCCCTCTTCATTGCACGTAAGCGAAACTGCTGTCGATATTTATAGGCCTTCCTGTACCATTTGCAAGTAAATCTCTCTATATCTGATTATCTTTCTGTTACATGTTTTTCCCTGATCCCTAAATATGGAAAGAAATGGTTCAGATGTTATTGACTGAAGTTTTCTTGTATGCAGTGGACCGCGTCCATCTCCAAGGTCGAACCACGTTGCGGCTCTTTATGATGACAAAATACTGTTAGTTTTTGGTGGAGTGTCAAAGTCTCGTACTCTAAATGACTTATACTCTCTTGACTTCGAGACGGTTTGTGGAAATAATTGATCTAAATTTACTGAATTCTTAGTTGATGATTATATGATTTATATGCAACACTATAACTCGTGAATTGTTTCATATAGATGGTTTGGTCAAGAGTTAAAACTCGGAGTTTTCATCCATCGCCTAGAGCTGGTTGTTGTGGAGCACTTTGCGGAACTAAGTGGTATATTATTGGTGGTGGTAGCAAGAAAAAACGTATGTTCTTCTAGCTCACAACCAATCTTTTGCTATAATAGTAGCTGGCTGTCTTTGGGTTTGCTCTCATTTTTTGATATTCTGAGAATGTATCGTTCTTTTAATTCGCATGAATATTAGCAACTGTTGCCTGTGTCTCGAGTCAAGACTTTCCCATTTTTCAAAGTTCCTTGGTTGACAGTACATGATAAGAATTTTGAAATCCTGTTTAATTCCTCCGCCGAATCCCAATAATTTTCCCTTTCACAGCAGATGCAGAGACCTTGATATTTGATGTTCTTAAGCTCGAATGGTCAGTTGCTGTTGCATCACCTTCATCTTCCATCACTACCAACAAGGTTTGGTTTGATTTTTCTGATTTACTCACGCAAATAACTCTCATTCTTAGAACTAATTGTTGAAAATCTTTTTATGGATATTTGTTTGCCATGTTGCTTGCATTCTTGGCATGTGATTGATGTAACCACTGTAATTAATGCTATAGATATTTTAGCGTTGCCCTTTTCTGAACTCTGAAAAATCATGTTATAGAATGGGACTTTGTGAAACATTGAATGAAACACCAGCTAAGAATGGATCAGCTGGACTCTCGTTGGGTTGTGGCTATTGACCTTCCACAAAATTACAGACCTGGCGTGCATTCCTTGAAATCTTAAATTGCATATTGTGAACCCATTCATTTCTGTGTTTCCAAATATAGACTTAAATGAAGCAATTGCATAACTTTCACTTTTGTATTTGTCTTTTTTTTCCCTATGCTATATTTTTATATTTCATTCTACATTCTGAGAATTGTTACTTCTCCCATGCAGGGGTTTAGCCTAGTTCTTGTACAGCACAGGGAAAGGGATTTTCTTGTTGCTTTTGGTGGTTTCAAGAAGGATGCATCAGACCAGGTTCTAGATGAGCCAAATATGACGTGGTTTTTTGGTTTATGACTTAGGTGCTTGTGGTTCATTTCTGATTCTTGTGTTTTTTTACAGGTTGAGGTACTGCGCATGGAGAAGATTGAATCATCAATTATTAAAAAATCGACATTGAGTAAAGTTGCTGGATTGCTGTCTGAGAATCGTGCCTCATCTGTAGAATTGTCTTCTCAGCCAAACAATGGTTCTCTCAGTAGTCATTTTGATTCTGTCTCAAGACTTCATTTAGCATCTGCTTCCGAACAACATGGGCCTGGTAGAAAATCATTGTCAGAATCTTTACTTGTTGACACAAATGCTGCTCCTGGAAATGTCTCCTTCCGCAAACAATTTAATAATCAGGAGGAGAATGCTGAGATGACAATCATGAATGTCTTAGAAGACAAAAATCAACCACGGGTAAACACAATTGGCTATTTGCAATTTTTCTTGTTAAATTTCTCATTGAAAAAGTTGCTGTTGGCAGTGACGACCTTGCTATTTTTCTTTTTCCCCTCATTCATACTCTTATACCTTTTTGTTGGGAAAAAAATTATTATTACTGCTTTCAGTGTTTCTGTTGGTCTCGTGAAACCTCAACTTGGTAAGGAATCCCAAGACATGAAACTCCTATCCATTTTATGGGGTGTACTTGATATTGTTTCAGTTAACTCCTATCCATTTTTATGGGGTGTACTTGATATTGTTTCAGTTAAGGGAGCAAAGCATAAAGCCAGTCGATTTAGGAGCTGGGATTAGCTCTGGAGGAGATAAGATTGCAGAAGAAACTTGTGCTTCAGAATATGATAACTCGAGCTCTCTTGAAAAGCAAGGAAGTGGAAGCTTGCTTTCAGAAAGTGATGGTCTTGTATTTCCAGAGAGTGATGGTAAATCAAGAATGACAGCTCAATCGAACATCTATCAAGTATACGAAGCAAAATTAGCTGCCCTTTTAAGAAAGAATGGCAATCTGGAAGGACAGTTGACAGCTGCATTAGCTGGTCGTGAGGCAGCAGAAAAGAACTTGTTATCTTCTCTCAAAAGTAGGCAGGAAATGGAGAAACAATTGGCAGACATAATGAAGGAGTTGGAGTTTTTTAAGGAGAAGCTAAACAGTGTTGAGTTGGCGCATGAAGAAGCTAATAGCCTATCTAATATTGTCCACTCTGACAACGTAAGACTGGAACATGATGTAGCTTTCCTTAAAGCCGTTTTGGATGATACACAGAAGGTATAGATAGAGCGTAGCTTTCAATCTAAGTTTTCCTTTTGAGTGAATTATGAAAAGTTATCGAGGTACTGATTATACTGATGTCCTTCTTAGGAGCTTCATTCAACACGAGGCGTCCTTGCAGGAGAACGAGCTAGAGCATTCCAACTACAGGTTCCATTCACTTCTTAATCAACATGATAACATCAAAATATACGTTGGTCCTAAACTGATTGGGTTGATTACTTGATCAATCTTCTGTGCTCTGTCTGAATCAACTAAATCACTCTCGTCTTCTAATCAGACAATAAATTACGAGGAACCCGAGTCCTTGTTTTCCTGTCCTTTAGAACATCATAACGTTCAGTGAATTCATTAGAGAGTAAGAAAACATCCCTTCACTGTATCAGATAGACCGGACAGCTGAGTAACTACTCACAGTCAGGGCTCACTGCATGTTTTTGCGATTTAGAAATGTTGGCCATTTTTCACAATTGGTTGATCTGGAAATGACATTATATAAGATTTTACTCATCCTTGGTTCAACTTGACTACCAGTTCTCCACATTCTTTTGACATATAACTCATTCTTACTTATTGACCAAATTCATCATATCAATTTCCAGGTTGAAGTGTTCCATCTGAAGCAAAGATTGCAGTCCGTGGAGACTCGAGCACCAACTCCTAGAAAACCTTTCCATGTTTAGCTTTCGCAAGAATGCCCGCTTATGTATTACATATTTAGGTCTTCCACTAGCCACACTCTCACAAACTAAAACGGCCGGTGTTTGTATCGTAAATTATATTCTTGCCGAGTGTTTGTATTGTTAGCTACGAGTATGTAATCTTGGTCCTGTCTTGTGGGCACACTTTACTACGGCGTTGATGTTATTTTAAATGTAAAAAAGTTGCAGTTGGTTAGCTTTTAATGTTGTAATAAATAAGGATTGAAATATTGATAGATCTGCAAGATAAGATCCTTCAATATAGGATTTAATATAAAAAAGTTGCTGTTAGTGCCTTTCAATGTTATAATAATCAAGGCTGGTTAGGATTTGCAATATCATTTAATTTTTTTATGTGCGCTAATCAACTATTAAAACCCGTGACAAATTCCAATTTCGATCAATATAATTTCAGTTATACTATCGCTATTGGATAACGCAAATCATACACCAAATATCAGTCTACCTAAAGCTAATTATTGAGATGATTTTTATATTGAGTAGCCATTTAAGAATGTCGAACTCTATACATATTTTTTTTAAAAAAATGGTACCAAAACTGGAGTTTTAGTAAGGTTTGTTGGTGAGACAAACCTGTTAAATGTTAAAGCCTTCCACAACCCCTGTAATTTGGCTTTCACAACCCCGTAATTTTACACAACACCATGCTTACCCAACAAGATTTTGGCAAGTCAATTACGCCAATGGATAAGTCACTATAAAAGATCAGCATCATCTGGATCTACCTCAACATCATCAGCCTCGTTATCTTCGTCTTCTTCAGGGGCATCAGGATCAACCCCCTAAAAGAAAAAAGGTGTAAAGAAATGTTGGTTCAACTGTAATACAAAACCACACGGCTACAGAAACAGGCAAACTATTTCAAACATGACAAAATATTCGTATCCGTGCTTGTGTCCACTAGTATCTATTGGCGGGAATGATTCCATAAGAAACAGGCAAACTATTTCAAACATGACAAAATATTTGTATCCGTGCTTGTGTCCACTAGTATCTATTGGCAGGAATGATTCCATAGAAGGGTAGCCATACAAACCTTCATTTGCTTTTCCAACCGCTCGAGTCCCTTTCTCGCATCATCACTTAAGGGGTTTATCCTGAATGATGATAAGATGCAAACATTATTTCCTCGTTATCAGCAGCAATAAAACATATTTTGTTGAGCCCAATGATCCTGCAGAGAACCACCCCACCACCACACATTGGGCAGGGAAATTTACCTCAGTGCTGCCTGATAATGTGAAAGGGCCTCTTGCAGCATATTTGTAGCTGCAAAAACTTGAGCCAGCTTAGCATGCAAAGAATCATCGGCCCAATCTTTTAAATATCGCTGCAGGAGGGAGACAGCATCTCCATTTCGACCTTCCTGTACATGGAGCTCAGCCAATGCCAATGCAGCTCCAAGGAAACCAGGTTCCAGTCTGAGAGCTGATTCATAAAACTTCTTTGCCTGCAAAATTAAGTAAATAAGCAAAATATTAAGAAAAATTATCATAAGAAAGCTGATTTTAATAGCGCAGAAGGTCTTCATAATTTTCAAGTTCAATTAGAGGAAAAGGGAGTGTTCAGTTATTAAGTTCACTGATAGAACTCCAGTCAAACCGTTAAAATATTCAAAGATTTACTACATGTTTTCTACAAGTTGCTTTATCTGAAAGTTGCTTATGAAAAAAAGGAAAAAGAGACTCCAGGGGAAGTAAAACAAAAGCAAGAATCCAAAACACATGCTTTTTCTCTGCCACTGTTGCTACTAGCATGAACATCCCCAACCAATTTCAGAGCCTTTGCTGATTGGGGCATCGCCTTCATTGCTTCTCGAGCTGCATACAAAGCCTCCTTGATTTTTGACAGAGCCAAATAAGAACGAACTAACCCTGTCATATATTTGAAGATTTTAGGCACAAAATGCATTCTCCCTTGTCTAATGAATTCTCAGAAATAGAATGCATATCAGATTAAAAAGCCAATCCATAGAGTTTTGATAACTTTATGTCTGCCAGATTGTCTCTTAAGACTTACCTTGATAGGATCGAAGATCAGGCCTCAGTTCTTGAGCTCCCCTGTAGGCAATTACTGCTGCTTCTGGTCGATTCATCGACAAGAAAAGATTTCCCTGATATCATGCAAATTATAACCTAAGGAAATCGTACAAACCAATAAAATTGAAGATAGCAAATCAAGTGATTCGTGACAAATTTTTAGATCCTCGAGCTTCTGAGAAACTAGTGGCAAAAAGGGAAAACAGGCATGGCACTAGATGTAACCATACCTTCATTATGTAGCCAGCGACATGCCTTTCATCGATGCGAATGCTCTGTCATTAGTTAATTAGTTAAGACCATAAAAGCGTCTGTATCAGAAGTGAAGAACAAAAGTCAAGACATCTAACCTTCTCCACATAAGATAAAGCTCCTCTCTCGTCTTTCTTTTCCCAAAGAACAGACAAAGCCACAAAAACTTCAGGCCTTGTAGGATCGATGTTCAACAGATCATGAACTAATTTATTTAACTTGGAATAATCAGACTTGAGCTTTAGAAGCATTGCATACTCATCCATGTAAGTAACCAAATATGGATCAATTGACCGAACCTGTAGAGAATTTTCTAAATTTAATGTTGTCGACAACAGCAAAAAATTATAACAGTACAAGTGAACTTCCTACCTTTTCGAAGTCCAAAATGGCTTCATCATTTTTCCCAATGACGGCTTTAACCTTAAAAAGACATTTCAATGACACATGATAGAAGAAAGACATCAGGGCTTGGGTATGTTATATGGTAGCCTTACATGAAAAACTAACGAAGAACTTAAATTCGGCACTTCCAAATCACTTTCTAAACTATTTATGTCTACTTATTGATGGACATCACTTGTATTTGGAAAGTGCATTAATTATTCAATTAACTTAGCATTTATAAATATGCATATCAGTCTATACCTTCCACCTAAATATGACGGGCTGTGTCACAAGGACCTTCAAAAACACTGCTTATTTTTACATCCATATAGGCAAAGGCAACCCGCAACCTGGACAAATAAGTTGCTCAGAGAACCTACTAACCTAGAATCCATCAATATTATGGTACATTGACATAGATATCTGTCCTCAAGCAACATTGCATTTCAAGTCACTAACAATCTAATCACGTAGAAGAAGTTTATTCTATAGTTCATCTAAGGAAGCCTGATGGATCATTTTAAATTGAAACTGATTAAATAAGTGTGAAATTAATTAATAGTGAGATATTACAAGATAAAAATCCCTGCCCGTGTTTGAAATATTAAGATACATTCTAATTCAAAAATTACAGACCTTGGCCATTTCAAGCAAAATGTGAATGTTATTAGGAAATCGCTGCAGAAGTTCTGAGAATAGTTCCAGGCCACCTGTAAACCAGGGGAAAAAACAAATAAGAACTTGATGCATTGTGCAGAATATAATGGTGAATGCCCATGAGTTAGAGAATCAAAATCTGCATGATAAAAACATACATCACAAAATGGGCTATGCTTAGAGAATGAAATTTCTCAGTCACAGAACTTAAAATCATTGCCACTAATAGTTTCCGTCAAAATTGGTAGTGCATTTTTGTGGCAGTACAATGAGAAACGATCGCTTGAAAAATTTCTGCTATAAAATTTCTCTAATCAAGTATTGCGATTATGTTTTGAAAACAAAAGGTGTATCGCACTACATAGAAGAACAAGGATAAGGATTACATGAGCATGTAATGCAACCATGCACAAAATGGAACTATTCGTACAGAAATCAGATCATCAAAGAAAGGCAATGGAAAATTTTGAGTCATGCAGCCTGACCTTTGTAATCATTCGAAGCAACGCAGCATTGAGCTTCAACATAACGCTGCATAGCAAGAAAAGATGGCATGACTGTTACAGAGCCAAAAAAATTCCATCAAGTGGTTTAAATGTCACGAAAAACAAACAGATACACATGATTGCAGTAAATATTTTTTAAAAGAAGTTCAATGTCTTGGAAGTAAAATATCTGGATAGATGCAAGTATGAATTTTTCAGAATATTGTTTTGATGTGCCAAGTTCTTCTTTATCACCTAGCTTGAGATATATTATGAAATGTGAAACTGAATGTTTAATTACGATGATATTAGGGAGCTCAATGCAACAAAATATAACAGAAATAGATAACCCATTTGCAAATTTTAGTTCAGTGAGATAATGATAGAGTGAGTACTGCATCTATGTTGATTCCCATAACTTACCAACAACCAACGACTCGAATCAGAATAATCAAAGGGAGGTCTTCCACTTCTACTTGGAGCCTGGAAGATTGTAGAGTAAGAAAATTTAGAACTAATTGTACAAATTTTAAAATAACTACTGTCTGATGCCAAAGTTAGTAATCGATGGACTTTGAACTGTTGGAACTGATGATCATTAGAAGATCCCTGAAAGAAACAGTACAAGTGTACAACATCATAATGTATATCAGCACCAACGGAAGATCATGCAAAAGAGAATTGAATAAAATATAGAAGATAATGAAGTGTTCAAAGAAGTATTGTTGATATCAACTAATAGTTACTATTTGGCTGTACATAAAAGAAGAGCTTTCTGAAACTTCTTGTCATTACAGCTTTCGCATGGCATGCCAATGAATTTAAAATAATGTTATCTCTATGCTAAAATAAAAACAATCGAGTGATTGATCGTAGCAAGAACTTTAGAAGAAATTAGAGAATTTTATCCTTTATTAGCACAAACAAACCAAATCTGAATGATGAAAATACACATCATGAAGGAAAGCGTAGACAACCATCATTGAACAATGAAAGTAACTGAAGGATTGATCTGAGTTAGAATGGTCAGGACCATTAAATAACAAAGAAAAAATGCACATGCATTATACCAGAAACCTTTTCATGCAACATTGTCAAGCACCATCCTTCCAACTAAAAACGGAAATGAATGTAGACATCAAACCTGAGGAAACATACAAATGATATCCTTGGCAGAGACACCAAATTCAGCCAAAGCTATAATAGCATCAAGTATGTAAGGGCAAATCCTGTCAATATCAAGGATAAAAGGACACACTAATTTGTCACAATTGTCGATTATTTCACAAATAAAGAAAAACAAACAAGCAAACAAAGTAAGTTGGAGTGTTGGATTGCCACTCTGAGGTGAAGGAGTACTCGTAAATTGTACAAAATTATCATTGAACACCAAGATAGGATACCTCAAACACTCCTTAAAACATCCAATTGCAGCTCGAGTATGCCTAGAATTTCGGTAAAGCTTTGCCATCATAAGGTTCATTTCTAGATTCCTCGATTTGCTAGGAATTCCCTCCATCTATTAAAAGAAATGATGGCAAATCAGAGCTTTAAGTGCTATTAATGAACACTGTCTATCTAGACTTCAGTAATATTCAAAATATAGTAAATGCTGAAACCTGATGCCAGTCAAAATACAAAATCAATTTCAGAAAAGAAAAGGAAGTGTTCAGGGACTCTGTGATAACAAGGTTAACACAGTCCACGAGACTTGATTTGCAACAGAAAAGAAACCTATGGAGATGATAAAAGTCAAATATAATTATATACCTCAGCAAGAGCAGCTCTATTCTCATTTAGTGAATTGTGACAAGTAGCAATCTTAAATTTTACCTGTACTCACAATAACAAAGAAAAGACAAAGAGCCTTTTAACATTTCCGAATTGCTAACATCACAAAAATACGTACTCCACGTGATATGTGATACCTCGTTTTCATTTAAAGCCGAAGGATTAAGAGAACCGGGAGAAGAGGACCTATTTGCTGCTGACAATGAGCTCCTGGTTGTCAGGGATGCAGCTGCATTTTGTTTGGGTATTATTTTGTGGTATTGCAATGCTTGCTTGTACATTTGCTGTCCAAGATGTGAGAAACATAGAAAATGAAATACAACACCAAATTTGAAGAAGCATTGGAGCGAAAAAAGAAGGTGCGTATTAAATTCCTTTTCAGTGTCTGATATCGAGGAACTAAAGCCTTCAAATTGAAACCGGAACATATAAATCTGTGCATATTCTTTATCCATTCAATAATACGGCTCTAGTTCCACAGATCCAAACAGGCAACTGAATTAAAAGTTAAAACAAGACAATATACAAATCCATTCCAAGATTTAAGACACAAAAACGAAGCAGAACTGAGATTATACAGCTAAATCACATAAAAGTAGCATATGGACTTGCAAATATAGCCTAATCCCAAGTGCCTAAAATCTTACAATCGCTCTGTGGTACTCTTTTTCCCGAAAGAGTGAATCCCCATATAGCACCTGTCACCAGAGATAAAATATAATCATCAACAACACAAAGGCAGTAAAAGTTCAAAACAAATAAATAATACTAAAAACTGTTAAAAATACAAACCAAGCTCTCCGCTTTAAGATGAGGACTCGTCTCAGGACTTATCGAAGTTGACGAAATAGCAAAACAACCCTAGTTTACCCAAAAAAAAAAAAATTACTCTCCGCGAAGAAAAACTCAAATCCTAAAAAAATATCATAAATAAGCCTAATTAGGAAACAATTGACCAAATATCATTAGTCGGCATGAAATTAGCTTCATTATTACCAGCAATTGAGCGGAAGAGTAGAGGCCATGATCCAGTAAAGTGGATAAATGCTCTTTCGGTACATCCATCGAACAGGTGGAGCGTAGTTCGTGTCTGGAGCTTTGATTAGAGCTGGGTAGCGAGGCGCTCTTGTTTTTTAAATCGCGATTCGAATTAAATTTTCACTTTCAGGGACATATTTTTAGGTTATTTCGATCCAGGCCCCGAATATTTGTAAACACCCCCGCTGGCCTATGGTTGGTGTTTCAAAGGCTTTTTTAATAAAAATAATTCAAGGCTTTTATGTTTTAAATAATGTGAATTTTATCATTATCGTACCAAAAAAATATCGAATTTACCGAATTTTCGGTATACCGAAAATTTCGGTACGATACGATAACAATACCGAATTTTTCGGTACGGTAACGGTATGCAATTTGAAAATTTCGGTATATACCGGAATACCGAAATACCGAAAAAATATACAAAAATTTTAAAATATATAATATTTAAAACAATAAATTTATAAAAAAAATTAAACTGTCAGGTTTTTTTTAGTATAAAACGGTATATACCGATACCGTACCGAAATTTCGGTATACCATACAATTTCGATATAATCGGTATGATTTTTTTATACCGTAATTTTCGGTACGGTATACGATATAGGATTTTCGATACGGTACGGTATACCATCTCTAATCATGGCGTCAAACATCAAAATAAAAAATTAAATTTTTGACCTTGAAACTTTTCATTTTCCAATTTTAGTCATTTTATGAGTCAATTTATAAGGTAACTTGTATTTTTTTCTTAATTTCGGTACTTTGTTTATCCAAAATTGAAATTTACAACCGGAAATTAACTAACTGACATGACCAGTCAAACATGCTGAGTTGGAAAATAAATTTGAGAATTTTGGTTTTTGGTGGAAAGTAGTCTATGTGATTTTTTTAAAAATTACACCTAAAAAAGTAAAATATAAAAAGGAAAAAAACACACAATTACTATAATCAATTTTAGTTTTCAATTATATTAATTTATCATAATAATCTTTTTATCATATCAAATTACAAAGATATCACATATCCTTTTAATCATATTCATCATTAATTTCTTCAACTCAAAATAGTATTTTATTATCTCATCAATTACTTGCGTACAGAGCGACCGTGAGGCACATCAATCATATTTCTTTAAACAAGTATAAATTTCTTTTTTTCCACTTAATTTTTACGCAAAAAAAAATTGATTTTTGTATTGATATTACTGTGTGCATAGGCAAACACATTCTTTTACCAATTTTGTATATGTCAAATCATTAGAATATATAGCCTAAAATTGATTGCTCTAATTTTGATTTTGATTTTTTTTAAGATTTTACTTGATTATTGTCATGATTTTTTGATAATTTGTACGTTTAATTTTTTTTAATCATGAATATTTTGAAATTAAAATAAATGGATGATTTGTGATTCGTTGCAGTTAAGAAAATATAATTACGAATATAAGTGATTTTTTTATTTTTATACATTAAAGTACGTACTTTAATGTGTCTTTTAATAAATTATATATATGTAATATACATACATACATACATATATATATATATATGTAATTCATTTAATTTTTTTGAGGAGTATAAAGATGTGATATATGTGTTATTTGATAACAATTTCACAAAATTCTGCAGGTATACATTCAATCAAAAAAGACTCGTTGTTTCTTATTTTGGAAAATTTACAAAAAAATGCGACTAGTAGTTGGATTTGGAATAAAAAATATACAAATGTTAAATCAATTCTTAAAGAGAAATAATAAATAATTAAACAAATGAATCACGAAAATGCAACATGTGTGTTTATAGAAAAATGATATCTTAATATTTTTCAATTATATACGACATAATGCAAAATGTGCAATAAAGAATGTCATTTTTTTAAAATTATAATTTTGAAATATACTATAATAATCAATTTCCCAAGAAACCAAAGTCTACTAGGAAGATGCACATTTATTTTTTGATTAATAAATGTGGGGACCCGGACGCTAATTAATTCCTTAATCGTCTTTAGGAATAATTCAAACAATTATAATAAACAGGGTCTAATTTTTTTTTTTAAAATACAAAGCGGAAACGTAATGTAATTCAATTCAAATTACATATTAGACATAAACATACAAATCTTGTATTATCTACAAGAATTCAACTAGGTTCAACTATATATCAGTGCTGAATCCTAAGTTGCTTCGAAGCCCGGATCTCCACGCTATCTAGTCCAGCCTCGTTCTCTTCTTGACCCTAATCTTATCCCACCTGTTGCCATGCACACATACAAACAAGACAACAGCCGGATAACTCCGGTGAGAATTACATTCTCAGTATAAATCATGTATACATGCAATCATAAAAACAATATAAAAGCATATAACAGATATGTCTAACATGTATTCAAATCAGAATATAAATTCATATCAATAATAAATCCTATTCTAAACATGTACCATCATCAGGAACATAACTCATCATGTACCATATTCAAGAACATAATCAACATAACTCAATATAAACTGTCAATTAGACTCATGACGTCACATTTAAGACTAGACTCAATCCTAGTCTAGGGATCCCGGTTTCCAGAAGTTAGCATTCTCATATCGACCAACAGTAATAGAAAAGACTCCAGTTCTATCCACGTCGATAGGGTATCGATCACCAGTAATAGAAGAAGCTCTGATTTTATCCACATCGATATAGTATCGATCACCAGTAATAGAAGAAACTCCAATTCTATCCACATCGATATGACATCGATCATCAGTAATAG
Source organism: Primulina tabacum (assembly GCF_025594145.1). Classification (NCBI taxonomy): domain Eukaryota; kingdom Viridiplantae; phylum Streptophyta; class Magnoliopsida; order Lamiales; family Gesneriaceae; genus Primulina; species Primulina tabacum. Next base: position 4,205,244 of record NC_134560.1, on the reverse strand, counting down.
AAGAGTTACATTCTATCCACATCAATACAGTACCGATCACCAGTAATAGAAGAAGCCACATTTCTATCCACATCGATAGCCAATCATCCGGTGACAGACTTTGGCACTATCGCCAATACACTATCTTGTGACATCGTGCAATGTGCCCGTGGCGATCCCACCACTATCAGGCACTTCTGTCCCAAGATACTCGTCTAATACCTGCTATCTATCAATCAAGAGAACAAGTATATCAATCAAATCAATACAATAAGGTAAAGTATGTGATTTAGGGAAACTCGAGCCAAACCTCACTCGAGTTGTGCAATCCCAACTCAACATTAATTTATACATTTATCTTCTCGGTCCGACGAAGACGAAGTATTGAAATCAACTCTGTCCATACCCAATCTGCTAATAACAATCGAATAGATACAATATCAGTACATAACTCAGTTCAAAACCTGTTCTGAGTAATACTAAAATCAAAACATAATCTGATCAACGCTAATCGACATATGATTCCACAATACCATCTCAACCAATACCGAGCTTGATCAATATCAATCAACTGATGTTTCGACGGCATACCAATACAGTCTCGATAACCCCGTCAGTCCCAACATCACATATATAATACCAGAACTCATAATTAATATTGGTAGAAATCATAATCTCAACGATGATATAAATTTGATATCGATTCTCAATCAAATCGACTCCAAAATTTATAACAATTACATAATCAGTCCGTTTCTTAATCTGACTTCGATTCTATGATGTCTAACATGTCAAGAACATCATATATGATTCATATTCAATTTTGATAACATCATAATTTCAAACGACATCAAAACGTAACAAAACTTACGTCCAGTTGTAGCTGTCGTCGCTAGGAACTCGTTACTGTCCTTGGATTCAAAATCAGACGAACGGATTTCTCGTAAATCGAATTCTAAAATCAAGAAGTAAAACTTCCCCTCAATTCTCGATTTATCCTTATTAACGTTTGTATGTATATATATATACATAACTCGTGCATGATAGAAACGTGACATGTTCTTGTTCTGCATGACTCGCGCATATGCGCGCTCAAGGTCCGCGCATATGCGCCGGAAGCCTTATCCAGCTACTGGACTACTCGCGCATATGCGCGCACATAAGTCGCGCATATGCGCGAGACCTACTGTCTCGTGCCTCTCCTTACTCGCGCATATGCGCGCCTTCTGCCGCGCATGTGCGCCAACCTTTCTGCCATGCTCGCGCATATGCGCCGTTCACGTCGCGCATATGCGCCGGGATCTTCTGTCCACTCCGCGCATGGCTCGCGCATCACGTCGCGCATATGCGCCGGAGTCTTCTGTCCACTCCGCGCATGGCTCGCGCATCACGTCGCGCATGTGCGCGAGCACACCTTCTTACACATATATTTCGCGTCTTTTCTCACATTTTCCGGTCTAATACTTTTCGTCTATAATCATATCAATTATCACCAATAGATTATAGTAATTATCGCCAAATCCTTTTAGATTAACCGAATAAATTTCTCGGGCCTTACAATAAGTGTGAATGTTTTCATTTTTTTTTTGTTAATTTTATTTTAAGATCACGCCGACTTTAATTTTTTTAATTTTATTTGTCTAGGTGAATTTTTTTTATATAAAAAAAGCCACATAGGCTATTTTCCCATCAAAAACCAAAATCTCGAAATGTCACTGCAAAAAAACGGTTGGATTAGCGACGGTTTATCCTATAACCGTCGCTAACATTGCGACTGTTAGAATAAACTCGTCGCCATTTTCTGCGACGGATTTTTTGACCGTAGCCTTTGACGACGTTTATATGTCAATCCGTTGAGAGCGATGTGTTATATGGGGTGACGGTTTTTAAAAAACGTCGCTTAAATTAGCGACGGTTAAGTATAACCGTCGTTTAAATTAGCGACGGTTTCTATGTAACCGTCGCTAATTATTTTTCAACAAAACCGTCGCTAATTTGTAACGATTATTAATAAACCGTCGCTGATAGAAGACAACGCGACCTGCGGTTACGGACCACCAAACTGTCGCTAGAACCGTCGTCTAAAGGTTAGGCGACGGTTAAAACCGGCGCTAGTTTTTTTTTTTTTTAGTGATTTGTCTTTTTAACTTTAAATTTTTGTTACTATGGTTTACATCATATAATTTATCATAAAGTTTAAAATCTAATAATAATTAATTTAATTATTAAATATAATAATAGTCTATGAACAATATCGAATTCTTAAAAAAGTAATAATTTTGTTAGGTTTATGAGAATCGCCACAGCTAGCGACATTAATAATAGCGATGTAAGTGAGTTGAGAAGCTTGAGCTGAGCTCTATTCGTTATTGGCTCGATTAAAACTCGACTCCAGTTTGATTTGATCAAATTCAAGTAGCTCAATTCTCACTCGTTTCGAGTTCGAATTTTAATTGGTTCATTAATAACATTTGACTCGACACAAATGGAAAAAGTTAGATTTTCAGATTTTATCTTATGCAAATTAGAGCTTGTAGATCTAAATGATATATAGTTCATGATGATCCATGAATACTTCTCATCATATGGATTTAGAAATTAGATTTGGTTTTAGATTTAGTAAAGTATTTATTTTTTTGTTGAGCTGTTTCATATTAAATTATAAAAATATTAATTTTTATGTTTCATTTTTTTGTAATATAATTTTATTTTATTGAAGAATTTTAATATTTGGGTCAAAATTATTTCTTTATAATATATTATTATTATCACAATAAAAGTATAACTCTTTTTTCTGATATGTGCTTATTTGACTCAAGTATTAATTTTTACATCGAACATATTGATGTAACTGCAAAAATATCATTTTTATAATTTGTATAATAAACAAGTGAAATTATTAATTTTTATTTCAAATATAATATTGATTTTACTTCTAAAGTATTTCACCTAATCTCGAGCATATGTATGAAGGAATATTTTAAAATTTTATTTTTATATTAATTAATTTTAAATAAATCGTCTTCCATTTTATTGACCCTAAGTTATGTTCAATTGACTGTGAATCGACACAAGAAGATTTGGGTGGATTTTGAAGATTTGTTTTAATCAATTTTTGGGTTCTTCTCATTCATTCGCTGTGTACCCAAAAGAAAAGGGGGTTTCGGAATCGGGTGGTTGGTTTCCTCTGCTAATTCTCTTCTACTCTTTCCTGTTAAATTCCTTTAAATCAATATCTTGATTGCCACTGATGTTTGTGTCCTCGTCCTGTTTCATCCCAAGTTAATTTACACCAAATTGATTTTGTTATACTGAGTAGCTTATGCATTTATTTAGTCACGGGAAAGCAGAGCACATGTTCTATTATTTGCCTGAAAAACCCAAATTGTTGCTTTCAGGAATGTACATGCCAAAGTTTAATATGTGGCGGCTTTATGAAGGCTGGAATGAGATTGTGAGAATTCAGAAGTTCCGCCGAATGGTTTCTTACGGTGGGTTTTTTGGCTTCACTGCTCTCATCAGCTATGCCTACACTAACAATACGTGAGTTTATCGCATATGTTGGATCCTTTGTTTGTCTGCTTTTATTTGAATATCTATTTTATGGTTGGGTTTTGATTTCTATTCCGGAAAGTCTTGTTAAAGTTTGATGGGATATCATTGTTTTATCTTTTTCTTTGTTTTTTGGTATAATCAGGACTAGAGCTGGATTCTCAAGAGCAGACCAATTCTATGCATCTTATCCGGCTGGGACTGAGCTTCTCGTAAACACTACTAAGGTCAGTTAGTTAAATTATTCGGATGTGTTATGGATTATAAACCATAAAATTTTCTTGTTTTTTTACCCATTTTTAGTGGCATGTAGTCGGTGATACGTTTCTTGGGATTGGAGATTTCATCGATCTCTGGAGATAAAAATAGAATTTGAGACCGATGATTGTAAATTGTTGGAATGTTTGTATGTATCGAAAACCGGGGAGGCAGGGATGAAAACGAAGGATTCGATTGAATAAATGATCATGGGCATCTATCCTTTGTACATAAGTAAGACCAGTGCATGGTTATGCAGAAACTCAGTCAGGCAACGTGCATGGTGACAAATAAAAATCAGAAAAATAGATAATTGGTAAGACTCGTAAGAAATTTTGTTGTGCGTAAATCTAAGCCCTTTGAGTTTCTTTTGATTTGTTTAACTGGGTTTTATTTAGTTTGTGATGTGGTGTTGATATTTTGGCAGAAGATATTGAATTAATGTATGAATTATACTGAACCTGCTTGATCAATTTTGATTTTCTTCAACCTGATGCCAGTACTTTTCTCCTAAAGCATAATTGTGCGCTCTTTCCTTATTTTCATCTAAAATTTCCGGTGCTCTTTGCTTCACTAAAATTTTAAATGGGCTTTTGCTCTATATTATAGTCCTGCAATTCCAAATTTCTTTTTTCAAGCTGATGTTCTCTTGAAATTTTGATTCGCTGACAGCTATACAAAGTTGTGCTCGGGAATTGCTTTGAAATAGAGGAGTGGAGACCGATCGAATGGTGCATTTTGGCTAAGCATTTTGAACGTCAAGGAAAATCTCCATATGCGTATCATGCTGTAAGCTGGTTACGTGTTATAGTCAGTCTGTTTCATATTGTTTTCACAGCCTTTGCTCTTAATTATTTTGTGACAATTCTAGCAGATTTCAATTAATGAAGTATGAAAAGTGATGAGTAGTTTGCATTTGTTTTATTTTCGTATGACATAATTTCTTCCGAAGGATCTGTATGGTGTCGCTTTCAACCTGACATTAGCATTAGTTGAGAGGGAATATGATTAAAAAAAACCATGAATATTATGAATCTAGGCATGCTTGTATGCTGTACAACAATGTATTCGGATTACCAAACAATCATAGCGTATGCGAAGTTAAAATTGTGATTGTTGTATGTCATGTGAAGAAATGCAGCAATATAGAATATCTATTGAGATTTGGATAAAACCAAGTGTTGTCGGGGGAGATTTTGTTTTTTTCTCCTAATTTAACGAGTTTTTTTCCTAAGCAATGGGTTTGGTGTCTGTTACATTCCACATCTTACGATTAATTGATTTAATTACAATTGAATTATGAGGTCAGGGTGTTGGAGATTTACTTGAATTACTGCATTTTTTTTATACCTCTTTAAGTTGTTCGATATGTCGCCAACACTGTCGTTTTTTGTGGTTTTGTAGCAATACATGGCGCACCTTGCATCGCAAGGGCAGCTCGATGGAAGTGGCTAGGTGAGTGACGCTAATTATTTATAGATACGAGCTCGAAATCTCACGCTTGAAGAATTACTACTCTATTAACGACAGTTTCGGATGAAAGAAAGTACTAAAAATAGTCGCCTTTATAGGATTGGAACGCAATACCATTGTGTAACAATTTCTCTTATCTAGTGTGGAATACAATACCGCATTGTAATTTGCATTGAGCCTCAAGGCTTGTAGTTAATTCTAATGTACCCAACAATGGTAATAATTGTTAGAATTTTAGTTATAGTTTTGCTACATGAAATTTCGAAAAAATATATTATGTTAGATTGTAATATAATAAATAATAGAATGTAAAATTTACCATTAAATTACAACCAAAACCATAATTTATTTTCAAACTCAACATATTCCACCGTCGGCTATGCAATTTCGGGTGGTCAATTTCAAATTTGGGCAAAACAAAGGTAAAAAGTGGGGAAAAAATACAAGTTAATGTACTAATACCGCAAATTGACTCATAACATAACTAAAATCAGAAAAATATGCAAGCTACAAGACCAACATCATCGTGTTTGAAGTAATAATGTGTGTGTATCTAAATATCATCAAATATATTATTTTAGTCAACCCTGGTTATCTGATACATGTTTATGAATTCGTAGCAGTGATTACTAATATACTTCTAAGCTTATTATATATAGGATCTCAGCAGCTTATGTTAGCCATGTTTATTCTAAAGATTATCATCCAGGAAACACATAAAACAGCCGCTTTTACATACGTTGATTGATAGGAAGTGTCGCTCGTAATTGTGCACTATGTGTTCTAAACAAAAAGATGGAGCGTCGCGGCTTTCTTGAATATTTTGATGTGGGGTTGTCTATTTACCTTCGACATCACAGGGAAATGCTGCTTGAGAGGCTATCAGCGGCTAGATGTCTCTCTTGTTTATGATTTAGTACTTCTGCGGTATATAGAGAAAAAGGGCGGTTTCGGACAGTTTTTACCCAAGAGAGAAGCAAATGCTCGATTAGATGGCAGGTTCATTAGCGGTTATAGTTGGAGAGGTAGGAGGGGCATTAGCTGCTTTAGCCACTGTCTTTTGCTTTTGTGGATTTGCATGAAACAATACGGAAAAATTTCGAACAAGAACTCGGAAACCTGATCCTTCGGCCAATCTGCTGTGGGTAACGTTTTCAAATAATAAAAAAAAATTGTCTTCGAGTTTCTTGAAACAGATCTTTTTCTGTCACCCGATGTTGCATTAAGTTTCATATGCTCAGTTATCAAGATTTTGCCCTCAAGTTTCTTGGAACACTTCTTTCTGTCATCTGATAGTGCATTAAATTCCATGATCATTTGTCAAGATTTTGCCTTCAATTTTCTTGAAACATGTCTTTTTCTGTAACCTGGTATCTGCATTAAATTGCATGAGCAGTTGTCAAGATTCAGACTTCGAGTTCCTTTTCTGTCACATAATGTTCAACTGATGATAAACTCTGTCGCCAAGATTTTGAATTTCAAGTTTCTTGAGACACTTTTTTTGTCACCGGTTTTTCCTCGAAATTTCAGGCTGAATAATCAAGATGTTGCGTTTCTCTCGGTAATATTCCAATAAATTTCATGCTCAATTCTCAAGATTTTTCCTTAAGGTTCTCGAAAGACTGTCTGAATCCTAGATTCCATGTTCGATTGTGCATAGTGGAGATGAAAGGATGAGGAAGCAGTCCATTTTCAGCTCCATCAATAACTGAAATTTCAATGAAACCAATCTAATAGGATTTGGTGCATTTGGTTTAGCTTTCAAAGGACTTCTCAGCGATGGAACAGTTGTGGCCATCAAAAGACGTATCAGTCAACCTCGGCAGGAGTTCGTTGAAGAGCTATCGACAAATGTTCTTCGTCTTTGAATCTGAAATGAGGACATGATCGAACGAACACTAAAATAATAGCAGTCCTTTTTTGTTAGCCAAATTGCTAATAACAAAAATATAGAAGTTGGGAAAGAAAACAATCTCGATACAGACGTAGGGGCATTTTTAGGAGCCATCTTTATCTAATTATACTCAATATAGCAATCTATAAATAAAAAGTTTTCGAACCACTGTCGATGAGTAAGTTCTTTGGGCAGGCTTTGTTGAGGTCTCGGTAGTCGACAATCAAAAACAATATACAAAAATGAGCATACTATTGAAAGTATGAATATCGTATATAAAATAACAATAATAAATCAAATGAGTCCTGTACGAAGTACATTTTACTTAAAACAGATTTATCTCCTTTGACGGTGATTCGAGGATCTCGACGGACAACTGTTTCTCATGGTACAACGGAAAAACTTTGCAGCAACTTAGCACGAACTAACTACACCAGATAACCGAAAACATATATTTACTTTATCACCGAAATTTAACGGAGCCCAAATAGAAAGCTAACAATATGAAATATATATATATATATATGTGTGTGTGTGTGTGTGTGGGCGCGCGCGCGCACGCGCGCCCATGAGTACTATTGGGTTCAAATCTCACTGATTATGCGAGTGAAATATATATATATATATATATATATATATATATATATGTGTGTGTGTGTGCGCGCGCGCACATGACTACTATTGGGTTCAAATCTCACTGATTATGCGAGTGAAATATATATATATATATATATATATATATATATAGTCATTTTATATTTGATTTTTTAAATATAAGATTTTCAATTATACTGTTTTAAACAGGGATCGTCGAACACATAATAATCGAATTTGGATATAATAATCCGCAAACTTAAAACAGGAGTCAAGATTAAACAATATTAAATATCATATTGATTGCATTTTCCAACCATACATTAGCTTGAGATTTATATAAATTAACAATCACAAAATTTTAAGATGGTTCGTGAATATATTCGGATCTCAAACTCGAAAAATCAACTACACTCGTACTCAAATTTTTTTCTTTCTTGTAATTACTGAACATCATACATGAAATCAAACTCTGCTCAATTGTCACGATTACGTATTTTAATATAAATCAAACTAATTATAAAAAAATTTATTTAAATTCTAATAATTTTTAAAAAATAAAAATTAACGCCTACATCGAAACATTAATATAAAAATTATTAATATAAGAATTATGCGCTCGTAGTTTTAATCTGATTTTTCAGTGTCAGTACAACCCTCAGAGCGCATAGGTACAACCTTGCTTACGTGGAGGCAAGGTGATCATAGCGGGTCGACACCAATGCATTTCTTTATTAATATTTCAAAAAATGGGGTGATGGGTCAAAGACATGAAGTCAAAGTCCAGGTCTTTTGGTCATCGCTCTCATATTCTCGTTATCTTTTTTCCCTGAATTAAGGATAGCCTTAAATATATATTTTTAGAAGGAAAAATATTGCATTTTTTTTTGGAGATCGTGCAAAAATTACAATCTGACCAAAACCAGTTTTCTGGTTTATTTTATCATATCCATGTGGGCATTGTCCTCATGATAGGATGAATGGCCAAGATTTGCCAATGCATATATAGGATCCATTTTTTTTTTGAAATTGTATATGTGGCAAGATCTTACCCGTTGAAATTGAAATGTGGGTAGTGCCACATAAGTAGGATCTCATTAACCAAAAATCATGTACACAAAGTTGTTATCTTTAAAGATGCATTTATTTTAAACTCCAAAATATTTATCTAATATTAAGCTTTTATATATATAATTTTGATCATTCAATGTGCGTGATACCATTGCTTACATTTTAAAAATTAAATATTTAAAATGAGTTTATAATGAGCTTACAATAGACTTCTATAACAATTTGGGTTAATCATTTTTCGTAAAAGCGAGAACGAATACTAAGTAGTTGTTATAGGGGACATATTGTGCTGTCACGCAGTCGTGGACCCGGGCTCAGGGCGTGACACTGTAGTCCACTTATATGTATATCAATAAAATGACACTAAAATATTGAATATATATAATTTTGAAGATGAAATTGATGTCTCGGTGGGAAATTAAAATTCATATATGGTCTGAAGATGAAATTGATGTCTTGGTGGGAAATGTTTAGTGGAAGAGTCAAGGGTCCTAGATCTTTTACATATGTCATACAAAAAGCATAGCAAATCATTATAATTATATATATATATATATATATATATATATATTAAACAGTTCCAAATCATTAATGTGAGGTAAATTTTATTATTAATATATGATCTTATGTAGTTCCCAATGCCATTAAGCACGTGAAAAGCGTCGTCAGAAAATGATATATAAAGTTAAAAGCTCCATATTTAGAACTGCTTATTACCTTGTTTTTGTAATTATCTAGATAAAGTGGAAAAAATTCGTTGTGTGAATTGTCATGGAAAATATAATTGACAAATTCATAATTTTTATCTAATGGTCTTTTTAGGGAAAATTTTATTTTTGGTTATGTTAACTTGCTTTTTTGCGATTTTGATCCTTATATTATCAAATTTCATTGTTAGTCTTATATCTTTTGATTTTTGGTAAGTTTAGTCATATTTCATAGGAAGTGCTCGTGTTAGTATCACATCAATTTCATGTTGGTGTCGCATGGAAAAAATGATTAAAATTGTAAAAAAACTAAAGATAGTGAACTATGAGTGAAAATTGACAATACAAATAACCAGATTGCAAAAAAAAAAAATATATATATATATATATTATACCGAAAATGTAATTCCCCTTTTTTAAACTACATGTTAATTTAATTTTGGCCTGGTTTTATATGTCAGGCCCCGAGCCCAGGCCCGCGCATGCGTGACTGCATAATGGGCTTCTATAGCAACTACTTCGTATTCGTCCTCGCTTTACGAAAATGATTAACACAAGTTGCTATAGAAGTTCATTGTAGCTCATTATAAACTCATTTTAAATCTTTAATTTTTAAGACGTGGGACAAGAGTATCACAATCAATCTTTCTTCAAAACGCGACGCCCTCGTCGCGGCCTGACCACTTGATCCACCAGCGCCGAGAATCTAGAGGTGGCACCTACAGATTATAGAGGTGGCTCCCGTCATGTAGCACTTTTTCCCACATGTTCAAGAGGTAGCTCTCATGCATGTAACACTTTGCCCCGCATAACACTTATTTTCCGGTGTTCCATGCCGGTGACCGACTCTGATACCATTCTGTCACGCCCCGAGCTCGGGCCCGCGCCTACGTGACTGCACAACGGGCCCCTATAGTAACTACTTCGTATTCGTCGTCGCTTTACGAAAATGATTAACTCAAGTTGCTATAGAAGTCCATTGTAGTCCATTATAAACTCATTTTAAATCTTTAATTTTTAAGATGTGAGACAACGGTATTACGGTATAACTATTGGAATATCACTGGCTTAAACGTAACAACATAAATTACGATTTTAATTGGATTATGCTTTGCATGTGTTTTTTTTAAGCTTTTGATATCCCCTTTTGACTAGACAGGGCTTAATGAATCCCTACTTTTCAATACTTGGTTGCCAAGGTTTCTTGAAACATGTATGCATATTTAAATTCAATATCGAACTATTTAACTTCTTAGTTTTGCTCAATTTGTATAGCCATCTGCACAAGCTAGTCGAAATTGTTAGACCAGCTAATATCATTCGGAATCTGATATCAGATGATCGAAAGATGTGAAAATATAGTTTGAATGATACAAAATTGATAGATATGTTCGATATACGACGAACCATGATTAATTATGCGATTTTGGTGTAGATTTTGATTATTAGTTGAATAAATTAAAAAACATCTTATCAATCACACCAAACAAACATAATTTTCTCGTTTTTATATGACATGTAATATATTTCATAAATAATTTAACGACTTACTCAAATAATAATGTCATGTCACTAATTCTCAACAATTAGATTTTAAAACTCAAATTATTAGAATGGGTGACAATTAAGAATATTCAATATTAATAATAATAAAATTGTATTAAATTTTAATATAATTAATATTTGAAAATATAATTTACGACAATTCCCTAACTGCTCCCTTTGAAAATTAAATATGAACAAAGACATGATCGTTGGAACACTTTATTTGATTAATTTTGCATTAAACCCGGATTAAACACGTGCATACCATGAAATCCATGATGGAAGATTTCAAATGCTCGAGTCTCTCGTGAAAATGCGATTAAATAGAGATATATAGGGATACTAGTAAAAGCATGCCAATGACGTAAGTTTCTTTAGATAAATAAATATTAGTAGGTTTTTAAGAAATGTTTTATGCATAGAATTTTGTGAAAGTTTAAATTGGTTTTAGTTTTAAAAATGAAAAACAACTTTTTTTTCCCTACTAACTTCTCTCGTTTAGGAGTGTTTGGTTTGGGTGATAAATTGAGTTTATTTTTTTTAATCTACCTTATCCTTCGTTTGATACGCGTGATTATTTAACCAAGTCAATACCTCCTATGAATGATTAGGTTATATTAGGTGGGTTAAAATAATACATACTCACCCCTAGGATTATTTATCCAACTCTTAATCCTTCCTATTTTTCCAATTTTACCCTTCTCCTATATCCAAACTCACAACCACTTCCCGCCACGACCGTCGCCATCGACCACCGACCGCCGCCGTCGCCGCTGCCGCCGGCCGACAACCGCCGCCGAATGCCGACCGATCGCCGCCGGCAGCCGCCAAGAACCAGCCGACGCCGGACCACCGACCGTCGCCGCCAACCTATACTTAAAAATCATACCAAACATAACACCATATATTACATTCCTACAACATTCATTTTCTTTATCATTTACTTACTAATCATTAGTTTATTTTATCCTCAAAACCAAACGCAGCCTTAGAGTATTAGTCCATTAAATCATCAAAAATGTTTTTTGATTTCGGGTTGTTTTTTGTTCATTTGCTGACATGATGTCGTTCGTATATCTCAACATTTCTCATGTCAAATTCAGAATTTTCGTATTACATCCACTACAAGAAAAATGGTTTTTCGCAGCACATCATCAACAGCGTGCACTAAAAGCACGCTGCGAATAGTACTTTTAACGGCGTGCATTTAAAGCACGCTGCGGAAAGTAATATCCGCAGCATGTATTTATGTGTGCTGTAAATATTATATACTTTCCGCAGCGTGCTTTTTATGCGCGCCGTTAATAACATATACATTAACGGCGCGCATTAAAAGCACGCTGCGGAAAGTAATATTATATACTATCCGCAGCGTGCAATAATGTGCGCTGTTAATACCCTATGTATTCACAGCGTGCATTAAAAGCACGCTGCGGAAAGTAATATTATATACTATCCGCAACATGCAATAATGTGCGCTGTTAATACACCATGCATTCACGGCGTGCATTAAAAGCACGCTGCGGAAAAAGGTTGCAAATGTTAAGGACATTTAACTGTCCCAACATTTAAGGACAATATACGATAAACCGTTAAATCGGCGACCATTTAATAAAAAACCGTCGCGTTCAGTAAATCAGCGACGGTTTGACGGAGAACCGTCGCTAATAGTCGCAAATTGTCTATAAATATCCGATTTCCGTTCCACTTTCTTCCACACAACTTCACTAACACTTAAATTTTTTCCTCCTTATACGATTTTAATTTCGATTTAGATAATTTTTTTGTTTCAATTTTTTGTTAATTTTTAAAGTGTTAGTTAAAATCATCAGTCAATTTATCGTAGTTGTATTGTAGTTTTTTTAAAATTTATTAAATTATAAAAGTAATTTTTTTTTATTTTTAAGCAAACTTTAGCGACGGTTTTTAAACTGTCGCGACATGTCGCGACGGGTTTGTAACCGTCGCTAAATTTAAACACTGTCGTTAATTTAGCGACGGATTAAACACCGACGGATGTATTCGGTTTAAACCGACGCCAATTAGCGACGATTTTGTCAAAAACCGTCGCTAATATTTTGATGTTTTTTCCCTATTAACGGCGTACATTGCACGCTGCGGATAGTAGTATTAACTGCGTACATATGCACGCCGTTGATAATAGTATTAATAGCGTGCACATGTACGCTGCGGATAATCTTGAACTTTCAACAGCTTGGAACTTCGCAGCGTGCAATGTGCGCCGCAGGAAAGCGAATTTGCGCGCTGCGAAAAGCTATTTTTGTTGTAGTGATCAATGTTCCAATGAAATAAGACTAAAAACCCAAAAAAGTTATTATATAAAATCTAAACTTTGAATATTTAGTAGACCAAAATCCAAATTGAGACAAATCAGTGAACCAAATATTATTTCCCTTTTTAAAAATGTTAGATTATTAGTATGATATCTATACACTATGTTTTACGAGAATTAGAATTAAGACTAATATGATGATCGATATCAATAATATTTAAAATACATTTTAAATTCTAATTAAGCACAAATCTCAAAATCATTTTATATTTAATAAGATAATTTATAATCCTCAATCCAATAGTCTCTGTCTTATATGTTTCTTTCTTGAATAAAAAAGTAAACTCGAGATAGATATAAAATATTATTTCAAAAAAGCCTTTCAAAGAATGACATTTTGGAATGTCCTTTTTTCCCTACTTCCATCAAACACTGCTAATTGCTGCCTTTAAAAGCTCCCTCCATGCACACGCTCTTTCACCAATCGAACTTCAAAAGAATCATCCCTTTTTCACAATCCTCAACATTTCGAAACTTTTCCCATTCATCCAATTTTCTCCCCTCAAAATAATAGCAGCTCACTAATTAAGAACAACATTCTGTGAAGAAGAAAGAAAACCGTAGATTTCATTTTTTCAAGAATCACAATCATGGCACATCCTAATAAACCCTCCCAAGAAACGATACCCTTCCCTCTCTTTGAACCCATTCTCACCAACACAGGCTTCACATTGCTCCAACGCAACACAGCCGCTGTGTCTCAGACGAGCGAGCGTCGGGGACGGAAGAAGCCTGCGGAACCGGGGAGGTACCTCGGCGTCAGGCGGCGTCCATGGGGCCGATTCGCGGCGGAGATAAGGGACCCCACCACCAAGGAAAGACACTGGTTAGGGACCTTTGATACCGCACAAGAAGCAGCATTGGCTTATGATAGGGCAGCCCTTTCGATGAAAGGCACTCAAGCAAGAACAAATTTCATATACTCTGATCAAACAAATAATTTCCCCTCACTAAATGTGAACCCTTTTGATCATAACTTTCAGAACTTTTTTGAGCGATCATCATCACAGAACAGGAGATCTGAAGCCAATGCAAACCATCCCTCCACCTGTACTCAGCCTGGTGTAAGCATGATCATGAATCATACTATCCAATCAGAAGCCGACGCCAGTCATTCCCGTGAATCTTCTTCATCACGTAATGATGATAATCACAGCACCGTCTTTAACCTCTCCACAACGGACTCAAATTCTGGATATCTAGATTGCATTGTTCCCAACAAGTACTTGAATCCTTCCAGCTCTTCCGAGGCACAGAAAATATTGAGCAGCCCAAACTTGAGTCTCTCATCCGACCCGTGTGACGAAAGCTATAGCAATGCACTTCTTTCTGATGAATCCAGAATCGGAGATGTCGAAACAAGGGGATATTGGAATATCGAAAAACCTGAAATTTTTTCGAACTGTGATAATCACATGATGGGCTATGGATTCTTGGACAGTGATCAAATACAGTCATGGGAGGGGTTGGGTTCCAACTGTGAGCTTTCAGCCATGATAAATAACCCTTTAACGAGTATAGGAGCTGGTCACATGAATGTTCTTCCAGTTACTGATTGTGAAAACAATATTCCAATGATATATGAGCATTCCAACCAGCAGTGCTACAACTGGTACTGATTCCACGCCAAGTAGTTGCTCATCTTTGTTTCCTTCTTTTGTGGATTTAGGTTACCCACTCTTTTGAGCACGTGATGATTTGAAGCTGTCGATCGAGGGTTTATTAATGAACGAGATTTTACTCATACAATTCCTTGAAGTTAAAATAATTTTCTCGTCTTATATGTTTTATTTTATCTATATTTAAGTAAGGGTTTCAAGCGTGCCACAATATTATCTTATGTGACACATCCTACCCTTACAGCCAGTTGTTTTCTTGAGTATGCTATATCAACATATAGCATTAAGATCATGATCGTTTCATTTATAAGTCGACGGGATCAATATATCATGCACATACAAAATTTAATTAAATGCATAAACACTTATTAAATTGAGGAACTTGTAATTTTTTACTATCAAAAAACCATGGAATGTGGAGCTTCATAGTATAAATATACTTTTATATCGATATAAATAATATTAGGATGAGGCCTTCCTTAAAGGTTCCTATAACAAGTCATGAAGCCTTGTAGAATGCAATATATTGCAGTACAGTAATACGTACTAATTGTATCATTAACAAAAATCCAATGGTTAACTTAAGAAATCAATGGACAATAATTGGCAAATTCAAGATTTTCTATACAGTTTCATGTATTGGTCATAAATTTATAGTCAGAAGTGTTCGAGCAATTCAGACAACATAACTACATATCTCGCATAAACAGGCATTATAAACTTGCCTAGTCATTCTCCAAGTTTATCGCTTCGTTTCCACTACAAAGCCCCAGACCGAAAAAGAGAACCTGAACAAATTCATGCCGATTCAATTTGGGATGGTCTTTTAACAAGAGATCAATGGATAAGAGAATTGTGGAAATGGTTAAATTAAAGTGGAAGTGGTGAGGAATGTATCTTTTTCGTTCTGAAAAAGATAATATGAATAGACACAACAAGATTAAAAAATTGAGCAGTGCTGTGAATGCCTAAAAGGATGTTTGTTTTATTTGTTATTGAAGAGACTAGGTGAAAAGGATAAACAAGGTCTTGCAAGATCTTTTGGGGGGTGTGATGGCTTTATTTTGTGATGGAAATGGCAGTTTGGTGATCATATTATGAACACGGATGGATGTTGAGGCGGATTTGCATCAATGACTCACATTTGCTTGGTGATGGAGAGGATCTGATGAGCCGACCCTTCTGTTTATCTTGAAGTGCGAATCTCGCCTCCCTGACTTGTGCTAACTCTTGAAGAGACAGAACTCATTCCAGATTGAGGAACATGCTCGCTTTTTGAGAACATTGAACCAACTGAGGCACTTGAACTGTTCATAGATGACATCTGTGCTGAGAAGGCATCTTTACTGAAACCAGGAAGTAATTCGGGTCTCAGGTCTGATGACGAGGATGATGGAGCCAGAGTAGCATTTGTTGATCCCACAGGGTAAGGAGCAACAGGCATATCAGTTAGAGAGGAAGCAGACGGACTGTAACTCAACGTTCTCATTGAGTGATCGAATTTGCACGAGGGGCCAAATTTGCAAACTCCATTTTGTGCATAATGTAGACATGGTGGTGCTCCCTGAAAATGATGAGAGTGATACGAAAGATAAGGCACAAGTCTCAGTGATGACCATACAACAGAATGCAATCACGAGTCCAACATCATCACCAAAGTCACAACACTTGTGAAATTGGGTCAACAACAGGAAAATACAGAAGTTTGAAGGTTTATATACAAGATCGGGGAAGGGAGTGATGCAAAAACGAAGATGAATGCAAATCTGCAGAAATTCTGTAAGACTGATAGGCATATGAATTCCTCAAAGATCGTTAGTTTTCCAAGACGTATAGACATGTTAGTTACACAGACCTAGCTCCATCAACTGTGAAATTACTGACGTTTATGGAAGCACGCCACCTGTTTTTAGAGAACCTAAAGAAGATCGATGGACAGAGGTACCCTATAACTCCAAGCTATGAAAGTTATGGGAATATGCTTACTCGAGCTCTGATGTTTGATACAAAAATATCTAGAAGAAAAATCCGAACCCTCTAATTACTGGCACAAACTCATATATCAGCCAATCAAACTGTCATTCACAAATTTCACTCACCGAATTACTTGTTGCGCTGACAGTTAATAGCAGTAAAAATATTTTCACCATGACAGTTGTCATCGCTGCAATTCAGTGACACTCACTTTTCTCCCCACGTGTAACAGTTACAGTTTTGTAAGCCAATAACCTTCCAATCAAGCAATAATCCATTCCAGAAAGCCAGTAGAGGTCACAATCAACCGATATATGCAGTCTTGGAATCATTAGCAGCGTAACCAATAGAATAACCAAAGAAAAGGAAGAAGTGTTTCATTCCACAAAGCTTCGGTTCCATATCAAGTTACTTAAGTATTGATCTGTCAAGTTCTAAGGAATTGAGGGAATCTGAATAAAGATCCAAACCATTGTGTAGTAGTAATGTCAATCATCTAAAAAAAACATAAAGAATCGCGATGATTATATATTTATCCGCCAATTTAGAACGGATCAATGCACTCATAGCATGTTATATTTCATGTTATATTTCATTTAGAGCAAACACTAGGTCAAAATGAACATGCACATTCAAGGCTGTATGCCATATAAAATTATGAACACCTTCTATATATAATTATCGATTAATTAGATTAACAATTACATATTCAAAATAGAGCTACATGCTTACCGGGCGTAGTGGTAGACCCATTGAACTTAGCATAAAACTTGTTTTTTGTTCACTCCACTCGGGTGGGTGATGATATTTACAAGTAGATCCAAATTTACAATCCCCTGTCCTCAAATAGTACTGGCATTCCGGTTGACCAGGTCTTTCTGGAAATGCATGTTCCCTTTGACTGCTACTTGAGGGACCAGCTGGCGAAGTGGCAGGAAAGTATGGTCCGGTGTATGAGGTTGCCTGAGGAGATAACTGAGTTATCCCATAAACTGTGCCACTGCCAGAGGGTTGGGTACTTGAGAAGCCTGCAGGGCTAATCGATGCCTGTACAATGCAATTCTACTAGTTAGCATGAAACAAAAGCATTTAAAAGTTAGAACGGTCGTAGTCAGCATGGAACAAAATCATTTAAAACAGTCACAAAGATAGGCAAACATGGGCTCAAGAAGGAAAAAAGAAGAGGCAAAACACTTCATCTACACTTACTGGGTAAGGTGTCCAACCAGGAAGAGGAACAACTCCTGGAGGAAGGAGCAAGGGACCATAATTTCCAGGAACATAAGAACCTGGAAGTATGGGTGGCCTGGCTACCGGCCAGTTGCCGGAAATTACCCCATACTGTTGAGAAGATTGAACAGGATGCTGCAACGTAGTATAAACTGCAGGTGTGGCCACAGCTGCTGGAGCAGCCAATGCCCCTGGACTAGGAGTTTGCTCTGGAACTTGGGTACCAACTGGTTGAGGATGATGAAATTTACAGGTAATGCCAAACTTGCAATGCCCTGTTTTAACATAATATGAACATTCCTTTTCTCCCTGCATCAAAAACTCAACGAGACACCTGGATAGTTAGTGAAACATTATCTAAAATGAAATCATAAAAGATGGAACAAAAATATGAAAAAGACTATATATTTCAAGGTTCCCTACCGGTCGCAAGGGATATCCGTAAAAATTCAGTGTCACTGGACCTGAAGGACCAACTCCATGCTTTGGATGGTGATACTTGCAGGACGCACCAAATTTGCACATTCCCGTCCGCATGTAGTACTATAAATTTGGTGCAAATAATGTTCGTATAAACTTTCATTATGAGCAGAATAAGCAGAATATTTACAATAAAATTTCTAAGGAATAGATCAACTTTTTTTCTTTGTTTTTAACAACTAAAAATAAAATAACTAAAATAGAAAAAACTTTGGATGGAAACTTTTCCAATGTAACTGTAAATAATTACATTAGGAATCTGAGATATATATAAAAAAAGGAGTATGGCAAGTAACGCAGGCATAAAACAATAAAAGAAATCGGAAATCCTCATGATCGTCAATAAAAAATGGCCAACATCCTTTTCAATTGACTAATAATTGCCGATTGCCACACCATATAAGACAAGAAAAGACTTTCGAGTATCTTAGTCATAACAAGTTTCGTCGACAAATACTAGTTTTATCCAGCGTGTTAAGGTGATAATAAACCCATGCCGATAACAAAATGATGGAACGTAAGAGAAAATGTAACAGGTATTTTTGTTACTTCTGGCAAAAACTACGACAACAAAATCAATTTAGAGGACAGGAAAAAGTTAAATATTTTAAAATAAAAATAAGTAAAGAACAAGAGTAACTTATGGACTTGCAAATAGGATCAAACGAAACAAGAGGACGATAATGGATAGCAAGAAAACAAAGAACCATGGAACAATAAAGGAAAACTTTCAACAAAGAACAGACACAGGAGAATGATCTAAGGACTGATATGTTTCCAACATAAAAAATATGATGCCATGCCAATGCCCATCATCCATAATATAGACAGTAAAGAGACAAAAAAATTTAAATAAGATTATTTAGCAAATATAACTATTTGAGTCTCAAGAATTCAACCAACATTAATCCCGAGGGCCTAGGATATAATAAATATAAAAAAGGTTGACACAATGGATACGACCATGTGATATACCATAATACCACCTGATCTAACCAAAAAAAGGCCAATTCACGACCAACCAGTACAAACTTACCTTTCAAAACCAACAAGAAGAGAAATTTATATTTAGGTTGCACAATCGAAGAAACTGAAATCCCCAAGACATCAAGGAACCATTAAAAACATTAGGTACAAGATGTAGAACAGAGCACTTAGATATATGCCCTATATCATTTCGCAATTTACACATTGCACCAAATTTAAGAGTATATATCTGAATATATTTCAGCTTAGTTGCATAAACATGGTTATCTGAAAGCTGAAACCAAAGGCAAAAATCTAGACCTGACAGACAGGTTGCCCAAGGCGTTCCGGATATTCACTTCCGCCAGCCCTCATAGTTCCCATTGCCTATAATTAGTAAAAAAAAACCAACATTCTATCACTTCATTTCCTCGGTCGAATCTTATAATAAGTCAAAACCATCACAACCTCACTTAAACAAGAAAGACTCCAAGTATACCAAAATTAATGAAAATTCCATACAAGATTTCACTACTCTACTCATTGAATGTGCGATTACTGAGAACATTATGATTTAAATATTTTTCTCTATCTTATCTACTCTGTTTCATCAAAACAATTTAAAACACCTCTAAAACAAGAAAGGGCTGGTTGTGTACATTCACTGTTATGAATATTTCACAGCACATCATCCATCAGACTCAATGCATGATTGAATCAATTTTATCATTCCAAGATGAGATATTTTTCCAAACTATTTCATGACTACAACTATAATCAGAGCAACACAAAAAAGACGAAATTTTTAGCCAGATTATCATCAAATCGGCACAAAAAATCAATAAATTCCAATCTTAGACACAATGATCACACAAATCGTGCATTTAAAAAAAAATAAAACTGAATCCTACAGCTAAAAAACTGGGAATATTACCACGCCACGATCACGGGGATGATTGAACCGACACCTATTGCCGTATCCACAGAATCCAGTCCTCAAGAAATAAATACAATCGGGATCATCAGGCCTCTCAGGGTACGACTCGGGCCCCCCACCAAGCCCCAATTGCCACATAGGTTCTGCATTAAAATATCAACCACAACTCGTCAACATTACCAAAAAAAAAACACGCTCAATTTAGTAAAATGGGACTTAAATTCAGGTGAAATTCAAATGAAATGCAAATGTAACACACCTTCAAGCCCAGTTTCTCCTCCTGGCGCCACCCATTCCCCAACCGACTCCTCCGGTACCCCTTCCATTGCCTGGATTCCACTGTACCTCTCCATACACAAACACACACTCCCTCCAAAATATACAAAAAAAAAAGTATAAATACACAACTACAACACAAAAATTTCGTAGTAAAAGGAAGGTATTCACCGAGATAATGCAAGAACTTGGGTATATACAAGAATTTATAGATACAAATCACACAGAGATGTGTGTGATTGTGTGAGAGAGAAGCGGTTTGATCGAATGGAATTCGGTAGTTTTAGAGAGAGAAGGGGTTTTCGAGTGATATTTTGGAACTCGTTTGCCTTTTATATAATTTCACACACTGCGTGTGTTTGTGATTTTGTGCACTTTTTTGTGTCCCTTTTTTTATTAATTTAAAAAATAAATAAAATAAAACATTTTCCGTTTTCTTTAAAAAAATTATTTTTATTTTTATTTTAAAAATATATATACTTTATTTTTATTTTTATTTTGTCAGCTTTATGACGCGCCAAATATGCGTACCTAACAGTAATCTCACGCATGCAGGGTGGTACTTAATGAGCGATGCGAAAAGACAGATTTGTCCTTCCCTGCACGACCAATTGTCACATTGCAATTACATCATAGTCCGAATATTAAAAAATTACTAATTTCTTATTTTTTTTTAAAAAAAAATCGAGAATATTTAATTAATGTGTTAAAAAATTAAGCATATTTACCACATTTGTAAGGGTTTTGATACCTGATTTTTAATAGCAAAAGGTTTTAAAAATAAATCAGTTTATGCATGTGGTTTTTCGTTTTTCTTTAAATTTTATAGTATATATTGATTAATTTTTCATTAGGTCTCTTGTGAGACGGTCTCACGAATTTTTATCTGTAAGACGTGTCAACTCTACCGATATTCACAATAAAATGTAATACTCTTAGCATAAAAAGTAATATTTTTTATGGATGACTCGAATAAGATATCCATCTCACAAAATACGACGGTTCACACAAGTTTTTTCCTTAGTTTTTTCCCGTACATGAAATTTGGCATGATCGAGATTTGTATAAATTAATTTTCTGTAGCGGTAAATATATGATTTTTAGAGCTTGAATTTGTATTATATTGAGTTTCTAAATAGATGTGATATAATATTAAAAAGAAACATTACATATGGTTTCATAAAACTTGGTGATGAAAATTAATTCCCACGACACAGTGTATAGCCCCTGTTTTTAGTTTACTTATCCCAAGTATTTTTTTATTCTTGTGGAATACGTTCACAGAGTTATTTCACGCTCAGTTCGAAAAATCACTTTGAAACCAGAGAAGGTGAAAGAGATCGACGAAATAAGAAACATCGGACGACACCCACTCTTCGCCGTGAGATTTTCTGTCCGATACATTTACCCACGACGAAAAGAGATTTAGGGACTGCTCAAAGAGATTATTCAAGGTTAACTTCGACGAATGTCATAGGAGGATGACATATCTTATTTCGGAGTCATCCGATGACACCAAAACACATCGAGTTTCTATTCAATGCAATATCGTTATAATGAGTTTGTACGTCAGACCTTCAATTATGTATTAAATTAATAGAATCAAAATGATCTTATGATTACCAGGATTTTCTTCATTTCACATAATGTTGTCACAGTCCTTGCTTGACCAAGTTTGCTGCATGCTTAAAATATATAATTGAGCTTCAAGGACCGTGTTGCAATGAGAAGGGGGTCGAAGTCAATAGGAATATTTTATGTAAATCGTTTTAATTTATATATACATTGAATCATATGCTTTTGTGGTTGATCTGGTAATTTTGCTTTCCAACAAGTTTTCCCTCTCGTGTTTACTTTATATCTAATTATAATTTTAGTCTTCTATATTATCAAATTTTAATATATTTTTATTTTTCCCCATATTTGGTATTTTCTTGATGTGGAGCTGATTTGATTCTTGTATGATTTTGATCTGTGACAACTGAGAATTCAAGTATTTTCATATCAACATTCTTGATAAAAACAACTCAAATCATCAAAAAGCAAAAAAAATTACACGACTAAGATACAGTTTTAATAACATAGAAGATCAAAATCGCATATATAATTTTTTTTTAAAAGATTAAATTAATTTAGAGCCTAAGTTCATAAATTTTCATTTGATTATGGTGTATGGGATTAAGTAATTTTAATTATTTTACCTGAATAATATATGTTAAGTTGATTAGCAAAAGTACTATCAAAATTTCACAACACAAATCCATGTTATATATTGGTATCCCTTGCACGTTTTATCATATTTTATTTTTCAACGATGACGATCTTTCAATTAACTTTTATAGTGAAGAATAAACTATGAAACATATATTTTAATTATCATGAATGTCACACATCTTATTTTTTAATGACGAAAAAAATATTATTCATGTGTACTATATAAACTTCTATATTAACATAAAAGTCTACCAATTATGTTAATCAGGGAAAAGTACAATGGACAAATATTTATATATAAACCATATCGAATGTTGATTTTTTTTTTTTCATGAAAGTATCCATTTCACCAGAGGGTGTTTTTGTAATTTAATAATATGTGACGCAAGAGATTTTAAAAGTCACGTAATTATCAAATAAAAAAGTGTCACGTATCAACCAAAGTCTAATATTTTAATATCTATCACTTGGACAAAGACCACACATGTTGTTCACACGTGCATCGACGTATTAACCATAAACAAGTGGTGGATAATTCAAGATATTTCGCACTAATAATTATATAAAAATTAATAATAATAATAATATATAAAATTATATGAATTTAATTTCAATTACACATCTTAATATATATATATATATATATATATATTATAAAGTGGATGTGATTTCTATTTTCATCCAAATACGATCTAATTTTTTTTTATATCAATATTTTCATTCATGAGGAAAGTGCTCCCCAATTACCATGAAGTTTAGGATTTGTGTGTGGTTTCTTCATGTAAATGTTGGGAAGGTGACCAGACGCGCCTGAAAAGAGAGTGGGGAAATGTATTTAATAGAGTGAGCGAAGTCGAGTACGGAGGTTTTTTCAGTTGAATTCTCGTGTGGTGGGAAATCCCACGAAAGACTATGTCATTGTCGTCACACAGGCGTTAGACCATATAGTATAAAAATATTCCATAAATATAATGGTACAACTTTAAAAAATATTTATGTGGAAAAAAATTAATATTCAAATTCAATTTTTATTTACATAAAATTTTGAAAACAAAATGATGTGATAATAAATAAAAATTATATATAATATATGGCAAAAACCTTGTGTGAGACGGTCTCACGGGTCGTATTTTATGAGACAAATATCTCATTTGGGTCATCTATGAAAAATTATTACTTTTTTATGCTAAGAATGTTATTTTTTATTGTAAATATCGGTAGGGTTGACATGTCTCACATATAAAGATTCGTGAGACCGTCTCACAAGAGACCTACTCATAATATATATGGTTGTTGTTAAAAAAACGAATGCTAACTACAGTAGCGTAGAAATGGATTCGTAAAAATAAAGCATTAACCGAAACAAGTGTATTTTTTACAGTATGACTATCGTGTAAAAGAAATCAAAACCAAACAGAGGCCTGTAGGTTGTACAGTTTCCTTAAAACAGATTCGTCTCCTCCGGTATGTGCTTCGAGATTCTAGCGGACGCCTGTTTCACATGATACAATGGGCAGACTAGCAGTGACGCAGTGCAAATCACTATGCTAGCGAACAAAACCAGTACTTGAACTTTAGCAGTGGACGAAGAAAGAACAGAGCAGCAGCAAGGCAGAGCAGAACAACAGAATGCAGGAGAAAGTGGATTTCGGTGTGTATTTCTGGCCTTTGGCATATCCCCTATTTATACATGCCGATACTAGCCATATGAAAGGCCAAATGTTGCCATAAAGATGGCATACAAAACACCAAAGGTTGGGCAGATGAAGCACCAACAGCCAAGCCATGCGAAAGGTCTCAAGGACATGTGAGCAATTTTTGCCTTGAACGATCCGACATTCGACGTACCAAGATCGCGCTCGTACGCTTGCATACAAGTCAAGCCTTTTTCAGTTCAAATCGGGCCCATGATTTGCACCCCCTGCGTCGGCGTGCGCGATAGAGAGCCTCTTGACCTGCATTTCGAGCTAAAGAATCAGGAACACTTGTGGCTCAAATCATAGATGACTCCAGAACAAGAGCCCAAACAATTGTAGATGCTGCTATGCAGGTATAGGAATGCATTCCAGTCAAAATACTTTATCTCCTTGCAAGCATCGATCTAGTTTTTTTTCTTGGCCTAAAAAACAAAAGCAAGACACGAGTGATAGTTTCTTTACATCAGCACACTGTGGTCTGGTATCGTGACTTACATCAACAAAGCAGAAGGTCGTTAACAGTGCTTCTATGTGATCTGATTCATTTTCTCATCTTTAGGAAATACCATTACTCAAAAATACAGAAGACACTGTCAAGAAAATTGAGAGCGCTGTAGGTTATGCAAACAACCACATCCCAAAAGACGACTCCTGTATGCCAGTGGTATGATCTTAAACCTTAAAAACCATTTGATCTCCATTTTTCAGGATACTTTGAAATTTTAATCAGAATTTTTCCAACCGCCTAATTCTGAGTTGGCTAATGCATCCATCATCCAGGCTCAAATTCCTTCAGAACTAACCACAAAATGTGTAGCAGCTTTGCCAATGATTCAGGTGAACTATTGGATGAATCCACCCATATCCCCATACCAGAAAGTGCCCTGATTTTTTTTTCTTTTTCTGTGAGAGGCGTTTATCGTCATGGAATAAAATGCTGACCTTCGACGTATAACTGCAGAATTGCACCATCAGACATTGCACAGATACTAGATTATGCTATCACGATCTTACGCCCCCACAGTTTGCATAACCTTCCTATTGATACTGAAATAAAGAGGTGCATGGGTATCGTCAGGAACCAAAAAATGGGACTAATACCTACAGTGTCATTAGTGGAATTGGACTTCTGTTGATTCTTGAATATTTATAAATACACAAGTTTTTGTGCTGATTTTCTTCACTCTTAAGCAAGTAATTTATCATTGTAACTTTATCAATAAGTTTCGAGTGATTAAATTTTAGATCTGAAAGTGTTGCGAGTTTTGGCTTGATGGAGTCGCTCATCGAGAACTAATTGCTTTCAAACACATCATTTTGATGATTCTCTTATTCACTCCCCCATCATATTTATATTTCGGATATAATTTTCTTCTGAATTTCAAATACTATATTCATGACGAGAAAATATTACTCATGCCTATTAAAACTACAGTATTAAAATGACCATTGGTTCTTAAAATGATCTCTCTTTTTTTCCTCAT
This sequence comes from Primulina tabacum, assembly GCF_025594145.1. NCBI lineage: Eukaryota > Viridiplantae > Streptophyta > Magnoliopsida > Lamiales > Gesneriaceae > Primulina > Primulina tabacum. The sequence continues at coordinate 4,178,941 of NC_134560.1, read as the reverse complement.
ATAATTTGTATAAAAATAATTTTTCAGATTTTCTCTAGTAGTTTTTTTATTCCAGAAGAGGTAGGGTGAGCAAGATTTCGGTTAAACCGAATTAATCGACCGAACCGAGTAATTCAAAAATTCGATATGGTTACTGGTTTTAAAAATTTTGAAATCGGTTAACCGAATTAACCGATATAAAATATACTATTATTTAATAAACTTTTATTATTTATCAATTTTTATATATATTTAAATTTTTAATTTTAAAATCAACCCTAATTCTAATATAATTCTAAACACCTTGACTTTCTCGTTCTCACTTATCTATTCTCCATTCTTGACTTCATCCGCCACCCACCCATATCTCGTCATTGGTCGAGACGCTGTCCGTCCATGTTATGTTATTTTATAAAATACATGTATTAATTGTGTTCAAACAAAACTTATACATTTGTAATGTATGTGATTTTATGTTTTTATGTATTTATATAGATTATAGTATTCAAAAAAAATTATATATAAAATTAAAGTTAAAGCACAAATTTTTTTAAAGCTAATCGGTTAATTCGGTCGATTTTAATTCGATTCGGTTTTCATCGATTATGAAAATTAATTCGGTCAGTTCGGTTATGGAGAAATATTTCGGTTCGATTCGGTTATGGCTAATTCAATTTGCTTTTCTGTTATGGCTAAATCGGTTCGGTCGGTAACCGAACCGACCAAATGCTCACCCCTAAGAAGAGGGCATCGGCCTTGCCCAGTGATGCGTACCATGACTAGGCAGAATGTATTATATAATTATATCAAACATCGTATAGTTTAAGGTTGACTCTTCCATGGCTGCATTTTTTACATGTCAATCAAGTTACCTATAGTGTATAGTGACAAGACATCGTAGAACCAAAGCAATATAATACCAGAAGTAAAACATTAAAGAAAGATTCGAATCATTCAATCATCTCTCCTCTTCTTTTTCTCTTTTTTCTTTTTTCCTTTTTCACTAAATTTTGTGCCGCTGATAAATGGAAATCAGACCATTAAGTTCAAGAAAACCCCAGTTTCGAATTACAAGGCTCGGTTTTCATCTGATTTAACTTAAAACCCGGCAACGAAAGACGAGGCATCCAATTGTATATATATACGAACAATGCCATCAATGAAATTGTTGTTGCTGACTTTGTTTAACTGCCACCCACAAGAAACCGAAAAATATCACCAAGGGAAATGATACCTTCTACACGTTTACTTCCAGCTTCCACAATAACAAGACGTCTAACGCCTGAACATGAAGAATTAACAATAAAACAAGAAGCTAAGTGATTCGGGTGATCTATAAATGCATAACAAATTAAAGAGATGTTTCATGAAAATCTTTAATAGGAGACAACAAGCAACCTGGCATGGATAATCTCTCCATCACCTTATGGAGTGGATCAGACCGCAAACACATGTGACACCTTTGACTGGTGTACCCGTACGTCGAAAATGGATCATCTCTGTACTGCAATGCCTATAATTCGAGAGCAGGAAGGCGATAATAATACCAAAGATCACTGAATTATGCTAGTAAAATATAGGGTGGTGATAAGCTTTATTTGTCGAATTTCAAACTCAAAAAACTCATTCAATACTATCCAGATCTAAAAGACAATTCATGTGAAACAAAAGCAAGGAGATTTGGCTTCCGGTATTTGGCATCATCTGCAAGCAAGCAATTACGAATTGCACGGCATCCAGAGGAAAAGCTAGCAGCATATTGAAAAAGTAACACATGGCAGCTTGCTACAGTATGCATTTGCTTGAGATAAGAAGTTCGACAAAGGGAACTTGGATGCATAAAAAACCACTCAATGCATTAACTTAATGTTATCAATTGCAATTAATTTAATGTAGGCGTCTATGATCATCACCCTAGTCCCTACCAAGACAAAAATTTAAATTATGCAGCCAGTTAGCTTCTTTTAATGAAGATCTAATTCAAGTCCTATACATGGTAGTTGAACATAAGGATTATAGCACGTCTTGCCCTTGGTAAAGCAGAAAAAACGCCAACGTAATAGATGTGCACACCTGATGAATAGTTGTTTCTTCAAGATTAATATGGGTGTAAATTTTGTCCTTTGCCAAGGTAGTTATATCACTGGAGGAAAACAAGAAACAAATGGATATAAAATCCCCAAATGTCTTTAAAAATAAAATAAGCATGGCTAACAGTTTGCGTTACTAACCTTCTAGAATATACATCCAGTAACGAGTCATTGTCATCCACAATTGGTATCGAACTAACTTGGGCTGCGTAAGACAGGGATAGGGTGGAGTCACACAGATATAACAACATGAATCTTCTACTTATACATCACATAATAATAGATCAAAAGGGAGAGTTTTTGGCATACACCGTGCCTCACGAAATCGCATACATACATGAAAGAACTCTCAAGAAGTTATAACTTTCCCGGGAAAATCTTTAAGGAGAACCCACATATTCAGCGAAAGAACCCTCTATAGCCAAGAGATATCATGTTTAGAGTTATAAAATTAAACTAATCTTCTAGAACACCAGATTGGAGAATCCAAAGTTGAATGCTTGCTGTCATAAATTTCATCATAAATTTTGACTTTGCCGCAAGAACATAACAAAAATTCTCCCACTAAGGTTGTGAAAGGAACACATTATGGCTATAAATTTATCATACTGTTAAACACAAGGGTTAAAGGACACCAACCATTACAAGAAGAGGCACATGCAAGTAAAACGTAAACGGTATCATAAATTATATTCTTTAGATTTAGATGTTAAAGCAGTAAGCACGATAAAGAAAATATTTGTTTAAACTAATTTCATATGTGATAAGAAGATGAAATTTTTACAGAAAGAAGCCAGATAGTTACCTTGAATTAATAAATTCAGTGCCGCACTAAGTGAAGCACTTGGTCTCAAGATAGCCAATGGCCGGCCATTTGGCTCTCCAATCTTGGGAACCCATGTGCCCACAGGGATGGCACAAATTGGCATTTGGAGAACTGGTAATGAACTTAGGGAATGTTTAAAAAAACGACAAATACCTGGAAAATACCCCATGTTAGTTATGACAGGAATGCTATCATTTCCTGAACAGTAATATTCAAATACACGAATGTACGAAGGCCTGATTCAATATCCTCACATTTTAGTATTCCAGAAAGAGAAGCAAGATGTAAAAGATGTGGGTGTGATGCATTCTCCAAAGGAGAATGAATAATGGGAATTGTGGCAACACCATTCTGCAAAATCTTTAAAGCAACTTCATTCAAACTGTCATCTGGTCCAGCCTGAAAATCCTCATCAAATTAGCATAAAAGAATGGAGTACATGCTAATTACAGGACAAAGTAACAAATGAATGAAATGCCAACGCCGGTTGAAAGATTTACATAATCAGATAATCATGGAAGTATCAGAACGACCACAAGCAGAATGCATGGACATGCTTTTCAGAATGAACAGATCAACTACCACAGGGATGAAAAAGGCAAAACTATCATTTTATACATGTCCCAAAGCACGATCTACTTTCTGAATATAACAAAGCCATCCAGACTTACTAGTATGAGTCGTCTTGAAACTGCATCTCCTTGCCCATTAATTTGACCATTCAGATACGACTTTGCATCTTTCCAAGCAGAAATAGTGTGCGTCTCAAGCTCTTCTTCAGTCAGATTGGAACAGTGGCTACCAAGCTGCCAATCACAATGAACACATGTCAAGGATTTGGAGCAGATAATCAGCATATATTATTCATGTGAGCCTACCAATACAGAAACTTAATAAAGCCAACTGAAAACGAGTCTCTTTATGCTTCAAGCAACTTAGAAAACAAGACAAGGGTAGTGCACATGGAGTTGTTCTACTGCATCTTAAGAGGTCCACAAAAGCATTTCAATGGAACAAATTAACATCTCACATTTTTAAATGCAAATTGAGTAAAGATTTGTACGAGAAATAAGTTGGTCCATCTCTCTGAAATGGAAAAGGACTGGGGTACGGAGTAGAATCAGGAAAAGTAGGGAATACGGAGGTGAGTGATAATTTATATTCGTTACAAAGACATAGAAAAGACAAATCTTATACCTCTCTCATAATGAGAATAAAATCCAAGGCACTGAGGACTCCAACGAATTTTCCCTTTGAGAAGTCCCATAAGGGCGCCATGGAGATTCCCTGGAAAGAATTTGGTTGCTCAAAAGATTTTTGTTCGCATCACAATGAAAGTAATAAAAGAAAGCATAATAAATAATCAAAAACTAATATCACATGGGAAAATTAAATGAAGTACTCTGATTCTATAAGCATAAAGATATGCATGTGGAGCAATTGCAGACCCTTAATAAGAAAACACAAACAGTCCCCAATCTTGTCATATTTCAAGTTGACTACTTCAGTAACTTGAACAAATTACAAGCAGATATCCTTTCATCCGCTACAACATCACGCTCTCTTATGTTCTTAAAAAAATGATGGCAAAAAAACTGATGCTGCTAGATAGTGGTGACCAAAATTACTTCACAGCTAAAACACACTTTGTAACAACTTCGACCTAGCAATTATTATTGTCAAAAGTACCTGCTCATGCAGAATGTGAAATGCTTGCTTTACAGGCAGTTCAACATCCAATGCAATAACCTGCAAACTTATCGAAATAAATCAATATGACAATTTAAACGAAAACGAAATAAATGTAAAATAATTGCAGTAGGACAGACAAGGGCCATCCACACCTTTCCAGATTCAGGAAGTAACTCATAAGCCAGGTGTGTCGACATGAACACAGCTATACGATGCCGAGAAATCTCTAAATCAGTATCTGATATGCTTGGAAAGGGCTCAGGTGAAGTACCATCTGACAGTCGAACCTGTTGATAGACATTAATTATGATGAGGCAGCTCCTGTAACTTTCAGTATCATGAGCCACCAATCAAACTATGCTACATATTTGGAGGAGGGTGTGCTGGTTTTACTTTGATGCTATGCTATAATATTGGAGATGGATGTGGTTGATTTCGCTAAGATGCCACACTGTAATATGTAAAATAGGGAGTGTTCAAACATTTATTATTCACCAAAACCACTTGGTAAAACCTGCAGTAGTGACGATCAAAATATATCCCAGCTTTGAAATATGGAAACTAATAAAGGAAGCCGTTATTCTTAAGATTTTTCCATGCATGACCAGCATACAAACCGTGGAAAGGTAAGAACAATAGAAAAAACAGGAAGGTATGCTCTTTTTCAATTGAAGATGGGTATGGATGAATTTCTTGGTCCAAGATATCCAAACAATATTACAAAACCATAGCTGCAAAAAATAGCATCTGGAAACAAGCAGTAACGAAAGGAAAGATGTGAGCAATAACTGCATACCACACGCTGAAAGGTCTCATTATCTACATCCATACTGGAACTGGGACCAGAGGGAGGTATTTGAGGGCTTATCATTGCAGGAAGGAAATCAGATTCCCTAGCTAAGAGGACTGTATTCACGGTTCCAATGTTGCTACTGACAAAAGGTCGTTGCTCATCATGTCTCCATTCCCCATCAACCACGAATTTGTACTGGAAATAAGCAACAGTATTTAATTTAATGCACAAGCAAACAAATATGGAATCCGTTGAAAATTGCAAATAATTAAAAAGCAAGAGGTGCAATCCCAATTTCAAGGTACAACTAGCTAAATAAATTCCTCAAAGAAGTACACATTTTTTCTTGGCTTACCAACCGAAAAAACTCACAGGCAATTACATAAATTAGCAAGCACTACAACAATTTCGATCCACAAAGCCGAAGTACAGCACCAACCTGGTGATAACCGGGTGGTAAGCTACATATTGTCTGAAACACAGTTGGGCAACCCTCTACCGGGGCCATAGGCCATTGCGTCCACCTTTAGCAAAAATTACCATAAGTTACAGAAAATAACCAAGCTCAGAAAACCACAAATGATGAGAATAAAATTGAATAACAAGTATTCAACAATTTTAAATGCTCATCAAATCTCACCCAGTAAACGAGCCGCTGATATACACAATTCTCCCACCATAAGGCCACACGAAACGCGTGGGTATCAACACCATTCCACTTTCAGGCGCAAAATCCATATTAATAGGATACATTAACTCCTAATTACTTCTAGAATTTCCCAAAAGAACAGCATCGGAATTTCAACAGCGTCAATAACACTTGATTGCGAATTCCAAGAGCACCATTGAGCCAAATCCCTCAAAATTCAACGACAATGCAGAATTTCACCTTCAGAACCACAATATGACGCAAAGCACCACTTTTCCTTAATCTACAAATCCCAGACTGTACGAACACAGACCTAAAAATGAAATCAAGAACGACAAATCTAAGAACACCAGAGGAGGAAACAGCTAGGGAACGCAAGTGCGAAGAATTAAAATGAGAACTTTATACATAAATCGAGAAGCATTTGATAATTGATTAGAAGATGAACCAGTGGGAATTCTTTTGACAGAATCAATTTTACCCCGAACCCTAAAATTCCCGATTATTTTTAAGAAATTTTCTGTGTAATAAAAATTATGATATGGGTCCCGCACCACATCAATTATAAAGATTCCCCGATGTGTTGCCAAGTCAGCATTCTCTTCCTTCAGATTATACGCAGACGCCCCCTTATATTATAATGATTTCATTAGTACCCTGTACTACCGTTAATTCTTCCTTTCCCCCTGATATTACCGTGAATTCTCATTTTACCCTTTATCATCATGAATTCTTATTTTCTTTCCACTTGTAACAATCCAAATACAGGGATGTCAATGGGTCCAGGTCCCGTAATGGACTCGTGCATATGGGGTGGGTTTGGGCATACTAAATGGGTCATGAGACGAGTCTCGGGTCTAATTTTTCAGACCCGTCCGGGTATGGGATGGGTCATGAGTCCTATAATAATCGTCCCATATATGTGGATATAAATACTATAGGGTTTTAGTTTTATTGGTTTTCATTTTTTTATTAGCACACCTCAACCATAACGATCTTAGCTATTCATATGTCAACTGTCGCATTTGAATCCGCTTTTAGCAATAGTGGAAGAATAGTTGGTCCTCATCTTAGTAGGCTTAATCCAACGACTTTGGAGGAATTGATGTGCTCGCGAAGATGGTTGTGGGGTGATGTGAAAGGTAAATAAATCACAGTTTTATTTTTTTATTGTACTTTTATTTGAATTTTGTTACTGTACTTTCTCTCTTTAAATTACATTTTTTTATAGTTTTAAATTACAATTTTATTTTTTCAATGTACTTTTTCTCTTTAATCTTGTATTTAATTTTTCAAGTAGTTTACCAATTTATCCCATCATTCTTGACGAAGAGGAAGATGATCCCGAAGAATGTGTCTGAAATATTGTCTACTCGTTGATTTTATATTGATCTGTTTAATTTATGTTATGACTTATTTTTGGAGATGTCAAATTTTTTTGGAGAGCTTGTAACGCTTTTTTTATGTAATTCTTTATATCGTGAAAATATTTTGTTTATTATTATTAAGTGTGGTCGAAGACATGAATTAATTTTCTATTGTGTTGTATTTAGAGACTTGTTTGTTTCATAATTCGGTCATGTAAGAAGAAATATTACTGTTTTTATTTTTTAAAAAAATTAGTACCCAGCCCCGTTTCTATTCGAGATGTCAAAGGTGGGATGGGTAATAGGTAAAATTTTTCTTCATGAGACGGGTCTTAGATTTAGTCATAACCGTCTCATTGACATCTCTATCCAAATGCCAAATGTATCACGATTAATTAAGAAACTATTTAGAAATTTTCACCATTACTCCTATTCTGAAAGTCTCATACTTTTATATATTTATATTAAATATAACCTTTATTTTTTAAAGAGTATCGTGTCCATCGTTTCACGCATACCATGCATTTTACTTCTTTTTTTTTTCATTTGGAGTTGATCAGTATCCTACAATATTCATTCCTTTTGCCGTCTGTCTCTATATTCATAAAATGAATGTTATCTGAAAAACAATATTTGATCTTTAGACCGATGGAATGGTGTTGTCTCACCTTGCTTTGCATCCCTTTCAATTCTTTTGGTGGTTTAAGTTAATTATTTCCATTTGAAGCTATTTTTGATCAAATGAATCTCCTTCATCATGTTCGACATATAATTTAACAGTTTTTTGGCTGAGAGGACCTTTATCTAAAATCAGTGTTCCTCCACTGCAGTGATTTGCAACCATGCCATTTTTGTTCAGTTCGACTAATTTGTAAGTGGGATGACCAAATATTACAGTATTTTCTCTTTTTGGCTGTGCTTGTTTTGAATTGAACGGAACAAAAGTGACTCGCCCTAAAGCAAAGATTATAGTCCTAGTATGGATAATCTAAAGTTAAACTGTGATTTTTCGGATCAGATATTTATTTATTCACATATCATTTCTCAGTTGATAAAAATCCACACACACACATATATATATTTGAAGTACTAAGAAAAGATTACTATGCAGAGAATTCTGTCTGTATTATAATGTGAATGTCATTTTAAATATGCAAATCTACTTAAAAGATTGTTTGATCAATCTTTGCAAGAATTCTGAGACTTTCTACATTGCTTCACTTTGTGATTTTGCAGCAATATTGGATATAAGTTAGTCTATGTTCCATTGAGAGTAATAAAACATTCGAGGCTATCATAGAAAAATCTGATCATTACCGAATCGATTTGGAGGGAATAGAGTCATAGGAAAAACATAATTAAAAAAGATGACATAATTATATGGTATATTCCTAATGTGGGGTTCCAAATTTCCCCCAGAAAAAGGCACACAAATGGCCTATTTTAAGGTGGGTTAGGATCAATTGATTTGTGTTTGATGTATGAACTTGAGATGACTTTGATAGAGGAAGATTAACAAAATATTACAACAACTGAGACAAAAGCTTAATATAATGGTGTCCACAATTTCCGATTGACAAACAAAGAAGGATATGGAATGGTTTCAACATTATCCGAATGACATTTTCTCCCAAATAGACAAATGTCATCTATTGACCATGGAGACAGACATACTAGCAAATGGAGGAATTGGCCCCTACCCAAGTATCACTTGTCACAACTATATTTACTTGTAGAATATTTCATTTCTTGAATAGATTCTGTCCTTTTTCACAACCAAATTATAAACACCACTCAAATATTCTTCTTGGTGCTAATGCCACCAACCTTTTGTGTGGCTTGTAATTGAAATTCACTCATACACAACAAAATTCTTTGTTTTAGCTTTGATTATGAACAAGGTTATCTAACAGAGACAAATCATCTTATCAAATCACAATCTTTCTTCTAAAACATAAGTTTCTAAAAATGAATCTTGAGTACAGCAGAATCCACCAAAAAAATTAAAACCCCACTGTTTTCAGTTTAAAGAAATTCAGTCAATTTGTTGTTAATTTGTGAAAATAAATTGACTTTTTTAAAGGATTTGATCATAGGAATTATTTGACTAGGCTCTGACAAAAAACATGCATCACTAAAACTCGGAAAGTGCAATAATTTGGAACGGAACTTTCCATTTCTTTTATAAATAGACACTGTCCAAACTGAATAAACCCCAATCTAGACAACATTTGATCACCTAACTTGATACAACTCAAAATCATCACACAATCAATAGCTCCAATGTCTGTTTCTGATATCAAAGTTGGCCATATTGATGACGTTCAAGAGTTGGGAAAGGCCAAAATTTCACATATTCCCGAAAGATTCATTAGGGATTTGACAGAAAGGCCAAATTCAGATAACGTGATTACCTCTACAAATAATAACATTCCTGTTGTTGATTTCTCAAAACTTTGCAAAGGAAATATAGATGAAATTTGCAGTGAGATTTTGAAGATCAAAATTTCTTGTGAGGAGTGGGGGTTTTTCCAGGTATTTGCCTCAAACACTTGAATATAATTCCTATAAAACCCACCAAGACAGAATGGTTTAGTATTTATTTATCTGGCTTGGTGCAACACCATGGAATATCATCTAATATTTGACCGCTGTTTTTTTCAATTTCCTTGCAGGTGATAAACCATGAAATTAATTTAGATTTGCTGGAAAAAATTGAAAAAGTGGCAACGGAATTCTTCTTGATGCCATTAGAGGAGAAACAGAAGTATCCAATGATTCCAGGGACAGTTCAGGGATATGGCCAGGCTTTTGTTTTCTCAGAAAACCAGAAACTAGATTGGTGCAACATGTTTGCTCTTGGGTTGGAGCCTCATTACGTAAGAAACCCAAAATTATGGCCGGCAAAGCCATCCAATTTCAGGTAAAAACCTGTCTATGTCCTTACACATAATATTGTTTCTCTGCATAGATCACTTGTTCAGTAAGTTCACGTCAATGTAACTGAAATTCAGGTGATGGAGACCTTTTTCCATCATTCTGTTTCATCCCAAGACCTATACGAGTCAGCTTGTTATTGTTCAAAACTAACGCCTCCAGAATTTTACAGCGAAACTGTGGAGATATACTCCAGAGAAATAAGGAAACTGTGCAAGAATTTGCTCAAGTACATAGCTATTAGTCTTGGCTGCAAGGACGATGTTTTCGAAGAGATGTTTGGTGCGGCTGTGCAAGCAATAAGGATGAACTATTATCCAGCATGCCCCAGACCAGATCTTGTTTTAGGTTTAAGCCCACATTCTGATGGAAGTGCACTGACAGTTTTACAGCAAGGAAAGGGCAACTCAGTTGGCCTTCAAATACTAAGAAACAATGCATGGATACCCGTTCAACCTATTCCAAATGCTCTGGTCATCAATATTGGTGATACCATTGAGGTATGGTATCAAGCCTTTTACAGTTTCTTGTTGCTGCTTCCTAGTTCCTACCCTTCCTTTCACAAGTTTTGAGGCATATTAAGAACAAGTAGGATCAGAATTCCCCATTAGTTTGTGGGATTTGACGGGGTTGGTAAATACACGAGTACAATATGCTTTTCTAGCAACTTGTATTAATCAGTGTCACAAAGATGCAAATAATCTTGTTTGCAAGCTTCTAACCAGTTGGATGCGACATAATCATGTTAGAGCCAATCCTTGGATGCTATTCCTCTGCCAGGTGTCGTAGCGAAGCCAAGAATTCTTAATATTAGGAGAATACATTAAGTTGTCACTCTTTAATTTATATGAAGATCATCCTTGCTAGCCTCGGTCCCTCCGATGCCACTCCAAAATGTGTACTAGTGCTGGTGGTGCTGAATTGCGAATATCAATGACTAAACAGCGGTCGTCTGCTGGCAGTAAGCATACAATCAAATATCGGTTAACAAAATAAGTTTGAAAAGGTTATAGAAGTGTATCTCAGACCAAATAGTTCCTTTACTGATAATATTAATCGATTGCTATGGAAGCTATTGTACAATTGCTATATCATTTAGATCCAAAGCATAATAGGCAGCCAGTCACCTACTAACACTAAAATTTATCCCATCCGCCAGCAAAGTTACAGAAATATTATTCCTTATTTCATATATACCAGGTTCTAACAAATGGGAGATACAAGAGTGTGGAACACAGAGCAGTGACGCATAAAGAAAAAGACAGGCTCTCGATTGTCACATTCTACGCTCCTAGTTATGAACTAGAGGTTGGGCCACTTCGAGAACTCGTGGATGACAAAAATCCTTGCAAGTACAGAAGATACAACCATGGAGACTACAGCAAACATTATGTCACAAACAAGCTTCAGGGCAAGAAAACACTGGAATTTTCTAAAATCAATTATGTCTGAACATCAGAATAAAATATAATGAACTAGGACATGCTTAAGTAAATATATTCTGTCAACTTTAGTTCAAGGGGTTTTTTTTTTTAAAAAAAATTAAATATTATAAATCTAAAAAAAAAAATCAATCTATGAATATGAGGAAAATTACATTAATGTAATGATTCCTCGGATTTCAACTAAATCCAGAAATTCGAGGAATGATTTCTTGGATCTCGCAAAAAGTTGTTCTAAAAAGAATTTTTTTTTACTAAAAATTAACATTCGAGCAATATTTATTCGGATCAATGTTATAAATATATTTATACTGAAATGAGATCCCAATAATTTTTTTCCCGAAAAAGTTAGGCTAAAAAGTTTTAACTCATAGTGCTGCTACACCAATTCTCTAAGCAATCACGTCTATCTTTTTTCTTTTTTTGAGGATTTAGTCTAATTATTGTTCTGAATTGATCATATTCCCCTTCAATTTGTTATAGATTGGTCAACTTTTTTTCAAATTTATAATATTTTAATTAAAAGCCCTTGTTTCAAGTGATGTAACATATTTCATTAGTTACATGACATTCTCAGGACTTGTGAATAGTGTGATGTGAAATGCAAGTTTGTGATATAAAGTTTGATATATAAATCAAAAGATGCTCCACAATTTTGTGAATAACATCAAGATTTCAGTTATGGAAAGCAACATATTTAGTCTAGGAGAATGAAAATGGAGAAAAACTGCATCAGGTTGGTGGTAAGCAACTTCCCCTGATTTGATGATCCTAAGTTGGAATAGAGTGGGCCAGCAAGCCATCAAAGTCTCAATTTTTTATGCTTTTGTGAGACTATAATCTAAATGCAATTTTAACTGAATTTCCCATCTTTCTCCTCTTTGCTCTTTACCCCAACTTGCTAACTTTTATTGCTGCTTTTGAAGTTGTCTCAAAAATTCTTTTTAGGGTGTGATTTCAAGTACAATTCTTTGGCTTGTATCAAAACCCCACCCATATTTTAAACCTACCATTTTATTCTACAATTGCTCTTTTGTTCGTCCATTGAAAGATATTTGTGATATACATTAAAATAATATTAGTTTATCACATCCACAAAAATAATACCAAATATGATATTATTTCAGAAAAACTTATGCGATAGTCTTACTGGTCAATTTTGTGAAACAAATTTCCACCCAACCCAATTCATGAAAATTTTTATTTTTTAAAAAAAGTTATCACCCAACTATAAGAGATGACCCCAATTTCTTGGCTGGGAACCATTTATGAGGAAAACAAAAGACAAGCGTGCTCAACATATAATTGAAGACAAATATCTTTCCTCGTCTTCCACCCGATCCACACGACGACTTTTGGAATTATTTTCTACTCATCATTATTATTATTTTGCTATATCTAATCGATATTACGAATTCCTGGGTAGGCAAGAGGGACCCAAAAAGAACTTGCAAACCTATTAAAACTTTCATGATGATCAGAATTTTCAAAGAGTTGAACCCATCCAAAGGAAAAAAGAAAACAAATTAAAATTACAAAAATCCTTTCCCTCGCACATGAAAAGAGAATAGCAAAACTGAAGAAAGAACGTCTACAATGGCCGGAGAATGGAAGACAATTTCTCTAGGCTACGACGTAATGGGACACACAGCGGCACTAATCGAACGAGCACATAGGGTTCTGCAAAAAATGCTGTACAAGTGCATTCATTTCTCATTTTTTTTCGGTTGCCACAATCTGAAAACGTAGATCTAATTTTATGTTACATTAGACTAAAAGCTGAAAACTGCGAGAGTAAGCATTCAAAAACAAATGTCACTGAATCATATAATACAACACAAAACATCAATTGACGTGGTGACTGAATTAAAAGGCGAGAGGAATGTAAAAAGAGGTGGAGACAGATTTTACTAAATCGCTATATTTAATGAAAAAAGCTAATGTATGACCGGGGAAAGTATTGAGATGGACAACATACATGGAGGACCAAGCACGAAGAAAAGCAAGGAGCTGGATTTGTTTCACTGCTCAGAACAGTCAATAATACCTTCTCAATCCAGACCAACGTGTAGCGATGGCCCATGCCTGATTTACGTTATATTGTTCAAGATTTCTCATGCCTCCGAGTCTAACAAATCATCACAAAGTCACAAAAACATCAGGCATGTTTTGAAAACTTTTTGCAGTTTGCGATTGAAAGATGTCCTCATTCTGTTGAACTGTTCTGCAGCAGCAATAGATTTACAAATTCAATCACTAGCTGGCTTGAATCATGCCAAGTACTTGAACAAGTTGGGGTTTTCCTTGTCTCTTTCCAGATAGTCACGAGTGATCAAATCTTCAATCCTCTTCTTGATTGCTTTAACATCAGGCTTTGAAGTTACATTTCAGCTACGTCAGCAACTAAGCAGGAAAAAAATATATCCAACAGAAATTAATGTACACTTCAAGGGCAGAGGGTACCTTAAACATACGACCCAATTGCTCAACACACTCCATAACCAATTGCTGATATCCCAAAACTTTCCTACTCTTCATGATACGCACAATTGAGGCATCAATGGCATATCGTCTGTCCTTGTCAACATCCTCGATGACCTTCTTCTTCTCATCAACTGGAGGGAGAGGGATCTACATTCAAATGAAAGCAGTGAGAGAGTCAGGTAGAAATAAATCTGCTAAAAATTTCTACGCGTTTCTTCTCATCTTCTACGAGTTCTACTCTATCTAGCATAGGGATAATGCATGAGAAAATTACCTTAATCCTTCTCATTTTGTCAGTGAACTTTGAACTAAACTCAAAAACATCAGTCTGAGCAATAGTTTTGGTGTTTGGCTCCTTGTTCAGAATCCTATATTTGGCACATGAAAGCGAATGAAGCAGCCTAACAACATCATCGTCTGACAGGTTCAACTGATTCATGATTTCCTGGTAACTCAATCTATCTGAGGCGTTGAACAGAAGCAAAGCAGCAGCCTAGATAAAGGAACCACAGTTTCTAATCAATACCATATCCGGAAAAGAAATCATGAATAAATGTGATATGATCTTGGTGCTGGGACAAAACCTGATAGGTTGTCACGATCAGCTCTATTGTCTTAGGTTCAAACTTTCCGTTGATGTTACAAGTACCCAGAGAATATATCCACGTAAGTTTTCGATGCTTCGTTTTTGTCTGGTAGAACTCTCTAAATACTTCTACACACTTCACCTAACACAAGTTTTTCAAAGCAATAATGAAAAGAAAGTGGTATGATAACTTTGAAAACAAATAAGATACAGCCTAATGCAATGTACCATCTCAGCTGGAAGGTTAAGATCAAAGGACTTGTAACTTGGCCAGAAACCAGTAGTGAGTACAGTCACTGTTAAGTCAATCCCTGGATTAACATTTAAATTATTGCTGAGATATTCCTCAAAGCTGGTTTGATTTTCCCTTGCTAGTGTCAAATCCGTGACCTGGTATGGATGCAATGGAAGGAAATATAATGATGTCCTAAGTTGATTCACAATAGGTAACACCAGTCAACAAATCAGCAACAAGCAAGCTCACCATCCCCTCCATTTTTGATGTAAACTGACCACCACATTGCTGTTTCAACTTTGTCAGTATACTTCTCTCATGCTCATCATTAGCACTTTTATCAAATAATAGCCGCCGAGCAAGCTTTTTCCTATTGACAGAAGCCATTAAAAGAATAAAGTATGTCACATAATGAATGACTAAACACCAACAAACCAGTTAGTTACAAAAATCACCTATAGAATTCAGCAAATAAATCCTTATCACTGATATAAGCAAGCAATTTCACAACCTGCGAGAAGATTAGAGCCTCAATCATGGGCAAACAAATGTTAAAAGTGACAGTGCAATATACATAATACATACCTTCTCCAGTGTTTCTTCAATAGCTTCATCGCTCAATTTTTCACTACCACCCTTTTTGAGAATGTTATCACAGAATGTTGCCAGGAGTTCTGCACTGGAACTCCCAGCAACACCTTTGTTGCAAAAGACTTCAAAGGCCTCTTTAAGAGCCTAGAGAGAACAAATAAAAATGGGAAGGTTGTATAATACCTACTGCCTCTTCTTAAAAGGCATATGACAAAAATTCATGAATTAGTTTCATAATCCTAACCTTATGGAAAAGTGTGTGGTTTAAGAAACAGTCATTCACATATGCCATGAATTTGTCATGCAGCTCGATTACTCTTCTGACAAAAATCTGATTTCCGTACACTGGTTAATGCTAACATCTGAAAACATACTGAAAAATAAAAAAAATACGAAAAGCTTACCTGTTCTGGCAATCCAACAACATCTTTCTTTTCTGCCTGTAAAAGACACTTCTTTTAGTAAGATAAGTTTACAAGTATTAAACTATTACATAAAAGCTTTTGCATAATCATTCCATGGAAAATATAACAGAGTTTCCAGAAGACCTCCTCCGAAAAAAATGTTGTCACCAGAACTGGAATAATGTGCTACTTGGCGTTCTAAGGTCCAGCAGATATTATTTGGAAACCCAAAAAAATAATAATGTCATTCTGACATTTAGAAATTATTTTTAATAACAAATTCATGCCAGTCCACTTCAGACAAAAATGAAAGCTTTAACAGGAACCAACATTTTGGTTATAATTACGAGAAACCACTGAAAAGGTATGTGAAACGTTTTTATGGATTTCTTTGTCAAGTACAAAAATCTTTCAAACCACTTGTTCACAGGTTCCAATGTCTTCCAAGATTTTCAGAAATATGGATCGAATTGAACTTAAAACTTAAAAGATTTAGTTTCCATGACAAGTTTTGGATAAACTGAGAGCACCACATTTAGTGGAGGAGTTGATGTATACTGAATTGAACGGAATGCAGACTTTTCATTTGCATCTGCCAATTTAAATTAAATTTTCTATTGCAGTGGAAATACTTTAGGGGAAATGATAATTTTCACTAGTACGATCTAGCAAGAGATGATTCTAGTTTTAATTCGTGACCACAACTACACCTTTGGGAAGTATTTATCCATCTTCTTTTCTTCCTTGTTACTAAAAGGGTACATGTTGAGTTCTCCTCAGTTTGTTGAATTAAATCAACAACCTCACAACAATCATTAATCTCCCATAGAAATTCGAGCGATCATTAGAAAATTCTAACATCATATGCATGGAATACCCATGCAAGAGAGGCAGGCATGACGGTGATTCTCAGGCCTGAGTTTGTGATTGTTTTATTGAATAGTGTTACTACCATAATATTTCCATTTTTCTTCTCGAATGTAGTAATGATTTTTACACCCTTAAAATACCAGACTGAAACTATAAAGAAGATATGAAACTGTGAGCTCCACATAGCAAAAATGCAACTATTTTTACTGCTACAAAGCATGCAATCTATTAATCAAATAAATCAAACTAAAAATAAATGAACAAATTAAAGAAAGAAAAAAAACCTTCTTGTTACTTGCTGCATCTTCTGCTTGTTTAACCAGAGCTGTGCCCTCAGCAGTAACATGCTGCCATGGAAACATGATACGTTAAACTTCAAATGATTTTGAAAAGGTACAGGCAGCATGAATAAATAGATACTCATTACATAACTTAAAAAAGAAAATTTATGCACCTTCTTAAATATATTCGCAACAGGTTCTAAGCCCCGAGGTACTTTGGAGAAGAGTCTATACATCCTTGACAGATCCTCAACCTAACAGATTGGAAAGGCTATGACTTGCATATCCAACGCCATAACAAAAAAAACCAAACATGGAAACAAAGACTTCACATGTTAAGTACCTTGTCATCCCTAAGTAATGCATGACAACCTGAGTTCTCCTTTTCAAGCAGTAGGGTGGCATACACAGACAATAGCTCGTTTTGTGCTTTCTACAATTAAAAAAATAATGAATATTCAATTGAATCATAAGATCCTATTAACATGAACAATTTATTCGCGTCAAGACACTCAGAATGCTACACATCACCCACTTCCAGGACTCAATATCCTAGTGCAAGATCGAACCTCAAGCAACTTTGTCTCGCTACTTGAATGAAGATAATGCAAAACTCTGTCCTTCTCTCTTTTTAAACACTCCTCCGCCTGCATTTTCAATCCAAAATTTAGCAACGAAGTGCAAAAGTGGTAGGGTTAGGGACACCTTGGCTCCCATATTTCCAGTTACGTCAATGCATGTTGTGCATGTGTTTTTCTCCTTTAAATTCGAGGAGGATGGAGAATTCTGAGTCAAAGGGAAATTTTACTTTTAACATATAATCTGGACACGAATCATCTACAATCCAAGTGGAAGCCTTCCGAGAATAATAAGCTGCAGAGTCATTCAGCATTGCTGCTTCGAAATCATTCTCATACTCATTCATCTGACCCATTCCAATTTCGACAAAAATATCTAATACATTCTTCAACAAAGCTCGATCAATTTGCTCTCCTTCGCGCTCTTGATCAATCTGTCAGAAATAATCATATACAGGGTCCAAAAGCAAACAGAGATAGAAAGGCACCAAACAAAAATAATATGAAAAACATACCAGAGATATAACTGCGTCTCTTACTTTCCCATTTACCTCTAAGTACACCTGGGATAACAATCCCAATATTAGGCTTAAAAACCAAACAGGAAAAGGTAGGAAGAAAAGATGAAACAGAGCAGGGGAAATGTATAAGAAACAAATGCAGAAAAATCAGCTGAAATTTGTTTCCCCTTTTGAAGCTACAAGACAAATTTACATGTATATGAGAGAGAATAGAACAAGATATCAAGAAGTCATACAATTAAAAAGAATTTACCATGTCTCGGAAGCATGTCAAACCGACTTCTTTAAGTGCTGGGAGTGATCTTCTAGCTATGAAGTATCGATCAAGATAGACAAAGAATCTTGACAACCATCGAACCATGATTTTATGATTTAACCACCGGTTTACGAGTTCCCTCAACATAAACTCATCATGCTTCTCTCTCAATGAGGGTAAAACCTGTATGAAAATCAGAAATGCCAACTTATTGGAATGGTGGTACCACAATTAAATTCTAGAAACTTAGCAGGTAAACAAGCAGTGATAACTTAAGTTTTAAGATGAAGGATTAAATTTATCCAACAAATGTTTAGTTTGAATAGAGACGGACAACTTTATATGTCAGGGGTGTAATTTTTTAAAAGCTCAAGACCACTTCGTGGCATAGTTGAAATGAGATTGTCTAATATTGTTCACATAGTTTGATTCAGCCTAATGGCATGGAAACTTGTTCAAGAAAATGTATCTTTTTTTAATTAAAAACACATTGTTTTGTCACAAAAGTGATATTTCGTTGATCTTTTATTTTAAAAAATTAGATGCTTAAAAAGAACGGAACCAAATAATAGTAAAATGTGGTTTTTAAGCCTTTTACTTCAGCTTCCCATTAAAATAAATTTAAAAAGCCTTTTTCATATTAAATCTAAACAAAATAGCGTTTCTATCATAAAACAGAAAAAAAAATTCAAAAGGAAAGTACATAATAAATTGTTTCTTTTAAGCCATCTGCTTACATAGTCAACAAAAGATGACTATAGATCATCAACCAACTAAATGTCTCAATTCATTGCACAAACTGTACTTTTTTTTCCTATCTCATATTTAGGTAGATTTTGCACCCTGTTTGTCATCGATCAAACCTCCATGTGGTAAGAATGTAGGCCACTGAAAGGCAATCTATTACTTATTTCCTAAGACGCATTATATTTCAACAATCAACCCTAGAGTGTTATCCATCAGGATGAACTCCACATGCCTTGGCACTGACATAAATAAGGTTCTCTGCAGTTTTCTGCCATCTGGCAACTTAAAACCCACTCAATAACCATCCTCCAATCCCTAGGTAAGAAAGCCTTGTCAGAAAAGTAAAGGTTCTCCATAGTTATTTAAGACTGAATGTGCCTTGTGATTCAACAGATATCTTAATCGCTAAAGTTGCTGACGAGTTCAAATAACACGCATGAATTTGTCAAATCATAAAGACAAGTAGGATCAACAAACAATAGACACGAGATGGAGTAACTCCACGTCATTTGCATATATTTGTATGGAAACAAATGAAAATTGGCCATAATGTTAATAAACTGAGGCATCTGAAGCAAGGTTAACAGAGTTTATATCATGAAAAGACTGATCACATTTTAAGATTGTCTATGGAGGTAACTTGCAATGAAGGAGATTCTAATTTGGAAAGTTGCTTATTTTACAAAATATAAAGTAATCATCCCCAAAACACGGCAAACCTGTGGAGGCATGCAAGTATACAGATCTTCACAACGGTACATCTGTAACTATAACATCTGAATTGAACCTTACCGTCGATGTAATGTATGCTTCGAAAGCCTCCTTGTACTTTTCATACAATGGTTGAGAATAATCATGTGGGGGCTTTTGAGTACACATGTTATAAATTGTTCTGTAAATCAAAATTAGGAGACATGCATTAAGTACGTTAATTATGGTCTATGAAATCAAGAGAATAATACAAAGAACTAATTGATACGTGTAGAGCGTCATGTAGTCTTCTGAGCTGAACTGTGGCTCTGGTAATCCTTCCAGAATTTTTATCAGTTTTGTAATCCCCTTTTGCATAATATCCCATCCCTGTTCTAAATCAATGATGTTCCGCTGGTTCATTGACATCTTCTATATCTGGCCAAGATCAACAACTTAATTCTGATTCCAAACCTGACATCATTTAAACAGTAAAACAGATCAATCTAAAACAAAAATTATCACGGAAACTCAAATTTTTTAGACAATTCAATACAATGAGCTCGATAGCATTTGCAGATATCTTCATCTTTATAAAGAAGTTATCAGTAGCTTCAATAATAACTACGATACTAGGTACCCTTGACATACTATCATTGAGAATAAAAAACAGGCAGCTGAAATAAGTCTTAGGTAGTACAAAACAGACAAATGAAATAGGAAAATCAACGTAAAATTACAGAGGATCATAAATGACATGTAATGCCACAGCAAAAAGACATAAATTATCAAACCTAGAAAACAAGTATTTTTTAAGAGAACCATCACCCGGAAATCTACACTAATTCCGATCACAATATGTTACAATGCTAACCAATCTTATAAATCAGCAAAAAAAAAAAAAACTCACTACAAAAAACACGAAAAAAATATTGGATTTCACCATTACATGAGTAAGGCACAATACGCTCAAACGTTTCCCACAAATTTTTTTTCTGAAAGTCTTTCCTGAAGTCAAAACTCCCTATCAAAATAAATGACAAATTCATAAATAAAAATGATTGCAAGAGCATTTATTCCTATTAATTATCAATTACAGGAGAACTGAATTTATACTGTGGCCAAGAATTATCACCAAGACAACAGCAAACTCAAAATAAAATCACAGCAGATAAAGAAACACCGTCAAATATCCAAACATACCTCCCCGCCCAATAATCATACCAGTAACAATTCGAAAAATAAAACCCTAACAAGGAGTATAATGGCAGGCAAACACGATCAAGAATCATACTGATACCAGAAACACGAGACGATCAAACGAATCGCCAGCAGAATATACAAACACCAGCACCAGTACCAGCACACAATAGAAAAACGCCCAACACACATACATAGTTAATCTATACGCAGATAGAGAATACCTGAGAGGAGAAAATCTGAGCGAGAGGCGAGTGAATCTCTCTCGTCTATATTTTTTTCCCGTCTATATATGTATACAACATTATAATATATTTCCCCAAAATTCTATACTAGGGACTGCGGTCGTCCCGGTTATTGCAATCTGACCCCTAAACTATAACTGATGTTCATTTAAACCCTCATATCATAAAATCTATTGCGCGATCCCATTTCAACTATGAGATGACACGACTATTGGCAGGTGTAATTTAAATTATGAAAAATTAATAAATGTAAGAAGTTATGTAGTTATTTATATGATATTCTCTTTTGTCAATTGTATGAGACATATTTTATATTCGTCCGACTTATGAAAAAAGTATATTTTTATGTCAAAAATATTATTTTCACTCTATATATGAATCTAGTCAACTCGTTTCACATATATAAATTTGTGAAAACATCTCATAGTTATTGATTAGACAATTCATAGTTATTTTATCTAATGTACCAATCAATACTAACTCTATATATCAATTTAATTTTTATTTTAAATTATTTCAAATATTGTATTCAATTTGGGAAATATTTTGTTATAGTAAGGTTTTAAACTCGGCTTTTAATCCAAATATAGGTGGTATCTGGATGGACTATAAGTCATCGATAACTAAATCGAACAATACACAACTTAGGAACTAACTAGATATGTTCGTGTTCCAAGAACTATTCGATTTTTACACAAAAATTTCCGACTCGATTTATGAAAATGTATTAATTTTTTATGTTTAAATTAATATTTTCACGACAAATTAAATTTTTTTGTTAGTTATGTAATAAATAAATATTATATAACTTATGTTGATTTAACCGAAAAAATATTATAAATTTTATATTAAAGCATTTTTTTTCTACCGGTATGAAAAAATCGACAAATCTCGTGGAGATCAATGATAAATGAGATTTACTATTGATTTTATTGTTTTTTTAAAAAAGAAATATTAAACTATGGGTTTTAAACAATATCATATATTTTTGAAATTATAAACAATATCGTAAGTTTTTCTAAAAAAAATTATAAACAATGTCGTAAGTTGAGTCTCAGAGTTCTTAAACAATATTTGATAAAATAATATTTTCGAATATTGAATCTTGTGTTTGGATCGAAAGATTTGAGTCGATTTGATTTCAAATGCATACTTTAAAGCTATTGTATTTGTTTGTTCCAAAAAAATAATAAATGATTTGAAATTTCTTATGTTAGTTGCGTACATTTTTATGTTATAATTTCAAATCTACTTATCAACTTATGTGGTGTATTCGTTGCAAATATTTACTGATTTTTCTTAAATATCAAATTTTTGTGAAGTTGGTAGATTTAAGGGGGTGTATTTATTCTATACTTTCAAAGATTTTTAATGACTTTTTTTAAATGATGGACTTTTGTGGAGTTGATAGATTTTTATTGACTTTTATGGAATCTCATAGAATTGTAAAACAAATTTCATAGACTCTTATAGACTTTTTTTCAAGCTTTTTGTAGACTTTTGTAAACTTTTTCATAGAATTATGTACATTTTGTAATTTATAATTGTGATTTATTTTTATTAATTTTTTTAAAATAATTATTGGACATAGATAACCTCTTCAATTTTAAATTATTATTTTTATTTATGAATTTAAATGAATTTTACTTACTTAAAAGTTAAATCAATTTAATTTGTGAAAAACGACAAATGAACTGTCCAATTTATTGAAATCAAAATTTCAATTCTTTATGTCAATTCAACATATTAATAAATAATATTTTTATAAGTTTATAATAAAATTTTATTAAAAGAACACTCAAAATAATGAGTAGTCTTTTATAAAAAAAAATCTAATCATTACTGACAATTTGATCAACATCGTTCTACATTCCATTGGCTATGATATCCCTCCATGCATTAGCATTTGCTCGTTGTTGTTTTTGAGTATTAAATAACTGATCAAAGTCGTCGCTTTCATAAACTTGTGCTGATGAAGACAATTGAGCTTCATTATCTAGTTCAATTTGAAATTCATCAAATTGACACTTCTTTCAAAGAAAATTGTGTAATATAGCACATGCCAATACAAGCCCTGTTAGAGGTGGGGAAAAATACCGAATTTTCGGTATACCGAGATTACCATAACAAAAAAATATTGAATTTACCGAATTTTAAGTATACCGAAGATTTCGATACGGTACGGTAACAATACCGAATTTTTCGGTACGTTAACGATATCCAATTTGAAAATTTTGGTATATACCGAAATACCGGAAAAATATACAAAATTTTAAAATATATAATATTTTAAAATAATAAATTATAAATTTTTTTTTAAAATGTAAGGTTTTTTGGTTCGGTATACCGAAAATTTTGATATAGTATCGGTATGAATTTGCTTATACAATAATTTAATATATAGATTAACTAAAATTAAAGAAAATAATTAAAAATAAAATGTTATATAATAATTAATAAAAAATTTAAATTTTAATTATGTTTTTAAAAAGTACAAATAAAAGAAAAAATAAATAGATGAGAAAAGAATGAAAGTTTGTATTGAATTTGGAAGATTTCTACATCCAAATCTTTAGGTTGAATCAAAGACTTTTGTTGACATTTTATTGTTGTACCTTAGGCTATAATTCTTGTACTTAATAGAATTCCATAGAGTCATTAAAAGTCTATTGACATTTTGAATACCTATAGACTTTTGTAGAGTTTTTAAAAGTCAAGTTTGAATACCACATGACTTTTTAAAATTCTACAAAAGTTTACATTGAATACCTCTAAACTTTTATGGAGTATATAAAAGTCTAGTTTGAATACCTCTAAAGTTTTAAACTCCATAAAAGTCATTAAAAGTCTATAACCAATACACCCCTTTTATACCGACATTTGTAAAATCTCACATATTTATAATATTTCACATAATCTTTCTTGTATTTTATCTGCAGGATTTTTATTGATATTTATAAACTTTTTCATAGAACTCATAATATAATATTTTTTTATTTATGGATTTAATTTACGAAAGAGGATAAACAACTCAATATTAAATTTATTGCAATTAAACTTCAACGTGTTTATTTAAACAATTAATATTTTCAAAAAACATGGAACAATAATTTTCTATATCAATAAATAATCAAAATTAAAATAGTTTCATTCATAATTTTTTAATGTAAAAAATATATCAATTTTGTTTATGACAATATCTCTAACAACAAAATAAATAAGAAAATTATATATACCAAAAAATAAAAAATAAATACGTTAAATATCTGTAATTTTTGTAATATTAAAAAAATTAATATATTTAATTTCATAAAATTTCATATGATAGCGAATAAAAATTAATATTTGATGTGTCTACAAATGTAAGAATATAATTTTATTGTTCAAAAAAAAGAAAAAAAAAAGAATATAATTTCATACAATATAATTAGAAGAACCCACGATCGTAGCCCAAGTATCTGGTAACCACTCGAGGTTCCTTGAAAAGCCATCCACTTGGATCGTGGATATGGAAATGAATTGCTGGCTCGAAAGTAGATCCTTCCATGGTTTTGACACGCACCTGCACTTGCCTACGGATTTCGCAGGAAGTCTGGAGAGGATTTCGATCAAGATTTCTTGGGGGAACTGGGAAGTCATCGTATCAACAAGTTTTATTCATGTTTTCAACAATATTGATGATATAAACATTGTGTGAAGCTGAATATTTAGAGAGTGTTCATGTATGCATTCGGTACAACTTCACAAGGCAATGTGCCAATGTGGATGATGCATACTCGGTCCGCAGTTTTGTAATAAAATTTTACGAGCCCGACCGAACTCATGAGCTTGCAAACAAGGTGTGATCGCAGCCAAGTACAGAAGATTCACTCATTTACATCAGAGACTTGAATTATCCACAAAATAGAACTTGCCACTTTCGAACATCCATAATTCATACAGATATAACAAAGATAAATATCTATTTCGATCCATCAAGATGTTAAGGTCGATACGGATACATACATATATAAATGGCTCACTCCATATACATACACAAATGGTTCGATACTCTAATAAGGACACGATCTTGAAGATGCTAAATATCAGTTATCGGATCAAGCAGCTGCCTCATCCAAATGTTTCTTTTCTTCAAGCTTGCTCGCGTGTACCGTGAGCAATTCACGTTTCACGACCTGCTGCAATGAACAACATCTTCACTTCATCAAGAAACTTTGCTTGGTATTAAAAATAATGAAATTTTTCTTCCCTTTTTTCTTCCACTTCTGTATTTCGCATATACATATGTATAAGTTGACTCAAACGCATAATTGTTTTAAGTCTCCAGGCACATGATATGTGGAGAAAGAACAGCAAACGAACCTCTAGTAGTTTGTATCTGGTTAGATACCTCAAATAGCTTGAAACTCTGCTTTCCTCTTGTTTTAAGCACTCTTCAACCTACATCACATATATGGTGAACAAAAATAAGACATCAACGTGTCGTCGCACAGTTTTCATATTTCGAGTCTTCCGATATATTATACATTAAATCCTCCACCACACTGATTGTATATCCTATAGAATGTAACATAAGATCCTCACTAACATCTTCAATAGCAAAACTATAGACTTGGGATTGACCTTAACCATGTAATTCTCATAGGACATAATCGAAATCCAGTCCAGGGCTTTTTTTGAATAGAATTCGGCCGTGGCATTAACCATTGCTTCTTCAAAGTCTTTTTCATTGTATTTCAATGAATCCGCACCTATCACCACATATATATCCAAAATTTCTTTGACAAAAGTTTGATCAATCTGTTCACCTTCACGCTCCCTGTCGATCTGAAAACACGTGGTCACCGCATCACCTCTATCATGAACTCAGACTTAAAATTAAACCAGTGTATCAAGACAGATATGTATGTGTGTGTTTTTAGTATAGAAAGTAATCATAGATTTAGAAATTCATCATTCTTCAGCAGTGATAAATTGGAAGAAAACTCACCAATGATAGAATTGCGTCTGTAACTTTCCCATTGATTTCACCGCAAATCTACAGAATATAGGAGAAGTTATTATCAGATTTAATGAAAGACGACAGCAGTAATGATTCGGCATTCAAAAGTCAAGAAGATTCTCACAGACCAGTTTATAGAAGGCCAAGTAACTGGTTTCTTGAAGTGATACTAATCTCGCCTTCGGTATATAGTATCTTTCAAGGTAAAAACAAAATCTCGAGAGCCATCGAGTCAAAATTCTAAAGTTAGTCCATTGTTTCAACAATTCTTTCAATAAATCTTGATTCTCCTTTCCCCTTAAAGATGGCAATACCTGGAAATCATGACGATTGGGAGAAAACTCAGCACCTTCTCAAGTTGGTTCGCATATATATTTATTAGCAGAAGACAAGCGAAATAATATACTGTTTAAAGGGCCAAAGTAATGTTTTAGGAAAAACTTAATCAGATTTGAAAAATTCGTTTCATTTTGGTTTTGAGGGCAACAAAATAAGCATGTACAACAGCAGAAATCTGCTAACCTTGGAAGAGATGTAGTCGTGAAACGTTTTTCCATATTGATCATACATTTTTCGAGTGTCAGGACCAAGTGGATTAGGATAACATACCTCATAAACACACCTGGTTCATGATGTAAGGAAGCACTATTTTCTCAAATATTTAACCACAATATTCACAAAAAACCGGTGCAGTATCCTTCATTTCATCAATCTTAGGATGATCAAACTCATTTCAGTGCACAAATATTCAGTTTTGAATCACTTGAACATTACAACCCACATCCGGCAAATCACAATATTGCCCTGTGCAGAGATAAATTCCTTGTCTTGAAATGGTAACGTAGGAACCACAGATTTTCAATAAAGTTTCAAGCTTGATTCAAACATACAGATAAATCAATAGAGATAAATTTCATGTCTGGAAATGATTTCATAACACGACTTCAGAGTAACGAAGTACTAAGACGAGGATACGTGTAAAACCGCATGTACTCATCTGAAGTGATTATCTGAGAAAGGCCTGGTCCTTCATGTTCAAGATGGTGGATAAGCTTGTCGATGCCTTCCTGCAAAATAGGCCACGCCTCTTCAAAAGTCCGGGCATTTTTCACGGCGCCGGCGGCATTGTCAGACATCTTCAGGGCGGAGATGGTGGAGATGAGAATTGTCAAGTGAGAGGAGAGAAATCATTGACCGAACGACTTGCAACAATTTCTCTGTTTATAGTCTACAGATATTAGCTAAAAAAAATGGTCTACAGATACTGACTAGTTGACTAAGTCTAAAGTCAACATCAGACAAATCGTTGAAAAAAGGAAAAAAAACATTAAAATATATGGGAATCTGCTGTAATAATGGATTGAGATGCTCGAGTGATCCATCCCGTCCTAACTAATTGGGCAGGCGTGGTTCGAGAAATTCCCAACCCACCCAAATAGCAGCCGGCTCGCCCATCGAGTGATGGGTTGCGGGTCAACCGTCCCAACTCATCAAATATAAATGAAAATTGACAAGTTTGCTCACCAAATATACAACTAGATGACAAATTCTCAGTTGATCAAATGATTTTGACATATTCGAGTCGATCCGTCTCATTGATCCATTTTAACAACTATAATTAGAAATCAAGTCGGACGCCTTTGTTTGAATATATTTTTGTTTCAAAGTGTACTCCCACTAAAAAATGCGGGCTTAGCGATGGTTTGTTCCAGATGGTCACAAAATGAATGTAGAGGTGACTAATTAAATGCTAGTGTTTTCTTGTAGTGGATCCGCAGTATTTCCATCTCCCCATATAACATCACGCATTTATTTTTGTAATAAAATTTATATCAAAATTTTAGTTATCATAAATTAAATTGATCCATCTTAAACTTATATCAATACATATCATTAAACTAAAACTGATCAAGACTACAAGTGTACTAAACTTACGATGTTATAAGATTTCTTGAACAGACAAATCGAGCTGCTCAACTATTTCGATAAGATAGAGTTTATTCATCAGCATGACTTGAACCAAGCTGTTTGAACAGAACAAATCAACTCGAAGATCATTCTGTCAACATTCTATGAAGACAAAGAAACTATCTTCAATTTTATAATAAAATTGTCAGCATGGACAAAAGAGATGAGATTATAACTGTCAGAATTCTGTTTCTGAACAGATCATGTTGAAGTAAATAATGTTAGGAATTTCAGCTCATTAGGGTTTTTGAACCGAGCTGAAGTGAGTTTGTACAAGTTATTGTACCGATCAAATTTTCTAGTAAAATTTTTCTGGAAACAGAAGAAGGGGAGACGTAGTAATTTAGCATTCGAACTTCCATAAACAAATTCTCGCGTCCTTACTTGTGTTATTGAGATTGTTATATGTGCTGATAAGTCAACTTATGTAAAGTGAGCTGTTGCATTTATATTTATTATGCTCACCATGTAATTTGACTTGTTTTCGAACTTAGAAATTGATTTTAGTATCTTAAATTACTAAGTATGATTAGAATATTGACATGAACTGTTAGCACAGTTTAAATTTAACATTATTTGATATATTTTGTATAACAATTCATTCACACCTGTCTAAATTGTTTATTTTCGATCCTATCATATTATCCTCAAGTTTTAACACAAATATATCATTTTGAAATCGAATTGTTTTACATACGTCATTTTTCATCGAGAGTGCTGATGTAACACTACACACATCAACGTCTGATCGAAAAAAATATTAAAAATAAATTACAAGACTAATTCTAACAATAATTATACATGCTAACTTTTGGTAACACCACATAAAAGAAATTATAATAACCTATACAAAAATTTAAACATCAGACTGCAGAAATTATTACATTATATTATTAAGTTACACGAAAACGTGCTTCTAGCTAATCAGATAAAAATACCATGCACTATATGTATGTTCAGAAAAAAAAGAGAACACAAATCAACTTCTCAAAGCATATCCAACAATCTCATATCTCAAAAACACAAGACTCGAACCTCTCCATTTTCTCCTTTTTTAGACCCATCCACACATTAATTCCTATCCCATTTTCATCAGATAAAAGAAGAACAAACTCATCATTCCCACTCACAATCGGACCACCATATCGAGGCTTTCCAAATCCAAAATCAAGCTCTTTAAATGGCAGTTTCCACCAAGCTGACACATAGAAACTTCCATCACAAGTTGCTGGAATTCCTTTGTGAACTTCCAGCCAATCTATAGCTGATCTTATATACTTATCTGTCACTCTTTCCCTCCCTTTTTTCACGGTTTCTACCCCGAAAGATAAGGGTTTTTCGATCAAATCCCGAGCTTTTGCAGTTGCAAATGCTGTAATTACAGCGTTTCCTGCGAACGAATCCGGTAGAGGTGGTGTCGTTTCATTCCTTATGTCCACAGCAAAGAGAACTGTTGAATCTTGATCATGGTTTTTCTCATCAAATACTGCCTTTGTTCTTGCCCTCCAAATGTGTGCGGCAATGGCTTCAAAGGTTGAGCACTTCAAAATGGCTTTTTGTTTCAATAGTTTGAGCGTTTCAAAACTGAAAGAGAAGAGTTTGTGTGCATACTTTTCGGAGAAAATCAGTGGAGATGGTGATGTTCTTTTCTGTGAGGTGAAAGATGATGCGAGGGATGCTGTCTTAGCAAGTTTTACGTATTCTTTATGTGGATAATGAATTTGGGGTGGATTTCTTGCTCTGATGCAAGTTCTGTCATTCTTGATGGGTTGAGATTTTAAGCCTTCTCCTCTGCATACTGAAGCAAGATTATCAAACATTTCACTTGCTGATTTCCCGTCGAGAACACCATGGTTCGACATGAATCCTATTGAAAATCCACCACATTTAAATCTTGTAACCTGAAAAAACATCAGAGAATATGGAATTTCAAAGGAAGAATGTTCATTGATCACTCCAATCTTCTATCTGACACTTATGGTTGAGACCAATAACAAACCCCACTCTCCGTGTGTGATTACCTGTGTAAGACACTCATAGAGACATGATGCTTGGATCACTATTATTTACAACTTTTTGTGTAACAAATACTTGATCCTACACGTCGTTTTATCTCATGTTAAAAGAGCATGCGTTCACATACACAAGCACAAAATGTGACAGAAGGTCCTGTGATATTACCTGGATAGTGAAAACAGCAGTTTCTGCTAGGCTTTTATACAGCCCGGGACGGTGAATCAGATTACTAAAAGTGGGATTCGGGTAGGAAAGATTTCCCAGATCCTTGATTGAAAATCTTGATTTTGCACTCACAAAAATGACTCCAGCATTATTGCAAAAAAGTTCCATTCTCTTAGTCTCATCATTGAAGTTAAGTCTTCCAGCCATGAAATAATAAGGCCTCAAAAGCACTTCACTCACCGCTTTTTT
The DNA here is from genome assembly GCF_025594145.1 of Primulina tabacum. NCBI lineage: Eukaryota > Viridiplantae > Streptophyta > Magnoliopsida > Lamiales > Gesneriaceae > Primulina > Primulina tabacum. The sequence continues at coordinate 4,148,078 of NC_134560.1, read as the reverse complement.
CACCTTATCCGCGACGTCAGTTGTATCTGATAAAGTCATATTTGAAGGAACTTCGTAGAAAAAGACTGTTTCGACCGGAAAAGTTAGTGCTTGATCTATGTTGGATAAAAACATGGTTTCTACAGGTGTAGGATTGCTAGGAGAGAACAGTAAAGTCTGTTCCTCTTTCATTAAATCTTGTAATGTTAAAGAGAGAGTGTGGGAAACCATGACGAAAATGCTTCGATCTTACTGCCTTTTTCAACATATTGTGCACGTATTTATATGTGGAAGGTGCAATATTATCAATTTCTTATACTATTTAGTCTGTGACTATTGGTGAGAAAAGTGTGAGTAAGGTTTTAGCGGTGCAGTGTGGAACTTGATCGGTCAAATGGAATATTTTATAGTTGAAAATAACGTACACTTACAGTTCATGGATCTGAAATATAGGCATGAAATTGTCATTTCTTGATTTCAATTGGATTCTATAAGTTGTTGCATGTTTTTTAGGAATTTCTTGGGGCTAAAAACTTGGAGTTCACTTCCAATTCGAAACAACTGTATGACTTGGGAGTGTGTAAATCTTTAAAGGTCCAAGAAATTATATTATGCACGCCAAATATCTTGTTCTTGTATAGAGATGCTAACTCAATGACTAGAAAATTTAAAGATTTCTTATATAACTGAAAGCGACTACTCTGTTAGTTCTAATTTTTACCAACTCTTTTTCCTCTAATTTTTTGTTAGTAAATAACTGAGGCATCTTCTAGAAAAAGATTTAGACAAAACAAAAAAAAAAGATATCATTCAATTGAATGCATCATAAATAAAACCAAGTATTCTTATATAACGATAGATTACTTGATACAAAGTAGAATCTGTGGAAACATATACATCTATGATACAAAAAATTTCAACAAAAGTTATATGTATCAGAATATACTCATGATCATCTAATACTCATTCCTTGTGACAGAGTACAGAATCTAACTTCAGGGAACAAGGAAAACTAGAACTTGCTATACATATTATCTACCTCATTGCATTCATCAAAACTAATTTCAGGATTATCATTATGATCCATTAAATCGCTATCGTCTTCTTTGTCAGGACTTATCTCACCGTCATCATCTGTTGTACCAAGATATTTTGCTCTGACTCTGATACGCTTACCTTTAATATATCGGTATTCCCATTTTGGCGGCGGATATTTTCTATTTAATTTTTGGTACTTGTCCAACATGTCAAGCTTTTTGAATACATCCCCGACCATGTTAACGACCGGCATAGTGGGTCGAACGCCGAGCTCTTCCATGTCAGCAAATATCTAAATTTGAAAAGAAGATTCTTTTAGAGAAGCAAATCTAGACATATGTCTGATTCCTTGAAAACTCAATACTTTATGAAGACGTAAATATTATACAATTACAGTGCATTTGATGCAAATTAGCCAAATTCAATCTCATCTATGTAGTCGAGATGGAAATATAATGCATTTTTAAGAGAGTAGGGTTCATATTTAATTTTTTCACGAAAACTGTATAAATTTTAAATTTTTTGGGTCAGTTAGGAATTGCAGAATAGGAGGTACCTCAAACATCTTATCATGCATGTCTCTATGATAATAGATTGAGATCATCCTTTGAAAGAAGATACGGGGCATGCTTTCCAAGTTTTCAGAAAATAGTGTCCCCCAGAGAGCTTCAGCTTCATCAAGTCGTTCATCCTCTGCCAAAGCATTCAGCAAAGTGTAATAGCTTCCCATTGTTCGCCCTTGACCTTTGCTTAACATCCATTTTGTTACCTGTGCTCCAATGTGCAGTAAGATCAAGTTATGTCAAGCAACTAATAGAGAGAGACTAAAATGTGCATTTATATACCTGAATTATTCTCAGAGAGACATTAAAATGTGTATTTACATACCTGAATTATTCTCTTCCACTCCTTTTCATTTTCAAGGCTTTTCAAAGCTTTCTTCACTGTAATCAGGGGGAATTCTAAATCCCATGCAATAAAGGAATCAAGTGCACCATACACCTCCTCTTTGACATTTGATAATCCCTTAATCTACAATGATCCAATGGAAAAAATCACTATTTTTTTTGTTCAAAGTGCTGGCTGGCAAGAAAAAGAGAACAACTTACAATGTCACGAGAAGATCAAACATACTTGTTGCCAAGCATTATATCTTACAACGGAGAAAAACTTACACACTCAATAAGCTTCAGGGACTTTGAAATGGTCCCTATTCTCTTTTTGGTTTTCCAGACACGGGGATACCTTGGTCGAGGACCCTTAGCACCACATTGCTGAAAAATTTATCAGTAATGTGAGACATCTGTCAATACACGGGATTGTAGAGAGACTACTTGTTCATCATATATACACACACACACTAATTCAAGGATATGTATCAGATCTAAAGGAATTCAATCAACATTCTTTTTTGTAGAAAAACAGGCAAATCTTCATATTCTTGCTAGAAGCCCTACAAACATGCTTTTTAGTTCCAAATTCAACACAAGCTAAACCAAATATTTCCTCAAAACCATTTCCCTGCCACAAACTGAACTTCGCCGAATTTTGGCTCTGTCCAGTTGATTATTCTGTACGTTATAGTTATGGTTGGTCTTATTTTCATCCCAGTGAGAAATTTTCCTATTTATATACGGCCATACGGGGAATTTGAAAATCACACAAACACCGAGTGCATTTTCCACTTAACCAGAGTATCCAATAAACTTCACTTAAGGTCATTAAACAGCACACGTCCACTTAATTTTCTTGACCTTCCGACTGATTTCATGGGATAAGAGTGCACAAAAAGAATACCAGAAAACAAATAAGTAACATACCACACTAAGTAAACTAATGCAGTATCGGAGCAACGAAACATTCAAACATGTTTGACTTTCAACAAAATAATACTCATAATGCAGAGTACTGGAGAAGTGGGCGCTCACAGTTTTTGCAGAAACTGAGAACATGTCCTCGTTGATGGGAAAGCTTACCACAAGATTTCGGCAGCTGTTCTTCGAAAACTGAACAGGTTCCAATCCTGTACCGAAAATTGCCAGAGAATGCCTCAAGCCGAGCATCCTGAAACAAAAGCAAGATAGGAATGAGTGATTAGAGAAGATGGAAGTTAAATTTAGTGAATAAATATTTTCCATGGTAACCCAAAATAAGTTCATTCCCCAATCTGACAACAAACTAAGAAAGATTCTCCACATATCGACTGGATACTGTTAAAAAGAAATTCCACCGGGTAACAATTTGACAAGTTTCAGCAGTCCCAAAACATCATTCCCAATAAACAGAACTCGCGATGTAAATTTACAGCCTCAGATAAAACAAAATTCATACACGAACAATCAACCCACTTCGGCAAAGACGGAGAGATAGCAACTGTTTCAGAAATCCAGAACGCAGCATTTTGGATTTTCGAACAAATGTTGGCAAAAAACGACGTCGTCGGGGAGCAGACTCGTCGGGCTGCAAAATTTTCCAGACATTGGATTAAGCCCAATAAGTGAGCCCAATTATTTTCAAATGAAGCATAAAAGGACGCCGATGTTATTGGACTTGAACCCAATGAAAATGATTTGACCAAATAGTAGTTAGTATTGGATATTCTCCATTTTCTATATCAATAGTTATAATAAAAATACGAAGTGATGTGCTAACTTGTTTGATAAAGTAATTAGGCAAAAACTTGTGAGACACGGTTTTATGGATCGTATTTTGTGAGATAGATATTTATTTGGGTCATCCATGAAAAAATATTAATTTTTATACTAAGAGTATTACTTTTTATTGTGGATATCGGTAGGATTGACCCTTCTCACAGACAAAAATTCGTGAGACCGTCTCACAAAAGACCTACTCCAGTAATTATTATCATAAAATCTAGAAATTCATGATTTCATTATATAATAAATTTTATGTAAAAAAATAACAATTTTTTTCTAAACGTATTCCAACTAGATATCTTTTAAAGAACGGTTTGATCATGATATTGTAGTTTCATTTAAATAAATATTTTATTTGTAAGAAACATTTTGAAATATATTTTTGAATAATTTTTTATATTTAAAATTGTGAAAACTACTTTTTAGATTGAATCTAATAAAGCTTTATCTATCTTTTTAGGATATATTTGATAAATGAACGCAGTATGCAATAATTCATCAATTATTTCTTTTCTAGTTATGAGAGGATCAATTGGATTATCGATGACCAGCTCGAGTGGATGATTCTTATTCCATCAGCGACTTGGTTCAAATAGATTTGGAAGACGATAATGTATTGGGCTGAAAGTCAAACGAACAGCCCATGTGTCTCTATCCTTTGATATTTCTATTAGCACAACGATTAGGCCCATTGGAAGCTGGCCCATTATTATTAGACGTGGGAGACGATGAAGTTGGGGTGGGAAAATAAATTTTCAGAAAAGGAAGGGTGGATTTGGAAAGAAGATTAATGGGTCAGGCACTCCGTCGAGCTACTGGAAGGATCGGCGGGTCCAGAGTTGATACGACGCCGTCTCCCTCATCTCTGAGCAAGCCCATTGAACGCCGGCCACCAGCTGCTCCCATCAACCAGGAACCCTTGAATTCTGGCGTCACTTCTGACTCTGGTAATTTAATTGAGTAGCTAATTTACTGAAAATGTTCTGAAATTTATATTCGTAAAAGCTTTCTAGTGATTTGGTTGTTTTAATGAATTTGCTATTTCCAAATATGGATATGTTCAGGAGGTGCATCGAGAGTGAATAGCGACAATGTGCTTGAAGATCGTGATCCACAATACGATGTTATGCTTAGTCAAATGGTGGGAAGAATTCGACCCAAGCCTGGAGGGAAGCTTGAGATGGGGGAGGTGAGGTTCTAGAACTCAGTACTCCTCCATTTGCTGGTTTATTTGCTGTATGTATTTATAAATACTCCTGATAGTTTTTGTATTCTGTTCATCGATAGTTCTTTTAGTACTTTTTGAAAGATGGGAATTTGATTCTACTGATTGCGTAATTTATTCTCACCTAGTTGAGCACTCCAATTGAATAGAAGTTTAGATTTTTTCAAGATTTTCTTAAAGATGCAAACTTTGCATTCCCAAAGTCATTCTTAAGTTACTTCTTTGTTCCTTCGAGTCATTTGTTGGAACTTTCATTTTGTAGGATTGAGAGAAGAAAACGTTGCTTTTCTTGTTTCATAGGATTGAGATTTGTTTTATTTTCCTACCTTGACACCTTAGAAGTCACTACTTCATGTTGTACCTCGTTCTTTTTTATTCAATATCTTTTGTGATTATCATCTTGAAATGTATGGAAAAGTGATAAGGTTTTTGTTGGAACCATTTGATTGGCTTTTTTCCCGATTTAGATGATTAATTAAGAAGGTCAATCTCCGAATACTCCCCATGGTACTGAGGTTTTGTGATCAGGAAGAATCTGCCATTTTGATTGGTACATAGATAAGCTCACTAGCTTCATTTTTGTGGAAGTTTCATTTGAATTTTCAATGATGCTTGCATGCAATGTCCGAAGGATATTTTCCTGAGCCAAGCCTGTGACAATCGATGCATTTATCAAATTCTAAGTGGGATTTTCATTTGCCTGAGAAACATTCCTATGTACCCAAATTTCCATATGGACAAAGCTATTGTGAAACCTTGATCATCAGCTCATGTTGTTGTTGACAAGAACTCAAGAGCTTGGCTAGGATAGAGAACGTGCGGAAGTTTATTTGTAGTGGTCTTGCGAACAATTTGTGGAAATGACCCTAGAATTATCTAGTAGTAGTTCCTGTTACCAATGGCATTTAGTGATTTTTCCTGATGGCTTGTTCTGTGCCATTCTAGGAACAACTGTTAATGCATAATATAATATTGTTGTATATATTGCTCCTATGCAAAATAGAAAGAATGGCACTGCATAAGACATTTAGCATGCAAATATTTTCCGTTGAAATATTTTTGTCCTTTTAATTGTTAGTGACATCGTGATGCCTTTACTTCATCTCCTTTCTTTTGTCATTATAGAGGAAATAAGGATTTTGCATTTTGTGTTCGATCTATCAACCAAATTCGCAATAGTGCAATTTTTACTGCAAGAGGTATAATTTTTCGGATTTGTGATGTATTGAGACCGATTAAAACCCCTTTAGTTTCCACTGAACATCACCTTACCCATACAATCTCTAGTTTCAACTGACTATATCACAAGAAACAACACTGACACTAGCACTGGCATGGTATTTGGATTTTATTAGGATTCAAAGGCGGAGTCACTTGTCCTAATATTTTTTCCAATTAAATCCATTTAATTAAGGGCAAGCCTGATTACAACACACCTTGATCAAGTTACTCAAATACCGGTTTTTCTTTCACAGGCCTCTGTGGTGGAGAAATACAAAAGGCCTTTGCCAAAATTAAGGAATACTACCCAAGATTCCAGCCGATATGAGGAGAGGCCTGCTTCTCCTGGAACCCTGAATGTATCACAGCTAAGGGAAATCATCCTGCTGTATGAAGGCAAGGCCGAGGACCATGATGGCCCGATGGATATCGCTCAGATTGCTGGTCGTTTTCGTGTTGATGTTACACAGGTTCAAAAGATTGTCCAGTTTGTTGCCTCGTTTCCCGAGGTCAAAAACAAAACAAAAAATGACCAAGAATGAACTACCCTATTCATCTGTGTCTATATTTGCGTTTTCGTAGTGTCTTTGTACGAGGAATAAATTTTGTAGAAATGAGAAAGTGTTGGCTATATACAAAGTGGACAAGTAGTGAAATTTTGTTCTATTTTGGTAAATAGGAACTTAAACTAGCATGTTGCACTGTAGAGTGAAGCTGATGCATTGCTGCCCACTTATACATTCAAAGGAAAGAAATTACTTAAAATTGGAGACGAGAATGAAAAATAAAATACAAACGAAGGCTAGAAAAAGGAATCTAACTCAAACAGCTGTTGGGCATGTTGTTAGTAAATCCCTTGTGATTATAATTTTTTGTTTTTTTACGATTTTGATATTATATTTTTCAATATAAAGACAAATACTTTCTATGAGTCACAAGGAATCATAATAAACTTAACTTGAAAATGTGATGGCTCAATTAATTTTCGAATAATTGTATATAAGATGTGATCGATCAATGAGTTCAAATGATAAATTTTGGTCCTGATAACGGATTAGAATTAGTCTTTGATCTGATGAAACAATATGCATGTATCAACAGAATATTAAATCTTCAATCTCATATGGTGAAGAGAGCTTAAACTTATGGATGCAAAGATTTGTGAATTGTCTACAATTTAAATCTTTTAAAACTTGTATTAATTATTTCCATAGAATAAAATGAAGATTCACACACAATAGTTATCAGGAAAATTTAACATATATATTAATCTCAGTTTGTTGATATCCTTGACCTTGTACTTGACTAAATATGAGTCATTGATCTACCGAAATTCCTGATACACCGAGATAATTCGAAATCGCAAAGAGCACGATCCTGAGAACAATATGATGTAAAAATATTCATTCGTTGTAAAACACACACACCATTAAAAAACGCAAAAACTCATATAAAATTGTCTAACGAGTCAATTTTGCGCGACAAATTTTCTACCCGACCCGACAAATAAAAAAAATATAATTTTTATGTCAAAAACATTAGTTTTCACTTAAGATATAGATCGGATCGTTCCGTCTATTCGTGAGATCGTCTCATGTAAAAACTACTATAAAACAAATCAACTAGTCAATTATATATATTTCTCAGACAATTTTCTCATTTTTTAAACTATTTATATATTATCTGTATGTGGATAAAATCTTCACAGAAGGCGACATAAATTCTCAAAGCAAGATTTATAATTATTGCTTTATTATCAGTCCCAATCCCCATAATATATACGTATATATTCGTGCATGTACCATTACCAGCCAATGCGGGCCATATATTCAACTTTGATATTGACATACATAAAATATCTTGTCCCAAAATATCTTGAAGTTTAACATTTCAAGTTCCAGCGACAGCTAATTAACTAATCGATGACAACTCAAGGCAGTTAGTTGCCTTTCATTTAAACGATTAAATAAACATTTACGTTTTATGTCTATTCAAAATAGATCGAGCGCTCGTCGTTTTATCAATTTTATTTTCTGAACATAAGAAATACTCAAAATATCTCATAATACATGCATGGAACACACAAAGAATCAAAATCTGGCTTTTCCAAAGGGGTTGTTCACGTTCACATGCGCTTGTACAAATGTTGTTCTAGACCATTTCCTTTATATCTCTTTTATATTTCCACTTTTACTCAACATAACAGCGAAGCATGTTGGATAAAGTGTGCAGGGTTTCGATTAGAGAATACCTATTATGGTGGGGTATGTTACGACGTCGGTGTTTGTTGTCATCTCCCGTGAGTCGTCTGAGTCAAATGATCTCTGCCTCTTATAGAGGAGTTTACTAACATCGATAAACTTTTTTTTAAAAGAAAAATAAATATTTATTTTTCCCATTTGATGAATTAATTAATATATACTTTATATATATTATATAAATTAAGAAGCTTGAATGTAAATGTTGGGTAGATCACGTGGCATCTCGTTGTCTACTGATTGGGATACAGAAAAATATTATTTAGGTGATGGAGCCTGGAATTCAATTCTATCTGGACTAGAATTTTAAACTCTAAAATCCTTTAATATTTTAAATTTATCTACCTGGGCTAATATCAAATTTATCCAAAATTATACAAAAATTTACATATAATTTTTTTAAAAAAATTTTGAACCAGTCCGGGTGAAAAGCACTGTGGCTCCGCCCTGCTGATGCCAACTCAACATATATAAAACTCATATAACTGCATGTGTCCCATATATATACATATATATATATCTCAGTTCTATGCATGCATTTTACGACAATTTGGGACTTTTGTTGGAAGTTGGGTAAACCAATGGGATCGAGAGTGCAGCAGTTCCTATTTAATAGAAAATATTTTTATAATAGTTAACGAAATTGAATTTGTCCTTCAGATTACAATATTTTCGGTACAATCTATATCTTTTGATTCATTGACTGTAAATTCGTCGCTACCCTTAAAATTCTCGTGTTTGACATAAAATGTCACACATATATGTTTTATTTACGTTACACATGCATTGCGAGTGCATAATTGCTAGTTATTTATTAGGTAAAAATTAACTTGTGTGAGACAGTCTCACGGATCGTATTTTGCGAGACAGATATCTTATTTTGATCATCCATGAAAAAGTACTATTTTTTATTGTGAATATCGTTGGGGTTGACCCATCTCACAGATAAAGATTCGTGAGACCAGTCTCATAAGAAACCTACTTTATTTATTAAGTGTGAAAATATTTTAAATTTTTTCGTTACAGTGAAAACACGAGAATATAAAAATAAATAAGCCGTAATATTGAATTCATTTTCACATTATTGATATACTAAATACAATTGGTTCTTTTCTACAAATTTTAGAGGCCCGAAGTCAAATGTATCTCTTCATTTCTCTTATTCTTACTTATAGACCGATCATTATTATGTATTTAATAAATATTTTATAAATAAAGTGTATTTCTTTTGAAAAAGCGATACACACACACATTAATGTGTTTGAGTGTGCTATATTTCAAAGAATCATATACTACTATTTTATTTACCGAATTATGTTTTATTAATTTTGTGAGAAGAATTTTCAGCTAGTTAGTGGCCGGCATATGAGCCCACATCTGATGCAAGTTTTTTTTTTTTTTTTGTTAAGGTTGTGTTTAGATGGAATAATTTGATTTGAAACGAGAGATTTCAAGAACATATTTGAAATTATATCTATTTCGGGTTTAGTTCAAATTCAGCGGATTTATCATTAGATCTATATAAATTAACAAACAGGAATAATTTCAAACAACCAAAAGGATTTGAAATATATGACTCCAAATCTCTCGATCCAAACATACTCTAAAATTCTCCACAAAATTATTTTCATGTACCATATATCACAACGGTTTGCATGGACAAGATTTTCGAAGATAGATAAGACCCACCCACCACTCATGCCAGACCCTAAAATCATAAAATGATGCAATTTATAATTAAAATGGTTTTCATGTTTATATAGCTTATGCATAGTTAATCCTGGGAAATGTACATTCCTTTTCTTTATCATTCTCATAATTATATCCAATATAGAATCAAGTTTTAATAGTGAGCATACATAGATTTTTTTTTTATTAAAGTTTTAGGAGTTTGGTTTGAGAAACTAATGAACTAAAAGCAATTTTTCTTTAATGATATTAATTTGCTTAAAAATATATTATTTGGTTAAAAGAGTAGGTTAACGGTCTCGCATATCTATATTCATGAGACGAGTCGGCTCAGTCTATATATGTAGTGAAAAATACATTTGACATAAAAAATAATTTTTTTCACTCAAATAAACGTACATTGCACAATATTTCTTCGTAATATAACTAACAAAAAATAATACTTTTAATTTACATTCAAAAATAATTTCTTTCGACATAAAATAATATTTTTCATAGATAAATCGTATCGAAAATCCGTTCACAAAATTGAATTGTGAGACGATCTCACAAGCGTTGTGTGATTACAAAAATTGCTTTAAAAAAAATGATTTTTTAAAAAAAGCTTTTGAAAGCATAAGCCTAATTAGATAACCTGCAGCTAGGGGTGAGCAAGATTTCGGTTAAACCGATCGAACCGAGCCAATTCGAAAATTCGGTTCGGTTATTTTGGAAATTCGCTTTTCAAATTAAAAAAATTCGGTTAATTCGGTTCGGTTACGGTTTTAAAAATTTTGAAATTGGTTAACCGAATTAACCGATATAATAAATACTATTATTTAATAAATTTTTATTATTTATCAATTTTTATATATTTAAATTTTTAATTTTAAAATCAACCCTAATTCTGATCTAATTCTAAACGCTTTGGCTTTCTCGTTCTCACTTCTCTATTCTACACTATTGACTTCATCCGTCGCCCACCTATCTCTCGTCACCGGTCGAGACGATGCCCGTCTATGTTATATATTTATAAAAAAAACATGTACGTATTAATTGTATTCAAACAAAACTTATACATTTGTGATGTATTTGATTTTATATTTTTATGCATTTATGTAGACTGTAGTGTTTAAGAAAAATTACATATATAATTAAATTTAAATCACAATTTTTTTTAAAGCTAATAGGTTAATTCGGTTACCGACCGAATTAATCGATTTTAATTCATTTCGGTTTTCATCGGTTATGAAAATTAATTCGATCGGTTCGGTTATTGATAAATATTTCGGATCGATTCTGTTATTGCTAATTCGGTTCGGTCGGTAACCAAACTGACCGAATGATCACCCCTACCTGCAGCTATCCTTTCGAAGGCATCAACACCCTAACATTTGACCGCATCTATCACTATACAAACAAAGCTACATAGCATTATCTAATGCGTGCGTATTCTTCATTTACACCTCAACTATTCCAATGGATTACGCAACTATTCTATGTGTATATATACGATATCCATAGCTCTAGCTACATGTATACACGTAATTATCGATGGGCTAGCTACAAGATTAAACTATATATCTAATTCGAAATCAGAAAAAATTAAAATTTGAATTTATACTAAGTTCTATTTATATATAATTAAACATGTTTATTGTAGGTTGTGGGTTAATGGGATGGTATCCATATGATAGTACCTCAATCTTGTATCCAAGAATCCATATCCTGCATGTGATTAATATTAATGATGACAGTGCTAATGTAACAAAATATATATATAATAACACCAAGTGTTATGGTAGTATCATCAAGGTAGTTACCTGATGGTAATTTGAATTCGACTTTTTTAATCATGTAACAGCTCGAACACCCCCGAATATTAATTTCATAACATTCAGGAGCTTAATTAATCTATACGCGAACACAATTAGATATTGTGTGTGATATATTTTTACAATTTGACGGGATGCGGTGGGTCCAAAACCAAAATCTTTGTCTTGACAAGAACAATGTTGGGCATTGGTCGGGTCAGGCCCGGTCATAGGACCATTGCTTCACGAGGCACTCTAGAAAAATTTTCTATTATTTGGGAAATTTGCATCCGATGATCCCTACAATGCCTGCCATCACACTTCACATTTTTGGGATAAAATCAAAAGCCAACAATCTTTCTCGCAACCCCATATGTTTCGCCCGATTTTCTAACCTTGTTCCGAACTTTTATTGATATTTTTGTACGTACGTGTCCCTTGAATTTCGTCGAACTTCTTAAAACATATCTAATCGAAAAACTTATTGTCATCCAATCCATGAACATCAGTCAACTTGTAAAACAACTGATTTTTTATTTTTTTTCGCTGTCGATAGATTATATGTAACTTATTTAAATCTACACTAAACCAATGGATCGATCTATCCATATAATGATCAAAATTCACCATGAAATACGGCAATCCATTTTCTTATGGCCCTACCAATTTACCAATTCTTGAACTTGTACGTATTTTCCAAATCAATCTGTTGTCTGAATCGAGCTATCTGGCTACTGACATCATGTTTTGGGTGTTACACCAACATACATGCTAGTAAAATATAATAAACATGTCGCGCGCTTCGCCCTCACCAGAGTTTCGGGACAGATACAGTCAACATGAATTAAGAAAGTCTAAAGTTTTATATTTATTTTTTTCATGTGATCAATCATACGCTGATTGGGTAAATTAAATTTTAGCCATTTAACTTGCATGTTTTTTTTTAATTATTTTTGTTCATGTTATCGATCAATTAACAGTCTTAGTTCATTAATCAAGAATTTTTTTTTCGATTTTAATCATTTTCACTTAATACTGACGTAGAATCGGATATGTCAGTCATGCTATCACCATGTCAGCATTTTTCGGAACCATGTCGGCACTCGGATGAAAATGGCCGCTAAAACGGGAAAAAGTGCAAATGAGCGGACTAAGACCATAAATTGACGGAAAAAAGAACAAAAAATTGAAGGCAAAAACTTGTGTGAGACGGTCTCACGGGTTGTATTTTGTGAGACGGATCTCTTATTTGAGTCATCCATGAAAAAATATTACTTTTTATGCTAAGAGTATTACTTTTTATTGTGAATATCGGTAGTGTTCACCAGTTTCATAGATAAAGATTCGTGAGACCGTCTCATAAAAGACCTACTCAAAATTGAAAAACATGTATATTATAAGACCAAAAATATAATTTTCCCCGTCCTAATTAATTTCCAGTCCCATTTATTATTATTCAACTGCTTCGCGAATCCGAGTCACATAACTAAATTTTGAAATCAGACTGATCAATGGCATGAGTTATTTTCATGCTAAAAGAAATCCCATAATCTTTAATCTCCTCAAAAATCCTTAGATCACAAATGTCAGCTGTTACATTCCTTAAGATACCCAATATTCTCAGATAAATTCTTGCATTGCCGACAGTGTCTTTTTCTCTTAACCTCTCTTTTAATATTGGAAATTTCCGATGAGAATTTTCAAGTATTTTGAAAGATTCCTTCATCCGAATGGACGGGCTCAATTTATAAAGAAGCGAATAAAGATGTCGGATTCTTCTCAATCCGATCATAATATTACTGTTTCTTCCAAACAGTGCTCCAGAAGTTCAAGAATTTTATAGTAATAAAAAAATTAACTTTTAAAATTATAATCCAAAGTTACTTAATTGGAGAAATTTATCCGACTAATAGTTAAAAATATATATTTTAAATCGAATTATTTTACGTAAACTTTGACCAATCATGATTCGAGAAGTATTCTGACTCTCTCAATCTTGACCATGCCCGTACCCGTTTCAGCTGGGCCCAATCTATCCACTATTACAATCCGGCCTCCAATTACTTGCCAAATAATTTCTCCGAGTCTTACCCTAGTTATAGTCAAGGAGGTGTAGAAGACTAGCTAGCAGAACAAGATATGCAAATGATATAAAGTTGTACTTGGATCGATCAATTTCAAATCTATGGATTTCAAATGTATTTTTGTAATTTTAGAGAAGTAATATCTTTAAATCCACATCTTGCATGTTTGTATAGTGTTTCAGGTTAATGAGGATGGATTTCAAGTTCACTCAATAATCGAGGTATTTAAAGTTCATTTTATTTTATGCAACTAATATGTAAACAAGATATAGATTTGAGATTTTATCTATTGTTTCAATATTAATAATAAAACTATAATCGAAATCAATTGATTTCAAATTAATCATACATAATTTATTTCACTGTCAATTATGTCATATAAACTTGGTATTGGTGCCATCCACCATGACAAAGTTGCTAGCAAGCTAGCATCTCCTATATAAACTCATGCAGCCCATATCGAAATCCCATCTCCAAAAGCCAAGAAAATATATCCAATGTCTGGTGTTTGGGTTTTCAAGAATGGTGTGGTCCGGCTAGTCGAAAACTTCGGAGACTGCCGGAAAACCCTAGTTCATATCCCTTCTGCAGAGGTCATTACATCTTACGGAGTCTTGGAAAGGAAACTGTTGTCACTCGGTTGGGAGAGGTACTATCACGGAGATCCGGAGTTGCTCCAGTTCCATAAAAGATCCACGATTCACCTCATCTCACTCCCAAAAGACTTCAACAAATTCAAATCTATGCACATGTACGATATTGTTGTCAAGAATCGCAACGAATTCGAAGTTAGGGACGTGTTACAATCGCAGTGAATCCGAAGTTAGATCAGAAGTGTAATAATACTGCGTATTATGTCTCTTGAGCAAGTGTCCCGATCGATTAAACCTTGTTTGAAGTTGACTGAAGATGAAGTTTTCTGCATATATAGAGGGGTAATGTGTTGTGTCATACACACGAATACGATGCTAAATTAATTGCCTAATATATAATATTATATTGATGTATCAATTGTAAATTATATATTAATGTATTTTAGCTAGCTAGCTAGATATTTTGGGACGGATAGTACATACGGCCGTGCGTAGCCAAGATATTTTGCTTCTTCTTTTTATTTTGGCTTTGCACTTTTTGAAATAATTACTAATACGTGATCGCACGAGGGTGGGATTTTAACCAACAACAAAAAATTGAAAAAAATGTGGGTTTAGAGATGGATTAATTAGTTGAGTCGAAAGTACAATAAAAGCCAATTTCGTTCATGAAATTAAGTCCGTCTCGAGATCATTAGATATATATTGCCATGTCCATTAACCATTTGGCCCAAAATGATCAGATATTGTCTTGCATTAAAGGTAAAAATCTTATCAAATATCTACCCTCTTGCATTACAGGTAAAATTCTCATCAAATCTCTAACAGGTGAAAATAGGAGTTGAAATTATTGAATGTTGAAAGTAAGAGTTGTAAATATTGAAAATTAGTGTGTGATGATATATGTAATGATATATTTATTTTTGGATTATTTCCAAAGAAATTTTATAAATAGGTATCTCAATTTGTGAAGAAAACACACAATTGAGTTGACAAGATTTTATAAAGTGTGTGGTTTAATATATTTTGTGAGTTTGAGATTTTTATTTTTTACCTTAAATTTTTAATTTTAACATGTTATCAGCAAGATACTCGAAGGTTTGGTTCTCCATATTTTTTCAAGCTCCAAAACACAAGAAAAAGATAACAATATACGAAAAAAAGGATATTTATTTGACTGTTTATTTATTTTTATTGTGTATATATTTAATATATAATATCATGTTATTATATAAAAGGAGTTTATGACACATCATTATAATGACGTGATGTGATTATATTATTGCACTGCTTATATATTTTTATTGTGTTGCTGTTTATTTATTGTATATATATTTGAATAATATCATGTTATTATATAAAAAAAGTCTATGCCACCTCATTATAATAATGTGATGTGATTATTTCACTGTTTATATATTTTTATTATGCTTTATATTAATTATACATACATACATACATACATATATATATATATAAAACACCATATTATCCTACATCTTAAGTCTCAAAGTTAATATCATATCATATACATGTTCCAATCTCGGCCCAGGTTTCACCGTTATTTATTGAACTGCTCATAATTAAGCCACCCATTGTCTTGTAAATTTTAAGCTCTGAATTTTCATTATTGTGCATAAGGGGAATGTTGCATGTATATATGGATTTGGATAATCCTGTCTCTTTGGCTAACTTCTGAATTTGAATTAGGTCTAAATTCCAATATTAACATAAATAAATAATAATAATACCTTGTATAAGATCTGTTTCTGGTAATGATGTTTGCATTTATTAGAGATATTTAATAATAAATTTAGAAGTTGATAAAACTAATAGTTAGGAATGTTAAAAAACGAAAATAAGGATGAAGTGCTCCATTTTTTCGGAGGCGCCTCGCTTGTTTGAGTCGTTGCAAGCTGGAAAGTGTAATGACTGTTTGAGTCGTAAAAGGCCTGGGCTGCGAGGCGTTCCTCCTGTAGTAGCGTGTTCAATTCGTTTTCCAAAAAAAAGTGTACGATTTCTATTTTCCAATTTCTTATATCTTACAAATTGATATTAATGAATGATGAACTCCGAAAAAATTGGGTGAGTAATTTACCGGGTCTAGTTATGTTTCTTCCATGTGAGTGCTGGGAACCGGGTTGTGTTCTGCGTACTTGTAAAGTAAAGAATGTTAGAGGTGCACCATAAGGTTTTCTTGTGTAGCCACTCCGATACTCAAGTCATTCGGGTACCCACACAAAAAAAAATGTTGTATATAGAATATATAGTGAATGCAGTAGAATGCAATATCTCATGTCTCAAATGAATGAACAAACCTAGATATTAATGGGGAGAAAATGATCTCACAAATGTTATATATAGAATATAGTGTGAATACAGTGGAATGCAATATCTCATGTCCCAAATGAGTGAACAAACCTAGATATTTATGGGGAGAAAATGATCTCGATTGTAGCGCCTGTACATTGTTCCTGATTAGATATCTACTCATGCCATGCCTTCTGACAGTAGGCATGGCGACCCATACTGTCCCTGGCTTATGGGCCCCGCTCCCATCTCATCATGGTCAGTCTAAGTAGGAAAGAATCGACCTGGATGGTTCCAGCTGGTGACCGATAAGGTGAGCCCGGGTCGGATGGCCTAGAAACGTGGATGGGTACAAACCATTCGATTATAGGTAGACATGATCTACAATCACTTAACTTAATCTTATCGAGTATCATGCGTTGCTTGGTCAGGGAAGACTCCAAAGTGCTGCAAATGCCTGAGATGCCAATGGCTTTCCTGTCTGACCAGACATTTTTTCCACTCTAAAAGTATCATTATGTCTTGTTTGACAAAGAATATGAGCTTGGGCTTGTATGAGTCTACCCCGAGCTTGTAAAACATATAACTCTTTTTTACTCGGTCTCTTCTTGGCTTCTCGGGACCAAATGTGGACTGATCCTACTTTGGTCGTCTTTTCTTGTCCGAGTCCGAGAATGACCCATACTCTTTCCAAGACATCAACAAATAAGGCTCTTACATTGTTTATACAAACTGCATGATCTAAAGATCAAAAAATACAAGTAAAACCATCTTAAAAAAAGAAAAAAAAATGGCAAGTAGAAGATAATATCATAATACACACACACACACACACACATATATATATATATTCACTATTATTGTTATTATTTTTATTTGTTAAAGTTGAATAATTGTCCTCTCTAAATGAAGTAAACGAAACGTGATACTTGAGCTGCTGTACAATTTCAAACATTTGAGATTCACCGTTATCATCAGCTATAACTTTTGGTAAAACGACAAACATTTGGTCCTACAATTGATATCAGAATCAAGGTCACGAGTTTGATTCTCAGTAATTGTAATAAGTGTAAATATTATTATGAGGAAGATTGTTAGGAGTGCAATAATTTTCCTTGTTGCGTATATCAATCGGAACATGACGATTGAGCCGTTATACAGTTTAAAAAAATTGAATTTTATTTTTACTATCAATTATAATTTTTGTCCTTGTTGAGTATATCAATCGGAACATGACGATTGAGCTGTTGTACATTTTTTAAAAAATTGAATTATATTTTTACTATTAATTATAATTTATAATAAAACGCAAAAGTTCGATCTTACATTATTATGTTAGGAAAGTTGTGAAAGTCAGCATCTACGCACTAAGTCAAGATAGATGCCCAAATAGTCTAATATGGCAACAATATTTTTGAAGACAATACCAGAATCAATGGATAATTTCACTCTAGAACCTTGCCAAGTCAAAGTTGATCCTAGTTTTCGTACGCTGTCCATTCACAAATTTAAATTGAAAATAAAAATAAAAATAAAAATAAAAATAAATCATGAATGATTGACTAAAAAAGAGAGAAATAATTGAATGATGACTTTCTATATTATACTGATAAAATTAAAATTTTAAATAAAAAACTACAAAGAAAATTTTATAAAAAAATATGTCCTCTCCGTTGTTCGACTTTCTGCCGAGAATTAATCATTATCCATTAGGTAGACTAATCATATATACTTATATATATAATATAATATAATATAATATAATTATTTTATTCAAATAAACAATATTTTTTCTCCTAAAATATAATTTTATTAAATCAATAAAAAAATAATATATATATATAATTATTGTATTCAAATAAACAATATTTTTTTCTCCTAAAATATAATTTTATTAAATCAAAAAATAGATAATTTAGGCTAACCCCTTTTTTAGGGTGAAGTTTGTTACAATCCTATATCTAATCTAAAAGGATGAAATTTCTTTCCAAACTTACGATATTTGTGTTGGATGTATCATAAGTCATTATCGAAGTTAACCTATTTTTTTTAAAAAAATCAATTTATTTACCTAATATGTAAGAATATTTATTATAATACCTTTACATTAAAGGCCATACAAACCGAGTAAATTAATGTGGTCGACTCTTAACCACCCTTTTTAGATTTATTTAAAGAATCAGTAATTTACCCATTTTCCATTTTTTTTAATCATGTTGTTCCTCAGTTCACTGTTTTAGGATATTAATTTACAATTTTTCCCCCCTAATTTTACTTATTTTACATCAAAACGCTGACGTTGTGACATCAATTTCTTTTTTTAAGTACATATTATTTTAAATTACAATTAAATAAAAAACAACTAAATCTATCTAAATAAATTAAAAAAATTACTCGAAATTAGTGGGAGTCGAACTTGAACAAGTCTCAAGATCCCAACATACAAATTTTCGTTTTTGTTCGTTAATATTTTTTTACTTCCACATTTTAACCTCTTTTTCATGTGATGCTGATGGCGCGTCAATATTTACGTATATATGCATTGTCATGTTAGAATTCTTATGATAAAAAAGATTGAATTTTTTTTCAAAAATTGAAATATATATAATTAAAACTAAAATTTATTATCAATGTAAAAGATCAAAACTTTCAATGTTCTTGATTTCAAACATGTCTGCTAGTGCATAGGATGTTAAGAATATGTTGATTAATAGATTAGTCCCAAGCGAATACTCGAATGTGTCGTCTTGATATTCGGAATGAATGGGGGACTCGAATTGATATTAAATTTTTATTCCATCTAAATTTTTTGGTAATTAATATATTTTAGAAATATTGATTAGAAGCTACTAAACATTAATAATCTATGTTTTATTATGTAAACTGTGAGGGAAAAAAATTTAAAAATTGTTGCTGTTCTTTATTATTGTTTCCAACTATATTACCATCAAATTATATTTATTGTAATTTAATAATATTAAAAATTCATTATCAACAAAAATATTAAATCATTCACCAACGCAGACATCCTACATGTGCCATAATGTGGCAAATTATACATGAGAATTACATTCTTTTTTTTTAAAAAAAAAATCCAAATTGGAAAAGGTTTCAATTAGAGAGAAAAAAAGAAGAAGCTAAATACATTATACACATACTAATCTCAAGTGGAAAAAATAAGGAAAAAATTATGATATATTATTTTTTCTCTCAATTACACGTAACACAACTAATAACAATTATATATAATAGTGCACCGAAGCACACGTTGCGTATTTATATAATATTTTTTATGATTCATTTGGTTTATATTTAAATATATAATATTTTTTATGATTCATTTGGTTTATATTTAAATGAGGATCAAAATATAATTATAAGAAATAACAAGGGATAACACTGTAATTTTGATATATAAATTAAAAATAAATAAAAAAATAAAAGAATAAAAAAATGATAAGAATTGAACCTATAACTTAATTACCAAGAAACAATGACTCTAACCGTTGAACTACGTATAACTTACATTAAAATTTAACATTTTATTACTATATATAATTATTAAAACAGACAATCACAACAAAGTTAGTTACTCTAAGTGCCTGAAAATTAATAAAATAGCATATATATCGTAAGATACTGCGTTAATAAAAAAATTTATCAATGCACACCGAAAGACATCGATTTTTGGTTACAAGTAGTAAAGAAAGTTAAATACATTATTATGCTAATATTTTTTTTAAAAAAAAATACGACACTCAAATTTTCTGATGTATAAATTTGATAATAAATAATTTAAAGTAGGAAATATATTGTATTATATACAATATTATTTTTTGGATGATCCAAAACAAAAAGGAAAAAGAAAAGAAAAGAAAAGTGTAAAAAAATAATAAAGAAAATTACCAATCTGTAGTTGGAAAAAGAGAGTCCCACGCCGTCTTCGAGTCTTTACCGGGAAACTGTTTTAGTTTTATAGAGAGAAGAAAGCTTGCCGGCATTCATCGTTTCTCACTAAAAAAGATAGGATTTGTATTTCTACAGCATCATTATTTTAGTTAATTTTTATTAAGCGTGTTGAATAGTCAATATCATAGCTCTTTAATTTTATTCAAGACCCAGTCTTTTTCATTGTTCCCTGAAGAATTTTGTGGTAGATAATCAATCCGAGCAGACTGTATCTGGGATTGTTTCATATTTGTTCAAGATTTGAATTTCGAGAATCTAGCAATTGATCTTCTTTGATCCGGTCCTAAAGTTTGGTTCTTTTTCGATATACTGTTGTGCGTGAAGCTATTGCGTAAATTTATATGGTTTGTGGTTTTCAGTTGTTGTAGAAGCTGAGTTTTTTTGTTTCAAACTCCAGGCGGTGTTGCATGAGAGTATCGAGTTATGTACTGAATTGGGTCTTGGTTTATGTGATTGGATTCGCCTTGTATGATGCTATTTTCTTCACGTGTTTGTGAAAAGTAGGAAGTTTTGAAGGATTGTACAGTGGATTCACTGTTATTTACGAGTTTGGAAGAGGGGTTTTGTTTGTTATCGGTGTAAAACTATGGGTTGTGTGTGTGGTAAAGCTTCTTCAGTAATCAAAGACGGCGAGGAGAGCCCAAAGCAGAGAGAATTGATTAGGAAAACATCAGAATTACGTGTGGCTCGAGCGATTTCCTCAAAAAGAGAAGAGAGCTTTCGTCTGAAGGAGAACTTGGAGAATCGTAGTGTAAGAATTGGATTGATTGATAAAAAAGTAAACGGATCGAGAAGGGTGAGAGATGATTACTATGACAAGAAAAGAGAGGCCCCTGAAGCTGTGAACAAATTTCCTCTAGTGGCAAATATTCCTAAAGCTGTAGAAGGAGAACAGGTTGCAGCTGGATGGCCATCTTGGCTCGTTGCGGGAGCAGGTGAAGCTCTTCGGGGATGGATTCCCCGGAAAGCAGACACTTTTGAAAAGCTTGATAAGGTAAATATTTTGGTCTTCTTGTTGAATTTATTATAAGAACTGTACTTTTTTATTTTGTAAATAAAGTATGATTTGAATACTTTTTCTAAATCAAACTAAAGCATGTAGCTACACAGAAATTCGAGCGTTTAAAGGTTTTACCAAGTAAATTGTTTTTGATGTATGCTGGTCTTGTTCTAGTTAATGGTTACCTGGGACTGTCGCAGAGAAGTATATCCAAAGACTGCATCCCAGAATGAAAATAGTGTGCATATTACAAAGTTTTCAACTTTTTTATGGCAAAAAATCTCTTCCACTCATATACAAGGGATCGGCCAGGGAATTTGTGTTGTATCTTTATGTGATTTATTTTGGTTCTTTTGTATTAACATTTTTTAATTGCAGATTGGCCAGGGAACTTACAGTAGCGTGTACAAGGGTCGTGATCTCCTGCAAAACAAAGTCGTTGCTCTTAAAAAAGTTCGTTTTGATAATATGGATCCAGAAAGTGTCAAGTTTATGGCAAGGGAGATTCTTATTTTGCGAAGCCTTGATCATCCAAATATAATTAAACTGGAAGGCTTGGTCACTTCAAGAACATCGTCCAGTTTATATCTTGTTTTCGAATACATGGAACACGATCTCACTGGACTCGCTTCACTTCCTGGAGTCAAGTTTACAGAGGCTCAGGTAATTTTCGATAAATTCTCTATCTTGTTTCTTTGCCTTAAATGCAACACTAATTGGAAAAATTGTGTTACTTTGGTTTCTGGTTTATTTTCAGGTGAAGTGCTACATGCAGCAGCTGTTGTCTGGATTAGAACATTGTCATAATCACGGTGTCCTGCATCGAGATATTAAGGGTTCAAATCTTTTAATTGATAATAATGGCATCTTGAAGATCGCAGATTTTGGCTTAGCATGTTGTTTTGATAGTCGTCAAAGTGTTCCATTAACAAGCCGTGTTGTGACTTTGTGGTATCGGCCACCAGAACTTTTACTTGGAGCAACTCAGTATGGAGTTGCTGTGGATTTATGGAGTACTGGCTGTATCCTTGGAGAATTATGCGTCGGCAAGCCCATCATGCCTGGTAGGACAGAGGTATTATTCGGAACAGGGCTTTTATCATGCGAACTCATAGTTGCAGGATACTTATATAGAGAATTTAGTAGATGTTTTTTCTTTTCCTACAAATACGGCTCATTCCTTTGGCAGTTCTTTTCATAAAACCGGTCTTTTAACATTTTAGGTTGAGCAATTACATAAGATATTCAAGCTTTGTGGTTCTCCCTCCGAGGATTACTGGAGGAACTCAAACTTACCTCATTCAACTGTGTTTAAGCCAGTTCAGCCATATAGACGGCGAATTGCTGAAACATTTAAGGATGTTCCCGCTGCTGCTGTGAGCCTCATGGAGACCTTACTCTCAATTGATCCTTCTGGTCGTTGTACTGCCGCTAATGCTCTCAAAAGTGAGGTTAGTTCTCTCCTTTTCTCCCTCTCTCTCTCCCTCTATATAAATATATGTGTATTATATATGTGTGTGTGGATATATTTGCCACTATCCTAGAATCATCTATGGGGGTTGAGGTACTAGTCGGCCGATTCCCCTTTGTCCAATTTAGGATAAGGTCTTTCATTATGGATATCGTATTGTGCTCTATGTTTTTATGTTTATTCTTTTTTTTACAGTTCTTCTCAACAAAGCCATTTGCTTGCTCTCCATCAAGTTTACCAAAGTACCCTCCAAGCAAAGAAATAGATGCAAAACTACGGGAAGAGGAGGCAAGAAGGTGTGTGCTGTGACCTTATTGCGTTTTCTATGTTGGCTACTTATTTGTAAAAAATGAGTGTCTTTAGTTTTGAACTTTTGATCTATTGCTAAATAAGCCTTCTAAAGATACATTTGCACTAAATGGGACTCTAATTAAGGGAGAAAGGGGTAAAAGGACATTGTTACTCAATTTTGCTGGCTTGTTAGCTTGTTTTTTGAACTTTAATTTTACAGGCAAGGACTCCATGGAGTTAAGGGACCAAGGGGTGCAAATGAATCCAAAAGAATGAAGGAATTGCGAGCTGCTCCAGTACCCGATGCTAATGCCGAGTTAGCAAGATCGATGCAGGTATTTGGTAGATCCAGTCGTAAACTCAATTTGGCAACTTTGTCTTCCTTAAACTATTCTATTTTTGGAAACCCAGAAATCATTCCACATATTTTAAACAAAATTTAAATTTACGTTTGAATCTAAAGCATTGTTTTGGATGCTAGCGCTGCTGCTTTAATTTTTCCATCCCGAATCAATCCTCATGCCGTGTTGTGAAGAATTCAAACTACTGCAGCTTTCTCCTGAACATATAATCACAACTAGTCCTCTTGGCACACAATACTAGCATACATATACTTATACATTAAATTTCATTGTCCCATTAAGTGTTAATTCGAGTTTTATTTTTTTAATCTTATTTTAATTTCATAAAATAATATTAATATGGAGAGGTATTTTTGGGGAAAAATCGGTAGTATTGGAGACCAAAAATACCTACTTTTAAGAGTAGGTCTCCAATGAGACGTCTTACGGATCTATATCTGTGAAGTGGGTCGATCCGGTCCATTTTTACAGTGAGAAGTAATATTTTAATGATGAAAGCTCAAGTCTTTTTCTAAAAGAGTTTTTTAGTCTTCGCTATTAGCTCTCTGTTATCCTGATATATGAAGCTTCAATAGTTTTTGGATAGCACATACTGGAAATCGATATTATGTTTATGCTTGTCTTCCGGTTCACTCTTCCCCAATCCCATTTTTTTCGTCATTTTTTCTGTGGCCTGATAAATCGGAATCTGGCATTTTTTTTATGCTTTATTTTTTTTCCCAGAGGAGGCAAGGCCATCCTAATTCAAAAAGCCGAAGCGAATTGTTCAACTCTCAGGAGGAAGAAGTTGCTTCGGGTTTTCCAATTGATCCCCTGCAACCTGTACAAGGCATAATGCAAACGAACAAAGATCAACCACAGAAACATCCAGAAAGATATTCTCATTCAGGGCCCCTTGCCCCAGGAGTGGGGTGGACGTACTCGGGAAGGAAAAACGACGATTTTTCCACTGGTTCTAATAGAAGTGATTTATCTGCACTATCAGGTTTGGTAGCATCCAGGGCTTTTTCAAAAGCCGAATCACCAGACAAGTTGGCTTCTTCACATGCAGAAGCTGCAAGTCAAGTAGGTAAACTTTCAGAATCATTTGGAGTTCCGGCGAGGAAGCAGGATCGAAAACATCCCATGCGTATCTTTTCTGGCACTAGACATATAGAAGAGGGCAGAGCTAGCACGAAAGAACCAGTTATGGTAAGTTTCAGCGCTCAACTTGCATATTAGCTTATTTTTGCCTTGTAATTTCGGCATCTTTCTACTTCTGCCTTAACTGATAACCTCATTCCCAGTAGCTTCATGTTTTTGTATAGTGTCTAGAGTTGGTTGGAGATCCAGGAATTCGGGAGAGGGTTAATTAATAGATTTAAGGGAGAAATATGCAATTTTTACAAAAATTGTGCATCCCCCCCTATTCCTGCGGGTGTTGCTCTGTTTGGCTTATAAAAGGCTTTCTTGTATTCTCTCCTCAGGATGGACATGGCAACAAAGAGAGAAAATATCATTTCTCAGGTCCAATACTTGTTCCTTCAAATAATATAGACCAGGTTCTCAAGGAGCATGATCGCAGGATCCAAGAAGTCGCGCGACGCTTGAGGCACGAGAAAGCAAAAGCTGGTAGATCCCGGCCTCAGTAGGCAAGCATTTGAAGTTTCATCCAGTTGATATCTGGAATATAACTAAATTCAAGATAGAGAGGATGGTTTCCTCCCATGTATATATTTTAGTGTAGAGTTCTTCCTACTGAAGATTAATGTTTCAAAATTTTCAGAATCATCATCAAATCTTTGCATGAAATGGAATAGCAACATAATTGCAATTTTGGTTTTGTATTTGTAGAAGATTTGTCATTTTAGTTCTACATGTGAGGAGTATTCAAATGTAGCCCTTTTGTCTATCCTATAATAAGCAAATTTGATCATATTCTCCGAAAATTCCTTACCTAATACGGGACATTTTACTGGTAATAAGAAAAAATTACATTTACAAACAACAAATTTCTTTTAATTATATAAAAAAAATTATGCATGTATAAATAATATATTGGAATATATATGGAAATTATACATTTGACTTGAAATTATCATGCAAGATTTTATTCACTTCTATTTTCAATTTTATTTCTTTATTTTAATCCATGCAACCTCATTTTTTTTTCTCCCAAATATTTTTTCTACGTTTTCCATATATAAATATCTCTGGATATAATCATCATTTATCATTCAAATTTGAGTAGGTCTCTTGTGAAACGGTCTCACGAATCTTTATCTGTGAGACGGATCAACTCTACCGATATTCACAATAAAAAGTAATACTCTTAGGTGCCTCGCTACTACTCACGAAAACCCCTTCCCTCTCCTACGTATATAATACAAAAATGCTCCATAGGTGCGCCTCGCTACTTATTTCTTGACAATTAAAATTTAAATGAATACATTTCGGTTAAAATAAATTTGAAGCGAAAATGAAATCAAATAATTTCCTAACGATTCGGTTTCTGTTCCACTTATATATAATGTGGCGAGGCCTAACCTTGTCATGCAGAATCAGCTGGATCGTCGAGTTCCCATGGATCCATGTCGACGAAGCAACTTAACGAGCCGATGGAACCTAGAGTAGCCATCTACTTCATTTGGTACAACCACATCCAGCTTTGGTCCCATTTCTTGAACTTCAAGAAGAGGTCGATCGCTTGTAACGGACGGTTGAGTTCACTTTCTTCGCGAAAGGGATTCCTTCTTTTGCTTGATGTTATCAAGTTTTGAGAAGTATCATCCAGAAGAAGAGAAAGAAGCTGGGAGCAAAGAATCTTAATTCCATTTCTCCTATTTTTCTCTGTGATTTTCCTCTCAATTCTTGGAGCAATCCTCCGGGATGAACGCATTCTCCATTTTTCTTGATAACATTAATATGTCATGAGCTGGGATCATGCTATTTATACTGTTGGGATGGATACGAGTGCGTCAACTGGGATAGATATTGAAACTTCAACAAACTGATCACGAGTGCGATTATGTCAATCTCATATTTCAAATTTATTTTAATTTTAGGTCATAAACAGTGGCAGATATATTCTCTTTTGAAAGGAAAACAGACCATAGAAAGCATTGCAGTGGGAATCTTAAAAATATCAGGTTGGTTTGTTCTGTTTGACCTTAGGGCATCTGCATCCGTCCACATTAATCTATGTTATTAACTTTTCATCTCCTCAAAAATTATGGGGTCCACGAGCCACGTATTCATTACATTAACATTTTCCCATTATTAACACACACTCACATTCATTTAATATCAACTTTCATTATTTATGGGTCTCACTGTCTACTTACTCATTTTTTTTTATTTTAATTAATTCAATATCTTTCTAATTTTGTTAAAATTTTACAACAAATATTATTAAAAATAAATAGTATTATTATTTTTAAAATAACTTAATTTCAATATTCATTAAAATATTATTAAAAAATGAAAAAAATGTTGGACTCTTTTATTTAAAATATTATTTAAAATATGAAAAATCAAATGTTTAATAGTTTTATTGATTATTTTACGAGTTTCATTTATGTAAATTTAAAAATTTATTACAAATTTGACTGAAAGCGTGCACATAGGAAACAACAGTTGAATATAATTAAAAACAACATATAAATCAAACATTTTGAAATTTGTAATAAACTGACTTCACTAATTGTTGTTGTACTCTGTCCAAATATGCTCAACTAAGTCGGCACAAAGTTGGTGATGTACTTGAGAGTCACGTAGTTCGGAATTTCTACGGAGATAATCATGAAATCCTCGGTTTGAGCCCTCGACAGGTTGTGCGGGTTCGTCACCTTCGTCGTTAGACCAATTTGTCACGTTACACCCCTCATCTTCAACAATCATGTTTTGCAAAATAATGCATGTTAACATAAGATATTTTAATTTTTTTCTGTACCAATAACGAGCTGGACCTCTAACAATCGCCCATCTAGATTGGAGCACTCCAAATGCCCGTTCAACATCTTTTTTTGCAGACTCTTGTCTTTCCTTAAACAACCTCCTTTTAGGATCCTCCGGACAAGGAAAAGCCTTCACGAAAGTAGCCCATTCCGGATATATTCCATCCGTTAGATAGTAACCCTTCGTATAATGAGTGTCATTAACTGTGAAATTGATCTCCGGGGCATTTCCTTGCAAGATATTGTTGAATATGGGAGATTCGTACAACACGTTAATATCATTACGTGAACCCGCGACCCCGAAGAATGCGTGCCATATCCACAGATCTTGAGATGCGACTGCTTCAAGTACGATTGTCGGCGACCCATGGCCTCTGGTAAACTGCCCTTTCCAAGCAACTGGACAATTTTTTCACTGCCAGTGCATACAATCAAGGCTACCCAACATTCCAGGGAATTTGTGCTTCTCTTCGTGCATTTGAAGAAGACGTTGAATATCATCAGCATTCGGCCTTCTCAGGTATCGATCACCAAAAAATTCAACCACATTTTGGCTGAATTTGAAAAGACACTTGATGGCAGTTGATTCACCCATACGTAGGTACTCATCAAGATGGTCGGCAGGGACTCCATAAGCCAATGGACGTATAGCAGCTGTGCATTTTTGTAGTGGCGACAATCATTTCCTTCTAGCAGCATCTTTCCTCAGTTGAAAATACATTGAATTAGCCTCAAGTGCATTCACAATGAGAAGGAATAACTCTCTTCGCATACGAAATCTTCTTCGAAATATATGATCTTCATACACTGGGCTCGCGGAAAAATAATCATTGACGAGCCGCAAGTGACCGGCTTCACGATTTCTTTGGATGAACCTTCTTCTTCGTCGAATCTCGTTACTACTTTCAGAAGATTCATGTATTTTTCTGCTTAGTTCAAGCATGCATAACATCATTTCTTCTCCCGGATCATAAATTTCGTCATTAACTTCAACTTGTACTTCGTCTTCGCTTGTTGGGCTAGAGCTGGAGCTGCTCGAAGAATGAGACATTGTATAAAAATAAGGATTAAAGAAATAAATATTGAACCTACAACTGGAAGTATGAGAATGGTAGAGAATATATATTGAGTGTGGTTGATGAGTAGAAATGTGTTGGATGAATGAATAAATGTGTAGAAATTGATTTGTATTTATAGTGAATTTTTATTAATATTTTATTTAACTAGCCATTATATTCTACATATAGCCGTTTGAAAAGAGCTGTTGGTCTATTATTTTGCCTCGCTTAGCGACGGTTTTAACGCAACCGTCGCACATAGCGAAAACCGTCGCAAGTAGCGACGTTTTTCAATTTGCGACGGTTTACGAAAAACCGTCGCTATTTGCGAAATAATGCCATTCATTCTGATGAATATCTTGGCTGCCATGCCCTTGTGCAAATTTGCAGTTAATGATCAACGCACGCCGTACTTTGGGACCATGATCCATTTGAGACCCATCAATACCCGACTCTCCCTTTATCATTCACGGTAATTTGATTGACATTAATTTATATGTTTTGGATGACAATGAGTCAGATTTAAACCAAGCTTTGTAATAAAGCCAACCCATTCAAGGCAGGTCTAGGCTCAGTCAAGCGGGTCCACACCTGATCATTGTCTAGAAGCGAGTCATAACTAATAATATATTTATATTTAAATTATACTAGAAAAATGCACATGCGTTGCACGTAAAAACCTAAACTGTTGAAAATATATGTACGAAAATTTGATAATATTTAAATGAATTAAAACATGGCTAATAACATTTATCAACTGAAACAAACTAAGCCATAAAAAATAAAAAATCATGACCATAGACGGTATATGAATAAGAGAAATTATCTTATCCACTCGAAACACTTTCCAATATGCTTCTTGGTTGATTTTGAGAACTCAACAACTCTTTGTCGTAGTTTGTTATAATATGCATATAACTATTTTGGTATGCTCAGCAAGTATCTGATCGTCTTTAACATATATTATGTTATTTACAATCCTTATCCGGGATCTGACATGCTCATAGTTTGCTTCTTTATCACGACATTTTTTCGGTTTTCTACATTGTTTTTATCTGATAATCTTATTTTTCCGACTATCTTTTTTGTTGTTAAATGATTTTTCAGCTTTTGACAATCATCAACTATAAATCCTAAGAAAAAATGCTTTTACTCGCGAAAAGTTTTCACTGTGACTAAAAGTATGTATAACTTATATATTATTCAACAACAAAATCAATGAATGGTGTTGCACCTTCTTCAAATATTGTGATATTTGTGATATCATTTTTATATATTTAGTATCAATATTATAAACATATAGCTATAAGGTTAATAAATTTTTAACAACTATTTCTCAATCATTGTGAGAAAAATACTTGAAATCTCTTCAAATGGCTATATTTTAAAATTGTGTCCTCATTTAATTTGACGCAATTCAAGAAAGTCATATTGATCGTCATTTTTTGAAAGCTTTGAAATAATGATTGTGTGCATCATGTCATAAGGATGATATAGTTTCAATCTCATTTGTTGCGTTTAGAACATAATATTGTATTATTCATTGAAACAAAACAAATTTTCTTCTATCGAGTTTATATTTTGTTTTATAATATTTTATATCTTGTGGAACGATATACAAAATTAATTATTGTATTTTAAAAATCTTGAGAAGAGATACGAATAATGTAATTAAGATATGCATATGAGATATCATTCAAATATATGTCAAAGTATTTGTCTTATTCAATATCACATCTAATAATATAACCATTTAGATTTCATGAGCATTTTATGATAGTCAAAATTAATTTGATGAAATATTGTAGAATTTTATTTGAATTTCAATAGTTGGCTAAGTGAATTTATTTGACGAGGAGTTTTCTATGCTACCATCATATATGTTATGAATTAGCTGGTTAGACACTTTGACTAAAAAAAGAGACAAAAACAATCTCGTAGTCACATCGAAATATATCGAGATAATATTGGAGGAAATAAAGTGAAACTGGCTTAATGTCTCAATAAAATGCACAAAATTGATATATTATATTGTGTCAACAAAGCTTTAGAATTGTTCTCATACCATTATAAATAGAATGAGAGTTATGCACAATTTGTTTTTTATGTATTTCTTTTTCTGAATGAAGAATTTTTTCTTTTTGAAAACTATTTTATTGAGAAATATTGACATTTTATATGACATCCATATGTCACACAACCATGAAGTAACAACACAATCAATATATAACACTTAACGTACACATACAATTCTTCAATTTCTTCTTCATTGTGCTTCGTTTAAATTTAAATCTGAATCATTCTTGATCTTAATATTTCGCTTTAAATATGATTTAATATATATGTATATGTTTCATGTTACTTAGTTGGACTTAATTTCAAATATCTATAAAAAAATGTGCTTGAATTATATCATACAGAAATTAGGACATAGTATATAGGACCGCGCTTGCCGCTTTACCAAAATCTATAGATAGTAGTAATGGTGCAACTCAAATCTTTTAAACCGCACAGCAGCTCAAGCACCACGGTTCGGCCGCTCTACCAAGCAGGGACAATTATTGCACCCGACAATATCCCTCCCAATAATTGCAGTCCTTGCAATCAATGGGAATCGAACTCGTGACCTTGACTCTGATACCAATTGTAGGGCCGAGCGCTTGCCGCTTTACCAAAGCTATAGCTAGTAGTAATGGTGCAACTCAAATCTTTTAAACCGCACAGCAGCTCAAGCACCACGGTTCGACGGCTCTACCAAGCAGGGACAATTATTGCACCCAACATAGTAATACACAACATTATTTTTTTATTTAACATGTCTTTTTTTTTCATCTACTATGTTTGTCTTAACTTTTTTGTTCAAAATTTGACGCATTTCGTAGACTATATGTATGAAAAACCAAGAAATTATATAATTTACAGAAACCATTTATTATTCTCTTCGTAGAACAGAAGACCAAAAATACGTGGCTTTGATTGGTATACTTTCATACTTATTTTTATATAAACAACAAGACACATAATATAATATCAGAAAAATCAATTACCGCCAACAATACTAACCAAAACGAATAAAAAAATCATAACACAAACAACCTCGATAAAAAAAATGATAACTCAAAGTTTAAAAATAATTTATTTAGTACAATAACAAAGAAATTGAAGTATATACGAGCAATAAAAAGCATAAATCACTCTCAAATTAAATATTAACTCATATTATTCACAATTTGTATAAATTTTTCAATATTTTTTTCAAATAAAGAGAAGACACCTTATTAATGTCATCGTTTTATAGATATTCATTCCACTTCTTTAAAAAAACACAAATGAAAAATGGTGCCTTGAAATCATAATAAAACCATTTAGAAAAGCAGCCGTAAAAATATAATTCAAAGTCACACAATTTTTCTTAAACCATAGAAAAATATTATACTATTGACAAAATATATATAGCAACAACAAAGCATGCGTTAACTTGTGATATAATTAAAATTTAGAATCATGCATAATCATTGAATTAGAACAAAATCGCATGCCAAAAATCTACTGGATATTATATATTTTAATAATTTATCCATATTTGTCGTTCATCAGAGGACTCTTAGACCTACTAAATTTTGTAGTTCACCTATTATTTTCATAATAAATAATATTACAAAAATAATATAAGCAAGAAAATAAAAACTCAAATTAAAATGCCTTCTATCAATCTAAGTAAAAAAAATTGATTAGAGAATATAATAATGTCGTAAAAAAATTAAATATTGATTTATAGACAGAAGTTTGGAAATACATTTGCCCCAATAAATAAAAAATATTATCTCTTGATATTCTGAGACATAAGGTAAAAACGAAGAAATATTTCAATTTTTTTAATATTTTGTAAGTCACTTCAAACTAAGTAATCTAAGCAAACAGAAAACATGCATTATGTGTTTAAAAATTAACAAAATATCTCAACAATAAAAAATTGAAAAATAACCATTTTTGTTGGATATTTGATTTTGTTTCTCTTTTCTTTGTGCAAACAAACAAATCACATAAACAATCCAAACACAATTACATGATCAATACAAATGACATATAACAATCAAACATGTTAACGCTAGGGTAAAAAAACTTCTCTCATTGCAAGAACAAAAAATGGTCAAATTGAGCATATTATTTAGTAATATTTATTTAGCAATATTTATAAAAAAAATTGACTAAATAACTTAAAAACAATGTTTGAAATCACTTACAGACAAACATTTCTCTCAATCACATATATCTATTGACACATAAAGAGTCTGAAAATATTTTTATTCTAAATGAGATAAAGAAATTTTGTATGACATTAATATTTATTAATAATTTATTTTTATTCAGTCGACTCATCTCCCTTTGTCTTCATATTATTATTTGACGACAATATATAAATTTAAGTAATTAAAATTAAATTTAAAAGTAAATTAAAATAATAATTAGTTTGATCGAGTTAAATACACTATTAATGATCTTATTAAACTAAGATAAAAAAATGACTTAAATAACATCATTAACATGACAAATTGTAAAACAAATAATAATAATAATATAATAGTAAGATCACAAATGAAAGTCATATATTTAATAGATTAATTAATAGATAATATATTATTTAGTAATATGTATTTAGCATCATATATTGAAAATTGATTAAATAACTTAAATGTTTGCAATGAAATCACTTACATATAAACATTTTCTCTCAATCACGTATTTTTGTTGATACATAAGTAATCTATATATATCTACCTTCTAAATGGGAAAAAAATATTTTACATGACCTTAATATTTATTACTAATTTAATTTTATTTAATCACACTCATCTCTATTCGTTTTCCCATTATTACCTTAATATTCGTAATATTAACAATTTATTTAAATTTATAACATTATGATATTGATTTTCTGTGAATTTGATGTCAATGTAAATATTAAAGTAAATAATTTTAAATTTAAAAATAAAAATATATTAATGATTATTATTAAATGAACAGATAAAAAAACAAAAAAATAAATATGTATTTATGATAGTGATTTTATGTGAATTTGATGTCAATGTAAATATTAAAGTAATTAATTTTAAATTTAAAAATAAAAATATATTAATGATTATTATTAAATGAATAGATGAAAAACAAACAAAAAATAAACATGTATTTATGATAGTGATTTTATGTGAATTTGATGTCAATGTAAATATTAAAGTAATTAATTTTAAATTTAAAAATAAAAATGTATTAATGATTATTATTAAAAGAATATATGAAAAAGAAAACATGTAGTAATTAATTTTAAATTTAAAAATAAAAATATATTAATTATTATTATTAAATGAGTAGATGAAAAACCAAAAAAAAATAAACATGTATTTATGATAGTGATTTCCTGTGAATTTGGTGTCAATGTAAATATTAAAGTAATTAATTTTACATTTAAAAATATATAGATTATTAGTATATAAATATAGATATAGATATAGATTAAACCTCGACATATAAATTTATAATTTTTTATTTTCTGTTTTCTTAAATATAATTTTTTTGTATTATTTATTTTAATAAAAGAATGTTTCTGTTTTTTTAAATATAAATTTTTTGTATTATTTATTTTAATAAAAGAATGTATAACACTATTACTATTATTTGTAAGGTATTTTCACAAAACCAATTAATTTTATAAATAATATTATTATATATTAAAATTTTTTGTATTATTTATTTTAATAAAAGAATGTTTCTGTTTTGTTAAATATAAATTTTTTATATTATTTATTTTAATAAAAGAATGTATAACACTATTACTATTATTTGTAAGGTATTTTTACAAAACCAATTAAATTTATAAATAATATTATTACATATTGATTCGAATCATTAGTTGTTGAACAAATACTTTGATATTATTTGTAGTCATGTCATGAAATTGAGTGAAAGAGTAATAAATAATAATTAGTGAATGGATTAATAATAATTAACTAATTACATAAAAGGAAGACAAAGTGTCATTACAGTACAATTTTAATGAGGATAATAAAGGAAATTCACAATTCAATCTGTATATTTATATAGATATCTGTTTTGTTAAATATAAATTTTTTGTATTATTTATTTTAATAAAAGAATGTATAACACTATTACTATTATTTGTAAGGTATTTGATCGAGCAAAACTTGCACAGTGAATAATCCCAAAATTTATTTTATAAATGAAAGCTCGATTTAAATATCGCAAGTGCACGATAGTCAAGTTATAATAAACGTAAGTGAATACGAGTATCGTTCCACAAGGACTGCGTTACACTATTTTTATTTTCAAGTAAAATTTCTTTAGCAACGATAAAATGAGTTGATGATTAAACTAATGTAAATGAAACAACTAAAATAATTAAAATGCAAAGAAAACGTACTCAAGAACGCAATGATTAATTTGGATTAAATCAAATGAGAAATGAATTTGTTGGGAATTAGCAGTTCACCTACCACTCGTGTTTAAATAATCACACTCGACTTTTACTCGTGCGTTCGACGGAATTCCCTAGACTAATTAATATACTCTGTCGAGCTATATTAATACTAATAAAAAACATGCAGTACTCAAGTGTCCTCAAATATTTAACAGTTCACGATTGCATTACATTCTATGGAATCCACTAGCTTTCATTCGGGTGAAATATCACTATCGACACGTACCCAATTCCGTATATCTACTAAAATTGTAAATCCGTGGTTTATACTATTTGATCGTATTGTTAACTATTCTATCGAACTCATCAACAACATGAAATAATCAAAGGAAGTTAGCTAGGCTTCGATTGAAACAAGAAATAACAATAGCATAAACAAATCACTAATAAAAACGTCGAGAAATAATGTTAAACACCGAGTACGGGGTAGGATCCCCTCAAATCCCAACAAATCTAGAGTTTAGCTACTGAAATTCATGATAAAAACCAACAATCAATGTAAGAAATAAAATACTGAATAATGAAAATACTAAAGATGACGATGGATGACGGCCACGACGCGTGGAAATCTCGAGGTCTTCGAAATCTCCTTTGCTCCTAGCCTCCTCTCCAAGAAAAATGATGAAAAGTCTGATAAAAGATGAAAAACGGCTGCTGCTCTCGTGTGTTAGGTTATGGTGTAGGATAGAGTCCCTAGAAATTTGGAAACAAATCTTTCTCAATCTCGCTTCTCGCTAGGGCGGTATATTTTGACCGCCCTAGCGAGAGGTCCTCGAATAAGCTTCCTCGAGCATGTCCCTGGTTTCGCTGGGGCGGTCACTTTTGACCGCCCTAGCGAGACACTTGCGCAAAATAATCCTCGGCCAGACCACAATGCTCGCTGGGGCGGTCACTTTTGACCGCCCTAGCGAGACCTCTTCGATATTATGCCAAAGTTTCTCCTACTTTTTGGTTCAATTCCTACAAAATAACCACATAATACACGAGATTAGTCAAATGCTCAATAATGCTAAAAAAAATGCAAAATTCAACTAAAACAAACTAATATGATGCATGAACGCGACTCAAAACCAACACTAAAAACACGTAAAAACGAGTCATATCAGTATTTTCACAAAACCAATTAATTTTATAAATAATATTATTACATATTGATTATTTTAATAAAAGAATGTATAACACTATTACTATTATTTGTAAGGTATTTTCACAAAACCAATTAAATTTATAAATAATATTATTACATATTGATTCGAATCATTAGTTGTTGAACAAATACTTTGATATTATTTGTAGTCATGCCATGAAATTGAGTGAAAGAGTAATAAATAATAATTAGTGAATTGATTGATAATAATTAACTAATTACATAAAAGGAAGACAAAGTGTCATTAGAGTACAATTTTAATGAGGATAATAAAGAAAATTCACAATTCAATCTGTATATTTATATAGATATAGAATAGATAGATTAAATAATTAATGATATGATATTTAAAATTAAACAAACTTGAAATTTTCCAATACAAAGAATTGACCATAAGAAATCTCTGATTTATTTATTTTCCACCTTATAAAATTTATGAACTTCGTTTTATTTAATTCGAAACTTGTACTAAACCTTCTTTAGAAACGTATCAATTCGAAAATATATGTTTAGTGGTTGTTATTTTTTTTAATGACGTGAGAACCGTAACATCAAGATGTGTGTTCCGTAAACATCTGGACCAACGTAATAATCTGTAAATCACGTTAATAAAATAAATTGTATCGGACAAGCTTTGTGCGACATGCTCGTCCGAGAAAGTATTGTAAGAAAAATCAGATTTCTGACAATTGATCAAACGTTCACATTATTCATCAACTCAAACACTTCTCGAGACTCTGCATGTCTTTTTCTCTTACACTCTTGAGTGCATCTATTTATTTTTTGTGTCCACATAAAAATTCTTCATTGAATGAACCTCATTTTTTGTTGTTTCTATTTATTTTTTTTGCTATACACTAAATTAATTTTTTTTAATAATCTCATAAATCAATTTTATGAGATGAAAATATATTGATATGATTGAAACACAGATATTTGAAAGCGGAAATCAAAATAACACTCGTGTGTATTTAAATCAACTCAAATACACATGAGCTAGGAAGGTTAATTATTTATGAAAAATGAAGTTTGACAATAGTCTTGGTTTTTATATGTGGCGTGGCAAAGCAAATTCTTGTAAAGATAAAATTCCATCCCACGCAAAGAAGCAATGAACTAAACATTACCAAAGAAAGGGTCAACACAAAAATATTCCCACCAGCGCTGAAAAATGGTGAGTTTAGTAAATCAACTTGGATTACACATAGTTCTTAAAAAATATATATATATATATATATATATATATATATGCGCTCATTTATCTAACATCCAACTATTCTTCCCTCTTAATAATTTGAGTTACAACACCAAGAGCAATAGTCCTTCCCAATGCTCTCAGGGACACCCTTCCCAGAGCTCTATGGTTACTGTACTCATCCACACAAATGGACTCCTGCAGAACCACCTACAAAAATGATAACAAAGCTAGTTATTAAAGAGCACTGAGATCTCAACTTTTCCTCTGGAAAATCTAAAACCAAAAAGAAAGACCTTTTCTGCGATTTATAGCTTTTTTTCTTTGAAAAGAGTAGCTAGACCGCCTAAACATAGCAGTACAAGTCCTATTCCAAATTATTCCAATCTCATGTTCCATGGATGTATTTAGGTAATTGACATACGTTTATTTAAAATACATTTTGTTCATCCATGTAAATCACGTAAATGTGCGAAAGAAAAGACTTGAACGCCATTGAGTAGGGGCACACAGGGGTTGTAGTTACGGGGCTGAGCATTTATGTGCTAACCTCAACCACCGCATTTTGCTTAGCTAATAAACATCTCGGGGATTTCTTTGTCTCCTTCCCAGTCTTTGGATCTAGCAGTGTCAATATCTTCACAACCCGAGCAGCCTCTTTTGCATGGTGTATGTGAATCTCCAACTGCAAAAATATCCATAAAAATGTGTGAACATCAAATTGAAAGAATTTATTACCTCAAAAAAGATTGACATGGACTGCATTTATAGTGCAACCTGGGAACCAATTAAGATTGGAGTAGATATATCCAGGACAAGAATCTTGAGCTCCAAGTGATTTGCAACAGGAACTGGGAAATCAGGGTGACAAATAACACCTCCAGCTGTCACACGATTGCCCTCAATACCATGCAAATTAACAGTAACATTATCACCAGCTCTTGCGACATCACAAACCTGAGAATTGTGTTCCAAGGAACGGACAGTTGCTAATTTTCTTGAAGGCATAACAAGTACCTGGAGCCAACGACAGTGTTACATAATATACTCTGCAGGAAGGGAAACAGTTGGAATTATCCATCCAACTACGCAACCCACGTCAAATAAATAGATGGAGAATTCTGGAATTAATCTCATCCCCAAAAAAAGAAGCATCAAACTTGACGAATCAATCCTAAATCCATTTACAAGCATACTTACAAGTGGAGTGAACAGAGTGCCGGAGAGTGGTAATACCAAGCACATCTTAATTATTTTGCAAACTAAAAACCAGAAAAGGCACAGAGTAAAATGCTCTTACTCCACAATAAAATAAACCAGCTAAATCATCGGATGCTTTAGAATCCATTGAACACGATAGTTAACATTAATATGCAAATAAGAGGCCTTCACATATAAACCCTACAAATGTGAACTGTTTGGTATTTTAAAGCACAATGAAAGTGAGCTTTTCAGATGCAATTCTTTAACAATGGATCTCAGTAAAGAAAATATCATACTTAATCTCAGCTTAAAGCACACTTTGTATTTCAGGTTTGTGTGCTGTCATAAGGGTTATGAAGTCCCATATTTCCTAATATTTTGCATGATTGTAACCGACATAGTCTCTGAATTAATACATTTGGCACAAGTCGGAAACAAATAAATTCCAGGTAGGTCTAAACATCAAAACCAAAGGGTATTTGCAGATACTTGTTGCTATGTCATACAGACAGGATGTAGAATGCCAAGAGAATATTAACTCAAACTGCATTATTGGAGTCTTGCCATTAATCAAACTAACACTAAGCCATTTCAAACTCAATCTCTTCATTGAACCATGCACAATGCATTTGGGTGGGGACTAAGAGACTGAAAGTAGGTCGAATATGCAGTCACAGTTATGTCCATATGAAGTAACCGCGTAACACACAATGCACTACCACAGTATTTCTGTAGTGAGATGCAAAAATTTCTACTACTGAATTCAAAATTCTCCATTTGCTACTGAATTCAAAATCCTCCAAGTAGAAAGGAAGAAATCATTGTTGACTACTGATTTTTACCAAAAAATTGAATTGGAACGAAGGAGCCACAACATCCTGTACCTTGAAACCAGTTCTGATAGCTCCACTCTCTAATTTACCACAGGCAGAGACCTGACTTTGTGACTGTGATTTCATAACATCACATATAGGCATAACAAGAGCCTTGAAGTAATCTCTCGCAGGAAGTTGGAGGGAATCTATCGCATCCAACAAAAAATGCCCCTTAAACCTGCAACAGAACAGGGAGGGCAGGGAGTTTTTCTATTGATATAGGCAAATCATGAAAAACTTTTGAGAACAGTACACATGCAAGTGTATTTAATGAACTCAATACAGACTGCTACAAAACCTTACAAATGACAAGAAACACAGAACAAAACAAAACTTCTTTCTTCACCAATACACATACTACAGCAGTTAGAATGGTCACTTGCAGATTTCATGCTCATGCCTTGATATTATGCTCATCGTCGAAGCACAAGAACATAGTAAACTACAAATTTTTTTTTCCATGTACAACAGACATCAATCCATCAGATTAATTGTTTCCTCAATTAAGTGCATGAAGATCAAGAATGAGAGATAATTTATTACTAAATTAAGTAAATAGAAAAGGAAGCAATACAAACTACTAACCAAGAGACCCGTACATCAGAAGGATTAGCCACCAAGTTTTGGTTTTCCATGGCACTTAGTGGAATCCATGATATAGATGAATCCTTGAACCCACAAGAGCGAAGAACTGGTCCTAATTTATGCTTAACCACATCAAATCGTTCCTTAGAGTATTGCACAACATCCATTTTGTTGATTGCAACTATTATTTGATCGACTCCAAAGCTTCTAATTAGCTGTGCATGTTCCCTCGTTTGCCCTCCATTAGCATCCAGACCTGCTTCAAATGAGCCCATGGAAGCATCTACTACAAGAACTGCAGCATCTGCTTGGGTTGCTCCAGATATCATGTTCGGAACAAAGTCTCTATGGCCAGGAGAATCAAGTAGCACAACACGGTATCTTCTAGATTTGAAAAAAGCAACCGCCACAGTCATAGTTATACCCCTCTCCCTTTCTTCAACACTTTCATCTAGCACCCATGCATAAGAGAAAGACCCTTTTCCCTGGTCAAACAACAAAAAAATGATATATTCAGCTAGCTAGAAGCATGATAAGAATAAGAGAAAAAGCTTGTTATATTACCTGTTGTTTGGCTTCTATTTCATATTTGTGCATCTCCTTCTGGGATATTTGCCCTAACAGGTGAAGCAACCTTCCCGAAAGTGTTGATTTACCAGAATCAACATGGCCAACCTAAGAATTTACGAAGAAATATAAACAATGGCTGTGCATAAACAAGTTCCCAAGTAAAAAATATAAATTTGTGGGGGCTGGGGGCAGCTCACAATTGCAAGATTAAGTTGACTCAATCCATCATCTACTTTGTCAGGAATCATCCATGACTCTGGCTTATATTCTGGAAGTGATGCTACATTTTGCTCATTGATAATGTCAGTGTTTCTAGATTCAGAAGATAAAGACCCATTGTTCTTACTAGTAAAAGAATTATCAGGATAGTTCCCACTGCCTGAAGCAGATTGTTTTTTATTCACCCCACTAAATCTCCCTTTTGACACTAAAGCTGAAGAGGTGTCCGTCCCTTCAGCAGCCAATTGAGACAGTGTCTTTATCTCTTTTTCACTTGAGATCAGATCTAGAGATAAGTGAAGACAAATTAATATTTGATGGAAGCAAAAGAAAGTTAAAACACGAAGCTATCAAAAACCACAAATGAGCATAAACATGTAGATCTAGTTCCAAATATTATCCAACCAAGCATAAGAATAGCGGCACTGTTTTAGAATGTAAAATTGCCTAATTAAATATAAAAAAGAACAAAACAAAATGGTAAAGCAACTTCTTCCAACTCACAAAACAAATCAAAAAGCTGTTTGCAGAGTAGAAATAAACAGACAATTCTCATTTACTCGATCATCTATGGATTATTTATCTAAAATACAAACAGGTGGAAATCTTAGTTAAGATTATTCTCTACACATTATTAAAGCCAAATTAAATGTGACTAAGAAGACCAACCAACGAAGAACAAAAACAAGTCATTGTACAACAGAATTTCACAGGTACTGAATCCCAGTTTCTTTTTGTGCTAAACTGTGACCAAATATTAAAAATAAAATTATAACTAAATAAAAATTGCCACCATCTGCGACCAACAATCTTAACACAAAAGAGGAAATGAAATATTCAGGTAATGTAGCTACTGGTCACTAGGACTCCACAATCCATGAATCATTGTCAAGTAATATCAAACCTTTGGGTATTAGTCTACCATAAATATAACACGACATCACATATTTTTGGCTAATTTATCCATGAACTCATCCAATGATGAGTGATGACCTCTATAATGATGAACCCAGCGTTATAGTGAGTTGATATCAATCAGCATCAGAACAACTTATGACCTAAATTAGCTCCGTAACAAATCTAACAGCCAAAACTGCTGCAAAAATAAAGAAAATCAGCACATTTATTTCCATGCTCATGGATAGTTAAGGTAATCGTCTGCAGAAAAACATTATCTTTTGATTCAAAGAGTATGAATATTGGTGGTTGTGGTGGCAACTGGCTTATCCAAAAATGAGACTCGGTCATAATTGAAGCTCCACAACCTTTGCATGTTGACATTGACTACATGGAAGTGATATAATCTAAAAATATTTTAAGGAAATAGAGCACCGCCGACAAAAACTGAAAATAACTATGAGTGCCAAAATGCAACCATCAGATGGCAGCTTATGAAAATCAGAAGACTCGTTAAATGAAATAAATATGGTAATTTCCAAGAAATCCTTTGAGAAGCATAAGTAGGTGAATTGATGCTTTGATAAGAACAGGATCATGAAAAGGCAGTTTATGAGATACAAGAAAGAGCAAAATGTTAATTTTCTGACATGTACTATGCACCAGGAGAGATTTGGATAAGGAAAAAAGAGATCTGTAACGAACAGTTATACCTGCAGCGATACAGCTGCTGCTATTAATTTTTTTTCTCAAGGGATTACGCAAAACTCCACATATGTAACATGAAGACATGCTATCTTTGTTATCAAAAGCGCATATTGGGCAATGCCACACCTCTGTCCCGAGGAGTTCCTGTTTTGCCATTATCTCAGGGATACCTGTTGCATAAAAGCAATCAAGAAAATAAGAATATAATGGAATAACTGCATACATTTTTTTTAAAGACTCAAGGACACAAAGAAGAGACCACAAAGATTACATAGAAGTTCTAGTATAGCTTCCCCGTGGGTATGGTAGTCACAAAATCCCTGAGGCAATGAGATTAACAAGAAGGCCATTGTGGTTTTAAAGATGCAGCTCAATTTTTGTCGACGAGCTCTCGTTTCATTTTCAAGATATTGTCAAATTGAAGCCCGAATTATCTTTTTGAATCTTCATTTATTTAATGAGCAATTTTGGGGAATAGCTCTCAAAATTAACTAAATCATGGACTAGTCTTGATGCAGGTCTTGGCTTTTAGGATAATGCCTTAACACTGTGCTTTCGTAGCATATCACGACTCTGTTCTAGACAACATCACGGTTTCTTTCATTCTTGGTTGAATTGACCCCTAAGGGAATCGATTCTCCATAAGCTTTCGGTGATTAACCTCACAACAAACACTAACGAACTTCTATTCAGAAATTACCTTGACATACTGTAGCATTACTAACATGAATAAGGCCTCAGCCCACGTGAAGAAAAAGTTCAGCACCAAAAATAATGCCTGCGATTTCCTTTTTTTTGCACGTCTACCACCATAGAGAATCGATAATATAATAAGCTTTAAATCAAGGCTGCCAGCAGTTTTGCGGACTGCCGCTGTAGAGCTGCAAGGCAATCTGCCTTCGGCCGCTTAGTTGGAGTCAACGAGAAAATACAAATTGATGTGGGTGAAAAAAGAAAAAGATAACCCTAACTTGAGAAAGTAAAACAAATAAATAATATCAATCAACAAAGTACTGAGCAGGCCAATTCTTTCTCTAACCAGACACAAAATTAGTCTCATCTTCTTCCAGCAATTCTTCATAATCATCCTCGTAGTCATAGCCATCACCGAATCCACCAGCGACACCGTAGTCATCATCATAATCAACTCCATATTTCACTTTACGCGGCATGATCAAAATCCCTGTCACACAAAGTACAATATTTACCAAGCATTATCACCAAGACCACTCAAATTTAATTATCATCCGCTGAGTGAATTAGCCAAAATAAAAGCTATTTCTAGCATGAAACAACATACTAAGTTTACCCTTTGAATCGGATAGAAGAGTGAGGCTATCAAAGGCCCCTGCCCACAGAAGTTGATGGCTAACTGGAAATAGTGTCACATTAATGTCCGAATACCCAATAATCCTTCGAAGAATAATCCACAGTA
Organism: Primulina tabacum; assembly: GCF_025594145.1. NCBI lineage: Eukaryota > Viridiplantae > Streptophyta > Magnoliopsida > Lamiales > Gesneriaceae > Primulina > Primulina tabacum. The sequence goes on along the minus strand of NC_134560.1, from coordinate 4,103,818 downwards.
GAACACGAATCAAACTGGACTGTCTTAGCAACAAAGGGAACAAATTTGGTATTTAGTTTTTTTAGGGTTTCAAAAAGAATGGGATGACATCCCAAAACGTTTGGTAACCTTTTATTTGTTGGAGTTTTGTTTATTTTTAACTTCAATGTCTTGTGTTTCTCTTTAATTTGCCACTGCCTTAAATTTTTTTTTCTTGAATTAGCTATCCTCATTTGTTTAATATTGGACAGCAAGTAATTTTTATGTATTCCAATTTTCATGTTCCAAAAATGGATGTCAACGATTATTTCTCTCGAAAAGACAATGATTGATCAACAAATAATCCAAACATTCGGAATGATCCTTCTCCTTCAAGCCCAAAGTCTACATTGGAAACAAACTAACGAAACTTGATCATGGAGTTGTAGATACGATAGAAAGCAATAATCCATATTACGAGTGAGATCCAGGAAAACAAGTTAATATTCGATAATATCCATGTGATAAACAAGATGAGATTCGAATAAAATATGTTAGTATGAGACCGTATCAACCTATATGTAGTTATCCTCTTGTTATTTTAAGCAACAAAGACGTAGTTTCTGAGCTTTCTGGTGGTTTATAAAGTTTTCGTGACTTGAGTTTTCTCAAGAATTGAAAAATTGTTAAATTGGAAAAATTGTCCATTTTGAAAGGGTACGAAGGAGATAGTAGTTCACGTCATAGTGATGCTAAGCAAAAGTGAGAGAGTTTGAAAAACGTTTATCATCAGCGTATTGATAAAAAAAAATCAAAAAATCGTACAAATTATCGAAAGATTTGCTATATATAAAATTGAACTTCTCACTTATAGAATAGTAAGCTTCATCTCATCAAAGAACAATAAAGCAAAATCGATTGCTTTTAAAGACTTCTATGAGATATGTCTGATGGCTAGCATTGTAAGGTTGTGCATTGGATACGATGAGTTATTTAGTTGTCACAATTGAGGTAATTTTTTAGAATTGGTCAATTTTCAAGTAGATTTATGCAAAGAAACTGGAGATATTCTTTTGTCTAAAGCGACTAAAAATTCCAGTTATATAGCACCATCAATTCAACAAGAGATACTAAAAATTATTGCGGATCTTGTATAAATAAAATTCGTGATGAAATTAGATATGCTAATAAGCTTTGTATTATCGTTGATGGGGCAATTGAATAATCTTCCATAAAGCTCAAATGACTATTGTTTTACGATATGCAAATGATGATGGGGGATGTTAGGGAGTGTTCTATGGAAGTTGTTGCAATTGATGACACAAATCCTGTGACTTTGAAAAACCAAATTTGTAACATACTGTCACAACATAAGCTTTTGATGGAAAACATGCAAGGTCAAGAGTATAATGTTGCTGGTAACATACGGAGAGGATGGAATGGGCTACAAGCTTTGTTTCTCCAAGATTGTTCATATGCCTATTGTGTTCGTTATTTTGTTCATCGACTCCAACTTGTGTTAGTTGCAGCAGCTAAAGAGGTACAAGATGTATGACTATTTTTTTTCTAAATTAACTTCTATTTTCAATTTTGTGACTGTTTCTTCAAAGCGACATTGCCATTTACAATCAATTAGGAAAGATGAAATAGTTGATTTGATAATAGTAGGAGAACTTGGGACTAATAGTGGGTTTAATCAAGCTTATACTTTACAATCTCCTGGATCTATCGTTAAAGATCACATTACACTTTTGTTGGTAGAGTTATTGAATTATTTCATTCAATTTGTACACTTCTTGAAGATCTTATGGAGAATGGATCAAAATTTAATATATGTGCAGAGTGTGATGATATTTGAATTTGTTATTATGTTGTTGATGCATATAATTTTGGAAGCATCATATGTGTTATGTCAAACATTATAACGAAAATATCAAGATATTTTGAACGCGATGAAGCTAGTCACAACTATAAAATTACTCTTCCAAAAAATGCGAAATGAGGAATGGTAGGATTTTATATAACGCGTAAATGATTTTTGTGGTGTTCATAGTATTGAAATACCTGATTTCTTTTATCCATACATCCAACGTACTAAATGTTATTGTCAACAGAAAAATCATTTCATGTTGAAGGAGTATTATCATTTTCATGTATTCAATGTGGTGATTGACAAACAGTTGATATGATTGAAATATATATTTATTGAGAAATCAATGGAGCTTCTCACTTTGTGTGATGCTTTCAATCCTTGTGATATATTTTAATATTTTTCTGAGAGTGTTATTGGTTCTTTGGCTAAGAAGTTTTATCCCTATGATTTTTCTAGAGATGACATAGAACATTTGAAAAGTCAGTTGAATCATTACAAGCTTGATGTTTTCGAGGATCCGCGATTTGAAAATATTGATTATCTTCCTAAATTACGACGATCTCTAACTGAAACAAAGAAGTCAAATATTTACTTCATGATTGATAGGTTGGTTCGTTTGGTCTCAACTCTTAGTTTCTACCACAACAATAAAGAGGGCATTTTCAAGAATGAAGCTTCACAAGACCCAACTTCGCAACAATGCTATGATTTTGTATATTGACAGAGATTGCTTCGTGATATTGATTTGGAATACATAATTGATAGGTTTGATTTTTTGAAAAATCGCATATTGCTTCTAAAGTAGTATGTATAAAGACTGAGAGCAAGTGTTAACTTAGACCAACAATGCGTGAGCTCCATTATATATGTTTTTCCTGTGATTAGCGATGTCAAACGCTGTCGTACATGTAACAATCGGTCGAGATTCAGCTCCATCATATCGACACCTGATCTGGCAGGAGATTTATCATCTTTGATCAAACTACTCTTGAAAATGTTCCAGCCAAAGTAATGAAGTGTGTATATTAACCCCAAAAAGAACTTTGGGATGCGTCTCAAAAACCCGTAGCCACGAGTAGTATCGCGATCCTTGGCATTCGATTTTCAGGAAGAGGATGTTAATGACATCACAGGGTTGTCCACTCTTTGTAGACAAGGTAAATGATGTAATAACTTGAAAATTATATTCCCAGCTGCATTCGTTGTAGGGAATTTGATTATGAGGATTTCCCACAAGTGCGTGTATGGTGGGAACTTTCCCATTGCGAGTTTTGATAGGTAATTGGTTAAGAATTCATCGTAGAAATCAAATATTGCATCACTTGTCCGAATACTGGGCACATTTATGTGTTCTTTGAGATGCACATCAACTTTTTTCTACTCCTTTTATCTTATGTGACCTGTTCCAAAAAATCATTTTGTGTATAATATCAAATAGGAAAAAAATATAATAAGACAAAAAAAGCATGATGCATATATAGATGGCGAGCCTAGATAGAGAAATAGCCAACAGAAGTAGCTAACATAGGCCACCGATAGCGTAATATTTTGGTAAAAACTTACGTGAGATGGTCTTATGGATCGTATTTTCTGAGACATATATCTTATTTTGGTCATCAATGAAAAAAATATTACTTTTTATGTTAGGAGTATTACTTTTTATTGTGAATATCGGTAGGGTTGACCCGTCTCACAGATAAAGATTCGTGAGATCGTCTCACAAGAGACATACTCTAATATTTTTTGTTGTAAAAACTAGCATGCTACCATAATTTAAGGTGGCATAGTCATTTCTCACCACCTGAATTGATTTGTATGTGCGTATAAAATTTTCGACTGCGAGACCCCTTCAAACAGGACATATATTTTGCATATTATATTTTGGACGACCTTAATTTATTTAACATAGTCTGTTGTCCACGTGAAGACCCAACCCAAAACAAGATCAACTTAAGCTCAAGAAATACACCCCATTCTAGAAAATTATGAAAGGTCATTGTGCTAAATTAAATTGGTTTTTAAGAGTACGGCTGAATTGAATCAGTGTTGTAACAGGCAAGTAATGGCCAATTAGTGACTATTAATCTTCTTGAAATTATAATCATTCAACTCTCCCTTCATCCTATATATTTGCTTCGATGCTACATGTGGGGGCACTACCTCCACATGGTTTGGATGGACAAAATTCACACACATATGTGATTTTAAAAAAATTAGTGTTCGAGATCAAGCATAATTAATAATTAGGTTTTATAAAGTTTATAATTATAATTGGTTATGTTATTCAAAACATATAAAATCATAGTCTAAACGGTGGAGATCGGATTCTGAGCACTAGAGCGAAAGAAATAATTTTCTGAACTTGGACATAATTTGATGATTGCAGCAGAATTTTGGAGAGCAAAATTTCGAAAATATGGAGAGAAAACTCGAAAATTGTGGTGTAAATTTTGAATGAAACATTCTCCTATTTATAGAGGGGTGGTAAAAATCTTACCACAGCGTGAATGAGCTGTTCAATGAAGCCATGGAGGCTGATACACGGTTCTTGAGCCATGTGATGCTTAAAGATTGTGAGAAGTTGTTTGAGGGAGTCGAGTCTTTGGTCGATGTAGGAGGTGGAACGGGGACTATGGCTAAAGCTATTGCCGATGCATTCCCCGAGATGAAGTGCACAGTTCTCGATCTTCCACATGTTGTTTCTGGCTTGAAGGGGGTCAGTAACTTGATCTATGTTGGGGGAGACATATTCGAGGCGATTCCTGCTGCTGATGTTGTTTTACTAAAGGTATGTGCAATATTGTTATATTAGATATATAAATCTGATTTTTTTTGTCAAACCAATCAAATTATCTGATGAGGTCTCAATAAATAAATATGGTTAAATATGAATGTGTTAAGTGACCGATGATTTACTTGATTAAAAGTCTAAAATTACAACCATAATGAATTTTGTGTTTTTTAAATTGTAAAAAATATAATTTTGTTCTTGAATTTTTAACTGATCATTTGAAGACCTATATATCTTATGACATGAGCACAACATGACCAAATAAAAACATCATATATATTCTGAGATGAATGATCTCCTGAGAAATTTCCTAAGGTGCATGTGAGTGATGACATAAGCACGCTGAAAAGACATGTCTTGATACAGTAAGGATAATCGTCGAATATGAGACTTTACATATTCTGACAATATCATGTACTTGTTCAAACAGTGGATATTACACAATTGGAACGATGAAGCTTGCATAAAAATATTAAAGAAATGCAGAGAAGCAATCCCCGAAAAGGAAAACGGAGGTAAAGTAATAGTAATCGACATAGTTTTGGGGTATAACGAAGAAGATGTTACAATGAAAGAAGATCAACTCTTCCAGGACATGACGATGATGCTTTACTTGAATGGAAAAGAAAGAAGTGAGAAAGAATGGGAAATAGTGTTTATTGATGTTGGATTCAGTAGCTACAAGATTACTCCAGCATTAGATGTGAGATCTATTATTGAAGTTTATCCTTGAATCTAATACTAATGGTATATTTGGTTCCAAATAACACATAAATATTTAATATTTATCGTCCCATTGTTTCCATTTAATATGGAGCTAGCAGCATGTTGTAATTCGTTGGATGGGATTGATATTGGTGGAATTTGATGATATTTGATTTAACTAAGTGAAATTTTTGCAAGATAGGTAAGATTTCATGGGATTTCATGAAATTTGAGTCATAAAAACTTTTTTACTAATAAATTTTTATAACTTACTCATAATTTTAAATGTTTTTCTCAAATTTTATAAAGTATCATTTATCCAAAAATACATATTATCCATTTACAAACTTTTATATCATATATATTTTTAAAAATACATATGGGCCGGGTTATCAAGCCTGGTTCGTAAAAATAAAGTCCCGCCGTGTACTTACTATTTAATGGGCTGGGCTTGATAACCCCAAGTCCCAGAAAATTGGACCTAAAAATAAATAAAGTAAGCCTTGTACATGCTATTTTATGGTCTTGGTATGGGCTGGAGCCTTTAAAAAAAAAATTAAGAATTTCCCTTGTATATTATTTTTTATTATAAAAATTTGAAATAATTTTGTTCGAAAAAAGTAAAGCTACTCTCCAAAAACCGAAGGAAAAAATTTCGGTGAGACGATTTCAGAGATCGTATTTTGTGAAACGGGTCTCTTATTTGGGTCATTCATGAAAAAATATCATTTTTTATGCTCAGAGTTTTACTTTTATTGTGAATATCGGTAGGGTTGACCCGTCTCACAGATAAAGATTCGTGACACCGTCTCATAAGAGACCTACTCAAAACTAAATATTTATCATGTGTTTGATTGACTTCTCTTGATTTTTTTACTTTTGTGGATATCGTTGAGATATTAAATATAATAAAATTATACTTCAAATAACTGAACGTCATGCTCAAAAAATACACATAATTGGTGTCTCTTATTTATTTATTTATTTATATTTTATATATATATATAAAATATAAATAAATAGATATTTCATCTCCCATGACAAACAAATATCAAGAAGTGAATGGACGACTCACACCGTTTATTTTTACCATTTATATATAGATATCAAGAGTCTCTTTTAAATAGATATCAAGAGTAGATATTTCATCTCCCATGACAAACAAATATTCACCATTTATTTTGTTCCGAGACCAGATGGTGTGTCCTCACATGTGGTAGGAGACTCCATCAATCACAGCTCTATGTATACCGTTGATCACATCAATTAACTAAAATGGACGACTCACACCGTCCGTTGGATTATTGCTGTGATTTCATCTTTTATTCCGCAGGGTGTATTGTTAACAATCGACTTCACCCCCTGACTCCCGTTTTACCCAACAAAGACGCACGAACTCCTCCAACCAACTCCTCCCACCGTTTCTAAGCTCAGAACTTCGCACATTTCTTGATGAAATTTACACATGTACAAGTGCATGGATCATCAATTTCAGATGAAAAGAAGTAATCTTTTGTAACCGTCTGTATGATAACAGTTATGGAATGATTGTTTCTTGGTTCAAGAATTGACTACTGAAAGGCTCAGTTGTTGAAGCCGAAACGAGACGTTGGTCTCCGATATCATAATTTTTTTGGGTGGTTAAGCTCTCTTTTTCAAGGAAATTTTATCGGTGTGTTACTTCTTTTATTGTTGGAGATTGTCTGTTAAACATTGTTTGACTCAACTTTAAGCAAAACCTACGTGTCATTTGTCTCAAGAAAATATTTTTAATTTCATGGTAGAATGAGCTTCATTTCTTTATCTGGGTATCAAAGGAATCCGCTGAGGGGAAGAAGTTGAGCTGGTATTTGTGATGGGTCCGATGATATGTTGGAAATTTTCAAGAACTTTGTTTCTAAGTCTTTTTGGGTGCTGGTTTGCTTTGCTGGTGATACGTCCTGCATATACGTTGAGGCCTTTGAGGCAGGGACCTAGACCCTGGGGAGATGAGGTTAGTGTTTAATTGGTGAATGTGTCTGGTTAGTTATGTAAATTTGGTTGTTTTAGACTTTTAGTCACGACTTTGCTAGTTATTTTTATCGTAAATTAGAATTGTAGTATCTTACTGTAATTTCACATATTAATTGCTCATATGTTTTTCAACAGTTTTGAAATTTGATTCTATAAAGTGTGGTTCTTTGATAATATCAGATATTTATCTGCCGATCTGTTTTGCATTATTGAAATTTGATTTTATCTATTGTTGTTATGAGATGAATTCCAGTAAATGTATACTCATATTCTAGTTGAACAGCTTGAATGCTGGTTTATTAAACAATTTTGGGTTTTTGGTACTAGTTTGATGGATTGAAAAATGAACTGTGTGCATAAGCAGAACGTCATCCTTGTTTGGGGCTATTACTTTATCAAATAAGCATGTTTTTAATTTGTTGGAAAGGACATTTAATCTGACCATATAATGTGGGATGAGAGATAGTTCTTCGCCATGCTTGTTGTCCTCGATATGAAAGTGCAATAGGCATCACTTCGGGGTTTACACCACTCAGCATGTAAGAATTGCAGAATATGTAAAATAATTGGATTTTTTGAACCAGCTTAGTTGTAGACACTGGATCGTATTCTTAGTTGCTATGTCCTCTGACCCCGTTCCAGGTCTTATTTCAGAACTCAAACTATTACACATGGCTTTTTCTGTGTATGTCCTTGTCTTCTTTCACTCTTCCCCGAGCTTTTTAGATGCGTGTTTCAGGTAGAAGAAGAATGGTTCATTTCATTTAGTCAATCAGTAGAGGATTTTTATCCCACCCCCTCCCCTATCCTTCCACACACACACACACACAACCAAGAAAAAAGTGTTCTAATGTTTATGGTCTTTTGCTTCCATCAGTGGCTTCATGTAAGGAAGGAAGAACATGAATTGGGTCCATTCACTTCTTGGAACATAACAGGAACTTATCGAGGTTTGTTAGTTGCCTACCTATGGAATTATTCAGTGGTTTTTCATGTTGAACAATTCACACTTAGTTTTTCTTGTGTTGTTTCTTTATGCCCATGGGTGCTCAATTCCATTATGTTTGGTGATACTCTAGATAAATTATAATATTTTATCATCCCTGATAGATTGTGCCACTACTATGTAAATTCTTCTCAGTCCCTGTCACGATGAGAAATCACTTTTTTCTTCTCTTGGTGCACATCATAATCAATTGCCTTCCCAGATAGTTATTACAATCAAAGATTAATATGTCTGAAACACTTGTGTGAATTTTGAATCATGGAATATTACTGTACAAATAATTTACTCGATCTGCACTGAGAAAAAGTTTGAGTAGAACAGTTACCTTAAGAAAAAACTCTCTTGAATGTGGTGTTTTTGTTTGTAGGTTGCAGTCATATGTATTATTTCAATCCTTATAAGTAAAAGTTGAATTTTCTAAACTTCTTACATTATTACTGCTCAAGATCAGGTTCCAATCTCAACATCAATCATATTTGCAGTGCTGCTCTTCTATTTTCTGCTCAGCTACCTCAGCTGGAAGAAATAATTTTTTTCATTGCTGATGACAGCAAAAAGTGATGTACTTTGTGTAAAAGTATTTCTAGTCACGAATTTCATATGCTAGTGTGTGAATTGTATTTGTAGGCTAAGCAATATTTTACCTGGCATCACTACAGCATCAGGCTTACTAATTAGCATTCGAAAGTGCTAGTTTATGATAATTTGGCGGGAGTTCTCTCTGGTACAGTTCTTTGGTCTGGTTTGTCTTAATGGACATCCAGAAGATTGTTAATCGGAACGTTCAAGCAAATACTCTGTTATCTCCTTGAAATTTTTATGGATTTTCTTTCCTTTTGATATGCTTACTGTAAGTTTTTTCTGATATTTATGATACATAGGGAATTGGAAGTTCCAAGATTCCACAAATAATTCTTCAAAGTTTCCTGATTTTGGGAAGGCGGATGGCAATGTAGTATTAGAGTTGAGTAGTACTCCGACAAAACTAAATGGTGTACACTATGTTCAGGTAAGGTGGTTGTTTTTCAACTTAATGGTGATATAACAAGAACGTGATCAGTCATATGCTTCCTTGTTACTTTTCTGTTGATTAATTATGCTAATTGCATAAGTACTCATTTCTGACTAAGTGACTGTTCATTCAATGGGGAAATCTTCCAGTCACTGGATTCTTATAACAACCATCGAAAAGAAAATTTGCATTAATTATTTAATTGCTACGGGATCCTCTCTCGTATGTAGTGGATAAACACATGCATACACACAGCATGCTAGACATTAGATTTTCTGAAGCCTATGATAAACATGACTAACTTATTGCACCCGAACTATGATAAACCATGACGAACTTATTGCACCTGAAAACTCAATCACTCTCACACGAATTTGAAATGTCCATGTGGATACAGGGTGCTGCTCTTTAGTTTCTCAAAAAAATGCTAACTGAGATACACGCGAGAGCATAAAATGCTACGGCGCGTTGTTGAAAGTTGCCTGGTGATAATTGGATAAAGTTGCTGCTTCTGCTGTGTCACTTGTGGTGTTGTGTCTTCAGCCTGCTTCCCCAGTGAAGCAGTTTGTCATAACTATGTAAAAAAACTATTAACATCAATAAGTCTGCCATGTATGCATTGTGTCAGCCGGTGATCCTGATGAAGTTATTTCGTCATTCAATTCTTTCTGTTGTCACTAGAAGTTTGAAACGGTAAATTTTTGTTATGTGATCGAGTTGGGTAAAACCTAATAGGGGGGTTTTAACTTAAAAAAATCATTTAGATTCTCAAGTTTCTAATTTCTAGAGAACTATTTTCTCATTATGTTTTTAATTGTAATTGTAATTGTAATTGTCATGGTGGAATGGACCAGGGGGTTATAATTTTCCATGACGTGTTTGACAATGAACATGACGCTGGGGGAGCTCAACTTAGGGTAGAGGGTGTATATATATGGCCTTTCAGACAACTACGAATGGTAGCTAGCAGGTAGTTTCAATATTGCTTAATTCTAATCAATTAAGATCCTGTTATTTAATTATTAGTTTTATAGTCTTTTGGTCTTGTCTTATAACTTGTCAAACGCATGATATGATTTAAAAGTGATTAAAGTAATATATAATATGCCAGTAGGTGCTGGTAGATTTTTTTTCTCTACCTCTTAATTTACCACCATAATTTGAAGACAACCAAAAAATCATTCAAGAAAAGTAATTGCAGATGGTATGTCCTTTCTGTTGTATTAATTGTCCCTCTTTTGCTTATTTATACGTTTTTGTGCCCGTACTATTGTTATTTTTCGGTACTTTGCAGTGGAAAACAGGGTGAGTTTGGACGAGAAGATGATTACATACTATCGAATCCTTATCACTTGGTGATCACAACTTTCTCTATTGATTTTATTCCTTCTTTTTATTGTGTAGTGATCTTTTTTATGAATCAACTTAGCGATAACTTCTTATGCTACTTTTATGCATATAAATTTCTTTTTGTGCATAAGCTTTGCCATAACTTCTTCCGCCAAGGGCAATGATCCTTTTCCATTTTGTAAATCTTTCTTTATTTAGTCCCTTCGGGGGTATGGATAATTTAGCAGTTTTTGTTAATATGTACAATTTTTTCTAAGTGATTTCTTATAGAATATTTTCTGAAATTACAATTGATTGCTTGATATGTTTTCAGTTACATCCGTGATATAGGTTCCACAGGATGCCCATGGAAATTATGTATTAATATCACACTATTTTTTCCTTCCTTTTTTCTTTGGCAAATGCTACTAAGTTATCTTTGTTATCTCCATAGAAATCTACCGTCACAGTAGGTCTGTGCTTTTCAATTTTCGTTCCAGACTGCCCGAGTTAGTAAATATTGGATAAATTAGGCAAGGCATCTTTTGAAATATTTTTCCTTTTAATTTAACAATAAAGAACCATACTGCAGTATGATTTCCTTCCTTTTGAGCTTCGAGCTCTCTTCCTCGAGATGCTTTAAGAGTTCATTTAATCCAACAATACCAGGTTACTCCATGGTTTTCAGGGCAATTCTTTGAAATGTACATGTTACCATCAACCTCTTAATTTGATGTTTGCTATCCATCCAAACTCTGAAATAGGTTAAGCTGAGATTTGTAGTAGCAAATTTATGTCTTGATATGTGGGGTTAAGAACAGGAATGAAGCCCAACTAAACATATGCAACAGTGACACTGAAGAGGCAGGCAGAATTTTTCTTGTTGCTGTTAGTTTCCCAGAAGAAACATTTCTTGTCCTTATGCTCTGAGTATCTAAATGTTCTCATGTATGAGTTTGCTTGAACCCCGTTTTTCTTGAAACAAGTTTGCTTGGTAGTTGGTACTAAATTTTATCATTGAAAATGTTTTTGTTCTCTGAAAGGACACTGTTACACAATGAGTTTATCTGGAGATTATTTTATGTCTCGTTCAACTTATTCAACATTATTTTACCTGTACAGCTTGGAGTCTTCTCCTCCCAGGTGTTTCAGGAGTCTCCCCGAGAAAAAATTTGGAAAAGAAAACACTGTAAAATTTTCAATTTAGTTAGCTCCTAAACCATAAGTTAAAGTTCATTATCTCCTTTTAAACATTTCGGGTTGTTATCCAATTGCAGCTCCCATCTATAAAATGGAGAAACATTGTAACATTGAAATTGCTGCCCAAGTTTCCGGTGTCTCTTCCAGACAAGGTACTAAGCTTTTCAAAGCATTTGGATTATTTATTCTCTCTACCCTGCTATGGTATTTGTCAGAATTTCTTTATGATGATGCTCTGTCCTTGCTTCCTCTCTTCATGCATTCATGAATATAATTGATGTTTCTCTGTAAAAAGAAGCTAATGTTTAAAGTTGTGGTCGATGATGTTATTCATTTGCTTATGTATCATATATTTAATATCTGCTAAATGAATGGGAAGACCCTTCAGAAGACTATCTTCTTGCCTTATAACATATTTTCTGTACTTTTTGGTATTCACCAAATTATGTTAGTTGATAGTCAAGAATGAATTAATTTCATATTAATCCTGCGAGAACCTGAAACTGTTTGCTATTTTGCATGTCTGGTTTTTCCTAAACCTCCACATGCAGAAGTTGGTTTTACCCCATGGAAGATAATGCCTTCGCATTTTTATTCGATTTAAAGCATCTGATTTTCTGAAGGATTATCTTAACTTGTTACTCTCATGTATATGGGACATCAATCTGCACTAGCATTTGATCTCTTTGTTTAACCATATGATGAATAGCTGCTTTTCGGAAAAAAAAATGGAAGGAGTGTACTATATTGGGGCCCAAGAAACTTGTATATCTGGTAAAGCAGTTCCCAAAATTTTTTTGTTGATCCTTTTTTTTCTTTTATCTGATTTTATGAATTATATCTTTAAGATTTAAAAAGTTGATCCAAAATTTTGTCTGTAATTGAGTCATATATTCTTCTTAAGTTCTTATTTATATGTTTCTTGTCACTGTGTATTATACACCAAGGGCTTATATGCTTACCTTATTATTTCTGTGCGTATTAGAATTTTTTTGGTATTTTAAAGCGTTGAGTGATTATTAGATTTGATGCTGCCTGCTTATCCTCTTACAAGGCATTGTGATGTGTCATTCCAAAACTTTGTGTATTATGATGTGCTCTGTACTTGCTTCCATCAATTTCTGTAAAATGACATTTTTTATGCATCTTCTGTAAAAATGCAACTTTATATCCTTTTCACTTGTGCCACTTTATTTTCCTAGACGGGGTTCGTCATAGATATCATCTTGGAGGATTAATGGAAAGCCCTTTAGTGGATGACGATGCCGATTGCTTCTCACCCATGCTCTTAAATGCGACTTCAGTCAACGTTGAAATCTATTACAATAAAGCAATTAATTATACGTTGATGGTCACCTTTGTATCCTTATGATATTACCATATTTTTTCTTGAATAACAAATTACTGGTCTCTTCTGGAAAGTAAAATGGTCATTATGCTTTCTCCCTTATTTGATTTATTCTTTAACCATCTGATGAACTAGATCTCTTTCCTTGAAGTTCTGCTGTTAATCCGGCAAATGGATCACAGTAACACTCAATCTGTGAGATTCCCTGTCAACATATGAGAAACCGATTGCTTACAATCCAGAATTATGTCTTTTCTGCTGAATGTTTCTTGAAGTGGTTCCAAGCACTTATCTCACAATCTTTTCCCAGGGTTCTGCAAAAGTTTCACTTCCGATGATTGCACATCAGGCTATAATGGATGCTTATCTTTGTCTTATGCATCTTACAGCAGGCATATTAGTAGGTATGTTGACATAGGAGCCATTTTATATGCTTGAAAATTTGATTTAATGTGTGACTTGATGTAATTTTTTCTTCGAAAAAAATGAGGAAATTTTTTTCCAGATAGACGTGAACACATAGTTTCAAAAAAATTATTCGCAAGGTTATATTTATTTCACTCGATCTGTACAAACAGAGACAACTTTGTTTTGAAGACATTAAAAACCTATGTGAATGGATGTCGAAGTTGAAAAGGTTGGAAACACCTCCTTGAGGTTAATGTAAATTGGGTATAAGAAGTCTCCTTCCGGGTCCTGATTCTGATCCTACTGGAGCTGGTTAGTTCAGCCTCGTGTATCTCAACTGTGGCTGGGAAAAATAGTTAGCGGACTTGTATAATTTTACAAAGAGAAAATTGGATAACATTAGATGGTAGTTGGAGTTCTTTCTTTTGTTTGGGTCAACCTTGATTGATATTATTCTGTTATTGTACATCCAAAGTAATTTGGCTGCATGTGGGACTGGCAGTGTAAATTTTGGATTTGTCTAGTTGCAGATGAGTTTTAGTGCTTATTCTCGTTAGTTGATCAATAGATGAAAGGTTTTTATTAGTGTATGTTATGGTTCATTCTTGCTTCTACTTGCTTTGTACTTGAAAAGAACCGTTTTCGCTGCCTCATCTGTTACTCTTTCGTGTTTTTCTTTTGTTTATTATGACATTCTATATGCATGATGTAAAAGCTGATTCTTCTTTGATAACAGAATCTCTGTTTAATGCTTTTGCCACGGCTGCATTTTTCAAGTTTGTCGTCTTCTCAATATTTGAAATGCGATACCTCCTTGCCATATGGAGGGCGAATAGACCAATGAATAATGGAGACAATTGGGAAACAATGAGGCGTGAGCTTTCAGTTCTGTACAGCCGTTTTTGTATGTATCCTTTTCTACTATGCAGAACTTAGTATCGTTGGTTAAATTATTTGATTGGTTATCTAATCTTGAACATGTTATGTGGTGGTTCTGCTATTGATGATGCATCAAACACACAGCGTACTGAACTAAAAAGAAAAGTGATCATTCGTTCATTCTGTGTTGCTATTTTCTACATTATAATCAAATGTTTATCATCCTTTTTTTATCTATTTAACCAGATGAAAAAAAACTGTTGTTGTCAGATCGTAGAATAAGATAATAAAATCTCTTTTGATGGCATGGATCCATTTATTCAGACTTGCTATTTAGCACTCTACAGATGGATAGTGTGGTAGTTTTATGGTTTTGATCTGCCAGAGAAAATCTGATCTTAATTTATAACTTCGACCAACAACTTGTAACATTTTTGTGGGGACAAGTTCACATCTCTTCGATAACCTGGCCAACTATAACATTTCATAAACAACTTAAAGTCATAGGAAATTTCACAGTTGAATTACCTTCCAAGGTCCACTTTGTTAGTGATAGATGGTACAGTATAGGTTTGTGGCCATCATTTAATTATTTTATTGAATGCTAAATGACCTTGTTTTTTTGTTTGAAGACCTTGTACTATGGTTTGCTCCATTTTTCTTAATGTCCGGCTTACTTCAGCATTATTTCTTATTATATTGCAGATGGAATCCTTTTAGGGGGCATTCTTGTCATGTATGAGTTCCATAGATTTTTGCGGTTTATTCTCCTCCTCCTGCACTCTTTCTGGATACCACAAATAATCACTAATGTATCTCGTGATTCAAGGAAACCATTGCATCCTCATTACATCTTAGGGATTACGATAACTCGTATCACTATTCCATTATATGTATTTGGGTGTCCCCATAATTTCATGCGAATAGAGCCTAGCAGAGATTGGTGTATTTGTTTGGCCATTTATATGGGACTCCAAGCATTTGTTCTTCTTCTGCAACATTATTTCGGATCTCGATGTTTTATTCCTCGTCAGGTTTGGTGCAATTACACTCCTTGGAACTGTACATTGTTTAGTTTCTGTTTGCTGATGATTGTGTAGATTACGTTTTTGCATAACTTCCAACACTTGTACTGGGTGGAGCCAAAGGCAATGATAACCCACCAACCCCACCCCCGAAAAATCCCCCTTCATGTATGATTATATGTTTCTCTCAATATTATACACACGCGCTCAAATTCATGATTTCTCCTCCCTAGTCCCCCAGACTTTCTAGTTTTAGTTTAATCTGGCTCTCTCGCTGTCTAATTGGTGAAATAATTGTGTTATATTACTCTATCTGTGGTCCCCCTTTCAAGTTGAATCACCATTCAAGAATATGCAAATTTTCACCTTGTAACTGGTTGATCCGCTGTCTTCTTACATTATGACTGCAGATTTTACCCGAAAAATATTGCTACTATAGGAGGTTTGATCAGGGTTCGATTCTTTCCCTTGATTGTGTAATTTGCATGACTGCCATTGATCTCGGCCAAAGAACAAATGATTGCATGGTAGATATCGCATAAATCTTCCTTTTGTTTTCTATACATGACATCTTCATTAACATGTTATTTTGTCTCCAAAATGTTCCAAGGCGACACCATGCGATCATTTCTTTCATTCGGTTTGTTTACAAAGATGGATGGACATAAAAATGGAGTGCCCAACTTGCCGCCGTCCTCTTCCTCCTGCCTAGAAGCTTGTATACTTTCTTAGGAGATCAATCGACACAGCCCTTGATTCGGTAAGATTTCCCTCTGGATGCATTTTCTTAAGTGATGGAAAATCATGTTTCATGAAGTCCCCTGATGCTTAGATACTTTCAATGTTTGATCGAAATTCGATCACTCCAATACTTGGGGTTCTTGCTTTGTAATCTTTTGCGAGAGGTTATAATTTTTGTGTCCGTCTCGAATAAATTTGATTGGTCCTTTTCCTCATTCTTTTCTATGAGATTCTGTATTAAGAATGACTTGAGCATCTCTGTTTTCAGGAACCATGGCAAGAAGACGAATAGGACGGTCATCGAGACAAGCTGACGTGCATAGCCTTGTGTGAAATTAGAGATATGATGCATATATTTACTCTCTAACCACC
Source organism: Primulina tabacum (assembly GCF_025594145.1). Taxonomy (NCBI): domain Eukaryota; kingdom Viridiplantae; phylum Streptophyta; class Magnoliopsida; order Lamiales; family Gesneriaceae; genus Primulina; species Primulina tabacum. The sequence goes on along the minus strand of NC_134560.1, from coordinate 4,087,158 downwards.
ATTTATTTGGCTTTGAAAGATAAAAGCATAACTGACAAATAAACCTTGTCTTTTTTTCTTGCATGCTTGAGAACAGCCAATTCACACTGTATGTACATAACATATATTTCTTCAAAAACGGTTTTGTCACGACTAAGCATGTTTTGATCCGTCCAATTCTTTTATAACAGAAAGAATGATGTTTAAGAAAATAAGAACAAAAAATGTTCATATTGACATAGTCATAGACCTCTATTATTAGTATCTTACACTAAGACCTCATTTTTTATTTTTTTTTTAATGAAATTACATTCATTAATAAATATAAAAAAAATACAAATACTCTGGACATGTTCAGGGAACCAATAATCGTAAAATCACTTCTTATATAGCATGTATAACAGAAATCGCATTAGGAATACATCGAAAGCTCGTAATCTTAATCTTCTTGATAATGTCTTCTATCACCGGTTTTTCATTTTCAAACATAGCTTTGCTTCTTGTATTTCACACATTGTGAACTGTCGCTGTCAGTGCAACGCATCTCATCTTATTCAGTATCGAATTATCTCGATAGACACTTTTGAAAGCTTTGAGGACTACTGTCGAAGATCCCAGAATCTTTTTCATTCTTAGCCAGTTACGCACACTTTCCCATATTCCGTTGGAAACATTACAGCCAAAAAATAGGTTTGCAAATGACTCTAATTTCATGTTACATATCACACAAGACTGATCAGGCATATATCCCAACCTATCACGGGTTAAAAAAAATTTATGTGCAAATATCCACAATGCAAACATGTGCTTTGGGAGGATAAACAATTTCATGATTAGAGGCTTCCAAAGCCACCGTCCCACTGTCGATGAGAATAAATGGTGCACGACTGAGCCCCACATTACTGTAAAACCACCCCTCCAAGCACAAGACCACCGCATCAACAGACCCCAACTCTCGAATCATCACTTCTCTAATACTCATAATCTGCTTAATAAGTGGTGAATCCTCTCGTCTCCATTCCCGTTGTCAAACTTCACCAAATCTGCTATAAGCATAATTGATCTATTTTATCCTGATGCTATCTTTCTTCATATGAATTTTTCACAAAGTCTTGTATAACAACGCATCATTCCAAGTCTTTAGATTTTTCAATCTTATGCCCCCGTCTTCAATTGGCCGACAAACTTGTTTTCAAGCAATGGGAGGACGCTTGATTGGGCACACAAATTTCCTGCACAGAGTATAGAAAACATTCAAAATATTAGATGTGATAGACAACCAAAAACATTCCACAACTTGAACCACTCATATGATCAATTCTAGTTTCCCTGCGAATGATAAAGAGTGCCTCAGCCATGACTTAATCTTGTTTATGAGTATTTATTAATTTAAATATATCAAAACACAATAGATAAAAATGCAACATGACAATAAATCATATATATTCATTATTTATACGTTACTTTTCAATTCGCGTGATAATAATATAATGACAGCTGTCTTAAATTAGTAAATATATTTTTCATTCAAATATCATTTACAATGAAAAATAAATAAAAATAAAATTAACAGAATAATGAATTTTACTAAAATCAAAATCACGATGTATTTAAATGAATTATACATAGGCAAACGATTATCAAATAAAATTTGCTTAGTTAACTAAATTATCATAATAATGCTAAAATAAAACCACTAAATTTGTTATTAAGTTAAATATCAATTGTACTTTTTCTAACTTTTAACCCTTACGGATTTTGTTTAACTTTCTTTTTTTGTTTTTAAAATACATATTATATATAGTTAATTTTACATCAGAATGGATCATTTGTAAATTAATATGGATGATAAATAATTTCATCTGAAATAAAATTTTAACATAATATCAATCAAACAAATATATGTAGTAAAACACATATATAAATAAAATAATACATAATACTCAGTTAAAAATGTCATGTATAAAAATTGCAATCTCTAACAAATGACAATAAATTATCTTTATAATTGATATTTATTATAAGGATTGTCTTGGTTAAAAAAATTTTCTCATTAATTTATTTTAAAATAGAAAGTAAATTTCATTATTTTTAATTTCTCGTTAATTTATCTTTCTATTAATAAAGTTAAAATAAATCAAACTAATCAAATTATATTATACATAAAATATTAGAAAAATTTACAAAAAAAACTATAGAATCTACATGCTCTCAATAGTTATTTTCATTAGAAAATTACCATGAGAAAAATGACATTTACTGACATGTTTTTAATTACATTTGTAAAAAAGTATAAGCTTTATATAGATATTGAGACTTTATTAATTGAATATCATAATTTAAGAAATTAAAAATAAACTAAAGTATCATATTAATGCATTTTGTAATAATTAAATAAGTTTATTCTCATTTTCAATATCAATTCCTAAATATATTTTTCTCGAATAAATTATAACAATACTTGAAATTTTTCATCTATTGACCGACTTCATTTAATTAAGGAGAATTTCAAATTCACAATTTATTAATTTAATTAAATTAACATGATATTAACCGAATTGTACTCGATCACAAATCAAATTATCTCATCCGAAAATAAATCAGTATATTATCTCAACCATACTTTTACCACAACTATTCCATCATGACAAATTTTGAGTGGAGGTGGAGAGACAATCATAATAATCCGTTAAGTTTTAGCATATTAAATTAAATGGAGCTACGGAACCAAATATATAGGTGCTAAAATAAAACGAGACATTGAAAATTAACTCAATGCACAAAAAAAGTTAATGTAATAAAACTAAAATAAATATAGACTAATATATAATTAGGAATATAAGAGCTCAAAATGACTATCAAAATAAATCTTTGGAGACTGATATAATCTCATAATTTTGCAAAAAATGATAAATATATTATATATATTAATCAAAATGTAAAAAAATATGAAAAAATATAAATGTAAACAAAACACGAACCATCGATAAATTAAACTAATTAAATCAAGAAAACTAATGTAGCTTCAAATGATTAAGTAAAAAAAAAACTCATAGAATGAGGAAAATAAATAATCACTCCAATAAAATGAAATCATAAAAGATCCAATATACTAAACAAATTAATGTAACAAAACTAAAATAAAAATAGACTAATATATTGTTTGTATGAGGGGAGCTCAAAATAACTATCAAAATAAATCCTTAGAGATCGAGATGTAATCTTCAAATTTTGTGAAAAATTACAAGAATTAAACGAACTCTGAAAAAATAAAACAAGAAAAAACCATGTAGAACTTCAATGGGGAAAAATATAAATGAATTCAATGTGTTCAATTAATATTAATGCTCGTATATTAATAATTAGTCATTAATTATTTAAGATATATAAATAAATTATAAATTAATTCGTATAAGAAAACAACTTGTTAAACTAAATAGAGAACGACATATAGAAAAATTTACCATTGGAATAGATATATTTATATTTAATCACACGAGTATTCGGTATTCCGAGCCATGAAAAAGGTCATCAAATATTTACAATATAAGCACAAAATCTATTACAATAAAATAAGGTGATATAGAAGTAGATATGAGCATATTCCAAACTTCCAAAAAAAAAAAAGAACATACAAGTGATATTCCAATGGTGACTGGTGATGGTTTAATCAAGGTGGAGGAGTTGAAGATACCGCGGCATAACTATAACTATTAGCAGAACCGCCGCAGCCATTCTGGGAGCAGTTGACAGGCTTATTCAGAACTACATCACACTCCTTCCTACTCCTCTGCAATGGCCTTATCGGCAGACAGTTTCTACGATCATCAAACGAGATCCCTTTTCTTGTTAAATTCGAACATATTCCCTCTTCTTCACACACGAAGTTATACGAGATTGTAAGATTTGTCAGGCTAGGCAAGACACAGATTCCCTCAGGTAGCGCTCCACTTATCTTGTTGTGGGCTAAATTTATAATCTCCATTTTCGATAAACCAGCGATGTCATATGGTATCGAACCAACTAACTGATTGAAGCTCACGTCGAGAACTCTTAGCTTGTAAAGATATCCCACCTCATTTGGTATGCAACCCGTTAAGCTCGTGTTGCTCAGCAATAGTTCTTCTAGAGTGTTGGCGAATTTGGCTATGCCTGGTGGGATGCAGCCTGTGAATTTATTGTTGGCAAAAACTATGACAGAAGCAAGTGTTGTGCCTATATTTTGTGGGATCAAAGAAGTGAATCTATTGTTGTTGATAAATATAGCATCCAGGTTTCTGTTAAAGAGTTGAGGTGGCACCTGGCCTTCAAACTCATTGAAACGAATATCAAGGTATTTTAGAGTAGGAAGCGACAGGACAATGGAAGGGAAAGGTCCTACGAATCTGTTGTTACTGAGGTCTAGTTCAAAGAGAAAGGTGAGGTTTGATAAAGATTGTGGGATGATTCCACAGAACCGGTTGCTGTTTAAATGGATCAAGGCTAGGTCAGTGAGAAGGCCAAGTTCTTCAGGTATGTAGCCGGCTATGTCAGCATGGTTAAGGTCAATTCCAGCAACGGTTTGGGTTGTGGTGTTGGGAAATGGTGCACAGTAGACACCGGTGTAGTTGCATACTGAGGGCCCATTCCAGTTGGAGGTGAAGTTTAAGGGATCTGAGTAGATAACGTGTTTCCAAGCTTGAAGGGCGATGTAGGCTTTTTGAAGCCTGTGATTTGCTGTGGAGTTCTTGGGAAAATGGTGGTAGTGGTGGTAGTTTGTTGTGGTGCTATGACCAATCTTGGCGGCTCTGTAGTTGAAAGATGGGTGAATTAGCAGCAAGGGGAGTAGGACATGGAATAGGAAGAGGGGTGGAGAATATGAGGCCATGTGCATGGAAATTCAAGAAAATTGTTCTTGTTTAGCAAGATTTTCCTTCCTTGTATGGTCTTCTTTGTGCTACATATGCATGCTGAGATTTATTCATCTACTTTTTCCGTCACATCAAGTCGAAACATCATCAACCAATTGTCACGTAAATGACTCAAAAAAATTTAGTTGGGAGATACCTTCATTTATACATGAAATTCGAAAAAATTTCATTTGGTGAATTGTTTGGCTGCCCTCTTGCTTGTTACAACCTACCAATAATAGGGACATTTTACCATTAGTAATGGCAACCAACATGATTGAGTTTTTACCATTTTCTCGACATTTGATTGTGCTGCTGACCATTTTGAACTGATAAGTACTGCTTCGACTGAATTCATCAGTTTTGCATGAGTATGCTGCTGAATTTGATTGAATTGAAAACAAAAAAAGAAATTGACATAAATCTCATTTATAATACGTAACTTTCTTATCTAAATCAAGTGGAAACAGAAAAAGATAGCTCCTCCACCAGAAAAAGCAACTCGATTACTCTTGATATTGGACATTACAAAGTACTTCGATTTTCTACGGTATTTCAAAAGTGCAGGGATTCAGTACTTGCATCGGGTAATTTGCTATTATCAAAATTTTGTTCTTTATTCCACGAATAGCATATCAAGAATATTACTTCTATTTAGTCCCTATCACTAATGATATAGTCCCAAGAGGTCTGCTTTCCAGTTTCTTATGCCCTGCCATAACTAAATACATCGGAACCATACCAAGAAGGCATGCTCCATACCCCTTGTAAAGTGAAAGAATCCCTTCATTCTTGATGATCTGAACTAATGCTTCGAATGAATTCTTGTACTTTAATGCCTCTCCACAAGTCATCATCATTCGTCTTTGCACCGTTTCAAAAGGGTAAGCAGCCAATATGCCGAGTAGCCCAATCATCAGAGCTGCATCTGCCGAAAATTTCTGCCATTGGTTGAAAATGCATAACTCGTTAGCAGTTATGTCCAGAAAGCCTTTGCATCATAAGAAGAGAGACTGTGAAATGATGTTTAAGTGTTAGCTGTCATTGGACCATATGATTCGCTCACCTTGGATGGATCAGACTTTGTGGGTGAGCCACCACATGCCAAATGGTGGCTATGGTTAATTATGAGGCCTATGTAACCAACGAAGAATCCACGGTAAATTCCAACTAAACCATCAGATTTGAAGGTCTTTCTGTAGACATCGAATAAGCCATTGAACTGCCTTCCACCTCCATTTTTTACACTCTTGATATCACAAGCTAGACGTGTGCGAGCATATTTTAGCGGGTAGAGGCACGAATAAAGACAGGTGTGAGCAACCAAGGTTTTTAAATATGTTTCACAACCAACTCTGTCTTTCGTCAATCCAACACAAATTCCACGAACGACATAACCAGAAAAAACATTGAGGGCCTGGCTAGAACACACAAATTCAAAAAAGTGTGAAAATTGTGTTAACATGTCAGCACATTGAGCGACCAAATTCAGAATCAATCGCTTATTTCTATTACATATAGTGAGTGATCATGCAAGTTTTTAAAACAAAACAAGTAAAGAATCATATTCGTTTTTGGATTAAATTTAACCTGTACAGGGAAGACTCTGATAAGATTAACTGAGTTGCCTCTCCAGAGAGAAAAAACACCCTCATTCCTGACAAGTCTAACAAAGCAATCCGAAATCCCACGGTATGGTCTAGATAGTTTACCGCATTTGATCAACTCTTGCTGATTCTGAAGCAAAAGCTTCACTCTCTCAAATGGAGCTCTAGCAGTGAAGCTCACTGCCGAAACAAGCCCTCTCATGAAAAATGTTGCCATTCCAATGCCAATAAGGATATCATCATCTATCGGATACCGTTTACGGATAAGGGAAGAAGACTCGTGAAAATTGCCTACAAATGATGATAAAACAGGATTCCAAGAACCTCCATTGTCAAATATTCTGTCTATTGAGTTTCTTAATCCATCCTTTCTTGTGTTCGTGTAGGAATATAAACTACTAAAAACGAAATGCCCCCCATTAGCCTGTTGAACTGCCACATTAGTCGCCATTTTCTCCTGAAAACGCAGTGGTTGGATCATCTTGTCTAGCTAGCTAACTAACAGCTGCATCGCAAATCCATTAAACATAATATATACATGCATGCAATCTGAATATAAAGCCATAAATAAGTTCTATATCATGCAATTGGTACATTCATGCAGAGTCTTCACCTAAAATCCGTTAACCCATTTCATCTGAATGACCAATGGGCGGTACTCTACGAGAATGCATCCTTTTTTTGGCAGAAGTACGTTAATTTACGCCATTTCGAATGATGTTACATTAATACAATCCCACAGATGAAAAAAGGGAAGGATTAAAAATTTGTGTTTCATTTCCTCAAGAATTTACAGAGAACAAATACACTATTGATAAGATGACACGTGGTCTGCTGTTGTAACAAACTTAACAAAATTATAATAATAACCAATTAAATACATGAAAAATCATCTCCTGGAGACTTTCATGGGCTTCATCATTGGGCTGATCCTAAAATTAAATTTTCCCGGGGATAAATTATCGAGAATAATGGGCCTATAATGGCACAATAAACGACACAACTTTGGTCTTCTAATTGACAGAACGTCAGAACGGGACAGAAGAATAATGGGCCTTTCTGCTTCTTATCTTGAGGGGCAATACCTAAAGTTATGAAAGGACAATGAAATGGTATTCGATCTTTTTATACAAGAGAAATAGAATATTGAAAAATATTGGAATATTAATTTTTTCACAAAAAAATCAAACATTTACCCCCAAGATAGTAAAATGACCCAGCGAAGCGTCGGTATCAATATTTTATGACATGAAAGAATTTCTGTAACATACATTTGGAGTATATATTTTAGGTGAAAAGTTACGTTAAATTATTTTTTATCTCCGAAAGCACCAAATAAAATCCGATATCGATCTCATATTACAAATTTATATATAAAATTCATATAACCAATGAAATTTAATTTGAGGGTTGGTTAGGTTCTATATATGTTTGAAGTGGTTAGTTTCTTGCCTTTATCATGTAATGTATTTTTGGTGCCAGTGTTTTAGGAAAGTTGATACTCACTTTAGGCTGGACATGCAAAATCAGATTTGTTAAATTTTGGGTTTGAAAGTTTTTTGATTCGTGCCCGAGGATGAAGTAAAGTATAGCATCAAAGATATATATGTTCCGAGAGGGCCAAAATTTGGTACTTGCAACAGACGATTTGCTAGGATCGGTATATCAAGGGGGTTGCTTCTATTTAGTCTCTATCACCACTGATGTAATCCAAAAATGTCTGTTTTCCAGTCTCTTGTGCCCTGTCATGACTAAATACAACGGAACCATGCCAAGAAGGCATGCTCCATACCCCTTGTAAAGTGAACGAATCCCTTCATTCTTGATTATCTGAACTGATGTGTCGGCTGAATTCTTGTACCTCAGTTCCTCTCCACATCTCATCATCATTCGTCCTTGCACCGTTTCAAAAGGGTAAACCACAAAAAAGCTGAATACCTCAATCAGCAGCGCCGTGTCTGCCGAAAATTTCTGCCATTGAATTGGAAATACATTATATTGCTGATTAGCAGTTATGTTGAGAAAATCTATTCGTCATAAGAAACATTGTGTGAATGAAAAGTGTGTTTATCATCATTGAATTATAAGATTCAGCTCTCCTTGGATGGATCAAACTCATGTGGTGAGCCACGACTGGCCAAATTGTGGACACAGTCAATGATGACACCTATATATGAAACCAATGAAGAATCCACGATAAATCCCCGCAAAACCATCAGATTTGAGGGTCTTTCTGTAGACGTCGAATAAGCCATTGAACTGCCTTTCACCTCCACTTTTGACACACTTGATATCACTAGCTAGACGTGTACGAGCATATTTCAGCAGGTAGAGGCACGTATAAAAGTGTCTTTTTCTTTCAAATTTTTTTATTTATAGCTGTAGTTCTACCTAAAATTACAATTTAAAGATGGTATCCCGATGCTCAATTTAACATAATTAGGTAAGTTTCGTGTTGAAAACAGTTGTTAATCTATCAAATCTAAATAATAAAAGGTGCATATTATGTTTTGGGTATCCGAGTTTATGAAAAAATGAGTGTGATGCCAACTACCAATGAATTCAATTTTATTTCAACATTTTATCGGTCGAGTCTGTCGTACTAAACTTGCATGGTTCGATTTCTCCAATTGTCATGATTTGCAGGACATTATGTTATTCGATGGTTTGTTCAATGCACATCCAACAGGTTTCTTGTAAAAAAAAATTATATTATTTGTTGAAACTATATTATTAATGTTAATGGTCCATAAGACAGTGACACAGCTAAGGTCCATATCACTTTTTAGGACCAACTTGATTATTGTTTGTTCATTTGAATATATCGAAGTCAAACTTAGTTCATAATTAAATGTCTCAAAATGATTTTAAGATCCTAAATTATTTTGCTTTGCTTCATTCACAAAATATTTATTTTACTTTTTAATTTTACTTTTTATGGGTGGATGTAAAAATAAAAACCAATCGTATGTTACTCGGAATTGGCCAATAATTGGACTTTTTCTTTTACCTGGTTTTATCTTGCCGATGTATAATCAAATCAAATCAAATCATAAATTCAACTTGAGCCATCCCCAATTAGTTGATTGACACGTCATCATCGTCATGTCCAACTCGTACAGGCTTGAAGCCGTAGAGTAATTGATTGATTGTGATATGATCAAATATTAATTTTTAGATCATCAATATATATATATATATATTAATATTAGTTTTTATGAAAATGTAAAAAAACAAACGTAATAATATAACGATATTATAATAAAATAAAAAATCATCTCGATATAAACATAAACTAACCAATATTTTTCCGTCCATTTTAATGAGACATTCGAAAGGACACAAATTAGAGTTCGTGGACGCATGTGAAGTAAATATTGTCGACCACGTTTCGGCATTTGATTGATTCAAAATATAGAAAAAAGTATTTGTTTTATTTTATATATATTTTGAGAAATTTTGAAGAAGACAATAAAATATAGTGTATTATTAAAAAAAATAGTATATTTAATAGGTGGACGACATTTCAGTAATATTCGTATAGATGTTCATGAGATCAAACATATATATGTATGTGATTTTTTTTTAATGAATACAAACAAAACCAAATATTCTAGCTAATTCTTCATAGAGAAACAAACGATCGTAACTTTCCAAAACTTTAATACTAGATTAGTTAAACTTAGTTATATATATTCCTAATCCAGATTCATTTATTGTTCTCTAAACATTTAATTTAATTTGATTTTTCATATGTGTTTGTTAGTATCAAGTATTTATTATTATGCCAAAATTTATAGTTGTTAAGCATGACACAATTTTATTTCCTTATACTTGTGGTAACACATAGTGTATCTACTTTGGCGCTAATGAGTCGGACCGTTAGGTTCATGAATTCGAGGAAGTAGATATTTATGTATTGGTGCTATTTTTTGTCCCTGAGAAATTGATTTTACTACTTTTGTGCCGCCATTAATATGTTATAAAACTATACGCGAGCTAACCATCGAAAAAACGAAGGAATTTCATGTATAGTATTTGATTTTTAACGGTTGGTTGGTTGACCTATATGATAATTAATCAATTTAAAACATTCACATCGACAGCACATAGACAACATTTTAGAATTTTTATTATAATTTTAGAAGCTAATTAATTCAAAGAAATAATAAATTAAATATAAATTCATATTTTACGAAAATGTGATGATTAATTAATTTTACAACTTTAATAAATTATTACTTTACGATATTAATGGTACGTACCATAGACTTATATAAAGGTTGTTTTAAATGTAAATTATTTCAAATTTACATATATTAGCTGGCTAGGTCAACTATTCCTGTTCCTTTTATGTAAAAAAAATTGAATAAAGTTAAATTACTAAATCTCTGTAATTCAAGCAGATAGACAATATATAAATTTTAATGCCAAAAACTTAAGTGAGACGGTCTCACGAGTTGTATTTTGTGAGATACATATCTTATTTTAATCTTCCATGAAAAATATTACTTTTTATGTTAAAAATATTACTTTTTATTGTGAATATTGGTAGAGTTGACACTTCTCACAGATAAAGATACGTGAGACTGTCTCAATTTTAATATAATAATAATATAAGAAACATATGTGAATCAGGATTGAATTTGCTTCCTTGATGAATAGACACTCCATATGTTCTTGCCGTCAATCTCCCATTGATCAATCTCCTCTATGCATACAAACAAAAACTTCGAAAGAATAAATTAGATTACGGTCCTCACACGTCCCAGTTTTCAACTTTTTTTAACTCTCAAAATTATCATCGCCCCCCCACCAAACATCTTTCATCGATCAAATTAATGGAAGCCGGTAGTGTTAATTAATAGGATTTAAACCATTGACCTCAAGCACAGCACAGGTCCATTAATCTGAAGCAACGGATGAACATGGATGGTCATGTTGCTCGTGAATCTGAAGATGATCAGCGGATGGGTGGTGGTGTGATTGATGATGACAAGAGGAAAAGGGCGGCAGCGGGTGGCGGCCCCCCCAGCAAGAAAGGGTTAATTATTGGTGGTGGGACTAGTTCAATGAAGATGTGTCAGGCAGAGAAGTGCTCCGTGGATTTGATCGATGCCAAGGCGTATCACCGGCGGCACAAGGTCTGCGAACACCACGCCAAGGCCAAGGTGGTGTTGGTGGCCGGAATTTTGCAGAGGTTTTGCCAGCAATGCAGCAGGTTTATTTGTCATACTTAAAAACTTGTCTTTCTTTTATCGTCAAAGTAACTTAAAATATTATATCTTTATATTATTATTATTATTATTATTATTATTATTATTATTATTATTATATATAGCTTGACGTGGACTTTGTTTGGTTTGGATATATAATTTTAATTTATGTGTTTCAGATTATTTTATTCATTTTCCAGTTTTGGTTTGATCCAGTTGTGACTGGTGCTTGAGTGCTTGAGCATCAGCAATATTTGAGCTCGAGCAAGATTCGAGTTGTGCTTTTCAAATATTTCCAACGTGTTTATAAAATAAACTTTTAGTATTAAAAATGCCAGTACTATTTGGAGTTTTTGTAAATGGTTTTCAATTCTTCTTGAATTAATTGTTAAAACCGTGTTATATTGAAAAACATCAAGATCAAATTTTTTCGAATGATTTCAAATTTATCTATCCAAATATTAAACGATGAAAAAATTGTATGCTACCTAGCCCAAGTAGCTAGCTAGTCACAAGTTCACCTTTACTATGTGAATGAATTAATTATAGGTAGGTTGTAGTGCAGATTTCATTAACTGTTGGAATTCGACGAATCGAAAAGAAGTTGCCGAAGGCGTTTGGCGGGTCACAACGAAAGGAGGCGTAGAAACCCGCCCGACCATCCGGTCGAACGGCAATGGCCAAACTATTGATAATAATGGCAGTGCTCCGGCAGCAGCTCTCTCTCTTCTGTCATCCTCGTCGCCGCGCGTTATATATTATTCTAAGTATCCTACAACGTTAATTCCGCTGTTATAAGTAATATTAGACGCCACTCTCTCTGTCTCTTTTTTTTTATCATCTTTTTTTTTTAATACTCGGGTTAGCCAAGCCGCCGCGACTTGATCCGGTGTCGTATTTATGGTCGACAAGAACTTTATGCATGCATATTGATATGGTAGTCGTCCTCTTGGAGCCGGGGCCTTTCCTCCAGTAACTGATTTAATATAATTCATCCTGGTGACTATTATTATTATTTACTCAAGTAATCTCGTGATTGATTAATTTATCATGATTTTGAATTATTTTAATTGTGAATTTAAACATATTGTATTTTATTTTAGAAAGAAACGTGAGAAATTTTGATGGAGTTTAGTGAATATGTTTTTTTCTCAAATAATCTTATTCACAATTCGAGACATATAGGGTATAATAATTTTTAAAAATTTAGTTTACGTTAATGTGGTTCTATATTATAAAAAATAAAAAAATTGAGCTATTGTGTAAAATTATATGAATTTCATCCATTTTATTAGTCTACATAAATACCAATCAATTTATATAATAAATAAAAATATATTTTACTTGATGATATATAGTTGTGTTGGAACAATCAATAATCTTATTTATATTTATGATAATTCTCAAAGCACGTGATTGTGTGTTTGATTTATATTTATAATAATTCCTACCTACCAATCAATGTAGAGTTTTTAAATTAGGGGTTGTTTGGTACGGTATAACGAAAATTTTCGTTGATATCGTGTATCGTACCGAAAAATTCAATACAATAAAATAATATACCGAAAATTAGGTATACTGAAATTGCGGAATAATATAAATATTGTTCATATAAAAATTTCGGTATCAGTATATTACCGTCAAAATATCGAAATTATTAATGAAAAAGAAAAGTTGTGCGATACAGAAAATATTATAGCTAAAGCCCGATATATACATTATAAGAATTTTGTTTGAGATATTATACCAAAATATATCGATACCGATAAAAGTAATTTCACTACAATATAATATGATATTGTATCAATATTTTTTATATATCTAAAATTTTGATATTTTCATTATTTATCGATATGGTATATCCGAAATTTTCGATATTTTTTCCATCTCTAGATTAAACTGAAACATGATGGGTTGAACAAGCTATAAGAAAAGCTATTTTACTATCTTCTCCGGATTTAACCCATTTTTTTAAAAGGAAAAAAAAAAGGGAATTTTTTGTCACTCATGTTAACTCGTACATAAGAAATTTTTTATACGAATATATATTGTACCAAAGTAAGTTAGAGTCTATGTTGTATCGATTAATTTTCACAATGTGCAATTATTATCATAGAATAAATTATTGTCATCATTGGATTAGCGATGGGATTTGCCAATTGGTCAAATAGGAAATCGTCAAATGGAAGTGGCATTGGATTCTAACATCGTCATTATCAGTTTTTAATGACATGATAATCGGTAGCCATAGTCTTTTGATCAACTCATCCTCTCTCAATTAAATTACATAAACTAACCACAAAATAAAATCGGATATTTTGTTAGTTAACACCGATTAATTCTGAAAATCCTAGCTATCCTTAGCATTATATTGGAAAATATCATTGTTATTACTAAAACAAACATGAAACATATGTTTGCATATTCGTCCATATGTCAGGTCTGATATGTAATTTTTTTGAAATAATTGTTGGAGATTTAAATGATAGATATGCAAACATAATAATTTATATGATGTTTTATATCTCTATGAATCTATGAACTTTTGCTTGTATTATATTATTATTTGGTGAATGTATCTAAACTGATAACATTCGAAATTATATAAGATCATTTATCAAATATATCTTCTTGGCTCTCTCTCATGGATAATATTATATACGTGATGAACAAAAATTTGTGTCAGACGGTTTCATTATTCATATTTTATGATAAGATATCTTATTTAGGTCATTCGTGCGAAAATATTACTTTGTAAATATAGATAGGATGATGTGTTTGTTATATTTTGAGGCCTCGCAGAGAAGCTGAAGGAAGCGATATTAGGAAGCGGTACTAGTGATTTCGCACTTTTGTTAATTGTTTATTAAAATGGATTTACGTTTCACTATGGTTTTAGAATTTGTTCGTTCTGTGATTCTATTGACCTGATTTTTTTTTTCTTTTTTGAATTAGAGTGTCTGTGCCTTATTCAGGTCCATGAGCAGGTTTCAGTATGTGGTTCCTTCGCAATTGTTTAATAAATTTTGAGTTTTCAGAAAAATTACTCCAAAGATTCGATTTTTTTCATTTGTTTGTCCATGTTGGATGCTCCTGTGCTCTTCAAGCTCGCCGAAATTTGACGTATTCCTATTATGGTCAATCCCATTTGATATTAGTTGGTCTTAAAATTAGACTTTGCATTTGACATTGGATAAAAAAATTACAGAATAAGTTGGATTTGATATCTTGGGCGGAAAGCCTGAAACTGATGAGTTGTGGCCCTAGGATAAAATGTGAGAGAATCAATGGTACTCTGCTGGATTGAACCTTATGTTGTCTGAAGAATGGGACGACGACACTCTATAATCTCTCTTTTCGGCTGTAGTATCACATCTATAAATAAATTGCCCCGACTTTATTTTTCAGCATTTGGAGCAAGGCATCAATGAATAATGATATATAGTGAGGTTAAGGTTGTTTCTTTCAGGGTACACGTCGAGCTAAGGACTGAAATTCTCTACTTTATGGATCAGAAAATGAATGTTTATATTTGGGACATGGATGACACCCTTATGTTGCTCAAATCTTTACTGGATGTAACATATGCTGAGGCTTTTAATGGTATAAAGAATGTGCAAAATGGTGTAGACATCGGCAAAATGTGGGAAACTCATATTCTGAAAGTAGCAAGTAAGGTTTTCTTTTTCTTTTTCATGTCATTTGCTCTTATGTGTTCCCAGAATTTTGCTGATATATTGTAGTCATTTAGGTTGGAATATGTTGTAGTCATACCGTGCAATAGCTTAGGAGTATAGAAAGGCACTATCAATTACCTGTAATAGCAGCATTTTTTTTCCTGATTCAGTTATTGTGTATGGCTTAAATTCGGGGTGATAAACTTGATAGATTGCCATGTCATTGTTCTCAATAACACTAGCATGTTTAATTGATGATCATATGAATCTAAGAACTTTAATTTTTCTGACTGGTTGACATAAAGATTTACGAGCAATTTTTAATGCAGCATCTGTCACGCTCTGGGACGGGGGTTGGTTGACACCGGCATTGTTCTCAAATTTACATTCGACAACAACAAGCCTCAGAGTACAGAATTCAGAAACCAGTCTTTTATTCATAATACGAAATAAATCAATTGTTTGTTACAACTCGGATACTGATGTTTTATAGCGGAAATGTAAAACCAGACACATCATTGCCTTAACAGATACAGCGGAATTAACATAACATAACATAAACTGAAAACAATAATCTTCTTCACCAGCCCCAGAACTGGATCTGCTCTTTCTCCTCTAATATTTCTTCCTCGTTCTTATCTGAGATGAGTTTAGTGGGTGAGTGATATGGTTGTCACTCAGCAAGCAGGGGCGGGAATAACTCCCAGTTTTCGAAACCATTTTCAACAAAAAATTAGCTTCTGCTGGAATTTTTAGATTATGCTGAAATTTGCTAGCTGCTGCTACTGCTGGAATTTCAGGTTCTCACAGCATCACAATTATGTCAACCTTTATTTAAAATATTTTAGCAAAAATTTTATCCAACTAGATTTGTCTTTTGTTGCAAACTGACAATAATTGTGCTTTCATGTGAATCCTATTTTACATTACATACTGGTGAGGACAATGAATAATGGGACAGGAAGCACATGAGATGAGAATATGGAGTGGCCACGCTGTCCTGTGATATGAGAAATCGTAGTCATAAAAATGGGTTGAAGTACAATATGTGATCCAAGAACGAATCCAGGCCTCATTTTTTAAATCTTTTCCCATTTTCTGTGGAATCATGTAGACGACACAGTTGTAATTTTTTGCTGGAAGTATATTTAATTTTTAGATCTTTAATTTACCTCTCCCAAGTTTGAAAATTATCTTTGATTATCCCTTCCAGAAGCACAGAAGCAGATAACAACCAAACATAAGTTTCTTCATTGCTTCAAAATAGCTAACACCATCAAATTTTCAAATGTTTTACAAACATAGGAATGACAAATATTTAATATTCATAACAGTTTCTGAGTTTCAAGAGTTTCTGAGGTTCAAGGGTTCTTGAACACTTCCCACAACCATTACCTCATCTCATGTAAGAGGCAGCTGCACTGGTGGCTGTCGCTGGTGCTGGAAAAACGACTCTTCGCTTCTCGGTTGTACGAGCTATATGCATTCTAGGAGACTTGGCCTTTGTTACTACTTTAGAAGACCTGTTTTCAATTTGTACAAAAAACTAATATTAGGAAACAGTTCCCCATGAGATAAACACCATTGACAATATTGCTATTCAGGACATACTTCTGTGGTAAGAAGGGATTATCAAAATTAGGCACCGGTCTTGCATGAGGAACTAATGTCCTTCGCAACTGTTTCAAGGCCTTCTCCTCCTCCATCTGATAGAATTGAGATTATAAAATAAAATGATAAAAATAAGCTATAGAGGTTAAATAAGTGAGCGAGTTATGCTGCTCACCATCCTTTCAGATTCTGCTTCTTCCCTATAGCGCTTGTAAGTCGCTTCTTTCTCCTTAATCTGGGAGGAAACGTACGTCACTTAGTTAGGATTTTGAATCCACTAATTTTTGTTTACAGTTAATATCTCATGAATCAAGAACCTTTTTGTCAAATTCTGCTCTCTCTGCAGCTCGGTGATTAATTTGCAGATTAAAAACTTGGACTTCTGTGAGGGGCTTCCGTTGTATCTCTGGAACTGGAATCGGATCCCTGTTATATTATTTGATCCCGAAGAATAAATTAAAATGATCATGCATACTTATCATATTTGGAAATATGAAAAAAAAACTGCCCCTAGCTCATATATATATTCATACTCTTTTAATATTGGCTGAGCCTTAAATATTCTCATCTGAGCTTCATCCATCTCAGTTCTCCTCCTTTCTTCCATTTCCCTCCGCATTTCCTCTTCATGCTTTAATAAGCTTTCTAATCGAAAAGGTTCTGGTTTTGTACATGGCTTTGGCTCTGGTTTTGGTGGAATCTGCACAAGAAAGATAGTAGAATGCACAATGTATGTCAGTCTATCAACAAATTTTGAAATTGTGGACATGATAACCTTAACATAC
This sequence comes from Primulina tabacum, assembly GCF_025594145.1. Lineage (NCBI taxonomy): Eukaryota > Viridiplantae > Streptophyta > Magnoliopsida > Lamiales > Gesneriaceae > Primulina > Primulina tabacum. The sequence continues at coordinate 4,069,394 of NC_134560.1, read as the reverse complement.
CTCAGGATAATCAGTAGTGTAAGGATATGGAATGGCTTTCGGAATCCTAGCCCTCTCCTCTTCCAACTGTTTCTGCATGAGTTCTTCAGTTCTCTTCTTCTCTTTCTCCGCCCCTCTTTCCTGTTATGCAGGAACGAAAAATCAATATAAATAAAAATAAATGTGCTGAAAACCAGTCAGCCTGGTAAAACTCCGTCAATATGATGAAAGAATATTCATACCTCTGTGTGGAGATGGAATGGATCTAGTGTCGTATTTCTAGGAAGCTTCTCCTGATGTGGCAGCGGCTCTGAAACTAACGAAAGCTGAAAAATATGGAGAAAAAGTTACGCATGATGAGATAAACATGGTAAAAATCCAGTATCATTGAGTGACGAAATGTTACCTTATCAAATAGATCTACGACAGCGGTAGGAGGTGGGATTCTTTTATCAATGGCAAAGTGAAATTCTTGAGGTATGGTAACCGGTTTCTTGGTGTTGCTCAACAGACCTATCTCTCCCTTACTTTCTAGTATCTGCAAGCACATAGAAAATGGTAAAGGAACAGGTTTTGCCAGATGATTTTCATCAGAAGGTGTTAGTAATCTACCTTTCTATTCAAAGGTCTCGCCTTAAACTGCGGAACTTTTTTAAGTTCTTCTTCCTCTAGTTCTATGGAAGATTTGACCCTCGGAGGACGTGCTCGTAGATAAGTCTGAAGAAGGGGTGATTTTGGTGCTGTAAGTTGTGGCTTCCATTCATTGTTCTGCAATGAACAAAAAAATATGTTGAATTCTTTCATTAAACTTTTAATAATAAATATCTTGATGATGCTTGCAGATATTCGCAAGTACCTGTTCCTGTGTTGGTTCTATGGAGGCCACAGTAGATGTTTCTGCCTTCTGATTGGCCCTTGACATTGTCTCCAAATGGAATTCCTGTGCAAAGGAAGACGATATTTTTTGTTATTTGCAACTAATAATGCTCAAAGTTCGATCTTTTATTTGCTAGTTAGTGGCTTATTTACCTTGAATTGAGGAGGTTGGGGTGCACTTTTTTGTATTGCTGTTATAGTCGGAGCCTCGAGAATCTTCGTATAATAAGTAAAATAATTAAGTATGGTGAAAATTCCTCGGTTCTTTGAAATCTTATAAAGTTAACACGTACTTTTTTGTTCAGAGGGAGAGCCTTAAACTTGGGAATTTTAGCCATCATCTCTTCCTCCAATTCCGCTGAACTTTTAATTTTAGTACAACGAACCCGTTGAGATGTTTCAAATTCAGGTGTCTTTGGCCTTGTTAATGTAAGCTTCAATTTCCTCTGTTGTACTGTTCCCGTGGCATTGCCCTGAATAATTCAGTGATTGACAATACAGGTTATTGTGCATCCACGGTGATGAATTAAAGAAGTAAAACTTCTCAGAAGCGAAAAAGAAGACATAGTTACCTGTGAAACAGAACTGCTGCGAGGCAAGGTAATCTCTCTGGTGCTTGATTGGAACTTATTCATCATTTCCGCCATAGATACAAATGGAACTGCTGGTTCTCGAACATACATCTTCACAATAAACACAAATCAATGTTTTATTTTATGTTCGGAGAAAGTTTATGAGAATAACAGCACTAAATTTTGCGAAAGCCTACCCGTCTGTCCTCTTTACAAGTTTTTGCAGCATTTGAAAGGCGTAAATTGGTGGAACTACTGCTTATGGTACCCAATCTCGTTTTGTGAGGCAAGTTGGCAGGTTTATTGATTGTTTGAATCTAAGAAAAAGAGAGAGGATTTAAAACAGATATTACCAAAGAAAGCACAATAGAACGCGAAAAAATATATGGAGAACAAAGTTTCTGTTAAAAATGATATCCACCTGCCGAGATTGTCCTCCTTCCAGCTTTTGCTTCTTTATGGCTGGGTAATCATGGGCAAAGTTTGGAGTTCCAACATTGTTCTTCGCATTATTTTCCCTGATGAAATATGAGTCGGGCCTTGAGTTGACACATGAAAAATCATGAAGTATGGAGAGTGTAGGTATCCAAAATATACAAAGATCAACCTTTTAACAGTAGCCCGTTTAATGCTTTTGACTTGTGAGTTTTGCAACTGATACTTTGATTTCATTGCTGAAGGATTTTTAAGTAAGCTAGCTATCTTTCTGGCTGAATGCAAACTCTTGTTTTCAATCTTTTTTGATGGTGCCGGAGTTATTTGCGTTCCTAACATAACGAACAATTTAGTTTTAGATACAAAGTGAACAAAATATGAACTAGCATTGAACATTCATGAATGAAACTGGGATGATGATGACCTTGGACATCTGCAGGGACAGCAGAAGAGGCTTCATTGCCTGCTACTTGGCTGAAATCACGAGCAGTAATTTTTAGATTAGCCAAGGAAAAAGTTACACTTCTTCAATAGGTCCAAGTATTAGCAATATTCAAGAAATAGATACCTTTCATTTTCTTGACTGCAAGTGCCTTTATTATCAGATATCTTCTCGATTTCTGAATTCTGCATCTAAGACCAAATGAAATGAAACTCGAGTTCTAAACAACGGTTCGTCCAGAATATTTGTACAAAATATACCTTAATTTCAGCTGGAGCAACCTCTTCTTTGGCTTCAGTTGAAACGAGATCTGCCCGCGGTTCTGAATTTGATGCTGATTCTGATGTCTCCGTTACCTGTAACAAGCAGGCGATATTTTGTTCATCCACCTTTTTAGCCATTGAAAAATGATATCCTAGTTGTCATAATAAGCTATTGATAACTTCACCTCGTTCGGTTGTTCATCTTCATCAAACTTGCATAGTATCTGAGTTTGAACTGATCTGATAGCTTTGATTCTTGGATTAAATGCTGCAAACCATATATAGATAAACATGAATCCCCAATTCAAACACGGCTAAACATAATATGGGAAACCACCAAAAGGCATTTATCTTTCATCAACTTTGGCACTTAAACAAATGTCCTGTTCCAGGACAAACATATTCCTGATTTGGTAATCGCATTATGACCCATATCAGTTTACATGATTTTGATGTAGCAGATCAAACGTATTGAAATATAAATGTCGAGCTCGACATCTCGTTCTAAATGAAAAGAGCATACAACTTGGTAAATTAGTTTTATTTGAGATTATTCTGTCCAATTAAAATTAAGACTATCTATAGTAAAATGATCGGAAGAAACGAAAGTGGGAAATTAAAGAACGAGACGGAATTCTCTTCGCCAATAGATAAGAATAACTATAAAATCCATGTACTTGTTCCAAATTCAAGACCCAATTCCAAATTTATGATTAAGAAATACATGCCCACATGCTATTGCAATAATCTCGAAGAAACTCAAGTCCCGCTTTCAAGATTCGAGATTAATAGCAAAGCAAAGAATCGCAAAAGCAAATTGATTTTAAAAACAAGAAGCGTAGTAAGTTAATTACGTACGGGAAGGGGCATAGGAGCGGGCATTCTCAAACCAGAGCTCCGCCTTACGAATCTCCTCGTTGGTCTCCTCGCGTAAGAAGTCGTAGAACCGTGGCGCCGAGAATTCATACACATTATCGATAGCGAACGGATTCATCGACAGTGACTCCTCCAACACCGCCATTCACGCTACGGAGTCGATCTTATTTGGTATTTTGGGAATTAATTTGATAATACAGAAAGAAAATTGGAGAGAAACGAGAGAAAAATGGTAGATCAGGAGGTCCCAACTATTGATATTGTGTAGAGTTTGAGAGATGGAATAACGTTCGGATTTTGGCCAACGGTCGAAATTTTTAAAATGAAGAGATGGACCAAGTGTACCGTTACATATGTATGTAGGTTGGATAATACGGCGCCGTATCATAATAATGTATTTTTGGGGGTGGTATTTGTGTTAAAAAAGTTGTCATAATCGTACATTCGTACTTAGACGTGAGGTTACCTTTTTAAATTTTCATTATCGTTATTATAGATTTATAATTACTATCATTAACAAATATAAAAATTATTACTACATAAAAATTCTTATGAAATCGTCTTACAGTCAATTACAGTCAATTTTATAAGGTGAATCTCATATTCGACACAATCCATGAAAAAATATTTATTCTACATGTAGACCAGATTAACCCGTCTTACAAAAATGAGATGGTTCACAAGAGACATACTTTTATTATTATTTCTTTAATTTCAGTTATTTTGTCGCACAAATCACAATCTGCAGTGCAATGGAGCTTTCCGAAAAAGTTTTAAAATTTATAAAATATTTGAAATAATCGTAAAATTCTTTGAAAGATTAATGAGGTGCAAAATTAAACTAATAAATATCTATATATATATATATATATATATATATATATATATAAAAGCAAACTACTAAATTTTCATAAGATTATCTTAGAAATAATTGTTATAAAATATATTGTACTATTTATGTGATGACGACAAAACCTCCACCGAGAAAATAATATTATAAACCAGAAAACTAATGCAATTAATTAAAATAGATAGCACAAATTATAAATCAAGTGAATCTATCTTTATTAATTATTTAATAAAAATCAATTTTGAAGGAATATAACATATTTTTACCCTTATTTTCTATTTTCCATCATAAATTAGTTAAAAAAAAAAAACTTGCTTTTCAACATCTAAGATTTATATTAAAATTGTAGTTTAAAATTGTAATCTAGATTCGATTAAGATCTTCATATATATTAATTCACATAAAATTTAGATATTTGTAAATGGAGATTTCATAAATCTGAGTTAGGGTTGGGAAATTTTTATTGCTAAATTTTTTTATATTGGAGATGAATAAAATAGGGTTCACTTTGACTTTTGGACTTTGAAAATTGGATGAAAGATACATCTATAATATTATAGACGATAAATCACTATACATAAATAATATAATAATATAATTATTATCATTTGTAGGACTTAATCCAAACGTTATATAATATATAATCATAATTCCTCCCAAACATCTTAGAAGCGATTTCACGTAATACATAGTGCTAAAACGTAGTTATAGCTAGGGCCTGACAAATTTGATAATCGTAAGAAAATTATTTGGAATATTTTTTTTAGAAAAACAACACAAAAATGAATCCCATATATTTTTTAAAAAAATTTTAGAAGGCTCCCGTAGGGTTCATCAGCGTCGGCGTGAAAGAGAACAAAAGAGAGGGTTGGTGCTTGCATGTAAGAGTGTAATATCGAGGTGCCACATACATCCCTTCGCATGCAAAGCACCACTAGTGCTGGGCAGCCACGCATCCTTCCGCCCATACCTTACGCCATCCTCGTCATTCTCCGTAGCTGTCTCTATCTTGTTCATATATGTATATATATGTGTATATCATCACCCTTATTTCCACACCATTTCATAAAATCTTTGCACCCTTTTCTGCTAACATTTCTTTTTATTACTTTTATTATGTACTTAATTTTCTAGAAAATAATTTAATTATGGGCAGCACTACTGTTTGTGATGAGCATCAACACAAGTTCCACCACTCTCACCTACCCTACCCCAACAAGAAATCCCTCCGAGAAATCGACATCCCACCTCGCAAGCTCCTCAACCGACGTTCCGCCGCCGCACATACGCCGATGTCTGACATGTTCTCGGACTCCCCCAAGGCGGAGGATGTGCTCTCGAAGTTCTTGCCTTGCAACAATGTAGACGAGGATGATTCTGATCCTTATTCATCTGATCAGTTCAGAATCTACGAATTTAAGGTTAGAAAGTGCACTCGGAGCCGTAGCCACGACTGGACGGATTGCCCTTTTGCTCATCCGGGCGAAAAGGCCCGGAGAAGGGATCCGAGAAGGTTCCATTATTCTGGAACTGTGTGCTCTGAATTTCGAAAGGGATTTTGCAACAAAGGCGATAACTGCGAATTCTCACATGGGGTTTTTGAATGTTGGCTTCACCCATCTCGCTACCGAACCGAGGCATGCAAAGATGGGAAGAATTGCAAGCGAAAGGTATGTTTTTTTGCTCATTCAACCAAGCAGCTTCGCATGTCGCCGGATCCATCTTCTCCACCGCCCATGACTTCTCCGATGTCGGAGAAAGTGTACCGGAGTCTAAATCATTGCTGTTTCTGCCACGCTTCACCCACTTCTCCTTTAATGGGCATGTCTCATTTATCGCCGCCGATTTCACCACCGCTCTCCCCTCCCGTGAACTCGCCGGAGTTTTCAAGGTTATCAAGCATGGAATCTTGTGGATTCCCTGAACTCAACAACGGCGGGATTACTTACAAACATGAATTAACCGAATTGATGCGTTCTATGGAATCCATCCGTATGAACGAAGCTCCAATTTCTCATTCTGCAACACTCCTTAGTACCGCTACTAGGAGGAATCTTCCATGGTTGGATGTGAATAATTCCAACGTCGAGGTAGAGCAACCTCAGTTTATGTTGTCTCCTTCAACCCCAAGCCCTGGAACAAGCAAAATCTTCACTGGAGAGAACAAGTTCTTTCACGGGAATTTTTCTGGAAGGAATTTGATGGAGGATTACAACAACAGGTACAACAATGAAAGCAATCTGGGAGGGCCGGATCTTGGGTGGGTCAATGATCTCCTCACCTAAATTAATTTGAAGGCTGGTTCCAAGAATATGGATGGAGATTTGAAAAAAGAAAAATTTTTGCTTCGATTTTTTTTTGGGTAAATTGTGGGATTTTAATACGAGTCATTAGTCTATTTAATTCGAGTCAGTTAAGTATATATAGACTTGTTTAAGGTATGTATGTTAGGACTTGGGAGGTATTGTGAATTGATGATTGTAAAGTTTTGTTTTATGGTGAATATTGAATATTAATGAACTTGAATTCTAATTTGAATAAGTTGTTAGTTTTTTAGACTGTTTATCCATGTTATTGGTATAACATTACTTGTATTTACAGTAATAATTACTATTATTATTTTTATTAAGTAATATTTTTTTAAAAATAAATAGAATATTCGTTTTACAAAATTGATGAGAAAGACCTATTTAGTTTGAAGTTTTTTTTAATGAAACAAAATTTATTAAAAAGGTAAAAAGTTATTGGATATAAATACATTGGGCATATCTAGGAATACGGAAATCAGAAACCAAATACAAGTCAAAGCTCCAAAATTCGAATTATAATACTACTAATGCATAAATTATGACAACTACGACAACTCATAAGCAATGTTAATGGCTTCAGGTACACAACGAAAGGTGTGTATTTTTATCTTCTTGATGGTATCTTCGAGATTGACTTTTAACTTTTTCAAACACAACTTTGTTGTGCAGATTCTACACGTGATAGACCGTTGTTATCATGGTCGTGAGTCCCGATCACAATTTTTCCTCTTAGCTATTCAAGGAGTATACGCAAAAGATCTCTGATGAACAGTGCCTTTTAACTTTTTTAAACGCAACTTTGTTGTGCAGATTCTACACGTGATAGACCGTTGTTATCATGGTCGTGAGTCCCAATCTAGTGATCGCGGAATTACCTCTGTAACGACTCCGAAATGCTCTTAGGATAGCTGTCGGTGATCCCATCAATTTCTTCATATCAAGCCATTGACGAATATTGTCCCAAATGGTTTTATTAACTCCACACTCAAAGAACAGATGAGCTACCGATTCTTCTTGAGTCTTGCATAGCACGCACTTCTTATCAACAATAAAACCCAATCTGTCTCTAGTTACGGTGTGCAAATAACCAGAGCAAGAACCGATGTTTGGGGGGTAAAAAAGTTCTAGACAGCAGGGGTTTCCACGGCCAGTTACCCTTTGTCTCTACAAAAAATTCATACGCTCGAGCAAGGCCCCCTTTGTTGCCAAACCAACGCTGTAAATGCGACTTAGCATCTTCTACCGTACCAATCCTACGAATCAATTCATCCCAAATGTCTAATATTTGTTTAATGAGTGGTGACTCGTCTTTGTACCAGCTCCAGTGATATACCTTCCAAAACAACTATAAATTTGATTAACCCACCGAATTCAAAGACTCTCTTTCCCCAATTGAATTTTCCATAAGGTCTTAGCAATCAACGCACAATTCCAAGCTTTCGAATTCTTTAGCCCAAGCCCTCCCTCCGATAACGGTTTGCACAATATGTTCCAAGCAATATGAGGGTGCTTAGTTCGACATTTTTGCACGGCGGAATGTGTGGCTTCTGTTCTCTTCAAATTCATCGGTTACTCGTTTTGGTGGAGTCCGCAGGTGTCGAGGTAGGCGGGACTGTCGCCTTTGGAAATTTAATTTTAGATGAGATTAAAATTTCATGTTCAAATTTGAGAGTATATTAGGAACGATCTAAAGCGTTGTTAAAAATTCAATAATTTGGCATGTTTTTATAACAATAGAAAAAAAAAATTTGAAACTGTATATATAAGGCATGGCCGGTGGTTCGAGATTATTTGAGCTTTTTCACATTTTGTAGTAATTATTTTAATAATTTAAAAAATAAAATAAAGATGAAAGAGTTTATGAAACTAGAATATCGCCAACATAAAATTGTGCATAGGTGTGACCTGCATAAAAAATTTAAAAAAAAAAAATTAGTCACACCGTCTAGACTTGATATACATGTAAGACCATTATAATCATAGACTTGATATGCAAAACAATGATTAAATCATAATTTATATTAATATTTATCTATTTGAAGTTCAAAATTAAAATTCTATCTGCAAAAATGTAATTAAAAAATAAGTTATAGGTTTCAATCAAAATTGAAAGACAAACTAAATTTAAAGTATAAACAATTGAAGTGAAAACTGATATTGAGCTGTTTCAATAATTAAATATATTTAATTTGCTCGAACACCAAAAGAATATGTCTGTTTATTTGTTTTTCAACACTTCAATTGGTACATCACTCTTAAAATTTATGTCAAAGCAATTTGAAAAATGATGAAAGCAATTTGAAAAATGATACTATTCAAAATTTATATCAAAACAAACAAAGAATGATGAAACAAGTGCAAATGATACATGTAGAAGCAAATTTTCAATTTTCGAAAAAAAAAACCATCATTTAGCAAGACATGATAATTGGTTAAAAAGAATACAAGCTATTTGTCAGGGCGTTATTTGTATTGATCAGACGTGATTTGATACTTCTCCTTGATACTTTCCATCGACGTGATACGGTAAATTATTAACTTCTCCCAAACTGTTTTAGTTATTTATTATTTCTTATATTCACCTTAAATAGTAAAAAAAGCCCGAGATTATTTGACATCAAATTCTTAAATTTGGTATCAAAGTCTTATATTGGATATAAGGTTTCAGATTTAAAAATCAATTGTAACAAACACAAAATCCTATGAAAAATTCTCAAATGTCAAACTTTTGATATTGCGTCGCTTGATCTAATCAGTTAAGTGGTCCATAAAAAAGTGACTACATATGTTAACAAGTAATAATGTCTCAAATAAGTGCACTATTTGCTGTAACGAGTATAGAGAATAAATGTGTGTTTTAACCAATTATTAGATTTTTTGACTTAATGATAAACTTTTCAACTTTAACAAAAAAATTTCAAATCATATTTATTATTGTATTACTTAGAAAACAAATGAGTATTGCAAGGTGGCATGGTGATGAAATATGGGGAGGAAAGGTGGCAACCATGCACAAAGAGAACCAAAAGTTATTCAATGATATTGTCTGCTTGCGGCACGAATTAATTAATTAATAATCCCTGTCATCATCAGGGATGGGCAGCATGGCATATCTAAACCAGAGCTGAAAATCCAAATCAAGAAAAAACTTTAAATAAAATCAACCATCGTCCAAATTCCTTATTTTTTTTTATACAATCGAAATTATTATGATTTAGATATGGTATTATGTAATTCAAAAACGAACCGATTGTGTAAATAGTACTCTAAAAAAGAAATATTTATGTATATTTAAATTATCAATAACTAATATAATGTGAATGATTAAAATATAAATTATTGTATTTCTATTGTTATAATTTTTACTTATTAAATGTGTATAATTAACTATAACTTTATTAAAAATGATTATATATATATTGTGACATAACCAACAAATCTACAACATTAAAATTTAAATGATCTATTACAAAAAGTTAAAATGTAATAAGAAAACTCAGTTATAACATAAAACCGAACTAGATCGCAATTAAATGGTTTAATCATCGGATTAGACATTTAAAAAATAGTAAAACGAAGAGTCAAACTATATTTACATAAAATCGAAGCAGATCAGCCGTGCCCTCAATTATAGAGATTAAAATTCGTGAAATTCTCCGAAAATTTATAGATAGACGATGTTCACATTTTTTGGGTAGACTCTAGGTTACAAGTCCAATGATATAGTTCTTTACAATTTTTATTGAACAATTATTGACTTGAACATCAGAATGTTTTCGTCGAACATTCACTGTCCATTGACACCAATCACTCTACTTTGTGATGTGATACTCTCTAAATTAATTTTTTGAACTCGTTCGAGTATTAACCAATCACCCAAAACTCCATGGATCACTACTCGGATTTCCCCGTAATATCAATTTTTGTCTACATAAAAATGTTCAAATTAATTAGAAAATCTTACAATTCAATTATATTTATAAATTACGAAATTGGATAGAGTTCTAAAACTATGATGAAGAATTTGTGAATCCTGTTGATGCTTCGAGTACGTACGTCAATCCGGATGGTTTACAAGAACAAAAGCTACAGATGAATTCAAAAAAAAAAAAAAAAAAAAACTAACTTTTTATTGTCTCTCTTAATTAAGAGTAGGTCTTTGTAAAACGTTCTCACGAATCTTTATTTGTAAGACGGATCAACACTACCGATATTCACAATAAAAGTAATACTCTAAGGGTTAACACTATCGATATTCACAAAAAAAGTAATACTCTAAGCATAAAAAGTAATATTTTTTTCATGGATGACCCAAATAAGATATTCGTCTAACAAAATACGATCCGTGAGACCGTCTGACACAAATTTTTGCTCTTAATTAATATTTGATTAGGTTACAACTGACTATTTTTAATGAATTAAAATTAGAATATAAAATAACTATGAATTCTTGATTGTTTGGCGAGACTTTGACCTAAGGATTATGGCTGAGACTAATATTGCAACTGGAACAATGTCGTCCTTGTGTTAAAAAATTAATTAATTGTTTAATTTACATTTTTAAGAAAATAGAAGCAGCCACCATTGTCATTTGTTCAACAAAGAATCAACAGTCAACCGGGAAAAAATATATAATCGATGGTCCTAGACTTTTGAAAGGTTCCGTGCGAAAAAAACAAAAATTGGATCCTTTTCATTCATGTAAAAATTAAGTTTTAAGATTTATAAAAATAAAAAAAATTATATTTCACACGGTTAATAATCAATATCATTACATCTAAAAAAAAGTAAAAGACCTTCTATTATAATTCATTATGGAAATTAATTTCTGAATAGATTGGTATTGTTGTGTAATTGCTAGAAGTCTCAGGTCAAAGGCTTGTTGAACCGAGTTTAAGTAGTTTTTGTAATATTGTACTAATCAAATCTTCTAATAAAATCTTTTTGAAATCGGAAAAATGAAATGTGTAGAAAATTTGTTATCGAACTTTCATGAACAAAATCTAAACTCTATTATTTTTAGTCATTTGCTTATCTGATCCGATCTTTTGTGTATATTTTTATACGCTTTGTGTATTGTATTAACTTTTATGCTAAGAGTATTATTTTTTATTTTGAATATCGGTAGGATTGATCCATCACACGGATAAAGATTCGTGAAACCGTCTCACAAGAGACCTACTTTGAAATAAAAAAGTCTATACTAATGAGAGAATGATCACTCTCATTCTTCATTTTTTATATTTATAAAATATTTTTCTTATTTAAATTAACTAGTTTAAAACATATTTTTAAAATAATAAAAATAATATCAATAATAATATTTGTTCTCGAAATACCTACAGGTAAACCCTTCCACCTTGTCCAAGTGACCTGCCCACTAAAACCCTGGTTTTGTAGCTTTTTCTTCGTTTCCCCATTTCTGTCAAACATACTTCTCTATTCACCGTTCCAGCTCTCGAGGTACGCAAATTTCTTTATACGTTTCTGTCTGTCTAAACTCATTATTTATTTGCATTCGATTCAAGTTCGTTAATATTGCTTTTATTTTTAAATTGATTTTTTTTTTGAGGGGATTTGGTGAGAGTGCGAATAAGTTCTGATTTTAGTGAAATTATATGAGCCTTCTGAGTTTCTGCATCATCTCATTTTGCGATTGAGGTGTAGTTGGCTGATTCAATGAGATATGATCTTCATTTTCATTATAATAATATGTTAGATTCAGTATCCGATATTTGAGTGAATAATTGTGCATTTTCTATAAATGCAGGGGTTTACGATATGAATTTGAACAATGTCAAGGTACCGAAGATGCCTGGTGGAGGTGCAGCATCTGCTGTGATCAAACTTGGGATTGTTGCTGGGCTTGGTATCTATGGAGTCGCTAACAGTCTCTACAATGTTGATGGAGGGCACCGTGCCATTGTCTTCAACCGTATTGTTGGTGTCAAAGATAAGGTTTAGCCGTTTAGCCTTGCCTTTATCTAGAGGATTATATTATATGTTGCATATCTAAACCTTATCTGTATCTGTAAAATTGTCGTTGACAAGTTCAAATGTCCTCTGGAAAGGGATTGTTCTATCTTATATCTATGGAAAATATATGGGACTTTGGAAGAAAAGATTATGTCCAGTTTATGCCTTCTGTTAGTAGTTTTACTCCTTATGTTACATATTCTTCGATTGACACTTCTCCACCATGAACTCAAAGCTCTGAAAGAAATTGAATATCTATTACACAGCAATGTACGGAATATTGTTGGTGGCCATGTTGGGTCATGCAGTTGATCAAGTATTATCAATAATCATACAGTTTGAAGCTTGACATGCTTTTCCTGCAAAATGAATTGCTGAAACTCAGATGAAAACTACTATCTTCTTCAACGTTTCCACACTTTATTTTGCATCGATTAATAAGAACATGTCTTACATCGGAGGCTCATCATGCTCCCATATATACTTCTTCAAAGTTTGTAACTTCGTATTTCATACTGCTGTCATCAACCACCCAAGGTCCTAACTCTATTACAATAAGTTACCATATCTTAAATATTTTTTTAAAATCTTTATTCTATGAGATGTCTTGATATGTTGTATATTTTTTCTTATACGCTCAACGTGCAGGTGTATCCAGAAGGGACACATTTGATGATCCCATGGTTTGAAAGGCCAACTATTTATGATGTTCGGGCACGCCCACATCTGGTGGAGAGCACTTCAGGCAGTCGCGACCTTCAGATGGTGACCTCTCTGTCTCTCTCTCAAACACACACACGTCACACACACACACGCGCGCGCGCGCGCACACACACACACACGCACGCACACTCCTACCCCCAAACCCGCATTCATGATATCATACGCGGTAGGGCCGGAAATCGCTGAATGATCTTGGATGGATTTGATGTTCACTGTCTGGTTTGAAATAATTGTCTTATTTACTGTTGCCATCTTTTTTGAATTGTAGTTCAAGGAACATAGAAAGTCGTTTCCATAAATCACTTTGGTTTAGTTTTCGTGGATGTACTTTTCTGAAGCTGTTCTATTCTGTTGAAGTACCAACCATTTTTCTATTGATCTTCTGAGCAAACTTTTGTTTTATTTGATAGTTTACTATAATCTAAAAAAACACCATGTTTCCGCATTCTGGTTGCCTTATGTACCTGCTTTCAGCTAAATTGCTTGATTTATTATTAATCGACATTGAACAAACTTCTATTAATATCTTTTTGGGAAGTTCTTTTTAGCTTCATGGTTTGTTATGTTGCGGAAAAGAACCTTTACTTAACCAACAGATGATATTTTCACCCCTCCACCTGATGATATTTTTGGTGCCGCCTTGGTGGGGAGTCCTGAATTACAACATTTAATCAACTGTTTGACTGTTTCAGGTAAAAATTGGTCTTCGGGTTCTTACTCGCCCTGTGCCAGACCAGTTACCCACTATTTATAGAACCCTTGGTGAAAACTACAATGAGCGAGTCCTGCCTTCAATTATTCACGAGACACTGAAAACTGTGGTTGCTCAATATAATGCTAGCCAGCTTATCACACAGAGAGAGGTAAATGGCTAGGCTAGGGATATTTGTTCTTTTTTTTTCCTTTCTTCTAGTGGAGAATGGCTGCATTATGCGGTTGTTACATTATGTTAACAGTTGATTGACCCGTGCTTTCCCATTTTTAGAATTGAATATTCTCAGGATTTGTGATTTGTTTGCGAAACATTTTTTTGTATTTTACTTATGATGAATATAAACACTTGTTTCTTGATAAATAGAGACTGCAACTAGGATCTGATGAGACCCTATGGTCCAAGTTTGAATGTACTCAAAAAGTTTAGCATATTCTCCTTTCATAATTGGCTTGCATGCACATTGAGGTTATGATATTATATACATTGAGGTTATGATATCATATGCAAATTCTTGATTACATGGAATTAGAAATTGACAGTAATTTTATTGTATGTAGAACGTGAGTAGGGAAATACGGAAAATACTGACAGAAAGAGCTGCTTATTTCAACATCACACTGGACGATGTCTCCATTACAAGCCTGACATTTGGAAAGGAGTTCACTGCTGCAATTGAAGCCAAACAAGTAGCTGCACAAGAGGCTGAGAGGGCCAAGTTCGTAGTTGAAAAGGCCGAGCAAGACAAACAAAGTGCTATTATTAGAGCACAGGTAAAGATAAATCCACCATACATCGTTTTTTGTGAACACTTATTCAAGATCGGGATGTTGCATTTTCCTATTACATTAAAAAAATGAAATGTGCAACTACATCTATTCCTTTTTATGCTTCTCCTGTCGTATCCTATAGTACTATGAGGTCAAGCTGGAGCTTTCTCGAGAGCAATTTTGTCCATTGCAATTTTTTTTTCAATAATTTTCTTCTTGAACTTGGGAAATTTCAATTGATCATTGCAAAATTCTCATTCGATTACCAGGGAGAGGCTAAGAGTGCCGAGCTGATCGGTCAAGCTATTGCCAACTATTCAGCTTTTTTAACGCTCAGGAGAATCGAAGCTTCTAAAGATATTTCGCATACTGTTGCAGCTTCAGGCAACAAGGTGTATTTGAAAGCTGATGAGCTGCTGCTGAACCTTCATGATCTGAGCAGAACATGAAAGGAAGTAAGTGGACGAGGTGGATAAAAGCTCTCTGTTTGCTATCGAATTAAGATTTTCCGCATAACTCAGCAGTTAAATGAACAGAAGTCACTCTGGTTAGAGTTGGTATCATTTGACTGAACTCCATATAGTCTCATATTATGAGATTCATCAGTTACATCGTTCTAAACTGTGTCACAATGTCTTAGATCTTAACTATGGGGGCACGTCATCTTTTGACATACATACTATTTAATTTTTTGCTCATACTCTGCCAGACAAAATTTGATGGTCTTGAATGTGTTCTGGCTCATCATCCCAATTGGATAGTTTACATATCATGTCTGAAAAAGTATTCAAGTTTTATTTCGCGTGTGATTAATGTGTAGATCGTTCTATATATGTGAAATGTATTCGGAACATCTGAATCCATCTTAACTGTCTTCCCTCACCCTAGAATCTAGAATACACAAAATACTGCACCTGCAAACTCTATAATATTTGTAACTGTTAAAGCACTAATACTTTATATGGTATAGTTGTTTTGAGACCTATGTTGATTGTCGGTTGAGTTTTTTGTCCTATCATGACTGGATGGACCTGACTTCATAAAATTTGTTGGGCACTTTATTTCGATTTGATAGAAGCAAATATGATATCAAATTTTAATTATTATATTAAATATATATTTAACTTAATATCTTTGATCAATCCTTTCTTTTCTTTTCAAAAAATAGTTTAACAAATATATTCCCAAGAAATTGTACACTAGCCTAGGCTTCATTCATCTTCAAGTATAGTTGGTGGCAAATTTAGCGGAAGGTGGACCTCTGTTTTTGAACTTTTGAATCCCTTTTGGGCTACAAATAACAGTGCATTCCTTATCATTTTTTCATGTCCCTGTTTTCTAAGTCACTCGACCACTTTAAAATGACGGGAAAGAACACAGTTCAAAAGATGGAGTATAATTTTATTTTTTTATCATATCTTGAGTTTTGGTTCACGAGTTTTCAAAGTTTGGTTTTGAAGCATTAACTTGATTTTTTATTTTAAATTTCAGTCCTATTTCATCAAAATGCTACGTGACACCGAAAAATACTGACACAATATCGATAAATACTGACACAACATCGAAACTTATTTATTAGTCGAATGCTATGTTATCAACTGTACCAAAATAATCGAAAATTACAATTTAGTATATCAAATACCAAATTTTGAAAACTTATTGGATCAAAACTCAAACTTAATTTTTTTTTATTTTCTCTAATGTTATTTACAATAATAGTTCTAATTTCGTTTGACGATTCCTGTCTCTCTTTTTCAAAATTAATACAATTTAATTCTTCCGTATCATGAGATCAAATTTCTCATAATCATTTGTTTTATAATTGCAGAAGAAACTTGTGTAATAATCTTCCTTGATCGGATTTCCTGCATGTAAAGAGAGATAATGTGACTCCTAGGTTAGAGATATGGATGGAGCTTTTATTAATTTTACAAATTGAGCAAGTGAAACTTTACTTTATAAAGATGAAAGGAACTTTAATCATAATAATAGTTTTCACTAGATTTGAATCAATGATTGCAGTATGATTTGTGTTACTTAGCAAACCAACCAATGCAATAATTTGTAAACCACATTAGTCAAGTAAATCATATTGTGCAATCTAGAGTACGCTTACGAAAAGACTGACGTTTATGTTTTCACGAAGAAAATGGAGGAATTGGTTTCTTGATTTATTCTCGAATTTAGTGAGAATATTGTAATTTATCAATGTATAAATGCTCAACTTCCAATGATTGAAATGTTTGGTTTGGAATTGATGATGAAAAGCTAGAAAATTATGATTTATTTCATTCTACTCATGTGGGCATTGTCCCATGATAGGATGGATGGCCAAGATTTACTCATGCATATATAGGACCCACTTTTTTTTTTTGAAATTGTATGTGTGGTAGTGCCCACATAGGTAGGATCTCATTAACCGTGAATTATACTTCGTACATTTAAACAAAATAAGAAAGAAATGACTTCATCTTGATATAAAATTGCCTTTGTATCAATAATCCTCGTTACTTAACAGAATGTGTGTAAAGGTGAAGTCTTTAGCTGTTTCCTACGACAGATTGGGAATTTTGTTCATTTCTCTGTGCTGTCTTTATTGTTCATGGTAGGAGCTTGACTGGAAAATTTCCTACTATTTAAAGCCATGATATGATGTCTGCCGACTGAATTAAAACGGCCGATTCTACAGTTTTCATGTCACTGTCTGCCCGTTCAGATCTCTAACCTGGTACGTGTAAATTTGGGAGACTTGATCATCTAGTTTTTGTCATGTCCCGAGGCCGGGGTTAGTCGACACCGACGTTGTCTCACAATCACATAATTACAAAACAATAAGTCTCGTAGTAAATCGCAATAACCAGTCTTTTTCATAAAAAGTAATCGTCTTTACAAAGCGATAGAAATAAAATGCAGAAGCGAAATACATGATAATAAAATTAAAAGGCAGAATAAATTCGACTGATCTCGAATTGGGTTTGCTCCATCACCATCCCCAAAAGTAGTCTTGCTCTTCATCCTCGATTTGTTCCTCGTTCTTATCTGAGTGGGAATGTAAGGGGTGAGCATTTACGAATAAATTATCGTAATTTAAATATTAAGCATGTTGAATCAAATACTAACAAAATACTGATATCGTTGGGACTGAAATGTTAGAAGGTGTGCTAGAAGAACTCCGCTCGAACTTGTACAAAACTTGGTAAATCTAATTGCGACTTGGACCAATACACCTCCAACAGCTACTGGAATTGGCTCTACGGCTGCTGGAACTTAGGATCTAAATTTTTGGTTCGAACTGTGATAGCATGAGACAACCGTTTACTTGAAATGTTCCTGGAATTTCTAGACCGAAAGAGGCTACTGAATAGCTTAGAAAATGGACAGAAATTTACCTAGTAACTGGACCGAAAAGATTTCGAACAAGGTTGCGGCAAAGCTTCGAATTAGGCTGCTGTAATGCTTCGATCTTGGCTGAATTCGGCTGCTGTCACCTTCGAAAATGGACAGGATCGTGGTCTGGAAAAAAAAAGGCAGCAAATCTGTTTCGAACCGTTGCGGAATTCTCGGGTTTTTGGATAGCTTGCTTGATCAAGCTCTTCGGCTATTCTTGGACCAACTTCGGGCAGCAACTGGGCTCGAAAGAATGAGCAGGAACTCGGTTACGGCTGGGGTATTAACAATGACAGCAACTGGACATCGAAACACTACTACAAGACTTCGAATTTGGCCAGGAAATTGAATCGAGAAAGCTGTTTTCCCAGCAGCTATATTTTCGAAATCTGTAGGTACGGGGATGGAGCTTTCAGTATGTATCACTTCGGTTCACCTATATATATATATATATAGGCTTGAATGATCAGCTCCAAGGTAAGCTCCTATTACTCCAAGATTTTTGCTGATTGCTTAGTCAAAGGGTGGTTACACTTTCCTCTTCCAAGTTGAACGTGGCCTTTTCTCGGTGCAAGTTCACGTCCGAGACTCACGCTGCAATGGAGTGATTGTTGGCTTCTTTAAGTGCAATTGGAGATTGATTTTTGGGTTGCAAGGATTTCCCCCAAGACTGGTGCCTCCCATATTGCACGGTCTTCACAGTTTTTGTCATATATGTTGTAGACTCAATCCACTGCAGATTCCTCTTAACGTATTTTTAAGATTTAGTTCTGAAATAGTATGTTTTGGTACGAAATCGATAACTGTATAGATATATCGTGATGACTACTAAGCTGCGGAAATTCCTTGAATGAAGTTCCAATAATTGAAACAAGAGCTAGAACATAGCAAAGGAGGGTATTTCCTTAGTACGTACATACTACAAGCAAAAAGACCTCGAGAGGAAATTTGTTTGTGGTGTGTAATATTTGAAAAGCTCTCGCCCTTGCTTGATCAAGTTTATGGTTGTTGAAAATGCAGTGTGTTAAGTTAGGAGCAACCACGAGGGTAATGGTTGTGTGATGTCTTGTGTTAATTGAATTAAGATTTCTGGCGACATGGGGACACAGTAATTGTAGGACAAGCCGAGCTAATCTAATTTCACAACGGATGAAACTTGAGATAAACCTAGTATGTATGTTCTGTAAAAAGCCACGAAATTTAGATAGCCATTTTCTATTCTAGGGGAGCATAAGGGGTTCTTGTACCCGACGACTTGTGGCTCCTAATATTGACCCCACATGACACTGTCACGCCTACATTAAATTTTGGAAAAGATGAGGCCCCATCTCACCAATGGGCCATGAGGGTCTGTGGTTGTGAAAATTGAGAGGGAAAAGCACCAAGTCATAGGCTACCAAGCTTGTGACGTGACACCTTACCTGCATATTTTTCAAGTCATCCATATGAAATGGAAACCGATGTGATATCCACGGGACCAATCAAAATATCTGTTCAAACTTCAGCAAAATGCCTAATATTCCATATATACTCCACTAAATTACCATTCCTTGCATTCAGTACCCGATTCTTCCGATCGATTTGATTCCGACTTTAATCAAATTTACTATCACCACTTCTTACAGAAATCAGATTCCTAATTGAAAAGAGTACATAAATATATTCATATCAAACTTCCTTCCTTACATTCCTCTTCACAAAAAGAAGGGAACGTCTCAGTATCTTTTTCTGCAATTTTGGGCATCCAAACTCCCGATTCTTGCAGCATATTCACCACTCTGCGCATAGAAGGCCGGTTATTCGGGAGGGAACTGATACAGAGTAGCCCGATGTCGATTACCTTACAAATGTGTTCTTTGAATCTTGAATCGAGGTTTGGATCAAGCACATGTTCGACTCCTTTCTGCTCCATTATAGCACAAACCCATGTTGGTAAATCTTTCTCCCCAAATTCTCGATCGATGGGACGTCTTCCTGTAACCAGCTCCAGTATGACTATACCAAAGCTGTATATGTCACTCTTTTCATTGACATGAAGAGTGTAAGCATATTCTGAAATGGGTATTATTATATGTTAGCTAGGACAGAACATTGGCCCCAAGATGTAAGCTTAATGAAAGACTGTAAATCATGTCAATACCTGGTGCAATATAGCCACAGGAACCAGCAATGACGGACATGGACTGGACTGCCCTGTTAACAGCTTTGACAAATTTGGCAACTCCAAAATCTGAAATCTTTGCTCCAAAATCTTCTCCCAGCAGTATATTGTTGGATTTTACGTCCCTGTGAACGATTGGAGGAACACAATCATGGTGCAAATACGAGAGCCCTTCAGCAGAATCCAAGGCAATCTTGAACCTCCTTGGCCAATCCAAAAATCGATGCTTATTACCATGCAGCAAATCTCCTAAGCTCCCATTGGGCATATATTCATAGACAAGAAGCTTGCAATTAGCAGCATTGCAACAACACCACAATCTGACAATATTCTTGTGCCTGATTTGCCCAAGCGTCTCAACTTCAGCTTCAAATTCTCCTTTATCAGAACTGACAACACCAAAACCAGTTTCATCCTTGTTTTGTCGGCCCCACAGCTTCTTAACTGCAACCGTCTCTCCGTTTCGAAGAATAACTTTGTACACTTTTCCAGAGGCACCAAATCCAATCACGTTGTCTTCTTTAAGACAATCGTTTATTTCGAATTCACTGAAGCAGAGCTTATGGAAAGACGTCCATTTTGTTATAGTGGCCCCTCTTTGCATTTTCTTGATGCTCTTGTATTTCAACCCAAACCAAACAACCCCAACAAAGGAAAATAACTACAGCTGTTGCATAAATAAACCTTAGAATCCACGAAAATACTTGGTTTCTGTACCCCTTTTTGGGTTTGCAATAACTGGCATTATCGATACACAGACCTGGATTACCAAGAAAGCTGTCCCTGTACATCCCCTTAGCAAAAAGAGGAGGAATATTACCTGAAAGCTGATTGTATGATAAATTTAGCATATTGACCTTCAGATTCTGGAGTGACATTGGAACTGGTCCAATAAAGTTATTCTGTGAAAGATCAAGATAACTAAGCGACGGCAGGTTCCCAAGTTCATCAGGGATATAACCAGATAATCGATTGTTAGCCAAATTAAGCTCATTCAGATCCATCATGGAATCAGTTCCCTTTGGAATTCCACCAGTTAGTTCATTGTTACTAAGATCAAGCCTCCCAAGTTGCCGTAAGTTCACTATGGAACCAGGGATTCCCCCAGTAAAAGCATTATCACTTGCTGAAAACTCAACCAAATTCTCCAACGACCCAATTTCGTGAGGTATGCTCCCAGAAAATCTGTTCTTCGATATCAAAAGGGTTGATAAATTTTTTGCACCATATATCATTTGTGAAATACTTCCTGAAAAAGCGTTGCCGTACAGTTCTAGCAAGTATACGTGAGGCAAGCCCCAGAACTCGGCCGGAATTTCACCATAAAGCTGGTTGTTTCGCATTCTAATCCGGCTTAAACTCTTGCATTTCCCAAGATTTTCAGGAATATTCCCTGAGAATGCATTGTTGATCAAAGCTAACTGCTCTAAAGCTCCACGATGGCATAAAAACTCCGGAATGGGGCCCGACAGGTTGTTGTTTGACACGTCCAAAGTTTGCAAAGCTGTGTTCTTGCCAAGTTCATGCGGTAACAGACCCGTGATTCGGTTTCCAGACAATTTGAGTTCATATAGATTCGGAGAATTAGCAATGCTAGAAGGGATCAAACCCTCAAGATTGTTCTCGAACAAGTTCAAAGACTCCAGAGGTAAGTCACACAGATCAGCAGGAATCATCCCAGTAAATTTATTCATTGAAGCATCAAATCTTTTTAAATCAGTCAAATTAGACCACCCCGTTGGCAAACTCCCATTAAAAAGGTTGCTATAAAGTTCGATTTGTTCGAGGCTCTTGAGCTCAAAAATAAAACTTGGTAGTGATCCTGCGAGCGCATTACTGGTCAAGTCAAAATTCCTGAGTTGATGCAGCCTGCTGAAACTCTCCGGAATCGAGCCAACCAACTGACAATTAGAGAGCCAAAGCTCTACAAGATTCGTCAAGTTGCCGAATTCTCTAGGAAGTTGACCAGGTGAAAAGGGATTGTATGCCAGCATGAGAACTTTTAGGCTTGTTATATTACCAAGAGCAGCAGGGATTGTGCCATTTAGCAGATTCTCAGTGAGTATAAGAGTCTCAAGCTGCCGGAAGTGACCAAAATTTGCAGGCAGCGAACCAGAAAAATTGTTTGCCGCTAAATTTAAATATCTGCAACAAAATATCACTCAGAAACATGCGATTTAAAATTAGAAAAACGTATAAAATCTTTGAAATTTCAAGAGCAAAAACATTAATCCAAATCCTATGCGTAATTTTCTAAAATCTAGAAGTTTAAAAAAACTTAATTTCGATTTCCTCATTAATGATGACGGCAAAAGTTGGTCCGGCAGTAGTTAATAACACTTAATGATAGACAACTCCCTAATGAAACATGGCAACCCCACCAAAACAAAAGTCCTAAACGTCCATTCAAAAAGTTAACAAAACAAAAAGAAGTCATAAAAATTCAAATAAATTAGGAAATCTCTTCCTTAATTTTGATTATTCCCCAGGCAGCACGCTGCCCACGAAAAAACCAACTGCAGAAAACTTGACCCTTTTCTAGACAACTATTTTTTGATATGAATATTTACAGACTCAAAAGTAATCTTGATCGAAGTTTCTTGAAATTTTTCAAGCAAATAATCAGTGAAACAAAAATTACTCTACCTACCTGAGAAACTGGAGGTCAGAAAGAGTATGAGGAATGGGACCAACAAGAATATTCTCGGAGAGGTCAATGTAAGTGAGATTCAGGCAAGAGGAAATGGATAGGGGAAGCGAAGAGCCGATGGAATTGTTGGAGAGATGAAGAAAAGAGAGCGAAGGAAGGCTGCAGAGGGAGACGGGGAAAGAACCGTAGAGAGAAGAACCGGAGAGATCGACCGACACGACGGAGTTCTGGTGGTTGCACTCGACTCCGGTCCATTTACACGGGGTGGCATCCCGATCGGACCAGCCGGAGAGCGAGCCGGCAGGGTCGGAGAACGAAAGCTTCACCTTTAGGAGGTTTGATCCTTCTTGATTCAAGGCATAAAGATTGAAGACCAGAGTCAGAGCATGGAACAAGAGGAACGAAGCTGAGATTTTCACTTGCATGGCTACTTGTGATGATAAAAATACACTCATGCAAAGAGAACTGAATCAAGAAGATATGAGTGGGAACTGGGGAGTGATCACTGGGCTTGAATTTATCGGAGATTTGAAGGTGAAAGTGATGGTCACAAGTGTCATTCTTTTGGGGTGGAAAACATAAAAAAACACCATATTTTTAAGTGCAAGGAAACGGGAAAAATGTGCAGTGATTTAGAGTTGGGGAAAAGGTGGAGATTAATGGAATTGGAATGGAGTAAAAAGCAAAAAGAACGAAGAAAAGCGTGAGGTGTTTTTTGTAGTTTAATGTGGATATCGGGAAAAGGAGCGTGAAAATTCTTACGGGGAAGAACAAAAATTGGATTCGAACGGCGAGCGGGTTGTCAAAGGTGAGCGTAGATTTTCAAAAGCGTGGGGTCTTTTTGCGTTTGATTGGGTGGCTTTATGGCTCATTCTCGTCTGGACTCTTTGGATTTTTGCAATTACAGTGTAACTTTTTGTGGAACCAAATTCTTAAATTTCACATCTTTCATCGTCTCAATTATCTCCATTTTTTCCCCCTAAATATATAGTTCGGTTTCTAGATTCATATTTTTTAATATTTAGTTTGTTTTTCCAAACCCAAACCAACCAACAGCAACATCTAGCCCCGGCTACTTAATTGATGAATAATTTTTTTCAAAAAAAAGATTACTTTTTTCTTCTGTCAAAGCACAATGAAAAGTCTATCTAGGACGAACTAGCGAGAGTGAATAATGGGTTAGGTTCGTATATTATGTGTTTTGTTTTATGTACAAATCATATTAATTCGAGTTTTTTTGCTTCAGAAAAATTCTGGACACAGACAAAATGAGACCGAATTCCTCTGTATCAAATAAAATCCATAGTTACAATATCAACTAAATTGCGGGTTTGGATGTGAAAATTATCCTTGAAAAATATTTGATTTATTAAATCTCAAAAGGAAAAGCTATATCTTAATAAAGTTGAAAACTGGTGATGTATTACTATTTGACTCCGACAAAGCAAAGCAATGATGGAGAGAAGTCCTATCTTAATTAATATTTTCATTTTACAACTGGCAATAATTCTTGTCGGCGATTTTTTTTAAATAAAAATAAAATTGGAGGAATAAAAAAAGTTTTGAAAAACGTGAAGTGCGCGGATGTCAGCTCCAAATTTTCAAGTTTAAGCGATATTAGTACAGGTTTACGCGTGAAAAAAAAAAAATTTATTTTTAATGTAATTGTAATTATCTCAAACCAATAAATAGATAAAATAATACGTAAATATGATAAATTTAAGTCTGATACATTAATTCTCATATTTATAAAAGCATAAAAATCTCAAAATTACAATCTTTATTTGTTTTTGCAACCAGACCACGTTAAAAATTGTTAAATATTTGTCAAATCATTATCAAACATGTTTAATCATAATTAAAATTTAAAAATAAACATCTAAATTATAAACCTAATTTATTATTTTAAAATAAAAGACATACCTTCAAAATAAAAAATTTAAAAATAAATAGATGCGATTAATTGTGCTTAAACACACTTAATTAAATGCTTTAATTACGTTTAATTCGGTTAAACTACCTTTTCTCTAAAGTGAGACGTTTTTATCGAGCTTCAAGCGAGCTTTTTAGAACGTCGTTAAAAATTGACTGACAAAAATTATTGTGTGAAAGACATTATTAATTAATCTATTATCAATTTATCGAAACTGTAATGGATACAGAGTGTAAATTTTTCTATTTACATTTTATAAGTCGGATTATCATTTATATGCCTACAAATTAAATTAGTTACACATTACATACATACATGCATACACATGAAACAAGATTTAGGGCAATTTTTAATACAAAAATTCATGTAAGACAATTTCATAAATAAATTTTGTGAGACATATTTTTGACTCAATCCGATTCATAAAAAAAATCATATTTTATGCTGATTGCTTTTTATTTTAAAAACGAATCAGATTAGTTCATTTAATGAAAATAGATCACTGTCTCATGTCCCCCTTCTGATGGGGAATCCGATCTGGAATCGTTGCTCTGCTGTGTCTACATGCATCTTTGGAAGGTAGATAGTGTGACGATGTATAAGCTTCCCTCTACTTCACAGTTCACAGGACCTTTTCTTCTGTTGCAGGGTTTGGTGATACTACATTATTATGTATTTAAAAAAAAAAAACAAATAGCTCTCATTTTTATATTTTAGTACATAGAAAAGACTATTTTTATAAATAAAAACACACAATGGATCTATTGACTATAATTTTATATTTATATTTATATTATTCAAATGTTTTTTTCTCATTCAAGTAACCGGACGGCTTATCCTAGCACTAATGAATTAATAAGTTAAAACCATTTTTAATATTTTCAGCAAAGATTCTTTGAAAACAAAAATCACTTAGTTAGTTGTGTATTCATACAAGTTTTATAATTCATGTTTTATTTTAAAAACAACACAAATAACAGTGGAATTTAATATTATAATTCAATAATGGCTTCTATTGATGAATTCGATTTTAGATAAATAATTCAAAACAAGATATTATATTCAATTATTTTTCTCAATCAATCACATGATTGTACTCTTCCACATATTTATGGTAACGTTATCACTCAATTAGATAAACATTTTTTGGAAACATTAAAATGTGAAATAAGGTAATTAACACACATATGTATACTTTTAATATGTTGTTCACCTCCGTGTCCACCAATAAAGTGACGTTCATCTATTGGATGTACAAATTGTATACTCTCCATCACATCCAATAGATAGATGTTACCTCATTGATGAGCACGGAGATTGACGTGGTTGGTGGAACCGTCGAGAACCCTACAAATGTTCTGGTTGACAACGAAAATAAAAACTCCAAATTTATTTACTATATAGATTTACTGTCTCTCAAACATTTATAAACCTCGTTAACATAATTTAAAACTCCTCTTTGTAACTAATTGAAAAACCTTAATTATATGTATATTGTACATGTTCAAAGGACCACATCCATTTTGCTCTTCACGATTCATGCATGCAAAAATCTTGAGAAACAATATTAAAACCTTGATTATATTTCATGGAAAATAAATCTGAATTTTGAAAATCCAAACCGTATATTGATTTAAGCTCAGAACATTGACAGAAAGAAATCTTTACAAATATAGCAATGGGATCCCATGGAGAAGAAACAAAAACAGATGAAGATCTGCAATTGCATCTCCTGGAGGAGCAAGCAGCGCCTTCAAAACCAGAAAAAACTCCGACGGAAAAGGCTGTCCGGAAAGCCTTCAAGGGCACCGCCCACCTGGCTAATCTGCTGCCCACAGGCTCCGTGATGGCGTTTCAGGTGATGTCTCCTGTCTTCACACATGAAGGCAAATGCAAATCATTCGTCAGCCAAATCACCACCATCGCCCTTCTTAGCGTCTGCGCGATCTCATGCTTCATTCTGTGTTTCACCGACAGTTTCAGAGATGAAAGGGGAAAGGTACTGACACATATGAATATAACAGTGGCTGCCATTAATGACCGTTCGTATGTAGTTGTCATTCCAAATATTACATCATTATTTTATAAACCATGGTTATTCAGAAGCCGAGAACACTTGCAATTTTAACATATAAGCTAGACCTTTATTGAGAAATGCAATATTCATGTGTACGTGTTTACGTTTTATGCTTTATCCGGAACCAAATTTCGGTTTCTTTTCCTTGAAAAGGTAAGGTACGGAGTTGCCACCTTCCGCGGGCTCTGGATCGTGGACGGCTCCGCCAGGCTTCCACCGGAGGAGGCTGCAAAATATCGGGTGAGTATCGCGGACTTTATTCATGCTATATTGTCCATTCTGGTGTTCGGAGCGGTGGCCATGTTCGATAAGAATGTGGTCAGCTGCTTCTATCCTACACCATCGGAGGAGGCCGTGGAAATTTTGATGACGTTGCCGGTGACGGTGGGAGTGATTTGTAGCCTGTTGTTCGTTCTTTTCCCTTCCAAGCGACATGGAATTGGCTTTCCTCTCTCACGCCGTTAACCTACGTACCTCGCGTCACTTTCTTCTTTGTTTGTTTTTAGATATTTCCTTCTTTCTTATTTTTAGTTTTGTTATTTGAAGGAATGTTTCGATATTCGATTTGATGCATATGTTTAAAAAAATTGGGGTACTTTAAATTTATTTGTCGGATCTCGTTTAATTAGTACCTTTGACATAATTAATTATATTTTATATCATTTCTATTTTTTGAATTTTCTAATTCAATACGCGCTGCGTATTGAAGAAATTGTTTTTGATTGAATTTTCTCTCGAAAAAATTAAAAGAAATATGACAAATGTGTTAAAGAATAAATAATCGATCCATAAATTGCGCAAATTGTAATGGATACGACAAGCACTCGGTTTTACGGTTGCAATCAAATTTAAAGTCACGAATTTGATTATTATTGATTACAATTAGTGCAATCAATGGTTCATTTTCGTATATTACAACTTACTATGTTTTCTATGGTTATTCTAACGATATTCTTAATTTTTTAGAAAAAATTATTCATCAACCGAATTGCTATGTTTTCTATGGTTATCTTAGTACAAGTAATTATTGATTGCTTCCCAAAAATATCGTAAAAATATATATTAACTTGGAACTCGTGAGAAATAAATATATGACCCCTGGGTTTTATCATTAAGCAACATAATTTGGGAACTGGAAACACGCAAAATCTAAAGAGGAAAATTAATCACTAACTTTTAATATAATTGATTAATCTCTTTCCCTCCTCTAACCCCGCAAATGTGGAAAATTGAACAAATCACTGAAGCTGTTGAAGTAGTGGTAGATGATCAGATGAATGAAGTTTTTATATTGAAATAGTCTAATGATTTGATATCAAGCCCACTTACCAATTTTCTTGGATTAATACGTGAGAAAATACTTGTTGGGATGTTCGAACGAAGAACTGTTCCTAGCTACCGAACCGTGATTCGAACGATGCAATGTATGTCGCAACAGAAGATATGACAAATTCTTCAAATTGGACAGACTTTGCTTGTTCCTGGACAGAACCTTTTGTCAATATCTTGGCAGCTCCCTTGATCGAAAATGATGAAGGAATTGTAGCAGAAAGTCACTCTTTCTTGTAGCTAGTGGGACCGAAAATTTGGAGTGTTTTAAAGTGATTTACCTCAAGCTCCATCCATTATTTTTATTTCATGGCTATTTATTCCTTTGTATGACCATGCACTTTGGAGGATACCATGGATTCGATCGGTTCTTCACAAAATGGGACAACCTTTTTGTATGCCTAAAGGAGCAGGAAGTATGGGATTAACAAAATTCCGTGCTTTCAACAAAGCACTTCTAGCAAAGCAAGTAATGCTAATTATTCAATCCCCAAACTCAATTTTGGCGAGAGTACTCAAAAGCAGATATTTTAAAAGCAAAGACATAATGATGGTTGATTTGGGTTCTAAACCATCTCACGTATGGCGCTTTCTTTCATTTGTGGCAGAGATCTTATGAAAAAAAAAGATGTGTTGGGGAGTAGGGAACGACAAATCTATAAAGGCACATCAAGACCCTTGGATTCCGGAATTTTCTGGATGTAGGAGTCATCCCAACTCGCTTGTGAGTTCAGATTTTAAAATGGCACTGTATATTCAAGAAGATGGGGTTTGGAATGAACAAGAAGTGAGATATCATTTTCCCACCGATGAAGATATTTTTGGAAATTAATTGTAGACCTCCCTCATTGTTTCTATCGCCTCGTCCGCAAAAAGATCGGTGGAAAGAAATCTGGAATCTAAACCTCCCACCCAAGGTACGTATGTTTCTTTGGCGTGCTTCGAGAAATCTCATTCCGGATTCGATGAATTTACTAGCTCATCATGTTCCAGTAAATGGTATTTGCATTTGTCTAAACTAAATTATGCTACCATGTGTCGTGCTTTGTTATTTTTTCGGGATATAAAATATGTGTGAAGGCATACTGCCTTTCGGGGAGTTTTGAAAAAATTCAGAGGAGCAGATTTAATTGAGATAACATCTGTGATATTGAAGCTTTTTAAGACCGAGGACTTCGAGTTGTTTATGGTTATGTTCTAGGCTATACGGACAGAAACATGTAAAAGAAACCATGATTCGTTAAATCACAAAAGAGATTTTAGAATTGATTGAGTAGGCTTTTTCTGGGAAACTTTTCGGCAGAACGGTAAGGCTTGCTCCACCAGAATAGATTCGACAAAGACATTGGATCGTTGTTGGACGCCACAGCCCCGAATAAGATGAGATTAGATGTTGATATTGGGTTTGATGGAGTTAGAAACAGGTTCAGTGTTGGGGCTTTGATCAGAGATAACAAAGGTAAAGTCATGGGTGATTCGGCTTGCATAATACGTCATCTCGGAACGGTAAAAAGTGCGGAGTTATGTGCTATTAGATACTGTATGAATTTTTGCTTGAAACTTGGTATTAAAGAAGTTTGTGTTTTTCCAGATTCATTACAAATATACATGCCATCAATAGTTCTGCGTTGGTTGCTCACGACGGATATTCAAAACATGCTGGATTCGGATGCTTTCTTTTCTGTCCACCATATGCAGAGAACGATGAACCGGGTAGCTCATCAGCTGGCTCGTGAAGCTTCTGAATCTTCTTATTTTGTTGATTTTGTTGAATGGTGTAATGGTGAAATACCATTTTAGTTAATTAATTTTGTAATTATATACCATAAAATATTAGATTTAGTATCCTCATAATAGATCTAATCACCACCATTATTTTTTTTTCCACATGTTAGAAAATTTAACTCCATATGTTTTAAGTCAAAGGTGACCATTCTATATGTTGTGGGATTAACATCTCCACTGCAACATCTCATAAACCCATAAAATAACATGAAAAAACACAACACGTAATGATGTATTTTCCCCTTATTTTTTGGAGAGTTTACTTGACATTTTGAACTATGGAATTTTCGGAAAGATTCCTATGTGGCAAAGGTCTTGAAGACAAACATGCTATGGGAAAATTAGGACTCTGGTAATGTAAGTTAGTTTGTATTTAGTCTTATAACTGGTTATATTTTGGTTTTCATACATAACTTTGATTTTTTTTAATCTATTTTTTGGTCAAAATCAACAAATCAAACGAATATTAAATATTTGACATTGATAATCTCCTATATTGACCATTTAACGATAATAAAACCTATATTACTAATAAAAATATACCTAAAAAAATGAAAAGTGTTTTTCTCCGATTTCGAAATATTAAGTGATGTTATGTTTTAGTTTTTCCCATTATTTTCGTTCGGCACGTGATTCAGTTATGAGCGGCACAGAGTCAACTTTGATCAGCTCTCAAAGCACTTGGTCTGCCCCGTCAGTTCACCAATTCCGGTTGGATGTGGATGCAGCTTATAAAGAGGGATATCCTAGTTGCGCAGTCGGTGGAGTTATTCGTGATCATGAGGGACAACCGATTTTGGCTTTCGGAGAATTGATTGACAAGGCCCAATCTGTTACAATGGCCGAGCTTCTTGCCATCCAGGTTGGTTTGAAAGTCGCTAGGCAGCACAACATTCAGATTCATCAAATCACCTCGGACTCTCTTCTTGCAGTGCAAGCAGTCACAAGGCCAGAAGAGGATCTTAGTTATGTAGGTTCTATTGTTGCGGATATTAGCATACTTATGGAGGCACTCGAGAGCCCTCATCTTTTTCATGTCAGGAGATCGGCTAACCGGGTGGCTCACTCGGTTGCTGCTTTTGCTTTTTCATCCTCCTCTCATTTTGTTTGGGAGCATGATCTTTTCTTTTGTGGTTGAATAAACTTGTAATTGCGAACCTATCTTATTCGTAATAAATTACAAGATTTCAGCTGTCAATGCTTTTTTTTTGGGAAAATATTGACAATATATTTTTATTTAAAAAAATAGTTATTCAAACACGATAATAATATTTCTTTATTTTTTTTAAAATACAGATAAAGCGGCATTGGACAAGGACAAGAAGACGAAGACGAGGACAGCGACATATCTTTTGTACAGTTTTCAGTCGATATAGACCGTGGAATTTACGAAGCCTATTTATAATCTAATCTATATATATTAAAACTACATTGACATCCTACCAGTTTTCAATTAATTTAATAAGATGGCATCAAAAAAAAAAAAATTAATTTACCTTTATTATTATTATTTTAAATTAGGGCTGGTTTATTCAGTAACATGAAAACAATATTCATAAACGATTCATCCCGACTAAATTGTAATTTTTAGGTTTATTTGGTTTGATTCAAATTCGATCGATTTTGGTTTTGATTTTTGTAATTTCGATTTTTTGGGTCTGTTTTTTAAGTTTAGTACACGGAAAAACCGAGCCGACCGTTTACATATATTAAAATGAGTAGGTAGACGGTCTCACGAATCTTCATCTGTGAGACCATCTGTGAGACCGTCTCACAAATCTTTATCTGTAAGACGGGTCAACTCTACCGATATTCACAATAAAAAGTAATACTCTTAGCATAAAAAGTAATAGTTTTTTATGGATGATCCAAATAATAGATTCGACCTACGAAATTGATCCGTGAGACCGTCTCACAAGAGTTCTTGTGTATTAAAATAGTTAAAAGGGTGATATTTATTCATTCAATTTAATGCAAAATAGTAAATGGACGTTTTCTATTAATTTTATTATATTTAGTTATGTGTTTATTTTAATTACCAATGTACTTAACTATCAAATCTTTGATATTTTTTAGAGATTTCAAAAGAATATTCATTTTTTCTAACATTTTATTAATTAAAAGTTAAAACGAACCAAATTAACCAAATCGTAATATAAAAAAATCGATTTCAAATTAGGCATTTGAAAATTTGAACAGAAAATCGAACCGAAATTAACCAACGGTTGCATATCTAATATTGTATTAGAGATTTGATTAACGGTGTAGATTAATTCTTCTAAACTTTCATTTGTAATCATAAAGTATGTCCAAGCAATCATTTCTACTTGCATGGCTCCCTTCCTTCTCCAAGTTCCTGTGGGGAATCACGATACATGAAAGAGCTCAAAAGTGCCAAGTATTCAGAAATCGGAGTCCTGGAAACAATTAGGCCGGGTTCACCTTGCGGTTTTGTGGTCTTTTTAAAAAATTACAATTACACCAAATTGTCATATACGGGTTGGTTTATAAAAAATGGACCTTACCGTTAAAACCAATCATTAATGAACCTAGATTGCTTTAGTAAATTACCCGTGTCCACTATATGAAAAATGCTTGGATATTGCTATCTAAAATATATTTCTTTAGTAAATATATAGAAATTACAGATGTCACTGTATGAAAAATTCTTGCATGGCTCCTTCTCCAATTTCTCGCAGGGAAGTACGATCTAGAAATAAAGACAGAGAAAGGAATTCGAAAGAATATTCGAAATTAGAGTACTGAAATAATCGGCAATATAAATGTGTTTAAACAAAATGAAATCAAGTAGCAGTACCAGTGTGCCACTTGTGCAATCATAGACAAGATTCAATGGTGGATTCCGAATTCTTTCTCGAGCGATGGTCACGGTGGACCTCGTGTGGAGAGTTTTCGTGCGCGGTGGAGTTGAATTTTTTTTAATCTTTTTTAATTAAAAAAAAAACTTGATTTGATAGCTAGATTAATCTGCTGTTGGAGATCCAACAACCAGCTTAATCTGGTCGTCACAAAGAATTTAATTTTAAAAAAAAACTGAAAATCATTAAAAAAATCCAAAATTTGGTTGAAAATATGGTTTTTTTTTTTTTAAAAAAAAAATCTGACGGTTGTATTTTATAAAATTCAAACATTTTTCTATAATGAACCTCTATTTTGATTTCATTTTTCATACAATCTTCAAATTCTTTCACATACACAATATCTAAAATTTTCTCACATCATTTTTCAATATTTCTTATGATAAATATATATTCTTCATCATTGGACAATGAAAATGTATCATATTCCAGGATGAACCAATTGCTCATGTCTTCAAGACGACCACCAACCCATATATTATTTACACATGTTGTTGTAGCGCTTGAAGAGGGGGAGTCGAGCCGTGTTCATGGTTACAAACGAAATCAAAAATTGAGAACGTGTTAGTGGGGCTGAAAGATTATATCAATATTACAACGATATTCTCACATATATACAACAAGAATGATTTTCAAAAGCGATTCAAAATGAGGATATATTTTGGAGAAACTTTATAAACCAATGTGACTTTCTTTTCCTAATGGAAGGACACAACCGATAAACCTCTGTTATCATCACTCCAGAAGGTTTCGGCTGCGATCCGACTATTTGTATATGATATTGCAAACGATGTTGTTGATGAACACCTAAGGATGAATGCATTGATAGCCATGGAATGTTTGAAAATATTTTTCAGGGGGTTAATGATATATTTGGAGCAATATTTGAGGCAACTAATACCTGCAGGCGTCGCTCAAATAAATGCTGAAATTTTTGAAAGGGGATTTCTCGAAAGGGGATTTCTCGAGATGCTTGGAAGCATCAATTTTATGTTCTGGGCCTAGAAGAATTGTCCAACAATTTGGGCATGACAATATCAAAGTGGACACCAAAAAGAACCTTCAATCATATTATATTGGTTGCATCGAGAGATTTATGGGTTTAACATGCATATTTCGGCATATCAGGATGCAACAATGACATCAACTTGCTTGAGAGATCCAATTTGTTCTTAAACATTGTAAAGGATGAAACCCCTCCATTGCAATTTGAGGTGAACGAGAAGGATTATCTTTGTGAAAACCATACCTCAGCCCCAATCACACAAACATAAGATTTTTGCACGATATCAAGAAAGGATGAGAAAAGAAGTTGAACGAACATTTGGTATACTCCAAGCACAATCGCATACAGTGAGAGGTTCATCTCGCATGTGAGATCCAATTGATTTAGATTATATAATGAAAACTTGTATCATTATCCATAACATGATTGTTGAGAAAAAAATGGTTGATATGCTGGAAGATCGTGATTTTTCAACTCGAATTGTTGACTATGTGCCCTAAGATGTCCTTTCAAGAGATCCTACCGTAGGATTCAACACATTTCTGGAGCGATATATCATCATTTAGAACTGAGAATTGCACCATAGATTTTAAAAGAACTTGATCGAACATATTAGAGTTTACATGAAGATGCATAGTTGAATTACTCCACTTTTAAATTATTTGTAATTTTTAATTATGAGTAATTGTATTTTTTTAATTATGTTTTCTTCTAATTATGTTGAATTGTTTTTTTAAAAAAATTATGTGCAATTGTAAAAAAAAATCAATTATGTGCAATTTCATTGTGTTTTTTTTTTTAAATACAAAATTAATATTGCAACATCATTTCTACAACATCATCTCATCACCGTAAGTATATACAATAATGTTATCAACATGCAACTTCATACCATTGAACACGCCACAACAATCAACTGAGTCATTACATCATATGAAGTTATAAAATGATTCATTTAACACTCACCAAGATTATATAACGAATATCGTCATAATGAACTTCCAAGTTCGCGTCTTTTGGATTTTAATTTTCTAAGTAATCAAAGTTAGATTTTGGTCATAATTTCTTTTTTTTTTTTTTTTATCATGTTTTGCTATAATGGATGTTAAATATGTAGAGTCAGACATATCAGCAATTTTTAATACAAGGTCAGCAATTTTTTGGCCCAAACTAAATTCAACTAGCAGATATAGCATCCAGTTTACAAGTGATTTGTTGGATAAGAGACTTACATAATAACTAACTATGATATTTAAAATACATAATTTTTTTCACAAGATAGTACCCACGATTCTTATTTCTATGAGAAAAATAATAAAATAATAACTCAGTCCCGAAATTAAAAACAGGAAATATTTTTCTAACATAATTATATTTACGTAAAAAAACCAATACTTTTTACATGGCTACAATTATTACAATATTATGATTTTTGTAAGCAATTCAATTATTTGTAGGAAAGGACACAGAACGAGTAAAACCATTGATGTTGGCCGATCATTCGGGCTTCAGTCCCGTCGTTTCCATAAGACGGTCTCCACAAAACAGGAAAACCAACAAAAATGGAAAGAGCGAGGAAAGGTCAATGTCAGACAAATATGTCTTGGTATTATCTTATTTAAAAAAATTATTTATGCACTTTCTCTATTTGCATATTTTTAGTATATGAAAATTGAAACAAAATATTGAAAATATGATATTAATATATAATACTTGAATAACAATAGTTTTAGATTTGATACAAAAGATAAGATTTTGAGTATAAAATTTGAACAATTTTATTAATATCAACATGTGTTATACATGTTTGAGTACCTAAAAATCATACATGGGTACTAGCTCTAGAACAATTGATATTCAAATATGATATATCAGTACTATATTTTCAATAGTTTGTATCGATTTTAATTTGAAAAGACAAATATGTCATTAATACCAATATCAGTACTCAAAAATCATATATTAGTACCAAATTTGAACAAATGGTACTCAAATATTATATATTAGTACCATATTTTTAATTTTTTATACCTATTTTCATCCAAGTAAAAACATGTGAGTCCAGGGAGGGCAGAAACATTTTTTTGTGACTAAGGAGTACAAACAATAATTTTTCTGACAAAGACTGAATGCAAACTTAAGTTTGAGTGCGGAGATTATTAATATAATTATTAATCATTTTATATTAGATGAATTAATTAAAGTCTCTAGTATATGGTAATTTTTATTCTATTCCATTTTGGTCGAAAAATTTACTGATAGTTTCAATATGTTAATACACTGATATATATTTCTCGAAACTTGTATGTAAGTTATTATATTTTTTAAGGGAAAATAACAAAATGGGTCCTAAAACTTGGTCTAATTGTGATTTTGGCCCTCTAACTAGTCAAATTTTACTTTTAGTTCGATAATTTTTTTAATACATAAATTTAATAATATTTCTCCGGAATATTGATGTGTCACCATATATTACTAATGTCGACCCAATTATTGTTGGTGCGGCGTCGAGTATCAATAATGTCAACTTCCTAAGCACAAATAACTAAATTAAATTACAAAATAAGCAAAGTTAATCGGAATATAAGTGGAAATATTTGAAAAATTATAAGACATAAAATCACAACTATCCCAATTTACAAAACAGTTTTCTAAGTTTTCCCAATTTTCTTGAATTATTAATATAACGTTACTTTTCCGAACAAGTTAACTTTATCATCTTCAATTATTTGAGTGTTACTGTATCTAATGTAGGCAAAAACTTGTGTGAGACGGTCTCACATGTTGTATTTTGTGAGACAGATATCTTATTTAAATTTGGGTCAATCATGAAAAAGTATTAATTTTTATACTAAAAGTATTACTTTTTATTGTGAATATCGGTAAGGTTGACTTATCTCGCAAATAAAGATTTGTGAGACCGTCTGACAAGATATTTACTCATCTACGTATTACTTTATGTATCACATCGGTCACATTTCCATTTTTGAACTTATTTGACATGTGAAGTGTGAGAACCGAATTCCCAGCAGCTAACAATTCCAGCAACAGTCAATAATTCAGAAGATGATATTTTCCAGCAGACGGATTTCCAGCAGAAGCTATTATTTCAGAAGCTGGTATCTTTCCAGCAGATTATAATCTAGCAGACAGAATCCAGCAGCAGAAGAGCGAATTTCAGCAGACAGTTACTGATTCAGCTTAGACTTGTAACTGAAGCATTAACATGGAATAAAGGCTGTTAATGGCAGATTATGATCATTAATAGGGAGGCTAATAGTCAGATTTTGGCCTATAAATAACACCCTCAAGTCTCTGAAATGGGTTACACAAGCTTTGAGATTATCACTTAAATTTCGAGTTAAGAGAGAGTGCCTTTGTCAAGCAGTAAAATCCAGTAGCGAGAGCAGCCAAATTCCAGTAGACTTCAACCGAAACTTTATAGCAAATCACTGTAAGTGGGCTTATGTATAAATATCTTGAAACCCGTTTGATACTTCTGTTTCTAAGTTCAGTTTCTGTATGTTTGATTTCTGATATATGATTTTGAAGCACTGAAACTCCCTAGTGAACTAATGGTAGGAATATATATTCTGAACATTTCTGAATTCTGATTCTGATTCTGATTCTGGCCTCACCCCTTAGAGGAGAGAACATATAGGGGACTGATATCAGTTTAGCCATGAAATTCACTAACGTGCTCAGTGCTTACTAATTATGATTTCTGTTCTGAAACCTGTGATATCTGAATTCTGATTTCTGTTCTGAAAAGATGAGTTTCTGTATATTATTGTATTACTGTTTTTTTTGAAAATGGTTTCGAAAACTGGGAGTTATTCCCGCCCCTGCTTACTGAGTGACAACCATATCACTCACCCACTAAACACATCTGAGATAAGAACGAGGAAGAAATATTAGAGGAGAAAGAGCAGATCTAGTTCTGGGGCTGGTGAAGAAGATTATTGTTTTCAGTTTATGTTATGTTATGATAATTCCGCTGTATCTGTTAAGGCAATGTTGTGTCTGGTTTTACATTTCCGCTGTAAAACATCAGTATCCGAGTTGTAACAGACAATTGATTTATTTCGTATTATGAGTAAAAGACTGATTTCTGAATTCTGTACTCTGAGGCTTGTTGTTGTCGAATGTAAATTTGAGAACAACGCCGGTGTCAACCAACCCCCGTCCCGGGGCGTGACATGAAGTCACTGTTATCGAAAAATCGCTTCCAAATGAAAATTGAAAAATTAAAAAAAAATCTTTTTACTAATTTTTTTTTCCAAAAGCGCAAATTTTTTTTACCGACTACCCCAATACATTGTATAAATTGTTCTTGTTCCTCATCCATATTGCTTGGGATACATGACTAGCTATGACGGCTACCGGGAAGACGTTGACCTAATGGTGACATTTTTAACCTTTTTTTATCATGCAAAATTATCATCGGTTTGTACGTTTTACTAAAGAGTATAGAATTTGGGATAATTGTTTTTTTTTTTGTCTTTTATGTTTGTGTATTTGCGATTTTGATAATCTAGTTTTAGTCTGTTTTTTTTGTCTTTTGTCAATTTTAGTCATTTTTCGGATGTGATGTCAAAGCAATTATGATGTATCGTTGACGTGTATTGTGTCACATTAACATTCCCAATAAATAAAGACTAAAATTGTCAAAATTGAAAGATGTACGACAGAAACTGAAATTAAATAACATAGATGACCAAAATTGCAAAAGCGACAAAATTACAAGACTACGAATACAATTTTTCCTAAAGTAAATAATAAACTCTTTATAATTTGATGTCAAATTTATCAAGAAAATATATCGCTTTGACAATTTAGTTGAATTCCCTGCAAATTAATTTTAATATGACATTGATAAATATTCAGATTTATTTATATTGCTTTATATTAATATAATAATGTATAATAACATGAAGTAATTTGTAATAGTGAAAGATGTAAATTGGCATGCATGATTTCTGGTATTATAATACTTGGCCAATATTTGATCTTACCACAATAATTTGATTTTTTTTGCATTTTTAGTTCGATTTTTGATGGAGTATTGACACGATGATAATATTACCAACATGTCAATATCGTCTCAGCACTAGTGATGAAAATGAAATAGAATAAAAAAATTCAAAATGTTGGACTAGAACCATTTTGATTAATTTGTCGAACAAGATTTCTAGTGATTGTAGAGAGTCCTGCCCTATCCGGCCGAGTTCTTTTGTAAAACAAGACTCGTGTGGCTGTTGTAAAAAAAAATCTATACTACTTCATTTAGGGAAAATAGTCAAAATGGTAGTGTAAATGTGCTCATCTTATATTTTGGACTTGTAAATATTCTTTTTTGGGTTTTGATTTTCTAAGTTATGTTATGTTTTGACTTTGATCTTTTTATGTCAAAGTTATGATGTGACGTCAGAAAATACCGATATATTCGATATCATGTCAGTACTCTATACATAAAAAAAAACAAAACATAACCAATCACAACCTAACTTGCAAAACCAAAATCTAAAATTGAATATTAATTTGAAGTACCGAAACACAAAATGAGCAAATTTAAATGATTATTTTGGCTATAATCCCTTTAATTTCCGTGACTATTTTTTTTTTCCGTTTCATGATATATTTATAATCAAATTTGTCATCGCGATAGTAACCTTGAGTCCTTAGGCGACCATTTTTATCAAATAAATGTTGACTGCTTGATTTCAACATTAAAGAAATTTAACACTATATTATATTTATGTATTCTTACGGTCAAAGTCCAATATCCCATAAAGAAATATAATACTCTGGTATTCTTAGTCAAAGTCCAATATCCCATAAAGAAATATAATACTCTGGTATTCTTAGTCAAAGTCCAATATCTCATATTCATTTTTTACAGTACAACAGATGAAATATCACGCTACCTATATTACTACTTTTCGAACCAAATTCTGTGTCTGATAAAGCCGTTTGCATTGAATCCAACCTTTCTGTCTGTCTCTTTCTCCTCCATGACAAGGGGAAAAAAAATTGAAATTATTCACGAGAAAACACTTTTACACAAATTTTTTTCAAACTTCAAAAAAAGGGCATCCACAAATCATAAATTCCATGTTGAATTATTAAATATTATATATATATATATAACAAGCCAAAACAGAAGCATAAAAACAAAATCTGCATAGCCCCCTTGAGTAAAATTGTGGTGCATATCCAATTCTACCATTCTCGACCTTGTCACACCTGTACACTCTCCAAAAATAATAAAAGAAAAATTACAGGAGCGAATTAAATCCAGACCGACTTATATAAATTTGAGTTTTTTTTTGGGTTGTTGTACACAGACACAGAGAGACATACACATATGTTGTTCGATATATGAGCTGTATCTCATGAAATCTAACATATAGATTGAGAGAGAGTTTGGAATATAGTGGATCTAGTTAGTTGGAAGCTCTGGAATGCTCGCTGTTTCGCCATTGAGGAGCGCGAAGAATGAAAGGGAAAGTGGAATGGAAGGGTTTTCAGTGGAAGAGAACGGGTTTCTTGATTTCTCAGGTGGGAATTTGCTTGACAGCATTGATTTTGATGAACTTTTTATGGGAATCAACGATGGAGATTTGTTGCCGGATTTGGAAATGGACACGGAGGTTCTTCCTGAGTTCTCAGTCAGCGGAGGCGAAAAATCAGAAAGGAACTGCACTACTTCTTTGTCAGTTGTCTCGACTAATGATGATTCAGGAAAAGATGAAAAAGTATCTGTTTCAGTTTCCGCTTCAGCCTCGGTTTCAGACCTCGGCTCAAGATCGTCTAGCTTGATCAGTCAAGGCGAGGAAATTGTTAGTAAAAGGGATGGGCATGCTACAGCGAATCCATCCCCAGAGGAAAGCAATGACAATAAGGGAAGAAAATCATCCGCTCATTCGAAAAATCCTCTGAGCAAGAGGAAGGTGAAGGTATCAAAAATCTATGTCAGTAGATTCAGATCTTCACTTACCGTTAATTTTACATCATGTTTTTTTAGGAAAAGAAACACTCAGAAGTTCAACAATCCTAAAGGCTAAATCCATGTAAAAACAAATTTAAAAAAGGAATATATGTATATGCTGTAAAAACTAGGTTTGCAGTGTTAATAATTTACTGAAAATACAAAAAAAAGGAAAGAAAAAAACTTCTGTTACTCAAAAACATATTTTTATCCATTAGGAATAGTTTTGCGTCTTTCCTTTTCTTGTTTATGGCTTTGTCACACAAATCATGGGAGCCAAAAACTCACGTGAATCTGGGGTGCTTTCTGTTAAAACCGATCCTATGTAAATGTATCTACTTTTTAACTCATTAAAAGCTTATAATTAACAGTGGGGTGAGATTTATGCGTGTTTGATTCGATAATAATCTGAAATGATTAATATATGAAGAAAGAATGAAAAGATTTCTTGAAATGTGTGTTTAGGTGGATTGGACACCAGAGCTGCACAGAAGATTTGTTCAGGCTGTGGAGCAGCTTGGCGTGGATAAGGCAGTTCCTTCCAGAATTTTGGAGCTTATGAGAATCGATTGTCTCACTCGCCATAACATTGCAAGCCACCTTCAAGTATGTAATGTATATTCACTCCTTGAACGATTTATTTTCGCGCTTCATTTTTTGTACGTCAGTCGAAATTAATGGATCTGAATCCATAACAAAGTACTCGCTGCCAACCCATGAATTTATATCCTCGGTTCGAGCAAGAAGAGGATTAAATGTGAAAATTTAGGAATGTGTTTGCAGTAAAAAAATGTAAAACTTGGTAGTTAGGTTTAATTTAAAAGCTTCGATGACAGACGGATTAGCGTAACTTTAATGACAAACTTTCTTTTTCACCACTTGAAATTTCGTACTGATCAAGCGTCTATCTCTTGCACTTAAATTATATACACATGTCCAAAATGGCTCCGGCGACAGTTTGTCTCGAAAATTTCTCGCATCTTGTATTTATGTTAATTTATTATTTTCTATGTCGATTTTTTTTTATAAAAAAATTAACTCGGTAATCCTTCTGCAACTTCGTCTATTATATTAATATTCCAGTTCTTTGTATCATTTCTTGTTTCGGAGCATGAAAAATTCTTTACTACCAAATCCATAATCTAGCTCTATATATGCAAATTATTGGAGATGTTGAAAGAACAACCAAAGTCTTCGGCATTCCATGATTAATGTCTCTTCTTTGTCCTGTGTTTTTTGTCTCTTACAAATAAAGCCTTCTTTCTTTTTCTTTTCTTTTTTTCCTTTTTTTTTTGAAGCCTTCTTTCTTAGATATTCACAATACTTTTCAAATGAACTCAAAAAATGTCAATATTTTACCTCTATGGATCGAAAAGTTAAAAAGGAAAGAAACTTCACTTTATAATTCCACTAAAGTTGACGTCAATTGAATACAAACAATCAATTAGGTCATCTCGAATCTTTAATTCTATTATAATGCAAAAATAGCACATTCCCATTGGAGAACATCTCCCTGCACCAAAATGGTTTGGTGCAGGGTTGGAGATGCTTTTATTTACGTTTTCTGATTGATGAAATCTTCAGTACTCCAAACCCGAACTATGTATCCAAATAATTTTGTTCTCCCTCAATAGGTAAATATGTTGTCCCGTTTCGTGTAGTAATTTTAAATAATGTGTTGCTATGAGATTTGAGGATTTTGGATACATAATATAATTTTTTTGTAAATTTCTTACACTTTATGTGAAAATAATACAAAGTTCGTGAATTGTTTTATTTCTTCTTCTTTTTTTTTTTAGCAAAGGTTTATAATAGTGGTATATATTACAACGTTAATATAGATTTGCCCACTCAACCAAATTGTGCAACGGATTATACAGAATAAACATATGTGATGTTTAGTGTAAATAACTATTTTTTTTAAATTCTTTTACAGAAATACCGGTCCCATCGGAAACATATGCTAGCCCGAGAAGCTGAGACAGCGAATTGGAGCCAGAGGCGGCAGATGTACGGTTCCGGAAGTGGCACGGGGAAGAGAGACAAAACCCCTTGGATTGCACCCACCATGGGCTTCCCTCCTCCTGTGTCACCAATGCCTCAGATGCCTCATTTTAGACCCTTACATGTTTGGGGTCATCCATCCGTCGACCAATCATTTATGCACACATGGCCTAAACATCTAGCCCCGTCGCCACCCACACCACCACATGCTTGGCCTCCACCACCACAGCCCTTGCTGCCACCATCAGCCCACCCTTCTTTCTGGCATCCCCACCACCAACATGTAAGTCCAAGTGCAAAAAGTTCACCAGAAAATACCAACGGAAAAAAAAAATTGATCAGAAAAGAAGTTACTAAATCTGAATCTTGGAATTTATATATACTTGTTTTTTTTCCGTGGGATCCGTGCTAGTATATATGCATGTTTGCACAAACCACATTCTTGAAGTTGTCTCTGTAACGCATAATTATATCTGTTTTGTGTATATATTAGGTGCCAACTCCAGGAACACCTTTCTTCCCACCACATCTGTCACCCATGGTAACAACACAAAACCCTACAACAATTTTTATTATGGCTTCAAAGTTTAGCAGCATCTCTCCACGTACTTTGTTTTTTGTTCATGTTAAATTCAAGTTTTCATGGCTACGATTTAATTATACCAATTCATCAATGTTGCAGATATTTCTCACAGCTAGAGTTCAAGGGATACCACCACCTCCTGCAATGTACCCGAATGTACCCTCCGGACAAACACTGCCCCAACCCCCTTCCGACGTCCATCCGGTAAGCTTTGTATGTTTTTTGTTCTTCCTTAATGCCATTCCTAGGACAAAATTAGTAAATATATCATTATTTCAACTGAAATATTTGAGTTATATACATATAATGGGTGTACGTATATTGGTCAAATTTATTTTTCTAACATCACTCTTTTTTTTTTTCGTTTTAAACCAGTCAAAGGAGAGTATAGATGCAGCCATTGGAGATGTATTATCAAAACCATGGCTACCGCTGCCACTTGGACTAAAGCCTCCATCTACTGACAGTGTAATGTCGGAGCTACAAATTCTAGGAATATCAAAAATACCCCCAACATGTTCCAACCATTAAGAAGCTTAAACAACTATAAGCACTTTGCACAGCTTTTCTTTTCTTTTTTCCTGGAGTTTTCCAGGTTAAAGAAAAGAAAAAACCCTAAAATTCGACATGTCCGGCACACATGAATCAAAATCATGGTCCAATCTTCATGTTTTCCCC
Source organism: Primulina tabacum (assembly GCF_025594145.1). Taxonomy (NCBI): domain Eukaryota; kingdom Viridiplantae; phylum Streptophyta; class Magnoliopsida; order Lamiales; family Gesneriaceae; genus Primulina; species Primulina tabacum. The sequence goes on along the minus strand of NC_134560.1, from coordinate 4,025,148 downwards.
TTTTATAAGAGAGTGTGTGTGTGTGTGTTTTTCTTGTTCCCATGGATGAAATGCATCATGGACTTCGGACGAAGCTACTTTTTGTATGTTAATTATTTAGTTTAAGAAAAAATAAAAATTAATAGAGTCTCTTTTAACGGCAGAATGATTCTCGTTCCTGTATCGATTTCTTGTTTGTATGAATTAATATATATGATTTATGAATAGGAAGAACATATAATATATGCCTCCTATATGTAATGACAATGATTTTAAGGTTTCGACCAAAAAATTTAATTCAAAGAAAGTTGAATCTGAAAGCATGGATATGACGAAATAAGCAATATAATTAATTATTTTAATTTTTTTCTCATTAGATGTACTTATAATAATGAATTTAATAAACTAGATATGTTATAATAATTTTTTGTTTTTGACGTGGCTGGGGTTTTGTTATAGGCAAAAACTTGTGTAAGACGATCTCACGGGTCGTATTTTGTGAGACGAATCTCTTATTTGTGTCATCCATGAAAAAATATTAATTTTTCTGCTAAGAGTATAACTTTTTATTGTGAATATCGGTAGGATTGACCCGTCTCACAGATAAAATTCGTGAGATCATTTCAAAAAAAAACCTACTCTTTGTTATAATTATGTTACAAACACGTCTCAAACTTGATATTTTGGCAAACGACTTTTATCACACACTTTAATTAAAGGCCTCGTTTACGTGCTCAATTTTGATATTGATCGTTTCACCTTCTAAACATTTTGTTTTTATTTATCAGTCAACTTAATTGATTTCCAAATCATTAATAATATGTATTAACAAACATAGAAACACTCAATAATTAAACATTTCGTTAAAAAATATATTTAATAAATTAAATAAAAAAAACCAATGAGCTAATTATTACCATATATATCTCGGTAAATAAACTATATATTGTGACAACTCGAATATTAAATGTAATTTTTTTTATTTGTGATCTCTTCCACCCTCCTAATGTTCTATATTCAACACTTGGTCCTCATGCAATTAATATTATAGAAAAAAGGGCATCTTTCTCCCATATCATATATTACAATCAAATTTAATTTTGTACATTTTCGAAATATATATACATATATATAATTTTGATATTATAGATATATGTTGGTGGGAACTTCAAGAAGTTAATGTGAACATTTTACGGTGCTCGTAAAATTTCCACCAACCTAAATCTTTATATATATATATATATATATATAATTTTGATATACTAAATACTATCATAAATACATATATGAATATTCATTTATTAAATATATAATTTTTTTTATATTTCATCACACGAATAAAATTTTATTAGGGTTCAAATAAACTACGTGGCATTACAGTGCGCCAAAATATGTGAGACAAGAGCGACGGGGAAACATGGGATTGGGGGTCAGTTTTTACGTATGAAAAGGTTAACACAACGAGAGCCACATTTTGTTTGTGGTTTTCATATGGCCACATCATCATGATTATTCTTATTTTTATTATTTTTTATTTTTTTGTTTATATTTTATACATACACAAATTTGGAGAAAATTGAGGTTTAATCTCGTAAATTGTTCTATTTTGAATTTTTGTTATATAGTTTGTTAAAATTTAGTTTGTATTCGTTAATTTGATTTTTTTTTTGGTTCTTCCTCACCAGAAGCTATTAAATTCATCAAATATTTATTATTTGACATAGATTTTCTTTTACTTAACTCATAAAATGCAAATAAAAATCATGTTACAGACATTAAAATTTTTCTAAATAAAAATAAAAGAAATAAATAAATCAGATGATGTCCAGTCATTCAAAATGATTTTTTTAATTTTTTTTTTAGTTAGATTTTTATATATTGAATATAAGTTTTATTATCGACATTTCCATCACATAAGAGAACATCAATATAAAATAAAAAATATTAGTTAGATTCAGTGACTTTACAAATTTTTTAAAATTATAGACTAAAATCCAAATCTCATCAATTCTGAGACGAAGGATGCGTTGAAATGGACTACTGTGAGAAGTTAGTGTCCAGCAAAAAAAGAAGATAGTGCTTTCTTATCTATACCAACCACCGTCAACAGTCGCTCTTGAGTTTTGAGTCAAATTTCCACACACACACCATTATTGTTTTCAGACATAACATTCAGTAGACAGTGTTTTGAAAGAAAGCTAGGTGTCGGAAGGTAAAAACTTATATGAGATAGTTTTATGGGTCGTATTTTGTGAGACAAATATTTTATTTTAGTCATTCATGAAAAAATATTAATTTTTTTTACTAAAAGTATTACTTTTATTATGAATATCGGTAGGATTGACTCGTCTCATAGATAAAGATTCGTGAGATCGTCTCACAAAAAACCTACTCATGCATGTATCAATTGTTTATGTCATTTATGTTACTTCTTCTATAAAGTAAAACTTTCAGATCCTTAGAAAAATCAAGTTGTTATGTAAGAATATGATTGCTTTAAATAATGGGAAAATCGTTTAAACAGAGAATGTTAATCGATAGTAGTATGATATAATATTTAAATATTTGGATTTTTATATTTAATTTAATGATTATCACTATATCTTTTACAAATTATAAAAATGTGTGTTCCTCGGTTGCTAGTAATTTTTATATTTTAAATTATAACTAAGTTTTATTATTTAAAAGATATACGTGTTAATGACTAGGAGTATGTAGACAAGTGTGATGTAACATAAACTAAGCTATCTATATTTTCATTGAATGCAATTTAGCTACTTGGCATATGTGTTATATTTTTAAAATATATTTTATATTTATTCTAAACAATAAGTATATTTTTATTATTTATTCTAAAAAATAAGTATATTTTTATTATGAATTAAAAATAAATAGTAATATAATTAATTTAAATGTACATATTAGATAATAGTGAGATTACAGAGTTGATGGGAAAAAAATTAAAGAATAGAATGTATTATAAGATTTACTCAGATATAAATTAACATATTTAAGTTATTTATCATTATTTATTTTTGTTATAATTTTTTATTTGGGATACTTTTGTGTACATACTTAAAAATAATGGGAAAATAAAATTTTTTGTACACTAACTTTTCTTATTTTGGATTTAATCAACTAAATTTTCAAAGTTTAGTTTTGGTGTACTAACGTAGTTCTTATTTTTTATTTTGAATTTTAATACTAATTGATGACGTAAAACTGAAAATGTTATGATGTGACATTATAAATTACTGATGTGAAATCGAAAAATGTTGGTATGACATCGAAAATTGTTGATTTGTCCGGCGTAACGTTAGGAATTGGATCAAAATAACCAAAAAATAAATTTTCTTGCACCCAAATCAAAATTTGAAAACTTAATGGACAAAAATCCAAAATTAGTGGATAAAAATTTATTTTCCCTGATATTATTAACGAGCTCTCCTTTTATATATAGCATATTAGAGTTAGTTTATGTTTTGATTTTAGTTACAATAATAATATGTCGCTAAATCAAATACTTATCATACAAAAAGGTTTTCATCAGAGTAGGGTTTATATATATATATATATATATATATACACATGAATTACGAGAGAAATTTGTATGCCGGTAATTACCAAGAACAAATTTCTCTTCAACAAGATGTTTAATTTGATTTTTTATTATAGGATAGATGATAATTATCTCATCATTAAAACTAAGAGTTAAGCTATACATTACTTTTGAAATTACAAAATGATCATAAGTGCACTTTAATTAAAAAACTCTTTTAAAAATCCATTTGGGATAACTCTATAATTTCAAAAATAATATATAACCTAAAGTACTATAATTTTTATTATACGCATAAAATATTTCTAAAAGTAATAACGGGAATGCTAGCTAGCTAGCTTGACCAAATCTCTTCTACCATATTTTTTCAAGACAAAAACTTGTGTGCGACGATCTTACGGATCGTATTTCGTGAGACATATATCTTATTTGTGTCATCCATGAAAAAGTATTACTTTTTATACTATGAATATTACTTTTTATTGTGAATATCGGTAGGGTTGACCCGTCTCACATATAAAAATTCGTGAGACCGTTTCACAAGATACATACCCTTTTTTCAAATAATAAATCTTTAGTGAGACAGTCTCACATATCTTTATCTATTAGACAAGTCAACATTGCATATATTTACAATGATAAGTAATATTTTTAGAATTAAAAATAATATTTTTTCATGTATGAATCAAATAAGAGATCAAATTCGTAAAATCATCTGACAAAAATTTGTGTTTTTCAAAAGCTATAGCGTGAATGGTGTACGGCCATTTTCACTAATAATACTTTCTTTGTGAACAAATGCACCTTTTATTTTCCAACTAAATAGCTGCCACCTTAATTGTTACATTAATTTGTGTACAGAAAAATTTAATGGCATCAATAAATTTCCATTGTAGAAATTTGTGACGATGTACTAGTCCACCCTACTTTTCAATTCTCATTTCTCAGTTCCTTATTTTTTTTTGGAATATATAATAGTTTTCTTGTCTTATGTTTGACTTATATGATTTTGATTCGCTATTATCAGTATTGAGTTTACCGTCCATATCTTTCATCTGAAGAAAATTTTGGTTTTTAATCATTTTTTCACATGAAAACACCGTATCAACGCTGTATTAATATAACACCAGCATCAAATTAAATCAACATAAGAAAAATAATAAAATTACAAAAATAATGAACTAAAAACATAAATAACCAAATTTATAATTTTTAATGCATGGTAGTAAAGTTATGATCTCTATTTTTCATATGATGCTTTATCAACTTACAAACAGATGATGGAGATTTATACTTAAAATTATGAATGAAAAATTGTGGAATTTACTAGATTTATATACTGGGCAATGTACGTAATATGGGAAATGAAATTATTGGTAACTTTTTATCGTGTCTGGCTGTCTGCTGTTCTGCAGAGTCTCTATCTGGCTAAATATTATATTATAAAATTAATTCATGATCACAAGCTTTTCAAGAACACTCACTGGCGCCTATTCATAACTCATTAATGATTGTTTGATTGGAGAGATTTTCGGAGCAGCTCTCCGGAGAGTCGACGACTTCAGGGTTCGTGAAGCAGTAGTCAACTATCAGTGTTTCGAGATTGTGTTTTCGTTATAAATTTGACTGGAAAATCTCTGCTTAGCTCTACTTGTTCGGACATCTACCGTCATTCTACATGCCACTGGCGCGTAGAAATGGTGAGATCTCGTAAGTCACGGTTCAAATTTCTTGCTTTGCAAATAAAGTGGGTGGGAGTACACTTTTCGTGAGTACACTTTTGGAGTACTGGAGTTTGTGGATATTGTGTAATTCTTTTTACCTGTTATTTCGTGTTTTGGTTGGAAGGAGACTTGGCCTAGAAGCAGCTGCTGATCATGGAGAGCTTACAGGAACTTGATCCTGTGTTGCAGAAAGTTCTATCATAGAGTATGAGGTAAATTTGCAGTTTAAATTTATCTCCTTCTGCAAAGTTGTGGAGGACATTGTTTTAAGTTGATTTAGTTGTCCAGTACTGATATATTCATTTGTTTTTGTGGATAAAAGAGGAGTATATCGTGTCTAGGTGCTAATTCTTGTGGATTAATTTGTGGGGCAAGATTACAATCAGAATATATAGAAATATTCAGCAATCACTTCCCAAAATTTTGTTTGTTTGGATCCGAATCCAACCAAACATACATTTAAAGGCAAAACATCGAAGCATGTATCTATCTTCTGAGTGATTGTGTTAAGACTGAGATCCAGAGTTAGTTCAACTTCAAAAGCTAGTTCAAAGAAGAGGATTGATCAATACCATATATATGACTCCTAATGACTTAATCCAACCGACGTTGGACATTTAACATATTTCGCTCATGCTCAGGAATGAACAATTGGAGTGTGAAGTTTATAAGATATTATCGAGTGTCTCATATATCAGTCCAACACATAACGGTGGATTTAGGTCAGGATAACGTGTCTCTGATACAATGTTAAGATTGAGAATTAAATCTAATTCAACCTCAAAATCTAGCTCAATTAGATGTTAAGCACGATAACAATCAGTAATTTTTTGTTCTGAAATGGAGATTAGTTGCCTCTCAAACTTGTAATTATCATTCCTTTTAACTGATAGTATATAATTATGTCATGAGCAAAAGTGCGGTATCACATCAATTTCACTCATTCTCGTTCATCAGCATTTTCTGATATTTAGTGCCACATCTCTTGAGCCTCTCTAGGTTCCAATATTCTACTATAATACTGTGCTCTATACCATATATTCTTGAATTTCATATGCATGAATATATACTGTCTAACCGTCGAGGAATACCAAATTTTAAGGATGACGTTCTGAATGGATTGGGATAAATTCGTAGACTTTTTAGTTGGAATATGCTTGACATTGTTATTCTATTTTTCTGTGGATTGGGATGACTAGCTGGATGTGGAGATGGACTCAAAAAGTGTTTCTGAAATCTCAGCTTGTGCCGATGAGAAACCAGAAATAATTACTCATGTTAGTACGTTAGTATCCGATGATAAAATATCTGAAGAAAGTAATTCAAACAAAGAAGTAAAGGCAGCCTCTGTTTCAACCTCAGCCTCAAACCAGTGTTCAGGATCAAGCTTGATTCAGGGAGAGGAAACTGTGACTAACAGTAAAGGAACATTTGTTGTTAATCCATCTTTTGGAGAGGCTGAGAAAGGAAGTAAATCTTCAGTTCACTTGAAAAATCCTGTAGGCAAGAAGAAAGTGAAGGTAAGTAAATGCAATTTGTAAAACCAGCTTGAATTGTGTGGTTATGTTTTTTGTGTTAATGATTCAAGAACGTTTTTGTTAAAGTTGTGTTTTAATTTATAGAAGTGCACTTTGGAATAACACTTTTTTTTCTTGTGTATAAATAGGGTAGTTTTCTGTTGATTCTACACACATTTAATCATAGATACTTGAAGCATTTTCTCCATTGGAGAGCAATACGTGTGTCCTTGTTTTTTTCCTCTTTCATAAATTCAACATGGTATCAGAGCTTGAGTTTTTTTTTTATTTGATTCTGTTGCTTGATCATAATTGTTAGAAGGATCTGCAATTTTTTTTCTCTTCGTTGTCGCTGAGGAATCTACTTTGATAGCGATGGCTTCAGCTGTGAATGATGTTCTGGATCCGCTTTATGTCAATCCATCCGACACACCAGGGCTCAATCTGATCAATGAGAAACTAATCGGTACTGAAAACTATGGGATCTGGAGTCGCGCCATGTTAATTGCTTTGCGAGCTAAGAATAAGCTTGCATTCATCGATGGAAGCTGTAAAAGGCCAGCCTCTGAACCGGAAAAAATATCGCAATGGGAGAGATGTAATGCCATTGTTTTATCCTGGATTATGAATGCTGTGTCGAAGGAGATTTTTTATGGAATTGTGTATTCAACTGATGCCGCTGTAGTCTGGAATGATCTGCGTGAACGATTCAACAAAGTGAACGGTTCCAGGATCTTCGCACTTCATCGTGAAATCGGTTGTCTTGTTCAAGGTAATAACTCGATCTCCGTATACTATTCAAAGCTTAGACAGCTGTGGGATAAATATGGATCTCTAGTCACATTACCTACGTGCTCTTGTGAATCTTCGAGGCAATATGTTGAATTTGATCAACAACATAAGCTCATTCAGTTTCTCATGGGACTCAATGAAAGCTTTGTGCATATTCGAAGCCACATTTTAATGATGACTCCTCTCCCTACTGTAAATAATGCATTTGCCATTATTTCACAAGAAGAATCACATCGAAGTCTATTAAGCGTTGTTCCACAACAACTCGACTCTGCTGCGTTTTTTTCTGCTCAAAATAAGAAGAAATTTGATGTTCGTTGTGAGCATTGTAACTTACTTGGTCATCGCAAAGAGAATTGCTTTCGGTTGGTAAGGTATCCTCCTGGACACAAACTGTATAAAGGACAGTGGAAAGGGGGTAATCAAAGGTACAATAGGGAAGGCGACATCAGAGATAAGCCGATGGGAAGAGCTAATGTTTCTGTTTTAAACCCTGGAGAGGTTGAACAATCTATGCACTCCAAGAACACTGGGTCCTTTTTCACCCCTGAACAGTATGCTGCCATTGTCAAGCTCCTTGCGAAGCAACCACCAGACACTGAAACTCACTCATCTGATTCTTCTGCAAACATGGCAGGTATTGCTCCACCTTCTTCTAATATTGACACCAGATGGATACTTGATACAGGCGCAAATGATCACATGGTTGGGCGTCATGGTTTCCTTGGAAACTTTAAGTCTTATGCCACTGCCACGGGTTCAATCCAATTGCCAAATGGTAGTACTACCAAAATTACCAATTTAGGATCCATGTATCTTAACAAAGCCATTACTCTTTCCAATGTCCTCTTTGTTCCAGATTTTCGTCACAATCTTCTATCCATTTCCAAATTCACTAAGGAACATCACTGTTTTGTCACCTTCTTCCCTTGTTTTGTGTCTTTCAGGACCTCTCAAGTGGGAGGATAATGGGGATTGGTAAGGAGAGCCATGGCTTATACTACCTAGACAATTCCAGTTTGCAGTCCAGCAATGTTTCCACTCCTTCTACATTGCCAGCCTCTCAATTTCAATTGTATAGATCGTCAAAACCATTCACCATGTACTTCCATGTCACCCGAAACTTTATGGCATCAACGTCTTGGACATATTTCTTTATCCCGAATGAAAATGTTATCTTTTTTGCCTGCTGAATTTGAGTTGTCTCACTGCTCTGTTTGTCCTTTATCTAAGCAAACACGTATGAGTTTTCCACAACGCAGGTCCTCTAGTTCCACTATGGCATTTCAGTTGATACATATGGATGTCTGGGGTCCCTTTAATACGCCCACGCATCATGGGGAGCGTTTTTTTATTACTATTGTTGATAATTTCACGCGTTCCACTTGGGTATACCTCATGCATTCTAAATTAGATGTCCTTCCCTTAATCAAGCGATTCTTGATTTTCATTAAGACACAATTTTCGGCTGATGTTAAAACCATTAGGACTGATAACGCTATGGAGTTTTGCCAGCAGGAATGTTCTGCCATTTTCCATTCCTTCGGCATTCTCCACCAACGTTCATGTCCATATACCCCCCAACAAAATGGCTTAGTGGAACGCAAACACCGACATATCCTCAACATTGCTCGTTCCTTGATGTTCCAAGCTTTTTTTCCAACTCCATACTGGGGATTTTGTGTGCTTGCTTCGGTTTACATTATTAATCGAACACCAACACCCTTTTTATCAAATAAGACACCCTTTGAAGCATTGTTTGGTTCTTCGCCTTCTTATTCACATCTACGGGTTTTGGGTTGCTTGTGTTACGTTTCCACTTTACCCAAAGGAGATAAATTTGCCCCTCGTGCCAGTGCTTGTGTCTTTCTTGGCTATTCCAGTAACCAAAAAGGATACAAGGTTCAAGATCTAACCACCAAAAGATTTTTTGTTTCCAGGGACATCGTATTTCATGAAGATATATTTCCCTTCTCACGTGTTCCAGATATCCAGCCTATCTTTCCCATCTTAGATGTGCCCATTCCTATCCCTGAACCCTTACCACCGCCTCCCCACCCACAAGCACCTTCTCATGATCCTGTCCCCTGTCCTACTCGCCACTCCACTCGCATTTCCAGACCACCCATTTGGTCTCATGACTACATTTGCTCTAACTCTCATTCATCTTTCTCCTGTACACATTCTCTTTCCAACTATGTTCAATATACTGGTCTATCCCCTGATTATCGTGCTTTTCTATCATCTTTCTCTGCAATAAAAGAACCTTCCACCTACCATGAGGCAATTCTTGATCCCCGTTGGCAACATGCTATGGACCTCGAGTTACAGGCTTTGGCCAGTAATCATACATGGGAGATTGTTGATCTTCCTCAAGGGAAAATTCCTATTGCAAATAAGTGGATCTATAAGATTAAATACCATCCCGATGGCAGTGTGGATCGGTTTAAAGCACGTCTTGTTGCTAAAGGGTATACTCAACTCTTTGGTGTGGATTTTCATGATACTTTTTCCCCTGTGGCTAAGATTGCCACAGTTCGATGCCTTCTAAGTGTTGCTGCCATGTCTGATTGGCCCTTATACCAGATGGACGTCACAAATGCGTTTCTCCAGGGTGATCTTGATGAAGAGATTTACATGGTCTTACCTCAAGGCTTTCGAAGTCAGGGGGAGCTTCACGAGGGACTTCGAAATCCGAACGAGATACAACGCACTAAGGTATGTAAGTTGATGAAATCCCTCTATGGCCTTAAACAAGCTTCGAGACAATGGAATCTGAAATTCACATCCATCATGAAAGGTGCTGGTTTCTGCCAATCAAAGCATGACCACTCATTGTTTGTTAAGAAAGAGCGAGAGTTCATTACCATATTATTGGTGTATGTAGATGATATAGTGATCACGGGCAATCACGAGGAATCAATCGAAACACTCAAGAAGCACCTAAACCTGCATATCAAACTTAAAGATATGGGAACACTGAGATACTTTCTCGGCATAGAGGTTGCTAGATCAAAGGAAGGGATATGTTTGAACCAAAGAAAATATGCTCTTGAACTTATATCAGATGCGGGCTTATCTGGTGCAAGGATTTGTGATAGTCCTATGGAACAAAATGGTAGGTTTACGTCAAAGATTTTGATGAAAGTGCAGGGCAAGATACTAGTGTCGATCCTCTGTTACCCGACGCTAGTGCATACCGAAGATTAGTTGGCCGACTTATATATCTCACAGTGACAAGGCCTGATATTTGCTTTGCAGTACAGACACTAAGTCAATTTATGAACACTCCTAAGACATCGCATTTAGAGGCAGCATTGAGAGTGTTGCGATATATAAGGTCTGCACCTGGCAGAGGAATTCTACTCTCAGCACGACGCTCTTTTTCGTCGACAGCATATTGTGACTCTGATTGGGGAACTTGTCCCATGACCAGAAGATCCATAACTGGATATTGCATTAAGCTGGGAGGATCTTTGGTTTCGTGGAAAACTAAGAAACAAGCGACTGTCTCAAGGTCTTCAGCTGAGGCAGAGTACAGAGCAATGGCCAACACGACATGTGAAGTAGTTTGGTTGGTCGGTATTCTAACTGATATGGGGTTAGAGTTAACGCTTCCAGTAATGTTGCATTGTGACAGCACTGCGGCTTTACACATCGCAGCGAATCCAATGTATCACGAAAGAACGAAACATATAGAGATCGATTGTCATCTAGTTCGAGAAAAGATTCGTAACGGGTTAGTCAAGACATCGCACATCAAAACTGAAGAACAACCAGCAGATTTGTTTACCAAGGCTTTGAGCAAAACTCAACATAGAAATCTGTTGTTCAAGCTTGGAATGGTGAACCTATTCCAAGCTTGAGGGGGAGTGTTAAAGTTGTGTTTTAATTTATAGAAGTGCACTTTGGAATAACACTTTTTTTTCTTGTGTATAAATAGGGTAGTTTTTTGTTGATTCTACACACACATTTAATCATAGATACTTGAAGCATTTTCTCCATTGGAGAGCAATACGTGTGTCCTTGTTTTTTTCCTCTTTCATAAATTCAACAGTTTTCTCTATATAGTCGTAATTGTGAAGTTGTTTCAGTTAATTTTATATTCTATTATGCTATTTGTTGCATGCATCACCATAACTATATAGGTCATTGCTTAAATTTGCTTATGAACGTTAGGTAAATTGTGATTTTGTAGTTTAGTGCCTCTTAGAGTTCTGTGGATTTGCATGAGCTTGTTTACATTTAAGATTTTCAAGAAAAGACCAGTGGTTTTGTAATTGGTATGCAGGTTGATTGGACGCCTGAGCTGCACAAAAAGTTTGTGCAGGCAGTGGAACAGCTGGGTTTGGATAAGGCTGTGCCTTCAAGGATTTTGGAGCTCATGGGAATTGATTGTCTCACTCGCCATAATGTTGCCAGCCATCTACAAGTATGCAAGTTTCTTAGGATATTCTAATGTGTTTCTTAATTTATCATTTATTTCATAATCTTCCAGATATCACTTGTTTGATGTTTCTTTTCTCTGAAATGGCAAACTTCTTGTAGTTTTTTCAGCAACAGTGGAATGTTCGACTTCAGATTGTTTTCCAATTGTTGATCACAGCTATCAAGAATGAATAATCATTTTGTTGAAATAAGTACTTCAATCCGTAATTTAAAACTTTTCTGCTATTGTCAGATTTTAACATTGCCAAATGTTGTCCCAAAATGTGTTAAACTTGTCTTAATAGCAGAAAATATTGTTTGAAAAAGAATTTAGTGACAGGGGCAGTCCTTGATATTCTTATTGATGCATGCTGTTCTTTTTTCACAGTATAAGCTTCAACAGGCTTGTATGTGTTTTTCCTGTTAGCAGAAATATCGATCACACCAGAAACATGTGCTTTCTCGAGAAGCCGAGGCTGCAAGCTGGAGCCGAAGGAGGCATGGTGGGGCAGGCAGGCCAGATGCAAAATCTTGGGTTGTACCTACCATGGGCTTCCCCCCGGTGACAGCATTTCCTCATTATAAACCCTTACATGTATGGGGTCATCCATCAGCGGACCAATCATTTATGCACTTGTGGCCTTACAACCAAGTCCCCACACCATCTCCCTCACCTGTTTGGGCCTCAGATCATCCTTCGCCGCCATCACTATCTAATGACCCTAATTTTTGGTATTTCCTCCACCACAATGTAAGTGTACTCAATACACAAATTTGCCCTGGATAACTTTTTCCTACCTTTAATGGCATGTGCCATTTATGTAGGTTCCGGCACCAGGAATGCCTTGCTTTACAACGCCTTTTATGCCCACGGTAGTTGCAATATTTTACTATTCAGATTGCTTTTAGTTTACGAAGAATTCATGGATTCAAATCTACAAATTGGTATTGTCCACATAACAACCATGCAGACATTTCCATCTCCTACTGTACAAGGCATGTACAGAGTGGACCCTGTTGTTGGTGTCCCGACTATAGCCCCTGGACGAATACTGCCTGAACCACCATGTGACTTTCATCAGGTAAGAGTTCCTTTTCGTGTTTAAAATTTTTATGAAGCATTTAAACGTCAGCACACAGCATACATCAGCTACTTATACATGGAATTAACTTATAGAAATTCTCTTTTAGTAATGCAGTTCACTCTTGCACTTTGATTTCTAGTAAATTGCTGGAAACCTGGAGGTATGGTGGCAGGTGCGCCATGGATTGAGAAACAAAAACAATACTTCCTAAATTTCAAATAATACTACTTACCAAAAGAAGGACATAAATTCATGAAACAATGCGTAATAAAATGGTTGTATTGAGATAATTCTATTCTTGGATATACAGTGTTTGAGAGACCCCATTCCTGTGGAGCTTGCACCATAAAAATGCAAGCAGTTTTCGTCGCACGCTTTAATTATGATAACCAAGTCTGGCTTAAAGTTTTACTAAACATTACTCTTTTTTCTTCCCCTAACTTCGTCAACATCAAAGTTTGATCTGCCAAAGGAGAACATAGATGCAATCATTGGTGATGTTTTATCAAAGCCATGGCTTCCTCTACCACTTGGACTGAAGCCCCCCTCAACTGATGGCGTACTGATCGAGTTGCAACGTCAAGGGATATCAAAGATTCCACCATCTTGTGCTTAACTGGCTGCTTCCTTGCTTCGATTTTGTCACGCCACTAACAAAAACAGGCAATCTTTTTTGTAAAAAATTTGAGATGTGGTGGAATGAAAATCTTTCCGCATATTGATTTCTCAAGATGATTCCCTGTCAATTTACTCGGTGAGGTGCTGATTGGCTCCAAAAGAGTGACATTAATACATTCTGGTATGGGAATGAAGTTGTTCTGGAATAAATGAGATTAATAAATTTGTGTTTAACATGTTCTAAATATTAATTAAAATTAATTCATTTGATAAATGACAAAAAGTTTTATTTTTTGAAAAATATATATTTATCCTTTAAAGAAAAAATAATATGTGAATTTTATATAATTTTTTCAATTTTTTTATCAATAGCAATTCTATTAAGTCAATATATCAAATGAAATGATTAAAAAAAAAAAAAAAAAAGCAATTTGATGATAAAAGATTGTGATTTTTATCATCATTTAAATGTTATTTCAAATGATATAAACATTTTTGATATAATAATTTTTTACGAAAATATTTAGATTTTTAATATATTTATTATATAATATCAATAATTTTAAGTGATCATTTGTATGTTTACATTTTATTTATTTTAGTAATTAATTATATAAAATAACATTTCATATATATCACATGGATTAGATATTAGCTTATTTATTAATACCAGTGATCTAAAATCAGCTGTAAAAATTAACAATAAATCCGATGCTTAAAGATTTAAAGTGCTAATTATTTTAATTTGGTTGTCAGACTTAAAAGATAACTTATATTTTGAAAACACATCCCTGATAAATGGTCGTGCAAATTATTAGTATATAAATCAATGACATGACAATTTGATAAATTATTGAAAAGCTCATTTTATTTCTATTTTTTTTCTTTTTATCATACTGTATTATTTTTCTGTTTTGTTTACAGATATTATGTAGTCATACTAAATGCCTCCTATTTTATTTTATCTTTTTAGCATGATATACTCCACAACAAATGATATACCTTCTCAACCGATTTACATAATTAAATTATGAGTAATTTTTTCTGAGAGACTGTTTTACATATCTATTATTAGATGAGTCGACTCCATCCATATATGCAGTGAAAATTATTACTTTTGAATGAATCGGTTCATGTTAGAGGTATGTTTCACAAAATTGACCCGTGAGATGGTCTCATAGGGTTTTGTATTGAATTATTATTTTGTATAAATTAAATTCTGTTAACATATTAAACGTATATATAAATATATATATGTATTTTCTTGTTACCACAATTATATATTATGATTAGTGTTCTAATAAATTATCTTGATGTATATGTGTATTATACACTTGAAGTGGCTATTATTTGGTTAATTTATCCATGAAAAAAAAGAGAGAATTATTCAACTTTTGAAATGTCGGGGATATATTTAAAATAGTTGAATACCTCAGGGACTAATGTTCTATAAACTCGTATTCTCGATAGAATCCGAAACCCTTCCTTTATTTCCAAGGTTTTTTTTATGCGTTTTAGCTTGTATAGGGTTTTTAGTTCGTGAAAGGTGAACAACATTCACGCGCGATGAAGGTGAAAGTGATTTCCCGTTCTGCGGATGAATTCACCCGAGAACGAAGCCAAGACCTGCAGGTAATATACACTTTTAATCTTTTTGATGCGGTGGTGTTTTACTGAAAACCAGCTGGATTGTCAGCTTCTTAGTTTGGAAAGTTAAGGTTTTGGATTTCTTTATTTGTAGCGGGTGTTTCGTAATTACGATCCGGATCTCAGATCCCAAGAGAAATCTGTCGAGTATGTTCGAGCTCTTAATGCTGCTAAATTAGACAAGGTTCCATTTTCTTATGACAACTGATGTTATAATTTTGATGTGTGATGTTATTTTGTCATCCTTAGCTAATTGTTTGAGTTCTATTTTTTCATTCTTAGTTGAGCTCAAGTGATAATTAAAGATTTGCTTCGTGTTTTTATTGTGGTAGATATTTGCCCGTCCATTTATTGGGGCAATGGATGGGCACGTTGATGCAGTTTCATCTATGGCTAAGAATCCGAATCATTTGAAAGGGATATTTTCCGGTTCTATGGATGGAGGTATACTTATTGATTTGGCTTCTCTCTCTCTCTCTCTCTCTCTCTCTGTTTTTGTTTTGTTTTTATTTTTTTTTTTTTAGTTTTTCTGATTTGATGTGAATACTGGTCCGGTTTGTGGGAAGTTTGCAAGCACCTAATGTTGATATGCTAGAAATTACTTGAGTTGTAAGTGCTAGTACAAAATGATGGATCAAAACATTGACTAGAACGAAGAAGCAATTATAATGCTATATTAAGCAATGGGATTTGATAAAATAGAAAGAATAGAGAGAAGCCTGGAGAGATAAAATACTTGAAGTCTTGAACAATCATCTGATTCCATTCCTGACACAATCAAAAACTGAGACTATATTTATTTAACTAATTTTTTTTTATCATAACTAAGTGCTTTGGCCCCTTACTTTTTCCTTATGTTCACAGTTTAGGAGTGGTGTGCATGTTTTTATCTGCTTGGCTTCTGCTTCTACTGCCTTTCTCTCCTTATGCTTCTTTAAATGGACTATACTTTCTTTGATCCCTAACAGATCCAATATGTAATTTACAATGTTTTGAGCAACAATAAAGCTAGTTTCAATATACAAGCAAAAAAATCAACTACATTATTGGTTTCACAATCCCTGACAATGCCGCTGGTCTTATAATGCATGCCAGTGGCAGTGCTTCATTGTCAAAGTATATGCTTTCACTAAAGAGCTACACCTTGAGATGAGCCTCACTGCTCCTTTAGCTTGGTTGCACATTTTTTGGGTTTGAAAAACAATTGTTGCGGGCCATATGATACGTGCCATTTTTTTAGCCCTCTTAAAGCTAAAAGCTCGTTCTATTCTGTGCATGTTGTTTATTGAAGCTTTAAAGCTGATTCTCTGTCACATTTGCAGATATTCGTCTTTGGGATTTGGCCATCAGGTAATGCAAGTGGGTTTTTAAATTTCTGTTCAAAGATTTTGCATTGACTGTAATAAGTTTTTACCTGTGAAGTCACTCGATGTGCCTGATTTGCGTATATCCCTTTTTCTAATAAAAAAGCGGGTAACTTTGCAATATACTAGAAAAATTGAGGAGAAAAGTAAAAAAAATAAATTTCCTTGTTCTGACAATGTTATACTCCTTGTGAAAATTAGGCGGACGGTTTGCCAGTTTCCTGGGCATCAAGGTGCAGTAGGGGGTTTGACGGTGTCTACTGATGGTCGTGTTCTTGTGTCATGTGGGACGGATTCCACGTGAGACCAAAATCCGCCTTTTGTTTTTGGAGCTGAATTTGTATTATGTTCCATATCTGTATTGTGTGGTTGTCATTATTTCTTATGCTCTTCACTCTATCTTTACGTTCCAGTGTCAGGCTCTGGAATGTTCCCTTGCCTTCTCTTATGGACTCTGGTGATATATTCAACAGTGAAGCCAAGGTTAGTGATTCTTCATTTCACCTAGTTAATTATTGCATTGTAATCTATTTGTCTGGAATAAAATTTGGGTTCTCCAGGAGCCACTGGCAGTCTATGTTTGGAAAAATGCTTTCCGGTAAGATTCTTTAGCTTTTTTTTCTTAAACGTATGTCCTACATACTTCCCCTTATCCTTATCGATGATATGGATTTCAGTATTTTTTTCTGTGATGTCTTGGTTCAATTGTGTCATGTGTTTTTTCCCTTGTATTTTTTACTCAGGGCTGTTGATCACCAATGGAATGGTGATCTGTTTGCTACTGCTGGAGCTCAAGTGGACATATGGAACCACAACAGGTTTGATTAAAATTGTATATCTACATTGTCAGTAGACCGTGGAGATGTCAAGTTATCTAAAGTTTTATGTTCCCTTTACATTCAGGTCTCAACCTGTCAACAGTTTTGAATGGGGCATAGATACATCTATATCTGTGCGATTTAATCCCGGAGAACCCAATATATTGGCGACATCAGGCAGGTCTGCTGTTACAGAAAATGAGTTAATAGTTCCTGTTTATACAGTACAGGCAACAAATTAGCTTACATCTATTAGATTAAGGCCATTGAAAGACTTTTGTTGATTAAGGCCATTGAAAGTCATTTGTTGACATGTTATTTGATATGGAGCATTTTAGCTTTTGATTACCCATGCGATAAATATTTTTAGTACACATTCTGGTTGTTGCTGATACATGAATCACTATGCAATGATTATTGGAATCTATGATAAAGTTATTATAAAAAAGACTTCTTTATTGGAAAAAATGTCTCTGAACGTAGATACCAATCTTTGTCCAAGTGACCGAAAGAATTTGACTGGATTAACTATCTATATAATGAATAAAACAATACATTATTTGGTGCCCCACCAGAAATATGGCGGTGGCCAATAACTCATTGAACTATGCCCCAAACAGCACCACTGCACCTGAAACCCATGTGGCCTGGGTGTTTTGCAATTTTAATTTTTACCCTTTCAGATGAGTAAATACATTTTTATTCCCATTTTATCTTGTGAAGGTGCTTGGAAATTGAGGTGTTCATCTTGTTTGATTTTTTGTTACTGACTATAAATAACAATCCTTTTTTCTGGATTTCGGTAAATATTGTTGTCATCATACCGTTTTTGTTTTACTATTCTAGTTTAGAATTACTTCACCTGTCCGTCAACACTTTATCGGATATATTTCTCAGAACTCTGTCAGTTCTCCTTTAAGCTTTAAAAATGGGGTATTTCATCCTGATTGGCATTCAAAGTTCAAGTGCTTTTAATTTCATTTTTGTAATGATCGCCCTTATAACTATCCGAAGATACTGTTTTAAAGTCGAGTTAACGTGCATTGAAAATGTAGTTGCAAATGTGGATTGATGAATTTAAGTTGCTTTGTACTGTTTTCTTTCTTACGCCTACGCTTGTCCTGACTCTCTTGTTTGCAGTGACCGAAGCATTACATTATTTGATTTACGATTGTCATCTCCAGCTAGAAAGATTATCATGAGGGTGGGTCATGTCATTTTCTAACTTATTAAGAAACTTTCTATTTCATGAAAGACGTTTTCTGGTCGAAAATTTCTGAAGTATATTTTACTTTTGAGCTCCGTCCTTAATGTGTTGTAAACTTCTAGTTTTTAGGAGTTTTGATCAGTAATTATTGATAGCAATGTGTTGGACTTGGCAAGTGTTTGTATTTTGGGAGTTAGTCTACAAAGAATGACATTAGTTAATGTACATGAACAAAAAAAGGTTGTATGTTGGTGAAAGTTGCTTCTCAGGTTTGACTTTTGAGAGCATAGATGGGTGAAATTAGTGACATACGGTTTGTCACAAATCTTATTATCTCAATCAAAACAATCATGTCATGCACGGCATATATTTATGTTTTTTTTTAGTCAAAAGAATTTGCGGAGAGTAAGAAGAATTTGCAGAGCTAGATAATAATCAGTTAAGTATGCTATTTGTATTAATTCGTGATCGTCCACAGGAGTATGGCTACTAATCTGGAAATGGGTTTCTAAAATAATAATGTCACGTGGATACTTTTAACGTAATTTACTTAAATTTGGAACAAAGCACTCTTTTTGCACATAACTGCCATTAGATTTGCCCTGCAGAACTATGTCTGAGTTGAAGAATTTGGTATTTTATTATCCTACACTATGTGCTCTAATTAGAGCCTCTTTGGAAAGCAGAAATTATGTGAGGAATGAGAGTGAGCGCTGTTTTGGACATTCCAAACTGAATTAAGCTAGGAGAACAAAATTGTGCTACATTCAGTACATATTGCTAGCATAATTGAAAACTAAGATGAAATATTCAGTGGCTTCTATATTTTAGTCAATTACTTAATAATTGGGCCTTGTCATGTGCACTCAAATAATTGATTGCATTTTAAAAGCTGGTGCTTCAGTGGAATTTCAAATGGTAATGGAAGAGTACTTGAGTGATACAGAAGCCCTGGGAAGAAGGCTATTTTTTATTTCAAAATTCTTCTTTTATCGATAATTTTTCACACTTATCTGTACTTGTCATGGAAGCTATTGGTATTTACTTTGGTAGCATGCATGCCTTGTGTTGAAATTTTTATTTTTGTTTACATTGTTTAATTCATTACTGCTAGGGTTAACATGCTTTCTTTTTCTCTTCCACAGACAAAAACTAATTCAATAGCATGGAATCCAATGGAACCAATGAATTTTACAGCTGTAAGCCCCATCATTGGAACTGTGATTTCTCCGTTTCAGTATGTATCTTGAATGATGAATCAAATATTTGGAAAAAAAAACGTTCTTCCCAGATGTGGAAAATCCTTCTGCCCGAAAATCTAAATGTATTATACTAATAGTACTCATGTAAAATTGTCTCGCCGTATCCATCAACTTCTCTTTTAATCATCTGATGTTGCTCTATGCATTTGGATAATCTTGTTCAGTGTTTTTTGCCTTGCTCGTAGGAAACTAGTTGCTTGCATCTGTGTTTAGTCTCTCATCCCATGTTTTAGGCTTTTGGTTGAATTTTAAGGCAGCGTTAAAACTTGTTGAAGTGCTGAAAAGTATATGTTTTACTGAATTTTTTCTTGCTGTGGTTTTTGGAGATTTATTATAGAAAGCACAAAAACTAGGTTTTCCGGAGTAATTCACACCCTCAGTCATCATATTCGTGAATTAACATGTCATGGTAATGCAGGCAAATGAAGATTCCAATTGTTATAGCTATGATGCTCGAAAATTGAATGAAGCCAGATGTGTGCACAAAGATCATACCTCTGCCATGTAAGACTCAAGTAGCTGCTTTTAAATAATCTAAGTGCATGCTTATTCTTGCTATGTTTTTTGGTATACATCTTATGGTTTACGAGATCAAACCTTTGCAGAATGGATATTGATTACTCGCCAACTGGTCGTGAATTTGTTACTGGATCTTACGATAGAACTGTGAGTCCTCTTTAATCTGTGTTTTGCTCTTCTGATGTTTTGTGGCCTTGGGGAAAAAATGATGCTTCCATGTCCAAGTAGGATGAGGAAGGATCAGAGGTGTTACATCTTTCAGAAGCTATTAGTTGCCAATAAAGATCGAGTTCTGGCTATTTTTTATGTTTTGCAGGTGAGGATATTCCAGTATAATGGTGGTCACAGTCGAGAAATTTATCATACCAAGAGAATGCAAAGGTTTTTATATTTCTAGAGATTTCAAATATTTATCTTCGTATCAATGTGTATATATTGTTGTAACACCATTGAAGTTTTACATTTTAACCTGAACCCTATAACATTAAATGTAGCAATGTCGGTGACTTGTTATACAAAAAATTGTATGTATATCACTGTAACTTAACGCCATTGAAGTTTCATTATGGTTCAAACCCTATAATATTAAATGTAGCAAACTAGCAATGTTGGTGACTTGATACACAAAAATGTCGGTCACAACTCACAAGAATAAATTTTTATGTATTTTTTTACGTAATTGGTTGAACCTTTGCAGGGTCTTCTGTGTCAAGTTCAGTTGTGATGCAAGTTATGTGATATCTGGAAGTGATGATACAAACCTCCGTCTGTGGAAAGCTAAAGCATCTGAGCAATTGGGAGTTGTATGAATCTTACCCTCTTTTGCTTTGATTTTTATATTTTTTATCTAAATATCTGTCAGCATCTGAGCAATTTGGATTGTATGAATCTTGCCCTCTTTTACATTGAAGGAGAGGGTTTGTGGTTGCCTGGTTGCCATTCTCGACTTTCAAGTTTTGTACTGTAAATCTTATTTTCTTCGTGATTCTATATGAGTGAGTCATGTTTGTTCTTGAAAGGGTACATGGCATTCAAATGTCAATTATCAAGAGAGCAAACTAGTTCTTTCACTGTTTTATAGTTGGGTACTCGGGTCATGTGTGTGACAGTTTTGTGGTTTTAAGTCAATACCTCTTACCAAATATTCATTCTATTGTACATGCTGATGACTTAGACATTGCTATTTTCGCAGGTTTTACCAAGAGAGCGTAAAAAGCATGAATATTTGGAAGCTGTCAAGAATCGATACAAACATCTTCCTGAGGTTAAGCGCATTGTCAGGTAAATGGATTTGTTTGGATTGGAAGGCTGTGTTTTTATGTGCGTCTGGATGAAAATTCTCTTATTTTAAATTAGAGGATGATTGCTATATTTGCCCCATCTCAGTGCTTAATCTTCTGGTTCTAAACTTTGACTGTACAACAAACATGCAGCAAGTGTTGGGATTAGAAGATCTAGAATGATGTCTGTCATTCAGCCAAGTTGTACTGCATTTAAGAACATTTTTCTTTCATATTTTGAGGAATTATCTATTACCCTACTTCATAGCGAGGTTCCTATTAATATTTGGAATTAACCACCTTCAAATGAGTTGACTCCCTACACAGTAATATGCTACATGCTTTTGATGTGGTGAAACGTTTTTCCTGAGCATCGGTTCCTTCTGTAACGTGAATTTACAGGCACAGACATTTGCCAAAAGCAATCTTTAATGCACTTCATCTTAGGCGTGTCAAGACTGATTCCGAAAGAAAGAAGACCGAGAATAGGAGAGCTCATAGTGCCCCAGGAAGTGTGGCCGAAGTGTCAGTGCGCAAAAGAAGAATCATTCAAGAAGTTGAATAAATTTTATTCAGTTATGTTTGATCTGATGTTCTGGATCCTTGTTCATTCTTTTACTGCTGCCATTGATATCTATCGACACAAAGATGAGAAAAATATGTCCACACCTGTCTTTAGACACGTGATTCAAGGATTACAATTTTGCTGCAAATACCATGGCCCGACATTTTATTACGGTAATGTTTATTACTGAAGTGATGTTCATTGCATATTTAAGTCTCAAAGATAACATGAGAACATAATTTGTGTAAGATAGCACGGCCGGTCAGTTCTATATATGTGTACGTGTGTGTGTGTTTTTCCGGAGGGTTTTACGGTGCCTCGAACTTGACTTGAGACAAATGTGGGCACTGGCCATTGGGCCAAGAGACCGTGAACCAGTTGACGAGCATTAAATTCTTGAATCTTTAAATTAATTGTAAATCTTTTTTAAATAAATATAAATTATATGTATCATTGTATTGCTATATTGTCTCTAAGTAGTTTAGTAGTATATCTATATATGTGGAACAGTTTGATTTAGATCATATAAAAATATTATTTTTTATGAAAAATAATATTTTCATATGTTGAGTCAGATTGGATATTTGTTTAACAAAATTAATTTGGTCTTATAAATATTTTTGTGTTTTATTACATATCACAAATATACTGATTAACCCAAACTCAAGATTCACGAGGTTAAGCTTTTCGTGTTTATGTTATTCAAAAAGAGAAATGAATGTTGAAAAATAAATGGTAATTAACAAAATAATTTTGGTTAAAATTTATATTATTTTCTATATTATTCTATTGAGTTTGAGATATTTAAGATAATTAAGTCACAAAAAATTCTTTTTTTTGCTTAATGAAAATGTAATTAAATCCATTTTAATAAATTTTCAGTATCTATCTATCTATCTATACTATATTATTATGTGTGAGCACATGATAATAACTATCTAGAGAGGAAACCAACTTTTTCTTCCAATTTTACCCTTATATGATACTAATATTACACTTTTGTTTTTTGTTTTTTTTTAAATTTCAACACATTTTTATTTTTATTTATTTTTATTTCAACCATTAAAATATCAATTTAGTCCCTCCATAATTTGTCAAATTTCACTTTAGTCCATCGATAATGATAAAAAATATTGTACACACACGCGATGCGTGTGCAGAGTAACTAGTCTTAATAAAATATCTTTATATTTATCTATATTTTGAAATTTTTAATTAAATAATCATATCACTCATAAAATCAAAATTCGTTGTAAAAAAATTATTTTTAAAGTTTTAAATTATAATATAATCTCTCGAATTCACGAAAAAATATTATTTAACACTAATTTTTTTAATATGTACGCATGTATTGCGTGCAAAAAGACACTAGTTCTTTTTTTCAAAAAAAAAAACAAATACTTCTCTCATGTGTATTAATACACTCAAATAAATATGGATATTATTTTTAAAAAAAATGAGATTTGACCAAGTTTATCTCTTAAAATTACCAAAATTGACTACAAAACATCTAAGTTATAAAATAATGTAATAACACTATATTTCAACCATTTAAGATTTTTTTAATTTTTAAATAACTTTGGCCTCAGGTTTTCTTTATTTACACACACACACACACTCTTTAAAAAATAGAGGAAGCATAATACACTTCTTATCAAATAGATTATATGTCTTTTTGTGTGTGAAAAAAAAAATAGTAAATCGAAAAACCCCTATTCCTGTATGGAGGGTTTTACCCCAGCAAACCTTCCAAAAATTACTCTTTCTTGAACCAAATTTTCGATTTCCTCTGGGCAGTTCAGCAAAAGGATATGGCCATCGCCGCCGCATCGACTGCCGCTAGATCCATATTCCGGTCTTCATCCCTCCGTAACGCCACCTCTAGACTAGCCTCCCAAGCGAAATCTGCTCGCTCGCCGTTCGGTCTTCCTTCCAGGACCCCGCTTGCTCACCGCATCTTTCGGTAATCATCTATATCTACAAGTTAAATGATTCTCGAAACGATTGAGTTTAATTTAGAAAGGAATACATTTATAATTTTATTCTTTTGGATGAATAATTCCGAAAGGTCCCCTGCTGAAATGAGTGCGTGCTTGGAGTCAATGCAACCGTACCACACTGCCACGGCCTCGGCTCTGATGACCTCGATGCTTACCGCCTCTCGCTTTGGATGCAGTTGGCTTCCAGAAGGTACTCATTAAATTTAATCGTTTTGTCAACTTGTAAAATCTTTCTTGCTTTGTTTATGCTGTTATTGGTCCATCACGTAAATTTGGTGGTGTTTGTGATGAATAATCGCAGTTTCATTCTGTAGACATGTGTGGATTTACAAATGCTCAAGTTGGTGAATGCAATTTTCTGTGTTTTTTCTATTATTTGTGAAGCAATAAGATACAATAGAGTGATCATTTCTATCTAATTCTGTATCATATTTATATGGGCAATGAAAAGGTAGCGGTTAGGAACTTAGGATGGGGGATGCAATAAAGTTGGTGTCAGTTTGTCTTCAGTTATCATGTACCTGGTCCTTCGGTTTGCTTTTTCACTCTGAACAGAAGAAGCATGGAATAATATTATGTCCTAGTGCCGCGACGGCTTTTCTTGTACAGTCCTTTTAACTTCCAAGCCATTTTTTGGGTGTTACATCTTACCATTTAACTATACCTTAAACTCTTGGTTGATTTATTTTTCAGTTCATTCATCCATTTTAGTGGGTTGGTTTCTTCAAAATATTACTTTATTTTGGTTTCTGCTGCTCTATGCGCCAGCTCCTTTAGTATCATGAATTCCAATAGGTTGTTTGACAGCGTCTTCTCGTTCCTTATTTAGGTATCTAGCAAGATCTGTAGAGCCATCTTTTGCTGCCCTTGTCCTTCTTTCTGTATCTGGTACGTTTGTTTATTTTTCAGTCTGTGTCTATCTACCGCCCAAAACATCATAAAGCCCTTGCATATTTGTAGGTTTTAATCTAGTTAAGTTGTTGGCTGCATTCCCTTATATATATTCTCCTGCTTCTCCGTCCTCGTTATAATTTTTTCTTCACTGGTGATGAGATCGAGCTCCAAAAAATGATGATTATATATGACATCCAGCTTCTTATTCTTTATTTTTCTTATATTGTGTTAAGGCCATTAACTTAACTGTATACCAATGCCTATTACTTCATTTGAATAAAAAAAAAATGCCTTCTTCGTCTGCCTGATGTGTAGGCCTTGACAAGACTAGATGAAGACGGAGAAGTAAAGATCATTGCTTTTGTTTTTATTCTTTCAGAAATTTTTTAGACACACTTGTTTTTCCTTGACTCAGATATGAATAAAACTTTTGTTCTTAATTCTGTTTGCCAGGAGGTGGGATGGATCTGTTGTTGAATTTCTTTACAATTGTAATAATCTGTTTGGTTTGCTGATGTTCAAATATCAAATTCTTCTAATCGTGTCTCTTCACTCTTCTAAACAACTGCGGAATTTTCAAGAAGTTAGGATTAGATGGTTGTTTGCTTATGAGCTGGAAGTGCTTGTGTTTGTGTCTATACCTTCATCGTATTAAGACTACATGTTTATGTAGGATCATTGTCATTAGATAAAACTTTTGAGGGAAGTCAATCAAGGTTGAAAACTTACATTTTATCTTTATTCAATCAGCTTGCAATGATGATGTGTGATGAACTTTGGAAGGGAAGGAAATATTTAAACTACAATCTTCTTTCAAATACCAATTGTGGAAAGTGAAGAATTTAATCCGCTCCAAAAAGGCATAAAATATTATGTCCACGCCTAGAAAACTAATAGATTTCTCATTGTCCATGATAAAGTTTGAGTATCATCGTTTCCTTTTCTTTTGAATGTTAAATAAATTCCCTCGTGAAAGACGAGATCCATGTGCATTATTACTTTATTAAGTTGTCCTTCTTTGAGATTTAATTGTTGTTAGATGTTTGGATCTTTGTTTGAGATGTTGTGATTGCTGTCAAGATGTAATTTTTGAAGTATTTTACTGATATTCTGTGTGCTAATCAGCTTGCAATGATGATCTATGATCGGTACCATCCTTCAAAGGCTCGAGCAAGGTCTCTTCCTGAAATTGTCTTATCTGAACAAATATTTATGTCCTGGAGAACACATTTGACCCATTTAAGCTGTTGCTGATTCCTCTATTGCGAAATCCGGCCACATGAAAAAGATGAGGCGAAATGCATAATAAACCTTATTGTGCATGCGTATTGTTTGGTCAAAAGTATCAAATGAAACGGAGATATCATGGTTGTGTATTTCCAGCCGTTCTTAGTTGCTAATTATAATAATTCAGAGCGGAAGCCTTACTGTTTATGCTATGCTAATAATCGAGTTGAGTTTAGATGCTGTTAAAACATTGTAATAAACCTTGTGTTCGTCATGTGTTAGTATTGTATACACTTTTGTCCGTAAAGCTTTGATTTGCAATGAAGCGTTTAACGATACCTGTCAAAGAGATTTGATCTTAAATGGTCTTCACACTAAAATTTATCCTTGTAATTTTGTCAGGTAGTGATGATGCATAATTTGGATGTTTTCTCAAGCATTCCTCTCACAGAGCTGTAATGTGTACTTCGTGATTTTTGGCACATGTTTCCACAACTTTGTTAAAATTTTTGTTATAGACGCCTCCTTTTTTTCTTGATGTAGCAATTGTCCATGCCAATCTTTGGACTTTGGAGTCCGCGATTACTTATTACATGGCTATGTATTTTGGACATTAATGTGGTGTTTTCTATCAGATTTCCTCGTGATGAGAGTATATTGTGTCGATTCGTAATAATTTTTGGTAGTATTGGAGATCTTGATATCGAGTACGACCTTCATCTAGTCTTAATCTTACATATATAAATAGATATTTGTCTGCCTGTGTAATCACATCAAGTAGACACTTTCCTTTGAACCAAATATAATAATATGATACATACATAAAATGAGGTTAAGCCGGATACATTGAACGAGAAAATTGATTTTATTGCCTGGATGGATGATTTGGTGTTAGAAATTACAACCGTGTGGTGGTGAGCATGAAAAATACATACCAGAAACAAAAGAAATGAATCATTTCTTGGAATCGATTTCTATGGCAACTAATGCATGTGTTTGCTGCAGCTGCTCGTGATCGTGTCCCTCTTTTTTTACTCCTATATCTTCCTCATTCTTTACTTCTTTGTTCTGTCTCCGATATCTAATTATTACGAGGCACAAAAATGCTGCACAAAACCAACCAAACAAAATCATTTGTAATGTACTCACTGCAGTCTCATGAAGTTTATAAATTGAGTTGACTTCATCAGTAATCCTATTAAGGAATACCAGCAAAAATCCTAGTTCTGATGGCTGTGAGATTCCAAAAAGCAGTCACAAATGATGCTGCCACGATCTTTTTGTGTGTGCAAGCTCCCCATGTTTCCAGCCCCCAAGATTTCATGTAATCAACTGTTCATTCAAAAAAATACTGACTTTTCTGGTACAAAACGTCCCAACAAGCTTAATTAGGATGCACCAGAAAAAATTCACCCACCTTTCTTGGATAATTCAGTTGAGTAAGTGGAATAAATTTTTGGGAATGTGAAGCCAATGAAAAAACCTGAAAGAATCACAAAAACCACAATTGAGGTGTTTGTCCTCCATCAAGAAATTCAGGTGATTTGCGGGTTAACGAATTTTAAATGAGCTTACTAAGTGCACATAATCTCCATAAGGTAATGAGATGACCATATTCAGCTCCCACAAGCAAGAAAGGAACAACCTAAATTAGCAGAAAAATAAAGCAATTTAACTCATTCTCATAACATTTGATTTTACAGAGTTAAAAACATCAGATACTCACTTTGAGAGTCATGGCTGGTTCTCCTGAGAACACTTCTCTTGTTTTTGAGATTGAATAATTTGCAGCTGGAAGTATTATTCTGCCAAGTTTCACTATATCTTCTTCTTTCAACTTGAAATTACGCTTCATATCATTGGCATCCCTTCGAGATCCTCAGCAAAGGCAGAGCAATTAACGACACAGAAAAAGATACCACAAAAGCATAATTTGGTTCCGAAATTGCTCCTTCAACCTTACCTTTTGCGGATTGAATTTGAGAAGAATGACACTCCCAAAAATAGAAGTCCCACTTGAGATAAGAACGAGAAGATGCTACAAGAAGTGGGCCGTTTAAGCAATGTTTGTGGATTAAGCTTTTTAGAAACAGAAATAGTGAACACAAGAACACAACATACCTAAAGTTGACACCCTTTGTAAAACAAGAAGACAGGAAACAGAGGAAGCCAAAACCGAACCAAAGGCTTGATTTAGAGACATCTTTCCACATAAACAAATCACTTATTAACTCCTCGATTCGATCAAGATTGCACCCATCACCATCAGTTGTTCCTGATTCACCAATTTACACTCGATTAAGCCAAAATAATAACCACCTAAAATTACTCGTCAAAAAAATAAGATGGCATTATATAAGGATCGATGATATTTCATACTCGGTGAAGAATCAGAAGGGACTAATATTGATTTTTCCTTCCTAGGCCTGCCACCTTGCCTCTTCTTTCTTGGCTTCGCCATTATTTCTTCCCCCGCGCCAAAGTCCCTCTCTTCTCTCATTTCTTGCTCCAATCGTCTCCTCGACTTCCGATTACTCCTTGGAGATGCAGCACAGCCCAATAAAGCATTTCTACTCTTGCATCTTTTTCTAACTCCGCTGGCCTCAACAAAAGCATCATCAGCCGTTTCAAGCTTGTCTGAAAGGCGTTTTTTGGATCTTTTGGTAGACGAAGGAGAAATCATGAGGAGCTCGCGGAGCGGTAGAGTGTAAGGTGGTCTAGGAGAAAGGGTGGAAGCAGGCGACGGAGTAGATGGTTTTGGCGAATAAGTGGCTATTTCCAAAGATAGCTGTGGGATTTCTGTTCCTTCGTGGCCGAAATGGCGGAGCTTTGACATTCTTCGAGCGGATTTCGTTCGGGTTCGAGGCTCCGATCGTTGAGAAGGTGGTGGGGAATCCATAGCGTGATGCAATATTTTGTGGGTTTTTTAAGTTTGGTGGATTTTCTTGAGATGTGGATCAGACAACAGTTTCTTTATTGAAGGCAACAATAGCCGTTGAAGATGCTGTCAACTTTTGAAATATTAACGGCGGGTAACACCACTTTAACGGTAAGGAAACGGGGAGGCAAGTCCGTTAATTCTTATTGACTTTTAGCAAATTTCTCCTCGATTACTATGCAAAAGTAATAATTTTTAATTCCTAAAATTGGTAATAAAATTTTAACAATATGTTTGTTGATGGACTTTGGGGCGTACGATTTATTCCATGTTAGAGGGTATTATTACCTTGTCGTCATTCAAAACGTGTGTTATCCACGTTTCGCACTTTATGTATAAAATATGTGTCTCTTCAATTAACTTACACATATTATTTACGTTAATATATATGATAAACAAATCGATGGAAAAAATTTCTTTTGATTCTTCAAATTGAAATGAAATTTATCTTTTATGTTATCTAAAATATACTATACAGTTGTATTTGGATTGAGAATGTTGGTTTGGACAAATGGTTTGAAGTTATGATTATAAATGAAGAAATCAATAACATGTTAGTTCTTATTCAGCACACCTCTAACAATTTGTTATCCCTTCAAACTCATGGCTAATTGAGATGTGATAAATTTAGAGTTAGCAATAAAAGTGAACAAGTACAATAAGTTTCTTACCAAACAAAAATGTTACGACAACTACATAATCATGTTGGAATGCCTGAAGCAGAAAGCTTTGATTCTCTGAAGTCCCTCTTCCAAAGAAGCCAAATCTGCTGCAAAACTTATTCTCAACCAATTCCTGAGTCCCAAAACAGACCCTGCATGCACCAAACACCTATATATAAACATCATCCATCCTCTACTCTAAGTGTGTGTGTGTGTGTGTATATGTGTGTGTGTGTGTAACCTGGAAGAATAAGAACGGATTCCTCTTTAGCAAGTGTAAAGCAGAAATCCATGTCATCTTCTATGCCTTCCAGCATTTCAAGATTTAACTTCACCTGCGAAAACATGTTCAAGCTTCATTCAAAACAACAATACATACATGTAAATGAAATCGTCGTAGAATCAATATGTATAGTAATAGTGTACTATCTCGCCCCATTGTAGACATGGCTCCTTGTGGTTTTTGAGGTAAATAAAGGAAAGGAATCTAAAGAATTTTTGAATAGCATGCATCCGCGGATTCTCTAAGTAGAACCACAATGTTTGATATGAAATCCTTTGGTGTTTTCTCCAGGATTTCAGGAATTGCTCCCTAAATATAATTCATGAGATTAATGCCCTTTAAAGAAATTACACCAAGAGGTTGTTACTATCTGATGTTAACATTATAACTTCAGTCAATCTATCGGTATGCTAAATAAAAGAGCACCAAAGATAATACATATACCTGAATGAGAGTTGTGGAATCGGCCGAGATGTTACGGTAGTTCTTAATGGATTCTGTTATCTGATTACAAAAAAAATAATCAAGTGTCTACATTTTCATCGCATCTTCAGAAAGTGGTATTCTGTATTGCTTAGAAATCATTAAAATTTGTAAAAATGGAGGGGGAGAAATGTAGGGGAAGCTGAATTACCCCAGATTTCTTAAGAATTCCATTCGGATCAGAGAGAGCTAACCAACCAAGCCGCCACCCGGAACCAGCCATCTTTTGGACATCGTTCCAAGACTGACAACAGGGGTGACTAATCCAAAAACGCCCATTGGCACAAAATTGCTACGTCCGAAAACAAGATCGTAATAAACTTCATCAGAAACCAACACGATCCCAAGTCTTTTCGCGGTCTCCGCAATCTTTTATCCAAAGATTCAACGTTGCCAAGTGTTAGCCAACCAAAAAACAAAATTGAACAGCTAAAAACTGCAATTACACTCCATTGAGCCGTTAAGAACACCAATATTAGAAGTACCAAAAACCTTTTACCTTTTGAAGATGTTCGGATGTGAAAACACTTCCACTTGGATTCCCAGGGTTGATGACAACCATGGCAACAGTCTTATCATCTGCCAGAGCTTCTACACCATCAAGATCGATCTCCCAGTCTTTCTCCGGAACAAGATCGAAATTTCGGACTTCCAGATCGACGAATGAGGAGTGAGCTTCATAGGATGGATATCCAGGCCTGGGAAGTAAGATGTTGGCGCCGGGACGAGCCAAGACAGTTAATATGAGTTCTATTGCGTGACCGGCACCAGCGGTGATGAAAATGTCTTCTTTTGATAATTTTTGTGGAAGATCCTTTGATAAAAATTCTGCAACCGCCCTGTAGTTGAATCAACATGTAAATTATTTGAAATTATCATTTTAAAAATATTGTATCATTACTCTATTCTTCAATGATTCAAGTGTTTTTTAGAATATTTATTTTAATCTTATTCTTTTGAATAATATTCTTCGATCATTTTCAGCCCATGCAAGAGAATTAATCGATCTATCTGTGTGAACTTAAGAACCTCCTTGATTCAGGCAAGCCAGCAGCCGGCGCATAGCCATTAAATTTAGCCGATAGAAGGGCTACGTTAACGGCTTCTTCGGCTACAGGCGTAGTTCTGAAACACGAATATGCAGAGGGATCTCCATGCCCAAGATGGATCATCGGCCTCTCATCTTCTTTCTTCAGTTCTTTCTTCATCGTTTCAAGAAGATCTCGAATGGTAACCTTAGCCTCTTTCTGGTTCTTCAGACCCCATTTTGAAAATTTATTCTCCATATTTCACTGCTTTTATTGTAGATTCTTTTCCTTCGAAGTATACCAGAGGTGGTGATTTTGATTGTATTTATACCGTAAAATGAATGATTACCAGCTAATGTGGTACGACATAACAGGAAACAAATTCCCCGAGACAATGGATAGGATTGAAATTTCTTGACGAAGTCGAAATGCTGACGAGATTGAATAAATTTCAGGTCGTGCCGCATATATATCAGAGGTTTTTTAGCTTCTGTATGGCCGCTTTTATTTAATATTAAGATCCTAGTTTCAACACAAGATTTTCTTTAGTCCAATAACTGGAAAGATTATATTCTTGGATAGAAAAATTTATCACAATCCTCCTATCAGTTAACCTATTTTAGGTTTTGATTTTTCATGATCAAATTTTGATCTTATCCTTTAAATAGTCATAATTTGATTTAATTTTTTTACACATTTAGCTACCATAGTTTTTGTAGGTGTATCGTTTTTTGTACGTATCAAGGAGTAGCAGAAGTTTAAAAAATTTTGTTTTTCAACGATCAAAACTCTCATGGGATTCGTATGTTTTAAACCATTCATAAGACATTCAGATTTGATTTAAATTTACATTTAAGAACGGTGGACACCAAGTCCTTCTTGTAAATTCTTATGAACAATCTACTATAATCAACTTCCTTCTTCAATCTCCTGAATCAGGTCCACGATTAGAAACTGAATTACTCACATAGATCGCACTAGAGATCTAAATGGAATTTACGCCGAGAGTTGATCGTCGGAATTTAAAAAATTCAGCAACGGGTCTGTGGAGGAGCGGTCGTGTGTATCTTAGATTGAGGTAGCCGATTTCCTTGTGAGGGAGAGAGAGAAAAATTTGGCCGACAAAAACTTATGTGTAAAAGTTTTGTAGACATATATTAAAAGTCTTTTCTTGATCTGCTAACTCTCATTTAATTAAGATATCGTTTTTCATTATTTAAAGACTAGTATATGTATTTTTCACAATTGAAAATATAATGTATAATTAAATATTATCAGCTTTTGATAATACATGTATACATATATATTTATTTATGATATTAATTAATTAATTTTTATTTAATTACTCAATTAATTAATAATTAATTAATATATTCTAGATTCTTCTAGAATATTCCATGAGAGCACTTACTTAGTAGTCACTACTCACTAGTACTAATTTGCTATTTAATTAGTATATTCTAACTTTATTAAATAAATAATTGTGAACTCATTATAACCTCAGTCGATAATCAGACAGTGTCGATGTATTGAGAGTACAAATCTCGTGCAGCTGAGAAAACGTCTTTCAAAAATGTATATGTCTTACTCTGACCAGATATTCCTTGCATTATTAACTCATCACATCACATAGGATATCTTCACTCATAGATAAGCGGTGAATCACCGACTATAATACATTGACTCCTACGTATTTTGAAACTACACTTAACCTCACCACCTGATTACCCCCAATAGAGTCAGTAAACATATCAAAGTTTATGCTAGTACGTAAAGCCTCCACATTGTCCCTGGTCAAAGGAATAATAGTGTACAAGCATAACCATGGACTATTTTGCTCGATAAGTGATAATCAATTGAAAAGTTCGAGGGAGGTTCTTCATTGCATCATCAAATGATCATACACCTGTATGAAAGGACATCTACATGCACTTACTAATGAAACATGACGTTTACATCACATATGCTAGTCTAATATTCGAGCGACATTTATCCTTATTTTAAGTGGATGAATTAACTAGGAGCCAGTTTAGAATATATAATATGTTTCCTAACGAGTTTCAGGATTTTATGTTGAGATTCTGACCTCATTATACATATTGTATATTCAAATACTTTATTTATACAGCTTGGATGAGTATACAAATAAAGTAAATGACGTAATTAGATAAAATCGTAAAATATTATTAAAATAAATATTTTTTTTTGCACATGCTAGTCTCATACACAAGTTGGCTTGCTGAACACCTACTATAACAAATTTTTTTTTTTCGAAATTGAAGTTCTGATACAATGCCAGATATTATTGATGTGGCGGAAATATCCACCACCATGTCATAAAACTCATTATGATTATTAAACGCAAAAATGCTTGTAGATTCTATCTTTGCAACTCATGATGTGCCAACAAAATTCATACTCGTTGAATCCGCAGATCCAACGAGTAGTTGCATCCACGAACTGCATAACATACTGTCCAAGAAACAATTTGTTTCTTGGTATGCCTCTGGTGGAAAGCTTTTATTCTTCGAAGGCCATCATCGAGAGATGATGGCTCGACAGTAAATGTTATTCGGAGCCAATTCTTGAGTCCTACTGCAAACCCTGCAAATGAAATTTCTCTCTTTATCAAGCTAGCTAGTGAATAAACTAATAAACTTTTGCTCGATAAGTGATCAAGTGTTGAGTAAAGTGAAAAAAATTACAAAAATGAGATAAGAGGTATGTAACCGAAACTCATAGATTTCACTGAATTATGCGCATGCTAGCATTTTGCAGAGATCATTAAATTTGCAACACACAGCAGCAGCACTGGGTACTCGAGGTATTTACCTGGCAGAACTATCACTGATTCTTCTTCAGCCAGCATGAGGCAGAATTCCAAATCATCCTTAATACCCTCCAGAAGGGGCAGATTAAGTTTGACCTGGCATGAAAAAACTCATTACAAATAATACGAACTGATTCTTCATTATTTGAGAAAACGTAGTCCGTAGAAAGCTGTTCTGGCTTACCATCACGAACATGGATCCTTCAGGCTTGCTTGGACGTGTTAAGCAAGGAATTTCCTTGATTCGATCATACAATATGTTTGCACATTCTCCAAGTACAACAATGATTTTCCCAAAGAAATCAGATGGGGTATTTTCAAGAATTTGTGGAAAGCCCCCTGTGGCCTGTTCGAGAAAAAATGAAGTATAATTACTAATTGACGTTTAACTGAGACAACTCCTGATTCACAGTTTGGTCAAACAGTTGGTACTTCCTAGCCCTATGATCACTGGTAAATAACCTTGGACTTATTTTTGTAGCCATCGACGGATTTTCTTTGCGGTAAAGCCAACAGAATACCAACACTCACATGAATGAGACTTTTTTTCTGGATCGCTTTAAAGAAGTAGTTCCAGTATATAAATTAGTATGGGCAGTAAGTCAAAGTAGCCCAACTCACAAAGAAGCCAATTATTTTGCTGTCACGGTAATCAGAAATGAAATGGTTACAAACCACAAAAGAGCCTGCTGAACGTAAATTTAATTTCAACACAGTTTAAGCCGGTAAGCTAGCCACAGATTTATCACACAAAACTACTTGGTTCCAAGAAAATTTGAAGGTTTCAATTCCAATATTAGTTTTTAACATTTTTACATGCTCAAAATGCAGAAAACAATTGAGAAGGAAAAATAGAATTTGAGAGATGGAGAGAGTGTGCAAATTTCACTAAATTTTAAAATGATATAATATATATATTTGTTCACTCTCGTGCCCACATATGTGAGCATCGTTGAGGTAACACTCATATATTGGATGTTGAGTTTGATGTGTTTAATCATATATGATATATGAGAGTCGCCTCAATAATAATCACATATTTGAGTACCGTGAATTTACATCTTATCAAAACTTACATTCAATTTTTTATTATTTGCATACGATTTGTAAATAAATTTTACATATGTTTTACGTGTAAAACAGAGTGTAGATAACACAAAATATAACATAAATATCAACTACTCGTGTATATATATATATATATTTATATATTATATAATGATTTTAAAAGCTATATATATTTGAACAGTCTTGTAAATAACGCTAATCATTACAAAAGCAATTAAGGTACTCATGTTACTGTATTTTAATTAACGTTGTTCATTAAAAATTGTATTTAAAAGTCCTTAAAATAAGTAGAACCAGGAAAAAGTTTGGATATCTCATCTTTGAATTCTTGCTCTAGGAAGCGAAGCCAATTGCTAAATCTTGGATACATTTTATGAACTTTATAATTATAAAATGAAATGAAATAATAAAATTACTGTTATTATCTAAGAGAAAATATCTCATGTTCTAATAATAGATTTTTGATAAAAAATATATATATTCGTGAGACATATTAATACGATAAAAAAAATATGCAATTCATAATTTTATATTTCTACAATCACAAGGAAGACATCGGGGTCAACTTGGGCGATTGGGACAGAGTACATAATATTTAATGAAATCAAATGAAAAGCCGCCATATAGCAGAGTGTTGACTGCTGACAAAAAGAAACAAATAAATAAAAGGGTGGGGGATGCGTTACATCAATAGAAGGAGCCGCCCCTTTAAGCGCGTTTGGTGCGAGTATACATAATAAAATAAATAAGTGGTAATTAAATGACGGCACGTGGCGATTATTGCAGACCTTCATAGAAACAACCGGCGGATCCCGCGTGACAGGTTCGCCTGGGGTGCCGGCCCTGGGCGGCGCTTGCCTTTCTGTCGCATATTCGTGTTGTGAAACTAAATATGACAACAAATAGAAAAATATCATATTATAAAAAAAAGAACAAATTCCACAAAACCCGTATTGTTTTCTAAATTGAGGTGCCACTTCCTTATAGCTTGTCCGGTACAACTACGGGTGTAAATTAAACGAATCAAGCATAATAATGGTAAAAATTTAAGTTTTGAATTCGACTCGAATTAAATATTTCGAGTTTGAACTCGATTCGATATATGAATTTTTTTAAAATTTTTTATTTGAATTTGGCTCGAATGCTTCGTATATAATCATGATTTATTCAATCTATTGTTTGGATGGTAAGGCCCGACAATAAATGTTCGAAAGTTCAAAATGTATATTTATTTAATATATATTTTTATATATTAATAAAATATTAAAGATTGTGAACGTTTCTAAAAAATGATCGAACAAAACAAATTGTCAAGCCTACACGCAACGTCGAATATTTCAGTATATGGAAATTATTTTTTAAAACTGAAAAAGAAAAAGAACGCCGCCTACGCCTGGGGTGTGCATGGAAAGCAGGAAACAAAGTGCTCCACAATTTCCGCCGACGCGTCTAGGTCGAGGCCCACCGAAAGCTGCTGCGGAATCGTCACTGACCATACCTCAATTTCTCCCCCGCGGACCCGCCGCCTTTATCTCCTCCCTCTCCCCACGCGCTTCGTGTTGTCAGGAATTTCCGAATTATTTTCTTTTTTCGCTTGTTTCTTTATAGAGACAAATGTCCGAATAATTCATTATATAAAATTTTATTTATAACCAAGAATAATTATATTATATAT
Source organism: Primulina tabacum (assembly GCF_025594145.1). Taxonomy (NCBI): domain Eukaryota; kingdom Viridiplantae; phylum Streptophyta; class Magnoliopsida; order Lamiales; family Gesneriaceae; genus Primulina; species Primulina tabacum. The sequence goes on along the minus strand of NC_134560.1, from coordinate 3,987,696 downwards.
TCAAATCACTTTTTCAATTTCCATTTGAAGCAGTGATTGAGATATAAACGCGTTAGAGATTTCATAAAACATTACGTCCTCGATCCTACTCTCGTGAAGTTTTTTGAATTCACAATTAAGCCATCCTAATCAATACTAAATACCATAAATTTGTAAACTTTAGATACATCACATATTATTATTAAAATTTAAATAACATACAATAATATAATATCAATTATCATGAAGAAAAGAAACACCCCTAGAATATATATAAAATAAATGTGAAAAGGGAGAAAAGTGGGTTCAGAAGATCATAAACGAGCTATAAAGAATACGACAAAAACTTGTGAAACGGTCTCACGGTTCGTATTTTATGAGACAAATATTTTATTTGGACCATACATGAAAAATATTAATTTTTATGCTAAGACTTTTACTTTTTATTATGAATATCGATAGGGTTGACACGTCTCACAGATAAAAATTCGTGAGACAATCTCGCAATAGACATACTCAAATAATACAGTCTGAGTCACTCCTCTTGTTGCAAGGATGACTTGAAATCTTTAATCCGTCGATAATTTCTTTATGAAAATATCGGTCACGTGATCTTTAGTTGATGTTTATATATAATACTTCTTATCCAAATATATTTTTGTGTATTTAAATGATCAAATAACCATTAGTTGACCTATCATATCCATAGATAAAAATATGTTAGTACTTGATTGTTTACAACGGCTAATTAATATTTTTTTTTTTTCTTAAAAACATTGAATCTATAGCTCAAAAAAACATTTTATATTTTCAATTATTTCATCTCGCATTTATATTTAAAATGCTTGGCAGTTTTAGTAATTTTTCGGGATTATGTACTAATCCGATTATATCACGTGTGTTCGAATGATCTTTAACTCGCATAATGAATTTTGTTATTATATTGCAAAATATAGTATTGGAGGGTGAACCTAATTCTATTTGACATTTTAAATCATTCATAACGTAATATTCCAGTATTTCCTTGGCTCTCACTTAATCTTGGAGAAGAAGTAAAAGTTTATCGTGTATTAGAACGAATAATTTGCCCCCTCGAAAAGAAGATTTGAATAATTCAACCCTACGATTCAATGCTGCAGAAATATCCAATTAAAAAATAAATTTTTGAAAAATAAAAAAATGATATAAATAGGATGATAAAGCAAGGGCTAAAAGTAACACGTGCCATCCACCTTAGACACGACTTGTACTCCCCGTCAACACGTAATTCAAACGGCTGTGGGCTCCACAACCACACAGGCCGCCATTCATTTTAATTGACCCATTCTTTTCCCTTTGAATTTTCAAACACTTCTTCGTATAAAATTAATAAAAAAATATATATATATATATATATAGGTCTGTTGTGAGATGGTCTCACGAATCTTTATCTGTGAGACGGATCAAACCTATCGATATTCACAATAAAAAGTAATACTCTTAGTGTAAAAAGTAATATTTTTTCATGGATGATCCAAATAAGATATATGTCTCACAAAATACGACCCATGAGATCGTCTCACACAAATTTTTGTCTATATATATTTATTTGAGGAGAATAACAACTAACGAATTAGTTTTGTAGCCTGTATGTTAACAGTGTGCTTAGACGTATACAGAAATTGGAATTGAAATTTGAATTCGATTTAGATTTTAAATCCATGAAATTGAAATTTTATTTTGGTATTTGGCAAGAATTTAAACTATAATTTGAAATTTGATTTTATAATAAAAAATAACACTTTTTATTGTGTAAAAAAATTAATTTTCACTTTGAGTATGGACTTGATCCATCTCACATATATATATCCTTTAAATCGTCTTACATGAGACTACTTATTAGTGTTAATTGATAATAAAGATTTTGGGTAATTTTTTTTTTTAGAGAAAATTACTTAAATATAAATTTAATAGTGAAAATAATTTGATTGTGTTTAAAACTCAAATCTCATGAAATCAATGAAATGATACTAATTTTGCAAGTATTTTATTCAGTTAAATTAAATGAATTTTTTTGAAATCATATTAATGTCAATATCATTTTGAAATTTCATATTACCGAACACTAAAATGATATTTAATTATAACTTCGAATCACACCAAATTACATCCAATTACATGCCGTCAAACACACACTATAAGGGTTAGTGCGATGATACCCTAACCAAATATCTTCTCAAGGTCAATCTAATGATTACAAGGAGAGACACGTCGGTTTTAACACGATACAAAATACATAATTAAAATTTGAAATCTGATAATACAGATGATTAAAATCGTAACATAATCAAATTTACAGTACCAAAAATACAAATTTTCTATTTATTATTAAGATGATGTCATAATTAAATGGACATTTATATTGTGAAACTTTTGTATTTGACAGTTATATTGTATTAAATATATGTGTAATTTATATATTTAATAAAGGTAATAGTATCACTTGAAAAATAATTTATCACACTCTTTTTTGAGCTTTTCATAAATAACTATTATGCACATCAGCACATCAAACTAATATTTTTAGAGATCAATTTTGTAAAACTCTACTAATTAAAATAATATTTTTTTATATCAAAATATAATTGTTTATTTTAAATATGAACTAATTACATTCTACGTGAAACCGTAACCGTATATCTATCGGATGAAATATTATATTGTCATGGCAAGTAAACAAGTTAGTTAACATTAGAGAGAGAATCTTTACACAATGGTATAGGTCGATAGCTTAGCAAAAATCGAAAAAATGAAATAATCATGTTTATCGGAAGAATCAGTGCCGTCGAACTTTAATTAAAGATCCAAAAAATAAGACAATAACAATCGCCCAATATTCAGATCGGATAAACTGTAAAGATATTACATAAAAAAACTAAAAAGGATCCAACAAATTTATATTTTCTTAACATGAAATTAGTGGCCCATTGAAAATGTAACATCTAGAGAAGAGATCACTGTGATTTTTCTCAAAGCTGCAAAAAAAAATATAGAAAAGGCCATGGAAAACATTTATCTACAAATCAGAGGTGGATTTTGTTCTCATTCAGCTGTCAAAGTTATCTCAATTGCGTAGAAATTCGGTGTTTATCAAGCATCCAGGGGAGGTGGTAGGTTAAGATCAAGATCCAGACTCCTCTTTCCGACAGATCCGTCAAAATGGTTCTCATCCACGACAGACGAAGAATCGGAGTCGCTATAAGCGGCGGCGGCGGCGTTTCTAAAGCCAGTAGGCATCGGGTTCAGACGGTACGCCGCCGGCATCCCCAGAGGTTCATATATCAAAACCGGTTGCCCGTTCGGCAGCAACGCCATCGAGGGCTGCCTCCGGAGAAACTGATACCCATTCATCGGAGACGTGTCTGCCAAGGTTACGCCAGCGTCGGCGGTGGCGCCCAGACGGCGCGTGAGATCCATCTCGACCGGAGCACGCTGGTTATGGTCCCCACTGGACGATTCGACCGTGCTGCTGTGGCTGGGGCTGCGAACCTCGGACGAGATGGGGAAGTTGGTCTTCGCCTTCGGTCCCCGGAACTCGCGTGCAGCGGCGTCGTACGCACGCGCCGCCTCCTCGGCTGTGTCGAAGGTGCCCAACCAGACTCGGCTCTTCTTGCCCGGGTCACGGATTTCGGCGGCGTAACGGCCCCACGGCCTCTTCCTAACGCCTCTGAAGTGCACCTCCTTGATGGCTTGGGCCTTGGCGTTCCCGTTCACTCCGGCTTTACCGGCATTTGGCTTCTCCTTCGTCGCCGCCATTGACGTTTCCTCGGAGCGTGTGAAATATATTCTGTGTATGAACAGCTTGGAGCTACGCAGAAAAGGAGAAGGAAGCGTTGTTATATAAAGAGGCGGGCAGAGACAGGTTCAATGTGGGGGTGGGCACGGTCAACAAGGGATTTGACTGAAGAGGTGGCGCCGCCCAAGCACAGAGATCAGGATATACAATTAAAAATATTACCTATTCTCTCTACTTTATACGCGTTACCATTGATATCAATTGTTGTTTTGAATTTAAATAAATAAAAAAAATTGTATAAAATCATATTATTACATCTGATATACTATAGATCGACCCATCTCAGATCGAATGTCAAGTGCAATCAGTTTAGTTGAGGAGGGTAGAGATTGTATATTAAAATCCAAATAATTAAACATGCTTAGTTAAATTAATTTAAATATTTTAAAATATTTTGACATTAACATCGATTTGGGTAGGAAAAATAAAATCTCTACCTAATAAGAGGTATTAGAAAAAAGTTGAAATAAATAAAAAAACATGAAAATACTCGAAACCGGAGGCAAATTCACCGTTAGAGAAAACAAGTTACACAAATTAAACATGAAAACGACACATATTGATTGAGGAGGATTCTTCCTGCCTCCTTCCTTACAATGAGAACAATGTCGCTTAGACGCGGTATGTGAGACATGAGACAGCCGCGCCAACCCAAGACGTTGATTTGCCGGCCACCACACATTAGTTAAAGACTGGTTTCTTTTATACACTAAAAAATTTTAATTTACGAAGAAATGTTAATTTTAATTATTTATATATTGAATCAGTTATAGTCTTATAACAACTATCTTATCTCTGTATTTTTATCACGTATTTATATAAATTTTACAATGATATTTTAAATTTAATTATATGAATTCCATAAAAAAAAACTAAAATTAATATGTGACATAGTTATACAACTATAGGCGCAAAACTAAAACGACACACATATATATATATATATAAATACGTGACAAAAATTAATATTTTTTCTTGAACATAGAATAAAATCATTAGCCGTCAGCATGGTATAAATGATAAAAAGTAATTAAAAATTTATGAAAAGGTCGCCATTTTTTTTAAAAAATATTGATGGTATTTTGAAAAAATCGACTATTCAAAACATTAGTTATTATCACATATACATAGTCCACACACAGAATACTTTTTTTAAAAATACTGAAGCTCACATTTTAAGGTAAAGAAAGTCAATATCAAATATATATTCTTAAATAAATAACATTCTATATATCTTTGAAACTCAAATAAATCACATTCTATCAAAATTAATAAATCTATACTTGAATTGACTTATAATTTGCCATGGCGGATCTGCACACGACACGTGTCCACGTGCTCCCTTCCACGCGTCTGCCTAAGGCTAACAACCAGGAGCCGCCGCCGCAGCCAACCTTCTTTTCATTTCCACACGCTCTATAATTTCATATTCGCCTATTCTAATAATAATTATTTTCATTAAAATGTACACGCATTATGTGAATGTTTAATCGATATTTTTTTAAAAAAATAATTGAAAAATTAAAAAATTTTATATTTTTTAACAATAATTTTATATTACATGAATTTATTTTTTCGTTTTAAAAGATATAGGAGGCTAAAAAAAGAGAGAGATATTTTGAAAATTCCGAAAATTGCTATGACTCAAATATTATACACAGAATAGATATACATGAATAGAATGTTAAATTTTGTATGTATCTAATATTATTTAAGATTAAAGTGATCTATTTCTAAAATTTATTGTCTAACTCAAAGGTCCAGTCAGTATGTATTATATATAATAGTGTACCGATATATATGTTGCGTTTGTGTCCGATATTTTTTATAATTCATTTGATTTATATTTAAACGAAGATCAAATGTAATTATAAAAAATAGTAAGAGACTATATTATAATTTTGATATATGAACTAGAAACTAAATGGAAAAAGAAAGGGAAAAAAGACCAAAGTAGAAATTAAATATACAACTTGATGTTTAAGAAACAAAAACTCTATCCGTTAAGCTACATGTGATTTACATTAATTTTTTTTTTGAAAAGTTACATTAAATTTTTAACATTTTATTAAAATATATAATTATTAAAACATGTCATGCCATGTCATCAAAATTAATTGTTCTAATAGTATCAAACTTAATAATATAATATATATAATATAGATTTATTCTATTTTAGGTCTGAATTATTCGGTCTGCAGTTTTTAACTACCCAGCCATACAAAATAGTTGGGCCTTATTTTGATTCCATTTGGGCTTTTGTATGAACTTTGGAGGGCTAACGCTAACGTTCTTTCGCTAAGTTAAAGCACGTCACCTTAAATTAGATCATATTAAATGATATATTTTCCGAATATATACTAAGTAAACTCATATACGTGGTATATATTAAATTAAATCATTATTTGCAACATCATTGGAAAATAGACAACAAAAAGAAATGTTTCTTATTTTGTGGGCCCACATGTGTTTTATCGTATGAAATTCAGTACAACACGTTTAAAATCTGAAACAAATATATTATATTTTAAAACTAAATATTTTAGATCTGACATCACTATTAATATATGATATTTGAGTACTAAATATTTTAGATTTGACACTAATTTATGCCTTTTGAGTACCAAACATTTATACAAATGTTGGTATTAATGACACGTTTTTTAGGATAAAAATTCAGTAAAAAAATTAAAAATCTAATATTGATATATGATATTTGAGTATTAAATATTTTAAAAATATCAATAATATACGGTTTTTGAGTACCTAAATATTTATAACAAATTTTGTTATTAATGACATTATATTTCTTCGGATGAAAATTAGTATAAAATATTAAAAATATAGTACTAATACATGATATTGCAATATAAACTACTTGAGATCTGATACTAATAATTTTTTAGCACACGAAAAAGTGTAGAACATATGGATATTAATATAATTATTCAAATTTAATACTCAAAATTTTATATTTTATAATAGATTTAAAACAATATGTTATGCAATAGCATATATATTACAAATTTTCAATATTTTGTCCTAAATTTCATTCGAAAAAGTAATCGTTGGCTCAAAGAGTGCATAAATATTTTTTTATATGAATCAGTAACCGCAAAAAAAGTTTATTCCTACAGTAAACTTAACTATACATCTAACTATGCTTTTAAATATTTAAAAGCAAGTCTCCCACCTTTTAAACTATATATTTTCTTTATTATTTTTATTCCATCTTTTTACTTTTTAATATAGGTTTATTTATTCATATGATTGAGTTTCATTTGTCCAACATAATGTGATTTTCATTTTCCATAACACACACATATATACACATTTAAAAAATAATAATTCGGGGGTATTTTTGTACTTGCGCTCCACTCTGCTTGGGCGGAAAGATTCTGCTCTCTTTACCTGCGCAAGCCCTTGGCTTACATCGTGTATTTGGACATCTCGAATTCAATCCCGAATCCGAAAGAATGAGCCGTGGAAGTGGAGGTGGATATGATCGGCATATAACGATCTTCTCTCCTGAAGGTCGTCTCTATCAAGTTGGTGCGCTTTTTCTTTAATCAAATTTGGCTAGTTCCTCATTCTACATTCTCTATTTATTGTTTTCAGCTGTCGATGTTTGTTTTTCTTTGGTTAGGGTTTTTGATTTGTTTTTGTTGCGAATAAACTATGTAGAGTATGCTTTTAAGGCAGTCAAATCCGCCGGAGTTACCTCGATTGGCGTTCGCGGGTCGGATTCCGTCTGCGTTGTGACTCAGAAGAAAGTTCCTGTTAGTTTTTGGGGAAAACATTCGTTTTCTTTATCACTATTCTTTTATTTTCTAGTAGATGTTAAGTTAAACTCTATGCTTGTGGACGAGTGTGCAGGACAAGCTTTTAGATCAGACGAGTGTCACCCATTTGTATTCAATTACCAAGTACCTGGGCTTGTTGGCTACAGGCATGACAGGTACATTACTAGTGCATTTTGTAAAATTATTTTATTATTATCATGGTATGCAAAGTCTGTGATAACATGCTGTTGGTCATGTCGATGTATATATTTAACCACTCTGAACGAGCTGTAGAATGTTAGTTGAGTATATATTAATTTAAATCATATTTACTGTTTTTAGAATTTATTTACGTGCTTATGCTACCCAATGAGGTATTTTGTGAAGAAATAGTTTATTGTGTGAATACATAAAATAAGTTTGGAAAACTCTTTTTTTTTTTGGCGTTGCTTTCAATTTGGGTTGGAAAACCATATTTTATCATTGTAAGAAGCTCCATATCATTTTTATTGTCAAAAGTTGGTTTATTTGATCTTTTTGTTGATCCCCTTCCAGCCGATGCAAGGACTTTGGTTCAACAAGCAAGGAACGAAGCTGCTGAGTTTCGCTTTAGATATGGCTATGAAATGCCTGTCGACGCATTGGCGCGATGGTATGTTGCTTTGTTTTTTTGAAAGGGGTGGTATGTTGATTTGGTACTTTGCAGCAAAATTCCAATTTGTTGGTGCATTGGTTCTATGCTGTTTGTCGAGGTGGAGTGGTTTTGTTGATAAATCATTTGTTCCTGATTATTCTATGCTCATATGTTCTGTGGAACATTTAGTGCAATGTAATCCTAGGATTGTGATGAATTGCCAGCCAATTATACAAAACTATTCCAATTCTGTTGTTTCTGATTATTTCCTAAAATAGTGTGACAATTCTATACTTCGATCTTCAAAAAATTGTGTTTATAGGTAGTTGTTTGGGATATCTGTTGCAATGAATTCTTTAATGGTTCAAATATTACGCTTCTATAATAAAAATAATGCGATGCATGTTTTCTTCAGACATTTAGTTTTTCAGTTTCACTCGAATCATAGTGCTATATGTATCCCATACTGCAGGATTGCTGACAAGTCTCAGGTTTACACACAACATGCCTATATGAGACCACTTGGAGTCGGTTAGTTGCAGATTATTTCTACTCTGACAACTCATCTTATAAATAGAATGTCTCACTGTCTAATAAGCTTTATTCATCCACGCGTCTTTTAATGTGGCAGTTGCTATGATCTTGGGAATTGATGAAGAGAAGGGTCCTCAGCTCTTCAAGTGTGATCCCGCCGGTCATTTCTTTGGTCACAAGGTAATTTGGACGTTCCATCTTTCGAAATGAAACTTAAAAATTGTTTCATTTCTACTTTTATATTTGTTGTTCTATTTGTTTGTGAATATCCGTTATCCTTTTTGCCGTTTGCTTAATATACCAATGTTTATTTTTGTAAATCAATGTTATTACTGAAATTTGAAATCTCGAGGATATCTAGCTATCTTCTTACAAAAGAATCCATGAAACCTCCAACAGGGGCTTTCTGGAAATAGAATTTGAAACGGTCATTAATTTTTTTCTCAAGTCTTGCACTATCTTCTATGATGGTTAGCTAGATAGGACATTCGTAATTCTATTCCCGTGAGGATTTTAAATGCCCGTGCAAACTTATGGCTTGGACTATACTCGTCAGTGTTGAATCTGATGCACATGGCTCTTCGAGTTTTGGCACGATTTTTTTCTATACAATAGCTCTAACTGATTAATTTCCATAGTTGCTTTGGCATTGTGAATTTAATTCTCGAAGGTTTTGGAAATATCTTTATAAAATCTTCTTGGTTTGTCAAGAGTGACTGTCTTCCCTTGAAACTTGAATGCTGCAACCAGGATCACAATTCTATTTCTGTGGTATTGGATGAATGATGATATTGTGACTGAGTTGTGATTTAGTGTATTTATTTAAGTCATGCCACCTTGGTGATTGGCGTCTTTTCCGTATCCTTTGTTTTCGCCCTTCCATGTTCCCTCTGGCTTTGATGTGTACTGTTTAAGTTACCTCCTAGAGATCCCAAAGTAAGAGTAACTATTTGATTGTCATGGAGTTTAAGATGGAACTCAATTATATAACTTTAACTTGTAGCATTTAGTTTCCGAGAGAGACATGTACTTTTGTGATAAGACTCATAGAGTAGCAGTAATTTTCTTTTGTTCTTTTTATTGGTTACTCTTTGATCTTCCATTGGGTATTAGCTTCCAATTATTTCTGGCAGGCAACAAGTGCTGGAGCAAAAGATCAAGAAGCCATTAATTTTCTAGAGAAGAAAATGAAAAATGATCAGGCATTCTCCTATGAGGAAACCGTACGGGTAATAAAATAGGTTCACCGCATATGCACTCCTCATAATAATGCTTTGATTTTGGATTCTGAGTGTATTATTTGCTAGGCGGAATACCATACATATTGGTTAAATTTAGGGCAATGCCTTTTTTGGGTGATATTAGCGTTTTAATGAAAAGTTTCATTAAAAAACAACCGACAGTTGGCTAATTGCTCTTGATTATAAAAGCATGAACCTGTCTTGAATGCTTTGTGAAGTTGCTTAATGTTTCTTTAACCCTCCAACTGAGGACCCCACTTTCAAAATTTCTTGAAATCTAATGCGATTTGTTATTCAGTTTATTCTTGGAGGCAAAAACTTTTGTTTAGGTTTTCTTATGAAACAAACTTCCTGGTTAGAAGTTCAGCTACATTATCGATCTCAAGACCTTGCGTTCTAATATTGCAATGCATTTTACCGCAGACAACAATTTCTGCTCTGCAGTCTGTTCTCCAGGAGGATTTCAAAGCTACTGAGATCGAGGTAGTCTTTCCGCTGTATTCATATTTTCTGAAACTGGAGCCAAGGTCTTTTTATTGTTTCTTTAGTTCTTCTGTATTTCGCTCGTAGTGTAAACTTAACTATTGAGAAAATGAAAGCGAAACCGATTAAATACTTTGTTTAAGGGATGAAACCTTATTTGTAAATATATTGTCTAATATCAGGCACAAATGTGCTTTAAATGCGCATCTTCTACATTTTTGTCACATGTCAACGGATTGCTTTCTAAACTTAAATATGCTGCTCTCCTATTATATTTTCCCGAGAGTCGAAACTTGGTGACATCTTTTGATGTTTATACCAGGTTGGTGTTGTGAGGAAAGACGATCCATTGTTCAAAGTATTGTCAACTGAGGAGATTGAAGAGCACTTGACTGCCATTAGTGAGCGCGATTGATCCCTTCTGAGGTTATCCAAATGTATACTTAATCTGATTTGAATGCACACTGATGTTTTGATTCGCGGGGAAAAGAGTCCGAGGGTGTTTCCACATTTGTCTGGATTGTGAAATCATCGAACCTCATATGCATTCATCTTTACTGAATATGTTCCATGTTCGGATTTAGATTTATCTCACTCAATTGTTTCTCTATGTTGTTGAATTTATACAAATTCATTCTCTACGATCCATTGCTGCATAATTAATTAACTACGATACATTTATTAATAATGATCCAAGCGACGATCGATTCCAATCTTACTAGCAGCAAGATTGCGAGAAAGAGCTTTCCCCAATGTATTTCAGTTATCTTTACCATCGAACAGGGCCAATACATTTGCCTGTAGGGTGAAGCGCTATACTTTAAAATATGGAGACATACCCAAGAATTGGGCAGCGAGGGAAGGACGAGGTGAGACAATTTTGAATTTTGCATATACGTAAATTTATACTTTTCAAAACCCTTCGTTTAAATTTTTTACTTTTGCATAATTCTTTGCAGCATTGTACTAAAAATAAAGTGCAATTCAAGTTTTTTCCCGAGTTCAGTAGCTTTGATTGAAACCAAGTACCCGTTTTCCTTTAAGCTTGGCCACATTTGATTTGTGTAGCCTTGTAGGGGGAAGCACTATGTTTTCGTACAACCCTTATTTAAACAGAGTCTAAAATCATCCATAGAATTCTTTAGTTATAATATTTAAATTTTTTCTACAAATATTACTTAATAGTTAATGCCAAAAGAATTATACACAAAAAACTAATTTATACACACACAATTGTTCATAGAGATAGAATCGCTGGTACAAATAAAGTACTAAAAAATGTAAACGTTAAACAGAGCCCAAGGGGACTACTTATGGTTTTTGATATTGTAGAGTAAAAATTATGAGCACAAAGGCATTTTGAAAGTGCTCTACGATACATACAGAAAACATTTTTTTTACAGATTAAAGAAAAGCAGCAAGTAAAATTTCCTACTCTATAACAACAATCTCTTTCTTCTAAACTATAATAACAATCTCTTTCTTCTAAACAGTAATATAATGGAAAATTTGTGTAATAATGCTCAGTATTTGAGCTTTTAGAGCGACCCAATTTATAGGAACACCAAGCTGAGGCCCAAAGCCTCGAAAGTGTATTTCCTATCTAGCTTCCTTGCCCCTAAGGAATCATACCACGCTACCATTTGAAACTGCTCAATCTCCTGCCATAAAAATATGCTGACTGAAAAACACAACAATACAAAGAGACAAATGGGATGCACAAATCTGGACACGTAATTCGTTCCGAATCAGTTTCTGACCCATTAAAATCACTGAAAATAGGGATGGTAATGGGCCAGAGTGGGGGCATGTTTGTCATCCCCATCCCCAAATTTCATCCCCACCCCTATACCCGCCCCAATCCCCGCTTTTTTCGGGTTCGAGGAATCCCCAAACCCGAAACTTCGGGGATCAACTTCCCATCCCCGCCCTCATCCCCGTTTCAAAATTATTAATATGACAAGACGATGACGAATTCGGAGATTTTCTCAAACCAAAACTTATTATTATTAGAGATAATATTAATATTAATATCAGTATTAATAATAATAAGATTATTAATATTTTAAAAAATAATGATATTATTATATTATTAATATTAATAATACTATTATTTTATTATTGATATTATTTTCGGAACGGGTTTGAGGATTTCGGGGATGGAGATAGTAATCTCATACCAACCTGAATTACATCTAGAATTTTTTTAAATCCCCGAATCCGAACCCAAATTCGAAAAAATCGGAGATCCCCATCCCTGTTTCAAGCTTTCTCTACGAGCCCCAAACCCTTGAAGAAAGTTGCCATCCCTGGCTGAAAATCTACGTATACGTACGACAATGACCAAGTACTTCTCCTACCAAAAGCAACGTTCTTAACAGACGCTTAAAAGTTGCAACACAAGTGTAGTAGAAAATTTGAATTTCATAAAAACACAAATCACATAATTAACCATCAAACCGTAGTACATAGAGCAACTATCCAATTACATATCTAACTTCAAATTCGAATCAACAACCTACCATAATCTTGTCCCAATCTTACCAAAAATAATATTTTTTCATGAAACCAAAGATCCCGATTATAAAAATTGGGAGCCAGTGAGAGCCTAACTCTGAGGGTATCTTTTCAAGCTGAACAAATATGTGTATGCCGACGAGTTTGACTTTTCGGGCCAAATAATCCAAGTGATTGATGTATACAATGAAATCATCAAACAGATACCAGAATATAAAACTCATTAAAAAAATGTAGCTGCATTGAGTTAGCTTTTTTTAAGTAGAGCAACACCCAGATTTCTTTACTGCTGAAACGTCATCCTTTGAGCCAACATTTATGGTCTGCCCTTTGGGCAAAGTAGCCGGATCATCACTAGCCTCTAGTGCTTTTCTGCTGACGACACGATGTATCTGAGTAAGCACTTCTGTGAAGGCATTTTCCACGTTCATTGATTCCAGGGCAGAAGTTTCCATGAAAAAAGTGTTCTCCTTCTGAGCAAAAGCTGTTGCATCTTCAGTGGAAACAGCACGCAAATGACGTAAATCAGCCTTGTTTCCAACAAGCATGATGACAATGCTTGAATCTGTATGATCCCTCAGTTCCTTCAACCATCTCTCAACGTTCTCAAAAGTAACATGGCGCGTAACATCATAAACAAGCAATGCACCAACAGCTCCTCGATAGTAGGCACTTGTGATTGCACGATATCTACAGCAAATAGCACACGTCAGATTAGGTTTAATGTTATAGGTCGCATAGTTTAGATGAAAATTTAACACCAAAAAATAAAGCACAACTATAAAAGTTAGATTTAGATTTGCTATGCCAAAACAAAGACTTAGGGTGCGCTTGGTTCGAATGATGAGATTACTGAATGATTTTTAAATAAATGATAAAAGAAATGATTGATAAGGAAATGTAATATACGGTGATAAATAGTATTATGGTTGGAATGATTGTGGGTGAGTAAATTAAGAATCTTTCCGCTCTATGACTAAATTTCCCTCTAAATGAATTATAATTACAAAGTAGAGGAGGAAAGAGATTGTTGATTTTGCTAGGGGAAAGGGCATTTTTGGGACCAATAATGTCAAAACTCAAGATATGTGAGATACTAACAAAACCTTTGTCATCGTATGCATAGATTCATACGCATTCTAGTGTGAATATCATAGCTTTATAACTTTCTAAAAAGTGACATCACACGATCAATAGTTATGTAGCTAATTGTCAAGAGCATAATAACTCAACGTCTTCTTAAACAACTCCGGAAAAAGACAAACATAAAAACAAGAAATTATATGGCATTTAGTTCCTTACCGCCCTATCATATTTCTAGGTACACAGATAATTTTACACATCCACATACTTCAAGAAATGACACTTTTTGTTCGCAGCTTGGTAGCACAAGGAAAAACAATCGGTCTTTCCATGAAAGATGATAGTTGCATTATATGACATACAATAACCCATATGCCAGCATTATTAGCAGCTTGGTGTTACAAGGAATAATGATTGGTCTTTCCATGAAAAATGATAATAGGCATTAAGCTACATGCAATAGCCCAAAGTTTGATACATTCATTATATAGACTAGTTATAACAATTTACAATAACATGCACGAAGGGCTAATGATGCGTAGATTCAGTAAACTTCATAATCTTGAAAGAAAAGTTACCTTACAACAGTAACACCACTGATGTTCAAGACGTGTAAGTTTACTTAGAACAAACTTCATGGTGTCCATGTAGATTTCCAGGTATGTTCTCGTACTTGGAAATACCAAAACTTACATATGATAATTATATGTTATTATAAATAGGATAAATTGCATGCTATTGATTTAAATTCGCAAGTACACTGACGGATAATTAATTTATCTTGGTTCCATACAAAAACATTCTCCAGAAAGCCAATGTTGAGGGCTTCAGCACATCCAAATTTTCACAACCTTAATTGTTGCTAGTTTTCTAAACTATTAACAAATATAATGTTAAATTCATCATATACGGAGGGAAATCCATCGCGTCTGATAAAATCTGTCAACGGTTGAGCTAAATCCAACAGATGTCAGAAATAGCTAAAACCATCCATTACAAATTGCAGATAGATCTAAGCTAAAAAAGCGTCAGATCTAATCCTTATATTATCAACGGCTACAAAACAGATCATGCTATCTTCAAAACCCTAGATCTCAAAAAATCTAAAAGGAAAAATCATCATTGCCACAATCAAGGCAGAGATCTCAAACCAACAAAGCGCTCCTCCCAATGCAAACCTCCACAGATTATACTAGACTCATTTCCACAAAAAAAATAGAACGCTGAGTAATAATACCGTTCTTGACCAGCTGTATCCCAAATCTGAGCCTTGACAACTTTCTCGTCGACGCGGATGCTTCGAGTGGCGAATTCGACGCCAATAGTAGACTTCGACTCCAAGCTGAACTCGTTGCGAGTGAATCTGGAGAGCAAATTGGATTTTCCGACACCGGAATCGCCGATCAATACAACCTTGAACAAGTAGTCGTAGTCATCGTCCGCTCGATATGCACCCATGAATGTGTTCGTATATTTGCGAGAGAGCGAAGAAATGTAAAAGGGGTGTGCCCCGTTTTCGGAAAGAGGGAGAGAGATGACCCAGGATCTATTCAAACCTTCTTTTTTCTATTTCAATTATTATTATTTGTTCTTATAATCTTTGATTGCCTAATTTTCTTTTACTTTCCAATTTTTTTAGGTAATTTTCTTTTATTTATATAAAAACTTTTATGTTTTTAACACCTTTTTTTAATAAATAGATGTAGGTATAATTCTTTTATTTTTTCCTTAATAAGGGAGAGAGTTGTTCCTGTTTTCAAAATTCGAACTTCCCTAATTTTAACATTTTTATTCTTCACAAAAAGTCATATGAAATGAAAATATATTACTTTTTATGTCAAAAACATTAGTTTTACTCCAGATTTAGATCGAGTCGACAAATCTTGCGAATATAAATATATGACACCGTCTCACGCAATACCTAATTTGTTTTTAACGAGAGATTATAATTTTAAATCCACAATTTTCAATGTAATATACACACATTATGTGAAAGCAGAGAACGACGGGTCAAAAAATTTGGCCACCCCCAAAAAATAGTCTCGCACAACGTTGGAAAGATATCCTAGATAGCGTTCTATTGACCCCCAGATACACACGCACTCTGGTTTCTAATGTTGGGTCAAAATCCCAGCCAGGTAAAAGTCGGAAGAACGACTTCGTGGAGAGTGCATAAGCTGTTCGACCGTATTCCTCAATGAATCTGCCCCGGTATTGTTCCTTTTAGTTGTACGTGACTACCAATGCTTCCATCCTCTTTCCCTATTGAAACATGGCGTTTGCAGCTTCAAAATTTTGCTCGTTGTCTCGTCGCTGGACTTTGGCTTTTCTTCGATGTTCGTTGGCTCATTCCTCATCTTCACAACCATCGCTAGAAGAATCCGTACGATCAGCAGTGGAAGCCAAAAGCTACCAGCAATTACCGGAGCTCCTCCATGCCTCGAAAGAGTTTGGTCGAAACCCAAATCCCTTTGCGTTTCTCTCCAAGTTTACTGAAAGCCATCGAGTTCGTGTCGTTGATGGGATTTTACAGTCCTTAATTTCTGTTCGACCCCGTGGCCGACTATATGGTGTCTATTCCTTACTCCTGATCTATGCTCTTGAAAGCTCCGATCCTCTCCCACTTGCGTTTGCTATCCTACAACGAATGCTTCGTTCCGGTTGTCGTCCTGTTTCACAAACTCATCTGCTACTTGTTAATGCATGGGTTGAACGCCTGCAGAAATTGCAGTCTGTTTCTGGTATCCTATCTGAAATGCATGCAATTGGGTACTCTCCTGACTGTGGGACTTGCAATTACCTTATTATGTCGCTCTGCAAAGTTGATCGGTTAGAAGAAGCAATTAAAGTCTTGCAGGGCATGAGCAAGGCTGGTTGCATTCCAGATTTGGATAGTTATGGAGCTTTGATCGGTGAAATGAGTGAGCTAAGAATGACACCTGAGGTTCTAGGAATGGTGAAGGAAATGGTGAGCAAGCATGGACTGAGTCCAAGGCAAGATACCATGGTAAAAGCAATTGGTGCAATGCGTGCTAACAGGGACATATGGAGATCAGTAGAGATGATCGAGTTTTTAGAAGGCGAGGAAGTGTATATTGGATTCGAGGCCTATGAATCAGTTCTCGAGGGTTGCTTGGAGGGACGTCATTTCGTTTTGGCCGGAAAGTTTGTTATTAGAATGACCGGAAGAGGGTTTATACCATACATCAAAGTGAGGCAGCGGGTGTTTGAGGGATTGGTTAGTGTTGGTGAATTGGAGCTTGCCAATGTTGTGCGGAAGAGATTTGCAGAATTAAAATCTTAGCATCTTAACTTCTTTTTGAATGGTTTTTGGGAAAGCAGAAAGTCGATTTATTTTTGCATGAGTTGCTGTTGCATCACCCTTGGCAATAAGCTGGCTTGATTGGTCATAAAATCATTTGGATGTTGGAGTTACAGCAGAATCAATTATCAGGTTACCTGTTATAACAGCATCGCATATTTGTAAAGACGATATTCAAATGTTTTAGTGGACATCACATCCATCTTTTAGTTTTGTCTCAATCCATGGATTTGATATTGCAAAATGTTAAATTTCTCAATCACATGTTTGTGAATATGATATGGAAATGTTTTAGCAGATTACATTGGTAATTGAGTTCTGTTTGAAAATTTATGATCTAATCTCCATCTTCCTCGCCTCTTTACCAACTTGAATTAGAAAGGTAACTAATTCCGTAAGATGTTTGTTCAGTCAGATCCATTTTGTAATAACTATGGCATCACAAGTTTGTTGATGTTCAAGTTAGCCTGTATTGTCATATCACTGTGATTGTTAATTTAATAACATATTTCAAATTGTCACGACATGGAGCCATTTGTAAATAATCCATCAAATCCTTCTCTTAGGTCCAAATCACTCCATCCAAAAGCGTGATGCACTTAGCAAGGAAATTTCTGGTGCTACACATGAGAAAAACATCATATTTGCAAGTGTTAATTCTGAATTCTGTGGGTCCAAACATTCATCTGTTAGTATCTTATATGATTTATACAATAATATCAATAACGAATAACCTTCCAATTAATTTTGTATTATTGTATAATAGTCTCGAAAACTGCTTTGGTTTTACCCAAGATTTATTTCTTGATCATATAACTTTTGTTTGTGGAAATTTTTATCAAAGGCATGCCCTGGAGTCTAGCATTTGCCATCAAACATTCTTCGACCTTTAGTGGGGTAGCTGGCCTCCGATGCAATGCCGCATTCACCATTCTTATCAGAAGAATCACGCTTAATTTTGACATATCCTTCCTCGATCACTCCAGCTAGTCCCCCACGAGTTCTTCACAAGCCAGTACTTCTCACCATTTTCTACACCATAGCCCACAACAACTACTCCATGATTTAAATCTTTTCCACAGTAGCCAGGTAAGATCCCACTAGAATACAATTGAAATTTGTAGCCTCCAGCATCAATGGCTACTGCTACTGGTTGTTTAGCCACTGCAACTTGCAAGGCCTCCTCATTTTTAGGAGACTACTGATACATAGCCATTTATTGCTACTGCATTTGCTTTTGCTTCGTCACTTTTACAACTTCCACGTACCCCTTCATAAGGATAGTTTTTTTCCGTGGTTATGCCATCATTATTTTTTATAAATTCAAATGCCTTTTCCATGTATCCCCTGTTACAACCTTCATTTTCTCCCTTGTAGTGACAGTCTACAAGCTCTCGTTCTCACAAAGACACCAATTTCCCAGTCTTGATCTTGTGATGCCTTCCACTGCCGCTACTGCGGAGAATGCCCGACAACTGCCTGTGATGAAACATGTTTATCTAGTTATCAGTATACAGTCGTTTCTTTCAAGCATTCTTCCTTGAAATAAATCTCTGTTTGCTAAATCATTGGCAAAATAGTTTCTAGCTCACAATTTGCATTTTAGTACGATTCTCAGTCGTCACACCAATGATTTTGAAGTTTCATAAGTTGCTGTAAACCTACTATTACCCTTTCTTGGCATTTACCTGCGTGTCTTCTAAAAACCATTTCAAGGAAATATACTTTCTTGACATCGAAGAAGTTGAATAAATATTTTCGAAATTGTGGTGTAAATATTATATGATGTTACCCCGAATATTTACTGAATGGTGAGATAAAATTTTGGTTATTTCATTTATTGGCACATTAACAAGGCTAAACATGATATTAGATGTTCACCACAAATTCCTTAATTCTTGATTGGAGTAACAGCGCCAAACTTCCTCCAGTCTGTGCTAAACGGCACTGAAGAATCATCCAACGTACAGTTGTTTTGGTCCTCTGCCTGCCATTGGCCACGACTCCAATAACCCTGGTATTTCGATTTGAATTCCAGGTTAGTCATGTCTGCAAATTCATTATCTGTAAGTCTGTAAGGAAGATTCTGAGAATTGATCAAATCAACCAATACTACGTTTGATTGGTAAATCCCGAATCGCAAATTCCATTCATCTCTGTTCTCATATCTTCGTCCATATTGTATCAGCCAAGCTTGGTACCTCTTCATCATGGAATCCATGATGTCTAGGGATGGCAATTTCCTCCGAACCCGTTGGAGGATCCGATACCCGACCCGAAGAGGGTATAGAGGGATTTTTAGACCCGATTAAATAATTGGGTAATCGGGTATAGGGATTTTCGGGTTCGGGTATGGAGGCGGGTTTGATATAATCCGACCTACACCCGATCCGAATACCCGTTTAAATTAATATATATAAATATATATATATATATATATATGTATGTATGTATATATGTATATATATATATAATAATTATATTTATTTATATTAAAAATTCATCTTCTCAAATCCAAGTAAATCATTACTTTTTTTTCTCTTCCCAGGTTTTACCATTCTTTTATTTTTCATTCAATTTCTCATCTTCTCCACTGGTAAGTTTATTCCATCTTTGACTTCAAAAATTGAAAAATACTTTATTTCTTGATTATGGTTCATTGTATTCCTTTTTTGTTTGCATATTTCCCAATTTATTTTATGGTTTTTTTAACCAATTAATTTTGGGAGTTTGGAATGTACGTGATTTTGTTTTTTTATTGGTTTTGGTTTTTTTTTTTGAACTTGGCTATTTTTAATATTTTGTTATTTTTTCTATAAAGTTTATTTTGCAAATTTTTATCATTAATAATTTTTCTTATTGTTCATTTAAATAATTTTTTAAATATTCATAACTTGGTTGAAACAATTTAAATTTGAAAAAATTCAATTGTATATGATAATAGGGTATTTGGGTAGGGTATGAGTATCCGATAATCCGATGGGTCTGGGGATGTGGATGAAATTCAATACCCGATGGGTATGGGGATGGGTATGAGGATGAATTTAATAAATGGGTATGGGGATGGATGTATGAAATCCGACCCATACCCTACCCATTGCCATCCCTAATGATGTCCTCGCTCTTATCTTGGCCAAAATATGCACCTGAAGGACTACGGATGTAACACCTCAAATCTTGATATATTTAATTTCAACACTAATAAAAGTTAATGGGCTTTAAGGTAAGTTTAATTATTATTTTCTGGGTGGTTGTGTTATTATCGAAACTTGATGCATAGGTAGGAAAATATTTTAAAGAGGATAACAAGTGAATTTGAGAATCTTAAGATTTTTCGATCATAAGATATAATTTATTAAGGTTTGTTTGATGATCTAGGCCCTTAGTAGTTCATAAATTACAGTAATCAATTTCATATTTCAGGCTACGTAAATGATGGGTTTTGAATTATTTTGACAACTAAATACGTTTGTAAATGGAAATGGTTTGTTAAAAATCATTGTTGGGCGTTAGGTGATGTCTTGATATCTGGTCGATTCTATAGAAGAAGGAAATGAGTTGCTAAATTTGTGATACAAAGATTACTAATTAATCGAATGATTAATTTTAATGTTAACCATGTTTTAAAAAAATTTCAATTACGTATATACATATATTTATATACTAGAATAGTCTCAATTTATCATTGATGGTTCAAGGTTTAAATAATTGGTATTTTGTGTTAGAAGAAGTTGGTTCCAAATTAAGTATTAAATATTATATTAAAACTTACTAATAGCATCCTAACATTGAGGCTTGGATAGAATGCTTCGGTCAGCTAGCTTCTCAATATTTAGGATATTGTATTGTATGGATTTAAAAAGTAATATATAGTTGTGCAGGAACTTTATTTACCAAACACCTAATCTGATAACCTTGGTTTATAGATTTTGATATTAGATTTTGATATTGCTCAAAATTCCTGATTTAGTATTCTCATTTAAGCTAAATATCTCAAGTGCGTACACTCCTATTTTAACATTATTTCGCAAAAACTCCACGATAATGAATTTTGATGCATATTGTTGTTATGGTTGCCTTATTGTTCCTTATTTGTTGGGATTTTGTATTTGGCTGGTGATATTCTGGAGGATATATATGTCATGTGAGCCACATCTTTTTTCTTATGGTCAAAGTGCTGTATGATGGGGTCTCATTGTGAATGTTATTCTGTTCTATTTATCTTGTAAGTCATATCTTGATTCCTGCTGGTCAAAGTGATGCGTGTGAGGAAGCATGTGAGCCACCTCTTGTTTCCCTATAGTCAAAGTGCTGCATGATAGAAATTATTATCTGGGTTCTGTTATTCTATTTACATGTGTATTTATTATTTATTTTTGTGAAAGCTTTTGTCATTATCCTTGAGATCGAATTAATGGCTGGATACAGGAGTGTACCGAATAACTTTGGTTTCAGGTAATAATCTAACTGAGGAAGGCGAATATGTAGAATATGTAAAAGAAATCATTGAAGATGATGATGACATGGAAGATGCTTCATAGACTTTGGAGACTTGAATTCTTTCATTTGAGTTCTTTTAGGAATTTGTAGATTACTTTTTTTCATATTTTTGGCTAGTTCTTTGGAAAACTAATTTATTTACTCATTGATATGATTGAGAGATTGACTTATTGTTTCCTTTTAATAAATAAATTATGGTTCTTTATAAATTTTAGGCTTTGTGTTGATTATATGGGTTATCGGTACTTTAAATAAGGCTTGACCTCTACAAATATTGCGTGTATTTGGGTGTGCGAAATCTGGGCCTTAAAGAGAGGACACAAAAAAGTATCATAGCCAGGAAATATTCCGTCTTTATAGTTCTAGTCGTCATTGTAAGGGAAGATTTTGCTTGAAAAATGACTTGTGAAGTTTGAAACTCATTAGCTGAGATGTTTTTATTGCAAAAGTTAACAAAACATGGATGCATACTGATTAGTTAATAAATCTAATTGGTATGTCAGTTGGATTCATGCTTTTTTATATTTTATTATTTCCCACTTTTGTTTAGCTGCGGCAAGTCTATTGTGTATGTAATTAATTTTGGCTGTGGTTTCTGTTTCGTTCACGGCTGCTTAAAAGAGAACACAATGAATCCATATGTGAATTCGGGTGTTCTTGGTTAGCTTGTTAGAAGCTTGTTGGTTTCACATATTTTCCTCTTATACTTGTGAAGTAGACCGACAAAAACCTGAACTAATATTTTAAATAATAATAACTATTCTAAAAATTATATCTACAAAATAAATAAATAAAATGTTTCATGAATGACCCCTTCTTTTTATTCGAAACTATATATTTTTAACTTTTACGTGTATAAAAATTTAGAATTTCATCGTTTCTTCCCTAATATTATCGTGTAATCAATAAGTTACTCGCTTTAGTAGTTAAACCTCATCAACATAAACCAGATTGGACATGATTGCCAGCAATTCAATCTCAAGACGATGGGATTGGGGATCGATCTCGATTTCTCTCTTATTTGCCATCCCTCTGGTAATTTTGTAACGAGAACTAGATTGGATGGAAAGAAAGCTTAGCTTTATGATTTAGGTTAGGCCAGGGTTTGTTACCTTTTAGTCAATGGTTTCACAATTAGAAAATGCAATTAGTATGTAGTTTCACTTTCACATCATGTCACCTAACCTAAAGAGATTCATTCATTGACTTTGATACACAAATTAAAGTTTATTTTGCCGTCCAAGTTCATCAGCAAACTATTATATTAGTTCACCAAATTCAAGAACCTTTCGCATGGCATGATCGACGAACAAATAATTTTACAATAAATTGAAATTTTCTTTGTTTTAATGTTTATTTTTTCTAAAGATGGAGCTAGTACAGATACAAATTTCGAAGTTTGTATCTTACACGAAAGATAAATTTACAATCAAAAGAAAAAATCCCAAAATTTTTGCATCTCTTTATGTATTTGTATACGTAACAATGAAGTGAATTATTGCCTTTTAGTTACATTATCACTGCCTCTCAAGATCTGGGAAACACTCAGCTTGTCCACGTGATTGTTGATTTTGAATCCTCGGGGATGATCTTTCTCTACTAAGAATCCGTCGGAACGAATTTAATCTCGAGCTTGATCCACTGTTCACTTTAGTCAAAGATTGTGCCCCGCCACCGTCCGAAGCATTACCTTCAAACGGCGGAGCCGACGGTGGTGCTCCGGCTGCGACCACCACCATTCCTTCCCTCGGCTCTGCTACCAGCCTTGGTTCAGCCTCCGCGCGGCAAATGGGACAAGTTGAATTCGAACCAAGCCATTTATCAATGCAGTCTACATGGAAACTGTGGTTACAATTAGGCAAAAGCCTAACCCTTTCACCATCCTCCAACGCACATAGACAAACTGAGCACTCGATGGAGTTCCCGCGGTTTGTTTGCTCGAATACTGAAACGGGTAAGGATGAGATAACAGACGGGTCGAGGCCCGTTTTCGGAGACGTCTCGGAGGTGTGGACAAGGGCGGAGGCTCTCAACAAGCCGAGGCGGCGAAGGACTTCCCGTCGGCGAGCTTGGCGGCGGATTACGCATCTTGCATATACATGAAGGAGCGTGACAAGAAGGACAACGAATGATAATGAAATAATGGCCGTGATCAATATCCTACTATTAGCATCATAACTATTTTGATCTTTGCTGTTGAAAAACCAATATCTGTTGTCGTTGTTGTTGTTGGAGTTGTCGCCGTCGCCGATTCCCATGGAGAAATTTGGGACGGAGGAGCAGAAGATGGGGGATTATATTTTTGGATGTTCAAGGAGAATGTGAATCGGAGGATGTGTTGATATTTATTTATCGTTTGTGTGTGAGTCGAAAGAACACCGTAACTCACAAGAAGTTGACCTGAAATTGAAGCATTGACATTTTGACAAATTCCGTGTATTTTTTTGATGAAGTTTCCACGGCTCTACTCTCAAATAATGAAAGCGTAATGGAGATGCAGTGTGTAAGATTGACTTGGATTATGGACAATTTCTTGGTGACACTTGGTATTATTTTTTATGTTAAAAGTATTACTTTTTATTTTGAATATAGATAGAGTTGACATGTAGATAAAGATTCGTGAGACCGTCAAAATTATCATTTACAATTCACAATACAACGTGAAACCCGTATTTTGCAAACACGTCGTTGAGGGTTTTATAAATATTTTTCTAGGAAGGAACCATAATCTTTTTCTAAAACACTCTTTGGATAATTTTTGTAAAAAAGATTACGCATATTATCCTTTAAATTAAGTTTAACTGATAGCTCTATTTTGTTGAAGAGTTTAAAATTTAAAACCATTTATGCTGAAATCCGATTGATGAAATGTCTTAAAGCTCCATTAAAATTTAATGGCCTCCGCCCTCCACTATTGGATTTCCTGGGCCTTCGAGTTCCTAGGCCCAAATAAATTTATGGGTTCATTTTTTGTTCCCTCGAAGGCCCGAGGCCCAAAACTACTACTATATTTATATATATATATAAATTTATTTATTTTTTTGAGAAAATCAAATATGTTTTTTATGTATAAAAAATAATATATATTATTTTTTTCTCTTAGAAAACTCATTCTTTTTAATACTAAAAACTCAATTTATCAAAATTTGGTAACTTTATTTTGAGAAACTTTATATTTTTCATTTCTTAAAAAATATATTTAACAAAAATATTTTTGTATGCTAATATTTTTTTTTTGTTTTTGATTATAAAATATTTGAATATTTGTAGAAATAATATTAATAAAAAATAATTTTAAAAATAAGAAACACAAATTTTTTTAATGTAAGTAATATTATTTTTAAATTTTCAAATCAAATTCCAAATTACATTTTAAATCTTAGTCAAACACCATAATAGAATTCCAATTCCATGAACTTCAATTCCAATTCTAGTTCCAATTCTAGGGATGTAATCGAGTCGAGCCGAGCCGAACTCTTGAATGTTTGAGCTTGGTTCGCTTATAATCGAGCCGAGCTCGAGCTTTATTTGACGAATATATGCATGGCTCACGAGCTTATTCAAGCCTTTATCGAGCCTAAACAAACTTAATAAATATGAATTATACATTTAAATTTTCATTAAATTAATTAAAAAGTAAATTATATATTTAAAGAAAAATATATTATTCTTATTAAAATTTGTAAATTTATTATAATAAATAAATTTAATAGATTTTTCTATATATTTCATAAATAATATGCAAAATCAATAAATCAAATATCAAAACTATTATTTTTTCATCTAAAAGATTACTCATGAACTTACCAACGAACATGTTCACGAGCTAACGAGCCGAATACTGTAAAGCTTGAGTTTGGTTTGTTTATCTTAACGAGCCTCATTAAACGAGCTCAAACGAGTTTTTATCGAATCGAGCTTCGAATAGCTCACGAACGGTTTGATTCATTTACATCCCTATCCAATTCCAATTCCAATTTCAAATCCAATTCTAAATCCCATTTTTATACACACATACATATTGTTC